>NC_136522.1:10218134-10350634 GCF_053919585.1 Euprymna scolopes
CTATATATATTTTTATATATATATATATATATACATATTTAAATAAGGGAGTATATATATATATATATATATATATTCTTGATATATATATATATATATATATATATATATATATATATATATATTCTGTTTCTTATACAATCTACTCTTCCATACCGGAAACCACACCCGAATACCTTTTAAAAACGAATGTAACCTTGACTCTCTTTTCAGCATCGCTCCTTTTTTAATTTGATGAAGTGGTCTCTTTGAATTGGGATTTCACTGAAACATGTATGCACATGTGTAACCAATAATGTTTGTATAATAAACAGACTATATACCAGATCTGTGCTGCATTGAGCACTCTTTAATAATCACGCGAGTTTCATTGGATTCTCTTGTATTTTTCTCGGGATAGATAAATTACCAGGCATAAACCTAAATTGTATTTCATACTTACCTGATTTATTATTAATATTGAATCGTACCCACCAAACAAAATGAAAGGACCGATCGCTTTCTCTACCATGTACTTCCTCTTATAACGTCATATCTTGTGACGTAATCATAAATCTAATTCGATAACTTCAAACTATTTTTCCTTATTCTAACCCTAACCCTTATTCTAGCTTAATGTGGAAAAATACCGTTCTTTAAATATAATTTTTTAACCACCCGCTTTTATTTTTCAGGGTTGGCCTTTTTGATGTCCGCATTCAGCGCCATGTTAATGACCGTCTTCTCATCGCCAACGACCAACGACGTACAGCATGATGACCCCTTGAAACATGAAGTCCTCACGCTGACACTTGAAGTGCTTCCAGTTTCTGAGAAAATCGAAAACATTGTTCCGAATATCGAAAACGAAGAACAGAAAGAATTCAGCCCAATGTTAGTGTGATTAGCAGCACTGTAGACGACTCGGCTGAACATGAATGTTAGGCAGAAAACAAACAAGAATTGAATCCATTTGCATATGTTTATTGTCGATAGCGATCAGATGATCAGGGTTGCCAGCCTGAAAAATTGAAACAAATATTCAATTTACACGGTTGGCGTTGAAAACTCCATTCGAACCTCAAGTCTGACAAACCAACGAAAATGCTGTTTCAAACGTAAGCATGACAGACCAACGAGAATGTGATTTAAAATTTAAGCATGACAGACCAATGAATATGCTATTTCAAACTTAAGAATGGCAGACAAACGAAACTGATTTAAAATGTATGGACGAAAACGCGATTCAAAATTTAAGCATAACAAACCTATCAAATGCGATCTACGTTTAAGCATGACAGACCAACGAAAACGCGGTTCAAAATTTTAAGCATGACAGACCAACGAAATGCGATGTACATTTAAGCATGATAGACCAACGAAATGCGATTCAAAATTTAACCACATTTCAGATGTGTTGCTTTATTTGGATTCTTCAAACTACTGTTCACATCTTGTGTGTTATTTTTACAATGTTTCGGTTGATGTAACCTCCAACCTTCTTCAGGTGTATCTTGTTGAACTCTATAATCTTTCTCTCGAACTCAGGAATCTGCACGAAATTTTGAACTGCCCCTTTATTTAATTCACGGGAGTAGCATTTTCTCGTTCCGTCAGCCATAACCGTGTAGAAGTCGTAATTGCATTTTTTAGTGTCGCTTGCACCGAGGATTGAACCTTCACCCTCCAGAAGAGTTCTACTTCGAACTGGATAATACGAAGTACTTTATTCACTGTGCCGCAGATCTTTGCGGAAACTTTGTGAAAATAACACTTAAAATAAAAACAGTTGTCCAAAGACCCCAAATAACGTAGATTATGAATTCACATCTCTAAAATGCATAAACATAACTTCAGATGTGGGTTTAAAAGAAGCGCCTTAGCAGACCATGTGCATAAAATAATTTCAAGAGTGACAGACTTGTATTTTTCTTAGGATGACAGACCAATTTATATGCTATTTCAAACTTAAGGATGACAGACAAACGAAACTGAGTTAAAATGTATGGACGAAAATGCGATTCAAAATTTAAGCATGACAAACCAACCAAATGCGATTTACTTAAATGACAGACCAATGAAATAAGCATGGAAGACCAACAAAAACGCAATTCAAAATTTAAGCATGACAGACCAACGACTTTATTTGGATTTTTCAGACTTCTGAATGCGGTTGAAGTAACCTCCAATCTTGAACCTTAAGTGTGACAGAAGAAAGAAAATGTTGTTTCAAACGTGAGCATGACAGACCGGCAAAAATACCATTTCGAACTTAAACATAATATATATATATATATATATATATATATATATATATATATATATATATATATATATATATACTTTGGGGACAAGAGTCTAAAGAACAGAGTATATTTTAATGTATTAGTAAATTCATTAATGCAATTAAAATAAAAGAAAAGAAAACTGTTCGTTGTAATGTAGATATATGATAAGCTCGATAGGCATATATATCCAAGAGCTATTTTAATATTAAGTAAGAAGATTGATAAATTAAAAATTAAAAATCTGTTTCATAAGAAAGAACAAACAAAATCAATAAATTGTACGATCGTTTCGGAAACGATGTTTTTATTGTGATAGACAATGGGTCTTGGACAATAATTTTATAATATAGTTTTTGGAAACAAAGTCTCCTCATCAGCAAAAATATTGGGTGGGTTTATATATATATATATATATATATATATATATATATATATATATATATATATATATATATATATATATAAGAAAAGAGTGAGAATGCACAAATGTTCATAAAAAAAAGAATTAGAGGCCAAACTTCATGAAGAGTGGCAGAAAAAAAGATCCTGCCAACTGCAACAATTTAGTTAATAAAATGCAAAAATGAATAAAAGCTGTTATAAAGGAAAAAGAAGGACATTCCAAATATTGATTGCTGTTGAAATAGATGAGTTAATGTTTACTTTGCTAATCGTAACCTTTAAATATACAAGTTTGAATCATAATTTCGATTTTTCAGTGGTGTTCCATAATTTGGACCAAGGCTGTACACCCCCACACACACACATATATATATATATATATATATATATATATATATATATATATATATATATATAACTACTTCATTTACTCACACAAATTAATATACGAAAGTATAAATGTATGCATAAACTTTAAGTATTTACTTCAACAGTGCTCAATACGTAGCTAGAGCTAGTTAGTAAGTTATATATATATATATATATATATATATATATATATATATATATATATATATTAGTGTTGCAACGATTAATCGGAATGGGAATCGGAAAAATCGGAATATATGAGGGTATCAGAATCGGGATCAGAATCGGTATCAGAATCGGAAAAATTTCTACCGATTTTGTCTTTTTTTTTTTATTTGATTTTTTTTAAAGCTAAATCTTCCATTGCTGGTAATAATGATAAAATAATAAATATTTATTGATTTTAAAATACCAGTGAAGCTAAAATCAATAGATCGTCCCCCACAAGTATATTTTTTACGCTTAGAAAAATATCTGCACATTTAACATGCGTGTTTTTACGGTAATCAGAGAAAGATACAAATATATAGTGAAATATTTAGAGATTTATAAAGAATCGGAATCGGAATCGATAATTGTATCGGAATCGAGAATTTAGTACAGAATCGGTAATTGTATCGGAATCGGGAAAAATATTGGAATCGTCCCATCACTAATATATATATATGTGTGTGTGTGTGTGTGTGTGTGTGTGTGTGTGTGTGTGTGTGTGTGTGTGTGTGTGTGTGTGTGTGTGCATATATATATATGTATATATATATGTATATATATGTATGTATATATATATATGTATATATATGTATATATATGTATGTATATATGTATATATATATGTGTATATATATGTATATATATATATGTGTATATATGTATATATATATGTATATATATATGTATATATATGTATATATATGTGTATGTGTATATATATATGTATATGTATGTATGTGTATATATATATATATATATATATATATATGTATATATATATATATTCTCTTGTATTTGTCTATACAATCATGAGTATGTTTATAATTACAGACGACAACAATTAATAAAAAGGAAAAGCAATCGGTCATCCATATTTACTCGCCTCCCCATGAGGACAGAGTTAGACACAAGGTCGAATGGTTTTAAACTATAAACGAAACCATTAGCAGTGGCGTGGAGGAAGATGACTGTAGTCAATAATTTTTTATGTTCATAGATAAGCAGCTGATATAAAGATTATTTGAAGCCTGTGAAGAAAATCACTTTAGCAGAAACTCGAACCATTTGTAATGGCGTGAACGAAGTCATTTCTAGCAATTAAGTAAAGCTATTTCTGGAATGGTCATTATTCACAGCAAAAATTTATATTGGGTCGTTTTTATAAAAAAAAGCAAAAATTTATATTGGGTCATTTTTATAAAAAAGCAAAAATTTATATTGGATCGTTTTTATAAAAAAGCAAAAATTTATATTGGGTCGTTTTTATAAAAAAGCAAAAATTTATATTGGGTCGTTTTTATAAAAAAGCAAAAATTTATATTGGGTCGTTTTTATAAAAAAGCAAAAATTTATATTGGGTCGTTTTTATAAAAAAGCAAAAATTTATATTGGGTCGTTTTTATAAAAAAGCAAAAATTTATATTGGGTCGTTTTTATAAAAAAGCAAAAATTTATATTGGGTCGTTTTTATAAAAAAGCAAAAATTTATATTGGGTTGTTTTTATAAAAAAGCAAAAATTTATATTGGGTCGTTTTTATAAAAAAGCAAAAATTTATATTGGATCGTTTTTATAAAAAAGCAAAAATTTATATTGGGTCGTTTTTATAAAAAAGCAAAAATTTATATTGGGTCGTTTTTATAAAAAAGCAAAAATTTATATTGGGTCGTTTTTATAAAAAAGCAAAAATTTATATTGGGTTGTTTTTATAAAAAAAAAAAAATTATATTGGGTCGTTTTTAACACCAAATAAAAAAATCGTTATTGCGCATGTGCGTTTAAACTCATCCAAACTTGGTGTCTGTCAAAATAATTGTGTTGTTAAAATTGAAAACTTGCATTCCATAAAACAATACGGTACTTCTTTATTCATCAATCCGCGATTTCAACGAAGTAATTCGGGTATTCCGGGCAGATGACGGGAAGAACCGAAAACGGTTGACGAGTAGTTTTCTGGATATTAAGATATTTTTTCCAATGCATTACTTAATGAATTTCAGTGATCGTTGCCATTCTTAACATGGGGAGGGGGTGTAACAATTATTCCCTTCATCTGACGGGCACACCCAAGTAACTTTGTGGAAATCGCGGGTCAATAAGTGCAAAAGCGCCAAAAATATCTCTATATTTTATTGAATAAATGTTGAAAATTCATTAAAATTGCGTAATTATTTTTTGGTGCTTGTACAGAATTCACCCTATTTCAAAATAAAAACCCAAAAGTAAAGAAAGATATGCATGTGATGGAAAGAAAATATCGCACGCCAAAAATCATGTAAATTGATCAAGTAGTTTTGTTTTTAAATAAGAACAATGAAATTTTGTGGCAAAACGGAAAGCAACACTATTGCGATGTCATAAGGAAAATAACTCCAAATAATTCGAACTTGCGAAATTTTAGAAAACCGTTTTTAACAGGGGGAGGGACATTGGAAAATAGTTAAATTCGCTTAAAATAATTTTCTTTAGAAAAATATAACTTGATCAATTTACGTGATTTTTGGAATACGAAATTTTCTTTCTGTCACGGCTACATACTCCATAAAGATTAGTTTTTTTTTTAAATTTTGTTTTATTTTAATCATAGGGAGGATTCTGGAAAAGAACATCGCTTTTTATATGCTAATTAGTCACTACTTACGAAGGTCAAAAGCAACCACAAGGAGAGAGAAAGATGCAGAAACTTTGGCTGTTACATCACTACTACGACCACTTTTGCAACTAGATGTCACTACCCAATGAGCAAACTACTTATTAATACATTTTGTAATATCAATAAGTCACCAAGAGCCAATCAAGGATAAGGGTTAATGAGATTGTCAGTTGGGGATGAAGAATATTATGAGGCGATTAGAAACGATGGGTGGCTTAGGAAGGATTTGATTTCTTTTTTCTAAAAGAGTAAGTAGTAGTAGCTGCAGTAGTAGTAGCAGCAGCTGCAGTAGTAGTAGTAGTTATAACAGTAATAGTAGTAATAGTAGTAGTGTTACATAGCAGGGACCCTACGCCGGTAGGTAGCGATCAACTTAACTCGTGTGAATTTTGATAAGGGTCATATTAGTACATGTCAGGATAACCTAGATACAAGCAGAATTGTACCCAGAGACAAGTACGTAGGTTAACACGTCGAACGCCCTAGACAAAACATACAGTCGGACGATAGAGGATATGAGATGCCATCACGTTTTTGAGCAAGAGAGACAAAGGTTTTAAAATCAGTTTCTCTAGGAAAGTGATATTAACAGGACACGTCCAAATGATGTAGCAATAAATGTTACCGATGCCTCTGTCTGCCTGCGTGCCAACCATTTTGTTAAGTTTAAGAAATGAAGCTTCAATCTCTCTCTCTCTCTCTCTCTCCCTCTCTCTCTCTCTCTCTCTCTCTCTCTCTCGACCTTATAGTGTTAGCTGGTCAGATAGACTGAACTATCCTTGTGACAAAACAGTAGTCTGCCGCCAGTTACACTTCCCAGCAAGGTCAGTACCCGATTATACACCTGAGTGAAATAGTTATTCATATCACTTAGGAGGCTGGTAGCTTTCTTCTGATTGACAGACTATGGATATCCACTGTAAGGGTGTCTGCACGTGGAATTTTTGGGCAAGAGTTGCACAATCTCCAACCACACCTCCCCTGAATCGGTGTTGTTAGATACTAGTGGCAAGTGGAGATCCAGGACAACTGGCTACAATGCCGAGATAAACGGAGAGCACATACAGTGCCTAGAATTCCCAAATGGTCTGGTACTAGCCAGGCTCAACGTTGCTTAACTTCAGTGATCTTATGAAAACCGGTGTGTCAGCGTTATTATGCCATATTCTTAGATCTACACAAACAGTGACAGACCTACATATGATCAGGTGTTCAAACGTGACTTAAACTCTGGTCACGTGACAGTCTCATTAATGTAAACAACTTTGTATGTGCATACCTTTTTTTTATTACATTTTCACCCCAAACAAGGCACATTGCTACTTTGATGTAGGGGGCTACTATCAGAGACATAAGCTACATGGGTACTATGTGGGGAGTTGGGCAGCAAGATGTCGGTTCACGTTACACTTGAACTTCTGCATGTCAGTACAGTTGGAGAAGCAGGAACCCAGAAGGGAATTCCAAAGTCTAGCGGTTCCGGGAAAGAAACCACTGGAGTAGAAAGCTCTCTTACATCTAGGGATCTCAACTGTGAAGGGGTGTGATTTTGCTGCTTGTCGGGTTTGTCAGGGGTATTTACGTAGAGGGGGTACAAGTGCTTGCAGTTCGTTAGAGCATTCACTGTTAAAGTACTTGTAGAACAGGCAGGGGGATGCAACATTTCGTCGATGTGACAGAGGCTGAAGCTTAGATGACAGTTCAGGACCTATCAGGTTGGCGACTCTCTTTTGAACCTTGTCTAGGAGTGAGAGACTAGTAGCAGATACAGCAGCCCAAATATAACAACAATACTCCATACATGGGCGAATGGTGGCCTTATAGAGGTACAGGATACTTTCAGGCGTTAGTAGCTTTCTAGCACGGTAGAGAGAACCTACCTTTTTCACAGCGGTCCTGGCAATGCTCTCAATGTAATTTTTCCAACTCATGTTTCCTGTGAACGTTAGGCCGAGGAGTTTAAAAGATGTACTTTTAGATAAAGAGTCATTGGCCATTGCTATTGGTGGTAGAAAAGGTTTCTTGTAGTTATTGAAGGAAACAAGTTTAGTCTTGGCAGCATTGAATGTGACCATCCATTTTTCTCCCCATTCCACTACAGATCGGAGGTCATCCTCTAGCGTTTCTGCCATTTCTTTAGATATGTGTTCATTTGTTTTCCTGTTGTGTCTGTTATAGAGCGTGGTGTCATCAACATATATACCCATCTCACAGACAATTTTGTCAGAGAGGTCATTTATGAATATTAGGAATAACAGAGGTCCAAGGATAGATCCCTGAGGCACTCCAGCATTTATATCATATTGTTTAGATGTACGACCATCGAGGACAACCTGGATTTTTTTCTTATCTAAGAAGAATTTAATTATGTTATGTATTCTTCCAGTGATACCATATGATCTGATTATCCTGAGAAGATCTTCATGCCATACCCTGTCAAAAGTCTTAGACATATCTAGAGCTATTTTGAATATAAGGTGGAATATTCAGAACAAAAAAGGGTCCTCTCTTTTGGTTGGTAGGCGCCGACTTCTCTTGCAGGTGAGGGAAAGTTCATGTCATGTTTAAAAGAACAGGACATCAAAAACAAACATGACGTCATTGAGCAAAGCTGTTTGACATTTTTCTTTTATTTTGTTGGCAAAAAGCTGAATTGATGTTGAACAATGGTTCAAGATTTTTGCTATATAATTTGGTTTCGAGAAGTTTTCTTGTTCTCCTGAGGTATTCCTTTCCAATTTTCTCTTTCATTTTTTTTTTGCTGTGATTATTATTATTATCATTATTATTATTATTATTATTATTATTATTATTATTATTATTATTGGCTCACAAGGATCTTTCACACAGGTCATAAACGATCTCTCCTTGAAAACTGCCTGTGATGTTCTCTGTGTTACATATTCGTTATCATCGAGGTGTCACTGGGGTTATCATTGAGGGGTACCAAATTGAACTTTTGTTACATTTGAATATGTTATATAGAGTTCTTCATTTAGGGGCGCCATTTATGTTTTCTATATAACATAAGATTCCGTGTGCGTATGATTGTCTCTAATATAAATGGTTGTGTGTTTGATTATCATAAAGGGAATCGTGTGTGTGACATGTAATTTCTGAACCTACCTCTGCTTCTTCAAAACGGACCATCTGGAAATTTCTCATCCTGGAGGGAGACTTGATACCTGTTTGACGAAGATTTATCACTCCAAGACGATGAATCGGTTTTATAGTTTTTTATTTCACTTTCCCCAGAGGTCCTGCAGCAGGTGGAAGTGAAATCTGCTTGTGGGTTCTTCTTCACACACGTCAGCGTTCGTCTCCCCTCTCCCCAGTTAAGAGGGGGAGACCACGGAAAAACGTCCGTCTTCTTCAAAGCTCAAATCAAATCTCACCGATCGAGCCAACCACGTCACTCATATGTAATCTGGTCAGCTGACCTTCAGTTCTTGTAAACGTGTCTACACTCCACGTTCACTCACCTCTCTCTCTCTCTCTCTCTCTCTCTCTCTCTCTCTCTCTCTCTCTCTCTCTCTGTAACACTCTGGAAGCTGAGTGACAACAAGTCTCCCCAGATTTTTCAGTACTCTCCACTTCTTTCAATAACTTTTCAAATCAATTTGCATTATTGCAACAGCTACTTGCCATTGATTTCTCGTTGGCAGCGGCCATTGGTCTTTACTGGAATTACTGGAATTTACTGGAGTGGCAATAAGCCTCCTCAGAGTCCCAGTTCTCTTCGCATTTATACAGTGGAGGTCTGGTCAGTGCTCACTCCTCGGTCTTTCCTTCCTCCTTGACTACTTGTCTATTCAGTTTCACTCTTTTTTTTATGGGAAGGGGACAGTGATGTAGTAATGGAGGGTGGGGTGAGGTTAGAGAACTTATAAGTATGCAGCTTCAATGTTCTTGGTCTCATGTAGCGATTCATGTTATTGTTATTATTATTATTATTATTATTATTATTATTATTATTATTATTATTGTTAGCTGTACCCAGCCACGCGTTGCTGTGGCTCTGTCTGTTTAAATAGAAATACAATTAACAAAATAAAAATGTAGTGTAAATTTACTGAAAAAATATATATTTATTTATCTCACGAAATATTATATTCTGTAATATATTTATTATTATTATTCATTTTTTATTTTTTGCAATTGTTTTAACAGCAAAAATTTTTTTTTGGGAGGCACACACGTACACAAACACATGCACACAAACACACGCATACATGAACTATAATAAGAACCACTAACGATTCATGTTTTTTTTGTGTGTGTTTATGTTGTCAATATTTGTGGCTATGCAGTATTTTGAGACTTGTTAATGTTTATAGCAGTGAATTGTGAAGTGCAAAACATACCGACAAGACATTAATGACCTAAGCATGTAACGAACTCGATGCTCTGCAAATTAATATGTCTTTTAGTGCTGCCATATAGTAATTTTGATAACTGTTTTTGAAGCGTAGAATTGGATTTCAGAATATGAGAATTATCAGAGCTCAGCCAATCAGAATGGACGGAGTTTGTAAAGAGAGCCATTATTATTCTTAATCAGAAACTGTGAATATTTTAGGTCTATGCTTTTAATAACCAGTTACAGGTGATGCAAGCACAGAATCTGTGCAAAGTTTAGAGTTCATTCCAGTAACAACTGGAACTAGTGGTAGGACTAAATATTTAGAGAGAAAAATAGGGACTTCTTCGTCTAAAGATGGTGCGATTATGATGATGTTGCTGGTAGGATGCAATGTAGCATTTTTATATCACAGATGAATGTGTATAAAATGGTGTTCGAAACCTACATAACATAGTGGCTATTAGCCTAGATGCATTGAATTTGTATATGGCATCTGTTGTTGCAAACCTATGATACTTTGGTCCAGAGGGGAATTTCTGCAATCAAAATATTATATACTCGCAGGACCCGTGTACGGTGGAAGTATACTCCCCAACACCTGTAAAAAAAAAAAAAAAAGTTACAGTTGTTAGTGGGAATCACTGCTGGCCCAGTATAATAGCAGGCACTGGCGCCTGTGGCCAAAATGAATGTACTGTGGTGAAGAACCGTCGCATTTCATATATATATATATATATATATATATATATATATATATATATTTACATATTGAATAGTTTAGCTTCCAAATAATCAAGTATATTTTCTAATGATTTGTTTCGAAAAAACAAAAAGGCCGGCGTTTAGGAAATTGACCCCACCTCTAAATTCCACAATTTACATATTTTCTTTTCTTTTTTACATTAATCTCATTGATTACAAACTTAACTTTCAGATTAGATAAAAAAAAAAAAATTGAAAAAAAAAACAAATTTTTATGACGTTTTATCGGGATCAGTTCTCAGTTATAACCTTCTTACTATACTACTTATTTTATCCTTTAGTTCTCACATTCATGAGTGATATTTTTTGACAAAAGTGGAAGCACTATTGTTTTGTGGTTTGGCATCTATCTATTTAACTCTTATCCTTGGCTAGTTTGTGACGTTGAAGCAGTAGTTTATATATATATATATATATATATATATATATATATATATATATATATATTAGCAACTTATATAAAGTGGCTTTGTATCTTGTCTGAAGCAATTTCTATAAAAAAAAAAAAAAAAAAAGTAGGATGTCGATACTTATAGGAATCGAGTTTTCCATGCCAGCGAACACACAAACACAATGAATGAGCAACCACGGTTACTGCCCTTTAATTCTGGCAATTTCATTCTTTGCCACAATGGGGAGCATAAAACGTCACTTCCGTATCCGCTTCTTTTTCTCTTTTTTTTCTTTTCGCTAGACCTCGGGACAATGCAGATGTGATGAAAAACACTTCTTGATTCTGGTAAATGGCCAGGCCGCCGTTTGAACTCTCAACAAAGAATCTTGAGGCTGAAACGCAATTAATGTTGCTCATACATTTTTTGCAATGTCTTTAACTTGTAATTATGATGTAAATAAATTTACTTGGTTGTAATTATAATACCGGCAAATTTTCTGTCTTCATTTCATAGCAAGGAGACCATGTAACTTCTCTTTATTCTCCTATTTAAAAATAGTGGGCACCTACCGCCCGCTACAAAGATGGCTAACATATCACACTACTACTAAGCTAAAAAAAAATTTTAAATAAAAATTTAATTGAAATTCACTATTGCACTATTGGAATTCCATTCCGGATCCTTGCTTCTCCAACTGTACTGACATGATGAAATTCAAGTGTAACGTGAACCGACATCTTGCTGCCCAACTCCCTAAATAGTACCCCAGTAGCTTATGTTCCTGATAGTAGCTCCCTATACCAAAGTGGCAATGTGCCTCGTTTGGGATGAAAATGTAAAAAAAAAAAAAAAAAAACCTAACTCACCCACCTTCACATTGACACTCCAATATGCCTGTTTTTTGTATGTTTTTTTTTTAAATTATACTAATGGCTCACTGCTTATCAGGGCCCGAGGGCCACTCGAGGATAAAAATTAATGAAATTCTCAGTTGGATGATGAATATCACCGCAAAAGGACCAGAAAGAATGTATGGAATAAACAAAAGATTACTTAAGTGAAATTGATTATCCAAGAGACCAGCTATTCATACCTGAAAGTTTGTTATTTTTGTTTTTATTTTACTTTGGAGTCACCACTTAACAAGGTCTAAAGGCCACTCGAGGATAAGGGTTAGGTGGTAGTGTAGCAATCGTTAATGGTGTAAATTGGGTAGAATTTGATTATTTATGGGGATGACTCAACAAGAACTTGTTTACATTGGGCTTGAAAGTTATCATGTTGTATTCAACTGGGAAGCAGGCCAGCGGAACAGTGTTCCACGGGCAGGTAGTTCTGGGAAAGTTCTTTGTTTATGGAATCTGAGTTTAGATTTAGGCATGGTTGCAGAGTGGGGGAAATTGTATATAGTGGTTCGAGCTAGTCGAGTATTTTTTGTGAAAGTTTGACAAAAAAGAATCATAGATTGATGAGAATATCCTGTATCTTTACAAAGCCATACTTCACCCATGTGTGGAGTATTGTTACTATATCTGGGCTGATGCATCTACCACTAGTCTCTCAATCTTAAATAGGGTCCAAAGAAAAGAGTCTCCAATCTAATATGCCCCTCACTATTGGTCCAGCTCCAATCCCTGTCCCATCGCCATAATGCTGCATCCCTCTGCCTGTTTTACAAGTACAAGGTGGCCCACTTAAAAGAAGCCCGATCTCTCTAATCTTTCTCTTAACGACCAACTGACACCACAAGACAAAATGCAATTCTTTTTCCAACAAGATGGAACTACATGCCACACATCTCACAGATCGCTGACACGAGTCTTTACTGGAATTTGAGTGGCAATAAGCCTCCTCAAGGTCCCAGTTTATGACATGTTTATGGAAGAGAGAACAATAAGTAAAAGGGTTATGGCCACCACGTTCCCTAGACTTGTTATCATGTGATTTTTATCTTTGGGCAGCTTTAAAACAAAAAGTTTATGTCAATAATTCTCACAATCTAGAGCAATGAAAGGAGAACATTACCAACGTTATCAGGAGAATCACCAGAGAAGATCTACATGCAGTATCTGCAAACGTCGTTAAACGTGTCCAGAAATGCATAGATATCAACGGGGAACACTTCCAGCATCTTTTATAAAATTACAATTTATTTAAACAATGTTCCTTCTCTCTACTACATTTTCTGGGTTACTTTTAAGTGGGCCATCCTGCACTTTAATGGAATGTGCTCCGATGAAGTTATTGCACTTATGCCCTCTGAACATACATACTCTCAACTAATCTGACAAGCAGCAAAATCTCACCTCTTCACTGTCGAGCTCCCTAGACGCCGAAAAGCTTTCTACTCTAATTAGTTTCTTCTTTTAGACTGCTAAACTTTGGAATTCTTTTCTTTTTTTCTGCTTCACTTCCACTATTAACATGAAAAAATGTAAATAAACAGACACGTCGTTGCTCAACTCCCCACAATCCCCTATTAGACATGATCTCAAATAGTAGACTATTAGATAGAAAATTGACTCTATAATAACAAATACGAAATCTGCATGAATTAAAATATCATATTTAAGCGTATCTTATGACCTGGCAATGCCGGGCGCCCTGCTAGTTTTCTATCCTGACCTAATTTTCATTTTCAGATTGAAGAAGAAATGTTGCTCGTGGATGTGATAATTGACTCGCTTCATGCTGTACTCTGACCTTGTGTCTCAGGCGGAGATGCACTTTGAATAAATGGAGACAAACTGACAATTGTTTTTTTAAATTGAAAGCCATGTTTAATTTCAGAAGAGTTTCTGATGAGTAACTGATCCGTATAATTCCTGGAGATGAAAAAGAGTTTTTGGTGGGTATCTGATCCGTATAAACCATGACCTTTAAAATTTCGCAGACAAAAAACAAAAAATTTTTTCATGTGGACAAGATAAATTATGTGCAGGAATTCTAAAATATCCAATATTTTTATGGAGCGATTCCGGTTTCTGATTGGTTGCTAGCAGAACGTGGCTCCATTTGATTGGTCAGTTCCTATCGCCAGTGTCTATAAATAGAACCTTCCAATTTTCTTTAATCATACCCCCATATAAAATATAAAAAATATTGCAACATGCTTCTACCTGGCATTTTTGAATTCTTCATCCTTACAGTATATTAAAGGGTGCCTTCAATAAGTTTCCAGACATTTTTGTACAGACATTTGAATTGTCATAAACTCTTAGAAAATTCAGTATGTTATTGCTATACATCTTATGAGATGACTGACCAAGTTTTATGATTTCAGGTTAAAATGAACAGCTACAACAGGAATTGGAATACATCCTACTAAAGCCTGATTGTCACAATGCAATCTGGATGTAAGGACACTTAAGAAAAACAATATGCAATACAATTCTGCTTTAAACTTAGAAAAATGACACAGAAACGTCCCACCCTACACACTAGAGATCCCCAGATGCCAGAAAGCTTTCTACTCTAATAGTTTCTCCTCCAGAACTGTTAGACTTTGGAATTACCTTCCAGGTTCCTGTTTCCCCGACTGTACTGACATGCAGAAGTTCAAGGGTAATGTAAACAGACATCTTGCTGCTCAACTCCCTTCAACTTATCTCCATGATAGTAGCCCCCTTACATCAAAGTGGTGCTGTGCCTTGTATGAGATGAAAATGAAAAAAAAAATGAAAAAAAATCCCCATTTCTGGTGAATTCTGCACCATTTGAAAGTCAAAGAATAAATATTTTTTTCTAAACTTTAGATATTGTTTATCTGGGGCAATGTTGATTAAGAAAATACCAACTTTGTGGATAATTTTTACTTTTAACCAGACATGCAAACATACTCACAGGATTTAAAGAATGATTTAAAAACGGCATGGTCTCTTTAAAGAAATCAACATTATACCAGTTGTGATGGGAGCAACTGGCCTAATGGAAAAAAAAAAAAAATCTTCAGAAATATTTGGAAACAATTCCTAGAAGACTAATACAGATAACAGCCATGTAGGGAACAGTGTCTATTCTTAAAAGAGCCCTCGGATATAAATCCAAATCATAATGAAATCAAGTACAAGCTCCACTGCCCCTGGATTTCTTAAAATTAAATATGATAAGATAATAAATACAAATGAGTAATCCCTGATCTTGATTGTAGCCAGTCAAGATCAATGTTTACAAATGGAAAAAAAACAATGGCTGGTCTACAAGCAATGGCCAGTGCAGGTTTTGCTAATTAGCAATTGAGACCCGGAGCCATCTAATTCTGGATACCAAATCTTATTGGCAGATTGTCTTAACACTGCTCACCACAACAAAGTATGTAATACCCTCATTGGAAGATATGTGGAGATATGCACTTGACAGATTGGAAACATCTATATATATAAAAGCGAAAATGTATGTATGTGTGTTTGCTTTTTCTGTGTGTCTACAAAAGGCTTCTTTCAGAGAAGCGGTCGCTCGCTTCACAACTTTTTAAAACCTTTTATATCACATATAAATCGTAATATCTCACACTTAACAACGAAGCTCGCCTGTCTATTTAATTTGCTCGATTTCGGGAAGATAAATATTCAATATTTGTCGCTCGCCGCATGTAGGTTAGTCTTTTTCCTATAACATCTTGTCGCGGGAAAAAAAAAAAAGCGTTCAGCAGTAAATGAAATCCCACAGTCAAACTTGACCCCATTAACTCATTAAAACGAACACCTGCTAAATCCAAGTAATTAAATAAATTCAAACATGTTTCTGTAAGCATGTCGCGGTGGGGCAATCGTTAACGTCGCACGTTTTTTTCTTCACAACTTTGCCTCAATGGTTTGGGTTCGATCCTCATACTTACTTTTTTTTAAACCCCCCACACACACACACCTCCAAACACCCGGGCAACGCCAGGTACCCCTCGCTAGTGGGAATATAAACATCACCGATAACATCAAATAGAAAAGTGGCAGTGTTCTATGTAAAGACATAGAGGGAAGCAGATACATAAAAAGACGAGGCCATTAAACCAGACATTGTAATATGGAACAAGACCGAAAGAACTGCGTTAAATACTAAAAAATATAGCATACACACACACACACACACACACACACATATATATATATATTACGAAATGAAATAACAAACTGCTATTAATGTATAAAGCAATGCTCTTTGTGTAAGCAAACAGAGCTTATATATAAATTAGCTCTTTGAAAATAATATACGAACAAACCCTAGGGGTCACTTTCACTAACAAACTCATACGGAGTTAATCGTTGATATATCAAAAGATCAAAAAAAAGTCCTGTTCTAAATGCAATGAAATACAAATAATATAGATAGCCATAAAGGGAACAGCGTTAATTCTTAAAAGAGCCCTCAGATATAAGAAATCTTGACACTGCAAAAGCATGTGGACCTGATCTCATCCCGGCTGTGCTATTAAAAAAGTGCTCCGGTGAAGTAGCTCCAGTTCTCTCCAAACTTTACAACAAATGCTTTCATGAATCTTGCTTTCCTGCCTGCTGGAAAACTGCTTCTGTAGTACCAGTTTAAAAGAATTCTGGCGAAAGAACTGACCCAGTAAATTATCGCCTCATTAGCCTCCTCCCACTTTTCACCAAAATATTTGAGACCATAATTAACCAAGCTCTAGTCCATCATCTTACAGATGCTAAACTTCTAACTGACCAACAATATGGATTTAGGCAAGCCTGTTCCACAGCAGAAATCCTAACTGTAATCTCAGAACGTATATACCAGTCACTGGACAAAGCAGGGAAGGATAGAGCAGTAGCCCTAGATATATCTAAGGCTTTTGACAGGGTATGGCATGAAGGTCTTCTCAGGAAAATCAGATCATATGGTATCACTGGAAAAATACTTAACATAATTAAATCCTTCTTAGATAAGAGAAAAATCCAGGTTGTCCTCAATGGTCGTACATCTAAACAATATGATATAAATGCAGAAGTGCCTCAGGGGTCTATCCTTTGACCTCTGTTATTCCTAATATTCATAAATGACCTCTCTGACAAAATTGTTTGTTAGATGGGTATATATGTTGACGACACCATGCTCTGTAACAGATATGACAGGAAAACAAATGAACACATATCTAAAGAAATGGCAGAATCACTAGAGGATGACTTCCAATCTGTAGTGGAAACACTCAATACTGCCAATAATTACAAGAAACCTTCTCTACCACCAATAGCAATGGCCAATGACTCTTTATCTGAAAGTACATCTTTTAAACTCCTCAGCCTAACGCTCACAGGAAACATGAGTTTGAACAATTATATTGAGAGTATCGCCAGGACTGCTGCGAAAAAGGTGGGTTCTCTCTCCCGTGCTAGAAAGATACTAACGCCCGAAAGAATCCTATACCTCTATAAGGCCACCATTCGCCTATGTATGGAGTATTGTTGTCATATTCGGGCTGGTGCATCTGCTACTAGTCTCTCGCTCCTAGACAAGGTTCAAAAGAGAGTCGCTAACCTGATAAGTCCTGAACTGTCATCTAAACTTCAGCTTCTGTCCCATCGACGAAACGTTGCATCCCTCTGCCTGTTCTACAAGTACTTTAATGGTAAATGCTCTGACGAACTGTAAGCACTTGTGTCCCCTCGACGTAAATACCCCGCCAAACCTGACAAGCAGCTAAATCCCACCCCTACGCAGTAGAGATCCCTAGATGTAAGAGAGCTTTCTACTCCAGTAGTTTCTTCCCCAGGACAGCCAGACTTTGGAATTCTCTTCTGGGTTCCTGCTTCCCCAACTGTACTGACATGCAGAAGTTCAAGTGTAACATGAACCGACAGCTTGCTAACCAACTCCCTACACAGTACCCCTGACACCTATGTTCTTGATAGTAGCCCCTTACAATAACGTGGCAATGTGCCTTGTTTGGGGTGAAAATGTAATAAAATCCAAATCATAGTGAAATCAAATGTTAGCTCCAGATCAGAGTCCCTTGATCTCTTAAAACTGAATTAAATTGAAATAATAATAAATAAATAAATTAAAAAAAGGGAGACAACTCCTCTTTATATTGTAGGCTAGCAGGGATTGCCGCCGTTACTCGAGGTAAAAGTATAACCTATGTCTATTAAAACTTTCAATTTTAGCCATTTTAACCCAAAAGGCACCGGAGTTTTCCGGGGAAAATCCGTTCTGCTACTTTTTACCCATATCATGTTTAATGTTTGTGCAAATTTTCAAAAAAATCCAAGGTGTAGTTTTTTAGAAAAGTGCGGACAGATGAACGGACGAACAGACAAACGGACAAGGGTGAATTTACAGGCCCACCCTCCTTTTGTTGGGGGTCCAAAAAAAAAAAATGTTTTCTACAAAATTTCCCAACCAATGTCTATTAAAACTTTTTTCTCTCTTTCCTCCTCCTCCGTTTTTCCCTTCCCTCTCCCTAATCCTCTCTGCGCACTCCATTCCTCCATACACACAGACAATAATCATTTATGTAATAGATCCCCCATGAAATTAGTCAGCATTTTATCTCCAAATTAATACATAGCACTGATAAACCGCTCACCCCTCCTCTCCCTCAAGAAACCTGACCCAGTTAACAGTATAACCAATGTCTATTAAAACTTCTTTCTCTTTCCTCCTTTTTTATATAAATTTAAAATGAGAAAATTTGAAAACCTAAAAATGTCATGAAGTGATAAAATCATCTTTATTTACTTTTTTTTTTTTTTTCTGTTTTCAGGTTTTCAAATAATCTCATTTAAATTTATATATATATATATATATATATATATATATATATATATATATATATATACTACGATTTCAGCCCAATGTTGCCCGGGTGTTTGGATGTGTATGTTGAGCAAAAAAAAAAAAAAAGTGGTAGTAGGAAGGCAGGCTCGAACCCGTACTGCAACGGGGTAAAACCTAACGTTTATGCTGTTACGACCACCGCCAAACCGGAAGCGCCATTTTTAAAGGAGAGCATAACTTTAAAAAATATCGGCGAAAAAAAGTGCCCCCCCCCCTGTAGAAAAGTGCCTAGTTGAAGGGGAAGATATTAATGTTTTTAGCCAATTTGTCGTATGAAAGGTCGAATTTAAAACGATACTGATCTTGGTAAAATCCGTCGCCTCTATTGAAAGTTTAAGGCAGACATGCAAACAGACATGCATACATACATTTATATATTGGTAACTAAAAATTTTCGACCCAAACTGATGAAAAAGCTTGCCCTCTCTGAATACCCTTTATGTAAAATTTCAAATATTTAGACCAGAAATTGTCTAAGTAATTTGGAAGAGACCGCAGAGCTCAATTTGTTTTAACTTTGGCCCCTATTATGACCCCTTAAAATTTATTGTTTTGGGCTCAAATCAAGTTATTAAGTTAGATCCATGTCCAAGGAACCTATATCTAAAATTTCAAGTGTATAGACCTAAAATTGTCGGAGGAGTTTGGTAGAGTTCTCAAAGGTCAAATCGTTAAACTTAATCGCCAAATTTCTGGCCCCAAACCAATCATATCGATTTTCCCAAATCTCAGTACCCTGTATATCAAATTTCGAGTCTGTAGACTAAAAATTGACAGACTTATTGCGTAGGGAAATGTACACAGACACACACGTTCACTTTATATATATATAATGTTTTCTAAAATATGTACGACTTTCCATTTCTTAAATTTCGTGCTTAAACTGAGCGATTACACACACAGATTTGAAACAGCACCGTTGTGTCAGAAACTGACCTTACGAATGCATAAAAAAATTCGACCTCCTGTCTTTCCTAGCTTATAACTACTCGAAAAATGTAATTCAAACCCTAATTTTTTTTTTCAATTAAAAGGAGCAAGGACCAAGGTTTAATTTTTAAAAAAAAACAAAAAAACGTGTTTTTTTTTTAAAAAAAAAAGGTTTTCAACTTTGGACTTTACAGGTAAATTTCTTAAAAACACTTCTTTTTTTTTGTTTTAAATTTGAATATATTATTATTGATCTTTTATCTTCAATTTGTGATATATAAAACTTTGGTGAGTAAATTAATTATTTACTTTTTAATAGACATTTCAAAAGGGGGGGGTCGTGAATTTAACAAAAAAAAAACGTTTGTCTAAAATATTATATTAGGTTTATTGGAAAGGGCATAAAATTTCACATTGACCCTGAAAATATCGTAAAAATTGAATCAATAGAAAATTTTTGATAGATTTTTAAAGTTTAAAAATTGAAAAATACTTAACTCGAAAATTCAATTGATTTCATTAGTTTTTTTTTTTTAAATAAAAAAAATAATATTTCTATAACTTTTTATAAAACTTTAATAGTTTATTTTGGAAGTATAATCCATAAAGAAAATAACCCACTTTTAACAGAGAAATTACGAGTTTTTTATATTTTATTCGCAGTTTCGTGGTAAGGGTGTCAAAAATTCCCCAAAAATTTCCCAAAAATTCTGACACCTACATTTTCTGTTCGGCAGGACTCGGCCTCTTATTAACAACATTATGGAGGAAAATAAAAAAAAAAAAAAAAAAAGAATAAATCTGACTATCCTCTCCTTGATAAAGCCAGGTTATTCGCGAAAATTCGGACTTCAATAACAACAACAAAAAAGTAAATAAAAATGATTTTATCATACCATAACATTTTCAGGTTTTCAAATATTCTCATTTAAATTTATATAAAACAAGTGGTACCCCGTGAGTGCACAGTGAACGAGGCATAAAAAATGACTAAGTTCAGCATTTGCTCCACTCCACTCCACTCCCATTTGACTCCAAAGTCCTCGAGGGAAGTCCAATCCTGATGAAAATGAACAAACGGTGCAGTTTTAGGCCTTAACATATGTAAATTTGAGTTCTGCACGATGCAAAAACAGAAATAACTAAGTCCATCATTTGCTCCCCCCACTCCATTTAGTCCCAAAAGTCCCCAAGGCTTTAACATGTTTAAATTTGAGTTCAGCACCCTGCAAAACTGCTACATAGACAGACACAGTTAATTTTGGACAAATATGGTAAAATAGTCCCAAAAATGGAGTGTTTTTATTAGCCCTAA
Source organism: Euprymna scolopes (assembly GCF_053919585.1). NCBI lineage: Eukaryota > Metazoa > Mollusca > Cephalopoda > Sepiida > Sepiolidae > Euprymna > Euprymna scolopes. The sequence goes on from NC_136522.1 coordinate 10,239,585, forward strand.
AAGAGCACCTGGGACATACTCAATAATCTATAATAATCTGAAGAAACTGAAATTATTGAACTTTCGGTACTTCTGCATTTATTGACCCGTGTTTCTGTGAATGTTGTCTCGGTATATCCTAGCAGTTTATGTAGATCACCAGAACATGGCGAAAGCGCTTAGCCAAGAAAAAAAAAATCGATGGACGTTACATTACAAACGCATTGTGGGTTTAACCAATGGAAATCTCAGCAGACAACATTTAATATTAAACAGGAAATATTAGTTTTAATTGCGCAAAAAAAAAATTTAATCATTAAAAAAAATTGTAGACAAGACATTACCATGAATCAGGTGAGCTTGGAGAATATTTACAGTCGAATTTCTTTCCAACAAGAGGAAATTCAAAATTATGAGGATCCTTGAACCGCTCTAGGTCTTCAGAGGATATGGCCCCCATCAAGAAGGCAGGTTTCCTGGTGATGGTACCAAACCGTAATGCTGAAACCTCAATCCTTCCCATAATAAAAACATACATTCTGCTGGGGACCACATTTGAATCTGACTGTTGGAAAAGGCCTACAGCAACTTAGAATCAGAAGGGTCCCCAACAGTTAACGGTGAATCAGTTTGAATTTTTTGTAGACCCTGTGATGAAAGCTACTACGAATCATGTGAAGAGGATATTCTTCTTTGCCATCAGTGGTTGCCCTTAAGTCGACCAAAAGTTTTCATTAAGAATTTCTTAATGAAAACTACCCCCTAATCAAAAATTAAACAAAGAAAAAAAAAAGTTACATAAAAATCCTTCCTACAAAAGAAAATACCAACAACAAAAGAGGTTTCCAAAAACTCCTTACAACAAAAGAAAAACAAAACAAAACGTTTCTTATAAAAAAATAAAAAAATACGATTTTATTTTAAAAAATAAATATTTATTCATGAAACTTACGTTAGGTTAATGTTATATTTTTATTTATCATATTTCTATTTTTCTTCATTGAAATTGCTACACGATAATTGTTTGTTTTTTTTTATTATTATTATTGTAGCATTTTAAAATTTGATCAGCACTCTGCATCTTCCGACAGTTTACGTAAGTTACCAGGATATGCCAAAGCAACATCACAGAAATATGGGTCAATAAATATATAAGTACCAAACTTTCTGAATTGGGGCAATTTCGTTTTGGTTGTTCGCAAATTTTGTATTGTGTCCTCTCCTTCTCGTATCATGGCATGTTCATACCATAGTGTTCTCCATAGGTTTTGGTCAATCTTTGGTCCGATTCCTCTGAAGACATCACATTATTTGAACTTGACATAATACATGAGGTGGGTTGCCATTACCTTTTCCAGCGCAGTGGCATCTAACTCGCCTGTTTGCACCTATCCGACACCGTTGCCCTTAGATCATCCACATAGCTGCAGTCAAATAAAATAACTCTTAATATAATATAGTCGTTGATCTGCTAGAGATTCATCCTCTTCCATGGCCATCCAACGCCCTGCTGGCGACGTCATCAGGTAACTCTATCTCCTCTTATGGATGTTTGAATACATACAAAATCTCAATAGTCTAACTGAGTTGTCGCCATTGAATTTTAACACATTCTAAAAGAATATAGTGTCTCCCGTCTTGCTTGTCATAAAATTTGATTTTCTTAATTTAAAAAAAAAAAATACTTGATCAATTTGTGATTTTTGGAATATGACACCTCTGTTCCATATCATGTCATCACGCGTATGCAAATTGCATATCAGTCAACGACTTGAAATCTTCAGATTTCATTCATAAACAATGATATATATGCACACACACACCTTTTTACACCCCCACCCCCCAACATTGCCACCCACTCACTGTTATCTCAAGGCCTGGGATCAAATCTCGACGCAGTTCAGCTTGCTTACGTGATGCATTTTGCCACACGAATTCTTTTGGTGACTGGCAAGTGAGATGTCCTCCCAGTATCTTTGCTACAAAATGTTTATATTAAATATTACTCTATACCAACAACAAAATACGGCGTTGCCCAGGATTCAGTAACGTAATATTAGTTTAGCTTTTATGGCGACAAAGATTATCCTACAAGGGAGATAACTCTTTCTGGACTGGGGCAATTTCGTTTCGGTCATTGCAAATTTTGGGTTTGTATTATGAATTTTGATTTGATCAATTATACTCACTTTTGTGAGAGGACTATGGTTTAACTGTGTCGTTGATCGTTACAAACCTTTTCAGAAGTCAGCTTGACTTGAAGGCACGCGGTTCAAAAACAAGCTCAGTTAGGTATATAAAACTTCCGTAAACAACGCATGGAAAGGTTAAGTCATTGATATATATTTACTCATTCAGAGCACTTGTTTGGACTAGATATTTAAAGTTTGGTACTTGTACAGTTTAATGAAGACATTAAAAAATGAAAATATCGAAAAAGGTTATATTGTACGTATTCGTTATGGAATGAAGTTCTCTGGAAAAAAAATTTCACTTAATTTCTTTCATCAAGTAGTTGTTTTTTTTGGGGGGGGGGTTACAGCGAAAAAACAACTTTTTTATGATACCGAGCAAAAGGTTAAATTTTTAGGGAGAAAAGCTAGTATTAAAGATGGGGAGGGAGTGTCGGCGCTTTAAATTGAGTTATCTCCTCATGGTGTGTTTAAAAAATTCAAAGATGGCGGACTCCAACGCACTCTCATAAAAACGTTTTTTCGCTGTAAAAAAAAAAAAAAAAAAAAAAAAAAAAAAGAAAAACTACTCGATCAAATTAAGTGAATTTTTTTTTTTTTTTTTTTTGAGATCTTCAGTCCAAAACGGATGCGTACAATATAACCTTTTTTCGATATTTTCATTTTTTAAGGTCTTGATTAAATTGTAAAAGTACCGAAATTTTGGATCAAGTAGGTTTTAAGGACCCCATAAAATAAGCAAAATAGTGGACACCAGTTGACTTGCGATGCATGCAGCAACTGTAATCAAACAGTTTGTGTTTATTGTGTGCTTGTTTATAGATGCTATGTATGTCAAAAGTAAACTGGTGTCGCCCTAAAGACGTCCTTTTGGTACTTGTACAGTTTAATCAAGACATTAAAAAATGAAAATATCGAGAAAAAAAAAGTTATATTGTATGTATCCGTTTTGAACTGAAGATCTCTGAAAAATAATTTCATTTAATTTGATCGAGTAGTTTTTGTTTTTTTTTGTTTGTTTGTTTTTTTTTTACAGTGGAAAAACACGTTTTTTTATGAGGGCGCGTTGAAGGCAGACATCTTGGAATTTTTTAAATTTTTGTTTGGAGTTTAGAACACACCACGGGGATATAACTCTAGTTAAAGCGCCGACACTCCCTCCCCATCTTTAATACTAGCTTTTCTTCCTAAAAATCGAACATTTTGCTCGGTATCATAAGAAATTGTTTTTTCGCTGTAAAAAAAACAAAAAAAAACTACTTGATGAAATTAAGTGAATTTTTTTTTTTTTTTTTTTTTGAGAACTTGATTCCATAACGGATACGTACAATTTAAACTTTCTTCGATATTTTCATTTTTTTTATGTATTGATTAAACTGTACAAGTGCTGTCACTTTAGTTTGATTTATGTGGTTGTAGTCAGCTGATGTATTTCCTAACTTCTTGCGTAGCGCTACTGGAAGCGGTGACAAGACAAATCAGTTGCTTCACTTTTTTTTCTCTCATGCTTATCTCCTCTTTATTCTTTTTTATTACGTTTTTTCCGATCGTTTCTTTATTTTATTTAATAATCATTAAAAAGTTTTCTTTTGGTTTTATTTTAATGAAGAATTATTGAAATTAGTTTTTATTTATTTATTTAAGAATTATTGAAAATATTTTTTGCGCTCTTTTTTTTTTTAATTATTGAAAACACTTTTTAAAAATCTTTTTAAACTATTTTAGGGAATATTATGCATTTGGATACGTTTTTTTTTATGTTTGAAATTTTCATTTCACTAATTTCATTTATTTTCATGAACATATATTTATTACATAAATTCAAATAAAATACTTTTTTTTTTAAATTTTTAAACAAAATAAATGCCTGTTTATTTTGTAATAATGCGTTTTTTTGTTTTTTGCTTCAAACGTATATAATACGTATTTTTATTTTATTCAAACTCAACCAGTGCTTCTAAAGAACAAAAATCTTAACGTAAATCCTGTGTGACCAACGCATCATTCCGAGATTTTAAAAACTACCGTAAAAACAACAAACGGACTTCTACTTGCTGATTCTCTGCTCCAACAACATGACCAAAAAAAAAAAAAAAAAAAAAAAAAAAATCATACTGAAGATGAAGTTTTCCTTCGAAATATATTTATGAATTCCAATATAAATTCCAAACAAAATAAATATCTGTTTATTTTGTAATAATCCGTTTTTTTTTTTTGTTTTTTTTTTTTTTGTTTTTTGCTTCAAATTTATCTAATACGTATTTTATTTTATTCAAACCCAACCAGCGCTTCCAAGGAACAAAAATCTTAACGTAAAATCTTTTATTTTTTAATTTTGTTATTAAAAGTGAAAATAAAGACTAATCGTGCTATTCTTATCCGTAAAATTTTGTTCATTTTTATTGTATATTTTTTAACAATGTCTTTTTCTTCTATTTTATTTCTATGAATCGCTTCATAATAGAAATACTGAAGAACGATAGAAGTGAAGGAACTGATTTTCCTTGTAATAGTTTCCGGTAGCGCTCTGCAGAAAATTAGGGAAGATGTTAGCAGACTATCAATTAAAAAAAATCTAATATTTAAATTTGTTTAAATGGATAGAACAGTTTTTAAAGATATTGTATGTCCGTTGAGTTCAAAAAACACTATCCATAATTGCCTTCTTTTTTTTTCTTTTTTTTTTTAAGTAAAATAAATTGTGAGTGCTGTAATGACCATATGAGTTTAAAAAAAAAAACGGTGTCGTCCGTGTAATGCAGAAGTGCCAAGCTTTTCATTTTTATAATTTCATAAACATATATTTCTTATAAAATTTCAAACACAATAAAAAGTTTTATTTTTTTTAATTTTATTATTAAAAATGCAAATAAAGACTAGTTCTGTTATTTTTATCTGTATAATTTTGTTAAGTTTTATTGCATACTAGCATTTCAGCCCGGCGTTGCCCGGGTGTTTGGAGGTGTATGTTGAGCAAAAAAAAAAAAAAAGCGGTCAATTTTAACTTTCACCCCTATTATGACCCCTTAACATTTGTGTTTTGGGCTCAAATCAAGTTATTAAGTTACATTCATGTCCAAGGAACCTATATCTAAAATTTCAAGTGTTTAGACCCAAAATTGTCGGAAGAGTTTGGTAGAATTCTCAAAGGTCAAATCGTTGAACTTTGACCCCTTAACAGAATAATTTCTGGCTGAAAACCGATCACAAAGATTTTCCAGTACCCTGTATATCAAATTTCGAGTCTGTAGATTTAAAATTGACAGAGTTATTGCGTAGGGAAATGTACACAGACACACACACACACACACACACACACACACAGACACCCTCACTTTTATATAGATTTTTCAATAATATCCCTTTTCTTATATTTTATTTCATTAAATCGCTTCAAAAGAAATACTGAAGTCACCAATTTTGGTAGTACTCCGCAAAAAATTAGGGAAGATGTTAGCTGACCATAACCACTTATTTTCTGGTGTCCTTAACTCTAACTGATCCAAAATTCATTCAAGGCAGATATTTTTTTTTTTTTTTTTTTGCTAATAAGTCTAGTATTTTTAAAAACATTTGTTATGGTTTTCTAACATTTTTTTTTTTTTTTTTTTTTACAAAGGCGTAACCACTTATCAAGGCCCGGAGGCCACTGGAGGATAAATGTTTAATGAGTGTAAGTAATCATAAGTAGTGAAAATTTTGTAAATTGGATTACTTAAGAGGATAGCTCATCAAGAACTTGTTTACATTGGACTTTAACATGATCATAAACTTGAAGATGATCATATTGTAGTCAGCTGGAAAGTAGAGAAACAGGAGAGAGTTTCACACATGTGCAGTTCTAAGAAAGAAGCTTTCTTCATGGAGTCTACGTTTAGGTTTAGGAACAGATAAAGAGTGGGGGAAATTATTGATTGTGTTACAGTTAGACAAGTGTTTTTCGTGTCTCTTCTGTGGAAAAGAGGTTGCAGGGAAGAGAAAAAGCCACTAGGCTACAAAGTCTATTCTGAATGCTGTCAAGGAAGGATAAGGTGCTTTTAGAAGATCCTGCCCAGATGTGACAACAGTACTCCATCCTTAGACATACCAGCTAGAGAATTGCATCAGCAGCGAGATATCTCCTGGAGCAGTAGAATGATGTCACCATTTTTCCAGCAACCTTGGCAATGGATTGAATGTATGTGTTCCATTTCAGATCAGTAGTAAAGGTCAGACCCAGTAGCTTAAATAATAATAATCCTAAATCTAACACTAATAGTCAGCCACTTGGATTTAGGGTTAGTGATAAAAATATTTTGCTAATTGCTGTTAAACATTTTGGCCTAATTTTATTTTAGGCAAAGAAAATGACATAACATCATCGCTGTCATAAGTTTCTGAATTTTTTGAGATGAGGATTAATAATTATAATATTTCGAACTACTGTTCTCATCTTAAGTGTTATTTCTATGACGTTCCAGTCAATGTAACCTCCCGACATTCTTCAGGTACATCTTGTCTGTCTAAGTCTGAAATTCTGTCAAACTCATGAATCTCCACGTAACTTTGAACGGAACCTTTTTATTTTAACCCGTGGTTGTAGATTGAGAATGCTATTCCGTGGATGAAATAGTTCCATGATTTGACACAATACACCTGAAGAAGATCTGGGGTTACAAATAAAAAATCTGTGCAAATAAAACTCGTGATGAGAACAATGATCTAAAGAATCGAAACAATATAAAACATAGTAATTTTAAAGTTCGGAATTTTTTTTAGATGAGGGTTGATCGTTTTATATTATTTGTATTAACTGGATTATTGTTCCCATCTTGGGTGTTATTTGCGCAATGTTTCAGTTGATGTGGCCTTCGGCCATCTTCAGGCATGTTGGTTGTTGCTTGGGAAAGAAAAGAAAAAAGTTACTGGCTCTGTAGATATTTTCGTATTCTGTGAGTTAGTATTTATTTTATGGTTTTAGTTTTGAATTGTGAAAAAAAAAAAAATTAGTTGACAAATTTTGTCCACGAAAGGGAGATAATCCCTTAGCGATCTTTATTAAAGTTGCCTCTCTTTGGTCAGCCAATTTTTTTTTTTTTTTTTTTTTCACAAATTCGAAACAAACACCATAATATAGAGATGAACTCACAGAAATACGAAAATATCTACAAAGCCAGTAATTTTTCTCTTTTCTTTTCCAAACCACAACTAACAAACCTGATTACGACCAAACGACAATCTGATCAAAACATTGCACAAATAACACTCCACTGATCCAATATAAGTAATAATAAGTAATAGGTAATACAAAAATTAAAGGTGCTTCCTTGTTATAAGCATGAAGTTAAAAAACCCAAAATATTCCATTTGAAGTTTAACGCTTCTTAATTATCATGCAAAATTCAAAAATCGAAAAATTGAATTTCAAGTAAAAACAATGGTATCTACTTAATTGTCGTGTCACAGTAATGAACATATCCAAAATTTACCAAAAAAAGACAATGAGATAGAGAATTTATTATTAATGAAAGCAGTTTTCAAAGACAATTTGTGAAAAGTCAAATTAAGTTTTGCTACAATTTTAAGAAAATATTTACTTCTTTTGTTACGATTTTAATTCTCTTGTTTAAACAAAACTCAATTTTCGCTAATTGTCTTTGATTTTAATTATAATTAATTTTCTTACCTTATCGTTTTTCATATTTTTTGGATATGCTCATTGCAACATGACAATTAAGTAGATACCATTGATTTTACCTGAAAACATATTTCGATTTCTGAATTTCGGTCTTATAATGAAAAAGCACTAGTCTAAAATTAACCAAAACGCAATTGCTCCAGTCAAAAAGGTTCAACAGTGCCGTTTTTTTTGGTTTTTTTTTGCTTTTTTTTTTTCCAAAAAAAATGTAGAAACTTAAAAAATATAACAATTTCAAATTAAGTTAAACTTAAATTTATGTTAAAAATTGAATCACTTTAAAAAAAAAAGCAATGAAATAAATTTTAAAAAATAGTTAAATAATAAATAGAAAGAGTTTAAAATTTTAATTAAAAAAAAATGGGGGAAAAATATTTAATTGTAAAATGAAAATAAAAAAATTAATTCAATTATGAAAAAAAAAAAATGAAAATAAAACAATTAAATTATGAAAAAAAAATGAAAATAGAAATGAAAAAAATAAAAATGAAAATACAAAAATAACCTTAAGAAAAAGAAAAAGGAAATGGGGGCTGTCATTTAATTCTGCCATCTTTTATTTTCAGGGTTGGGGAATTCATTTGATTGACCTGTGGGAAGAGGGAAAGGGAGAGAAATGTCATGGCGAAAAATTGATTTTATGAAAGCCGATGCTGTTGGGGTCTTTATAGGCATATCCAATGCAATAGTGAGCTAAAAGTTGGTCCAGCAGTTCACGCTCGTCCAAGAATTCAAGATTCTCAATTCTGGAAAAAAAAAAAAAAAATTAAACAACTTAGGCAATCAATAAAACAACAAATTAAAAATTACACAACAATGAAGCAATCAATTAATAAAACAAAAAAATTAAACAATTTAAGCACTCAATTAATAATTAAATTAAATAATTAACAATTAAACAACAACTAGCGGAGGGAGGGGGTATGCCCGATCGTAAAACACACTTAAATATGATATTTTAATTTGTCCCAATTTTGCATGTATTATTATAGTTGTGATTTCAAAAGTGAAAAAAAAAAAAAAAAAAAAAGTATTTGGGTGCCATCAGCTAGAATCGAAACCAAAAGCAAAAGTGTAGCATTCAAAGCTGGTGATGTTACCACTGTACCGACGTGACACGCATATGAACTGATAAAAAATAAACTAAAATGAATATACAAAATGTATAACGATTTTTTTGAAATTTTGTCCCCTTTTTGACCTCTAGCCCTAACCCTTTTTGACCCCTTCAAAACTATTTAAAGCAACTAAAGACCCATAAAAGAACAGTCCATAAAAAATCCAATTATTTGAGGTCCCTAGCGTCGCTCTGAGACTTTTAGTTTTGAAAGAGGTAAAGTTTGAAAATATGGAGACAGACAGACAGACATATAGATTTTTATATATTAGAATCAATTAATCTATATATATAAAAGCGAAAATGTATGTATGTATGTATGTATGTATGTATGTATGTACGCTTTTCCTCGATGTCCACAAAAGGCTTTTTTCAGAGAAGCGCTTGCTCGGTTCACAACTTCTTAAAACTTTTTATATCATCTATAAATTATAATATCTCAGAGTTACCCACGGAGCTCGCCTGTCTATTTCATTTTATTGACTTTCAAACGTTAATTATTCCACATTTCCCGCATCGGCACGCTTTACATTCGGTTTTTGGTATAAAAAAAAGCGAAACTCGACTCTAATCACAGGCCGAAAGCCAGTTGTCTCAAGAGAGCTAAGTAACGTTTGTTCAATGTCGACTTCGTCATATCAGACTGTAGCTTTCATTTCCCTCCTCCTAATAAACAGGGAGCAGGTTTTTAAAAACAAACAAACCGATTTATTCACCTCATTCAAAACTGTCCCGCACAAAATGCTAACTGCTGAATACCTATTGCCGTCACGTCAATCAAAAACGCGCACCTGTTTTTTTTAACACTTTACTATTTTCCAACTGTGCGTCGTGAAGGCTTCGGTTTTTTTTTTCACGGGCACCTGTTTTTTTTTTTCACATTTTCCGTTTTTTTTCACATACCCCGAAAAACACCCGGGCAACGCTGGGTACCCCTCGCAAGTAAAACAAATAAAAGATGAAACAATTTAGGCAATCAATTAATAAAACTACCAAAAAAAAAAAAATGATTATAGTCAAGATTGTTGTCTCTTTTGGACTTCTGGTCTTTGCTTATAAGACAGGATAATGGTTACAAGCAAGATATGGTGCCTTCTGATTAACTAGCATGAATGCCTGGCGTTGCCCGGATCCACATGAAGTTCTACTTGAACACACCTGCTATACGAAGGATATTGTGTAGTTTTTCATTATTATATGTCAACTCCATTGTTAGCCCCACAACAATTTTAAAAATAAAAGATACTTAAAAACGGATAAAAAACACAAAAATGTAATTTATTGAGATTGTTGGACTGACTTCCTCATCTTGGTTGTTATAGTCACAACGTTTCGGCCGTTTTGCCCTCTGGCCTTCATCAGGTGTTTTGTATCGAACTGGGGAACCGTTTGTTAGGAGTCTCGAACCCAACCTCTTACTATTATTACGGGGGTACCGTGTTCGGACTCCAGCTAGGCTCTGGGACATAGTTGCTGATTCTCTGTTTTGAATGTTACTTTTCACTGCCTTCGTTCAGGATTGAACTCAGCGCCTTTGGGTAACTAAACTTTGATACAACGTCTAGAACAACTCGGCCATATGCCACTAGGACTGTGACTATAACAACCAAGATGAGGAAGTCAGTCCGACAATCTCAATAACTGAAAACACCTCATCTTAAAAATACAGACAATTACAAAAATGTAATCACCTAAAAAAAGAAGTACGTGACAATCTCCCCACAAGATATTTCGGCAGAAAAGATACAAAGAGAAGAAGCTATTCTCTGGATATTGAGCACTTTTTGTAGTTCATGCACTGGAAAAAAACCCTCCCCCCTAACCCACAAAAAAAAAAAATAAATGAATCAAAATAACTTTTCTTTAAATCAAAATAGCAGGGAGTGCCCGTGTGATTAAAAAAATGAAAAAAAAAAATGAGCCACAGTGTCTGGGCCGAACATGAAACGGGAAAGAAGGAAAAAAAGGTAAAAACTTATGGACAAGTGCCTTTACTCATACAACCATGAGTGCTTATGACGTCATGTTGCAAAATAAGCTTTTTAAACATAGTTTTAGTTTGATATGTGTGCGTGACTTGCGAAAAAAGTGACACAAAAAAAGGACACTCCTCCCTTCCAAAAAGTGGTCCAGTTAACCACCATAAAATGAATTTATTTTTCTAATTTTCACATATTATGCATCTGGGACATTGCTCTTCCATATGGTACTGGTTTCGACCCGGTCGGATGCAGCTGACATACAATTACACAAACAAACACACAGAAAGGTCCCCTTTATATAATAGACTAGTATAGATACCCAGCATTGCCTGGGTCTACATAAAGTTCCGTTTGGACACACCTGCTATACTAAGAATATTGAGCACTTTCATCATAGGTAATATCGATACCACTACAACAATTTCAAAATTAAAAGAACTGATAAAAACATGAAAATGTATGTCACAACCTCCGCACCAGATATTTTGGCAGAAGAGATACGAAGAAAAGAAGTTATTTCCCAGATATTAGACACTTTTTGTCTCCCATGCACTGGAACACCCCCCCCCCCAAACCCCCATAAAAAATAAATAAATCAATCAATCAAAACAACTTTTTTTTCATTCAAAATAGCAGAGAGTGCCCGTGCGACTGCAGAAAAAAAAAAAAAAAAAAAAAAAAAAAAAGAAAGAGCCGTTGCGGCTGGGCTCAAATATAAAACAAAAAAGAGAGAAAGGAGGCAAAAGCGTGTTTCCACACAGCCTCGAGTGCTTATGACGTCATGGTGTTGCAAAATAAGTTTTTTAAACATAGTTTTAGTAAATTACGCATGCAGGACTTGTGAAAATGGCGTCACGAAAACCAGACTCCCTTCTAAAAAGTGGTCCAGTTGACTGCTTTTTCTTTTAGTTTCTTAGTACACCAAGTAAGAAAAGAAAATTCTTTACAGTGGTTGTAGCTAGACGAGTATTTTTGAGGTTATGGTCAAGATTGTCTGCTTTTTTTTTTGGCTTCCGGTTTCTGCTCCACAGACGAGACATAGGTGACAAGTAAGATATGGTTCCTTTTGCTTAATGATTACCTACCCGTCGCATGGCGTGAAGCACCCCAACTTTTGTCATGTTAAGAATGGCTTTCTTGTCCACTTGATCAGGTTTAATTCTGTAGCCAAATGGTAAGAAGAAACCGAAAGTCAAGAACAGACAATCTTGATCGTAACTGAACAATGGAAAGGCTAACAGATGGACAGAATAACGGATGAAAAAAAAAAAACAACAGATGAAAAGGCCAATCGACAGATGAAAAGACCAACCGACAGATGAAAAGGCCAACCGACAGATGAAAAGACCAACCGACAGATGAAAAGACCAACCGACAGATGAAAAGACCAACCGACAGATGAAAAGACCAACCGACAGATGAAAAGGCCAACCGACAGATGAAAAGGCCAACCGACAGATGAAAAGACCAACCGACAGATGAAAAGACCAACCGACAGATGAAAAGGCCAACCGACAGATGAAAAGGCCAATCGACAGATGAAAAGACCAACCGACAGATAAAAAGGCCAACCGACAGATGAAAAGGCCAACCGACAGATGAAAAGACCAACCGACAGATGAAAAGGCCAACCGACAGATGAAAAGGCCAACCGACAGATGAAAAGGCCAACCGACAGATGAAAAGGCCAACCGACAGAGTAGCTTAGAAATTGTTGAATGCACTCCAAATTTCTCAGACTTGTAAGTTTTCTTACCTGTGAATGTCAGCTCGAGGCAGGCACTCGTAAACATGGTTCATTTCAAGAACATCTGCATACGGCCAGCCAGTGTTTAAAAACCTTAAAATAAAAAGGCAATAGAAAAATTAGTGGAGTAAACAATTTTCAAAATCTAATTTATAAAACTTACTATGTCTTAAAGGGTTTTTTTTTTTGTTTTTTTACAAAGAAGTCACCACTTATCAAGGCCCAGAGGCCACTTGAGGATACTTAAAAACGGATAAAAAACACAAAAATGTAATGTTAATAAGTGAACAGTGATCAAGGGGAACATGTCGTAGTAATCGTTAGTAGTGGAAATTTGGTTAATTCAATTACTTAAGGGGGCAGTTCATCAAGAACTTGTTTACGTTGGACTTGAAGATGACCAAATTGTAATCAGCTGGAAAGCAGGTAAATGACAGAAAGTTCCACAGGCGTGCAGTTCTAAGAAAGAAGCTTTGTTCATGGAATCTACATTTAGGTTTAGGCACAGATAAAGAGTGGGGGAAATTATAGTGGTTTTAACTAGGCGAGTGTCTTCAATACATGGTTCTCCGAACACACGTCTTTTTTATCCGTGCTGCAACGTCACATCATGCAACCGGCTTGGTCATTTGCATATGGCTGCTGCTAGTGCTCCCAACATCAGCAGCTCTGTTACATATGTTTTTGCAACAACTATACATATGCTCTGACAAACTCAGAGCACTATCCCGCCCCTAAACATAAATACCCCCAACTAACTGGACAAGCAACAAAATCACACACCTTCACTATGTAATGTGGCTGTGTTCATTACAGTTCAAACCTCTCTCGTTATAAAAAAAAAAAAAAAAATGGTTGCCGATTTATATAGCATTTCCAATTCCTCTACAACTATTGTCACATTTTCTTTGTTATTTGTAATCTTAAAGATATTAACATTTTTGGTACTTGTACAGTTTAATCAAGACATTAAAAAATGAAAATATTAGAAAAAGTTATATTGTACATGCCCGTTATGGAATGAAGTTCTCTGGAAAAAATTTCACTTAACTTGATCAAATAGTTTTTTTGCTTTTTTTTTTTAGTGAAAAAACAATTTTTTATGACAGCGAGCTGAAGGTAGCCATGTTTGAATTTTCAGTCCACAAAGGGAGAGAGAGGTGGGAGCATGGGGGGATAACTCATTCTAAAGCGCTGACACCCTCTCCCTATGTTAAATAATAGCTTCTCTTCATTCTATCGTCAAATATGGCTACCTTCAGTTTGCTGTCATAAAAAATTATTTTTTCACCGTAAAAAAAAAAAAAAAATAACCAGTTGATCAAATTAAGTGAAATTCTTTTTTGGAGAACTTCATTCCATAACGGGCACATACAATATAATTTTTTTTTTTCAATATTTTCGTTTTTTAATGTCTTAATTAAACTGCACAAGTACCATATATATTTTTAATTACATCTCTTCGGTTTCTTCTGTTTCTTTTTTTTTTTTAGCAAAACTTCATTTTCACTAATTGTTTTCAAAAAATTATTTTTATACAAAATTAATTTCCTAACTCATCGTTTTTCATAATTTTTTTAATATGTGCATTACTGCAACATGACGACTCAGTAGATACCATTGGTTTTACTTGAAATTAAGTACTTGAAATATTTCCATTTCCGAATTTCGCTATTATAAGGAAGAAGCGTCGAAAACAAGAAATTAACGTTATATATAAAAAAAATGGCTGCCGATTTCTATAATTCCTCTACAACTATCGTTACATTTTCTTTGTTATTTGTAATCTTAAAGATATTAACATTTTTTTGTTTATTAATGATATAAACTTTGTTACATTTTTTAAAACGTTGCTGCAGTTTTAGTGTTCTAAATTCTCTTATGAAAAAAAAAAATAAATAAATCCAGTTTACGAGGGTCCTGGATATGACCTTAAACTATATCCAGTGGTGAGGCCCCAGCTTGCAGGCCTTAGGGAGTGTGGAGCCACCCTTTAATTGTCATTGCTCCCAGGTCCACTCTGACCCGGAGTGGTAGTACCTGTTAGGGTCCCAACTATGGGTTAAATAGAATACGACTTAAAAAACAAATACACTATATTAAAAAATCGTTCTTTAAAATCACCAGATTCGGCATTAAGTAACCTGAAAAGGGTTGATATGCCATAAAACAAAACAATCAAAACAACCAACCAGTTTACGAGAGTTATTTCCCTTGCATCAGTGCTGTACACCAGTATTTCTCAACGTGTGCCTGAGGAATTTTGAAATAGGCCTGGAGTGGGCCTCAAGAAAAATATATGGAGGCTAAAATCCTATGGCCTTTTTTCTACTGATGTAGATTTTTGAAATCACTGTAATATAGCTCCATCGACCTTGAACAGCAGAAGTAGTTTAGTCATTAACATTTTATTAGATTTTTTTATATATTATTTAATTGGAATTCATTATTGAGATGAGTTTTATTTATTATTTTTATTTATTGCGGACTATTATCCTCATCTTTTTTAGTTGTTTCATGACGTTTCGGCCAACTATTCCTCTGGCCTTCGTCAGGTGGTAACCGCGATGGATAAGAACTCTGAATCTCCTGACTGCATTCACTGCAATTACTGCCTTCCATAAGCGTTTTTGTCTCACCACGTTTTTGGTCAATTAATCGTCTGGCCGGCTTTGGGTAGGATTGAAACTGCTATCTTCAGACAATTCTCACCTGGAACCGTAGAGATTCAACGTCTTTATCCACTGCACCACGGGCCCCAAAGCCGGCCAAAGGCTTACTTGGCCCAAACATGGTGAGACGACAACAAATATGGAAGGCAGTGATTGCAATGGATGCAGTCAGGAGATTCAGAGTTCCTATCCCGTCACGGTTACCACCTGACGAAGGCCAGAGGAATAGTTGGCTGAAACGTAAAACAGCAACTAAGAAAGATGAGGATAATAGTCCGCAATAAATAAATAAACAGATAATAATACTCATCTCAATAATGAATTCCAATTAAATAATATGTCTTACACGTGTTTCATTGTCTGCAATTAATAAATTAACTGATTATTACTTTAGAACTTTATCAATTACTGCACGGTTCCTATCTGTCACGATGACGAAGGCTAGAGGAATAGTTGGCCGAAAACTCATGAAACAACTAAGAAAAGATGAGGATAGAAGTTCGCAATAAATAAAATTAATAGATTTTTTATGTTTTATTTTTTAAGTTCTCCTGTAGAAGACGTCTCCCGGAACTACTTTCATTTTTTCTTGGTCACATGCCCCTATTCCAAATTCATAGTAGCAGGTCGATATCAATAGACTTTTGTTCTTTTTTTCTATCAAAACTATCATTAACAACGTTGTATTTTTCTTTTTTTTTAATGTTTAACGTATTTCAAACTAATATAAATTATTGCACAATAAAAATTAAATTAAAACAAAAATCATTTTTTTAATTTTTTTTCTATTATTTGGACTATTATTCTCGTCTTGGTTATTTTGTTTTTTTGGGGGGTTTTTTTAACAACGTTTCAGCCAATGGAACCTCCAACCATCTTCAAGTGTATTCACACTGGGTGTTATTGGTGAATAGTGAAAAAAATGTTTGGTTCATTTGCTTTCCTAACGAACACAGCCATTAGAAATTTAAAACGCAAATAGCACCAAGTCTAAAAAAAAAAAAAACATTTTTCACTATTCACCAATAACATCCAGTGTGAATATACCTGAAGATGGTCAGAGGATACATCGGCCGAAACGTTGTGAAAAAAAAAAAAAAAACAAGATGAGAATAATAATCCAAAAAATACAAAAAATAATTATAAATCCTCATCTCAAAAATGTACATTCATCATTTTTTCTAATTTCGAATTATTTAATCAAATAAAAAAATTTTTTACCTGATTACTAAATTTAAAAAAAATTATTCTAGCAAATTATGGTAACTAACAATTTAATAAAAACAAAGATATTTAGCTTGAAAATACAATGCAAAAAAAATAGCTTTTTAAATTTAGTAATCAAGTAAAAAAAATGGTAGTTGAAATTTAAAAGGCTAAAATGTTATTAAAGAAAACTGAAACATTATAAAACTTTTTTTGTAAAGACGTTAACATTCTTTTCTTATTACTGTTATAAAATTTCTTATATTAAAAAAAAATCTCTTAGTTAAAGAGTTATCTCCCTTGTATCAGTGCGGTGTACTACATGAGTGCCCAGTTGGGTCTCTGTAGCTCCCAGAAACCGATGGTCTTTTTGTGTTCAGTTGGGTTTATATTTTGATTTGGTCAGCTCCAGAGATTGCAAGTTTGTCGATCAGTGGAGAAGAATCATTATAATTTTTAACTATTCTTTAATTAGATAAATAAAATTTATTTTATTAATTCTAGTTTTGTTTACACTGAGAATCATTCGAGTGCAGAACTGCTTGAGATGGCATGACTGACACAAAAGCCTACATTTTCTATTTAAAATATTCCTTTGCGTATTCTTTTTAAAAACAAACGTATATTTTTTACAGTTTCTTATTGAATGATTGGTTTTATTTAACTATTATTCTCAATTCTATTTATGTGTAGTTTCTACATTGAGCATAATTGCATAGCATTTAGGATAAAAACGTTCTAGCATATATATATATATATATATATATATATATAAAGTGACCTTCTTTGTGTATGCCAAACAATTGCTACCAAACTCCTCCGAATGTTTGGTTTACAGACTTAAAATTTGAAGATATGACACTTTCTCATGAAAACTATTGTGCAAGGACATGAGATGGAAGATGTTCAAGCATTTGGGACAATTTAACACACACAAAGACACATTATACAAAATGCACTCTATTTAACACATACCACTACACGCGTCTTACCTAACACACACTACAACATGTACACACTCTACTACGTGCACTTCACTATGTAAACAGACACACAATACTACATGCACACACACATCCTAGTACACATACACTACTACACATTCTTCCACACACACATCCTATTACACGCACATTACCAAATACATATACACTACCACACGCACCCTTCCACACACACCCTACTACATGCAGACTACAAAATATACACACACAATCAAATGCACCCTTCCACACACAAACTCCTACATGCACCCACCACACACACACCCCACTACACATACACTACCATATGCACCCTTCTACACAGACACATACAGACTACTACATTTCCTTACCACACATACACACACACTATACCTACTACACATACACTACCAAATATACACACTACTAGATGTATCCTACTAAATCCACACACACCCTTGCACACATGCACCCAACCATACAGACACGCTACTACATGCATACTACCAAATATACACTATCACACGCACCCTTCCACACACGCACACACTACTACATGCACCTAACACACACACACACACTACTACATGCACACACACACACACACACTATTAAACATACTTTACCACACACATACACCCCACTACATACACGCTACCAACTACACACACATTACCACACACACCCTACCATACAGAAACACATTACCACACACACACACACACGATTACATGCACCTTTACACACAGACACACAACTACATACACCATACCACACACACTTTAAAGTACACACATCCTAGACTTACCTTTCTGTTTGAGATTGTACACTGATGCAAGCCATCACACCTGGTAGACTACACTGACGAGACTTCAAATTGTCAATCATAATTTGACCAAACTTGTCACTCATGTGGACCTGGAAGGACAAATATTAAATCCGACAAAATGTTAAAAAATAAATAAATAAAAGGAAGGAGAATTTTTTTTTTTTTTTTTTAACTTTTTTAACTTTTATTTAATTCATGTTTTTATATTGTATATCATTCCTTTGGTGTTACTTTTCTTAAAAAAATTGAATCATAACAAGATGTATTTTCTTTTTATAAATTTAGACAAAACACCGTCTACTGAATCAACCACTTTAAAAAAAAAAAAAATGGGTACTTGTACAGTTTAATCAAGACATTAAAAAATGAAAATATAAAAAAAAAAATTATATTGTACGCATCCGTTTTGACATGAAGATCTCCGAAAAAAAATTTCAAATTTAATTTGATTGAGTAGTTTTTTTTTTTTACAGCGGAAAAACACGTTTTTATGAGAGCGCGTTGAAGGCAGACAACTTGGATTTGTTTTAAATTTTTGTTTGAATTTTAGAAACGACATGGAAGATAACTCCATGTAAAGCGCCGACACTCCTTCCCCATCTTTAATAACTAGCTTTCCTTCCTAAAAATCGAACCTTTTGCTCAGTATCATAACAAATTGTTTTTTCTCTGTAAAATAAAAACTACTTGATGAAATTAAGTGAAATTTTTTTTCAGAGAACTTCATTCCATAACAGATACGTACAATTTAAACTTTTTTCGATATTTTCATTTTTTAATGTCTTGACTAAACTGTACAAGTACCAAAAAATGTTTTTATCAAGCAAGATAGAACAAGCTGCGTGTGCTTAGTCCTTCTCTGGTGCTGCACGTGAGATGATGCCACAAAAAATTGTGAAGAAATGATGAATGTGAGAAGTGTGAAGGGCCAACATTGTCTTCATATTTTAGCCAAGTTTCAGAAAAACCTAATGGATGGGGCAAAAGTTATGGGGTAAAAAGTATCATTTTTTGCAATTTTGGGGCATTTGTGACTCCTTTTGAGCCCCTGGGAATGCCGAATCCCAGTGAAAATGGACAAATGGTGCAGTTTCACACCTTAAAATATGTATATTTGAATTCAGCACCATGGAAAACCACTATATAGACATAAATAACAAGTTTTTGAGTAATATAAAAAAAGAGCTCCAAAAAGGCATTTTTTTTAACCCAAAAAGTCCCAGAGGAATGCGAACTAGAATTTTGCGAGGGTCACCCATACTGAATAAATATTAAAAACAATGGGCTCCATATTTTGACCAAGTTTCAGGAAAATCTAATAAATGGATCAAACACTATGGGGCAAAAAGTGTCATTTTTGGCCACTTTGGGGCATTCTTGACCTCTTTTGAGACCCTGGATACGCCGAATCCCAGTGCAAATGGAAAACGGTGCAGTTTCAGGCCTTAACACATGTATATTTGAGTTGGCCACAGTGAAACACCACTATATAGTCAGACATATCAAGTTTTTGTTGAGAAATATGAAAAAAGGGCCACAAAAAAGGGCGTTTTTAGTACTATAAGTCCCCAGGGACGCGAACCAGAATTTTGCCAGGGTCACCCATACAGGATTTATATTAAGAACAATTGGCCAAGCTTCGGAAAAATCTAATGGATCAATCAAAACTTATGCGGCAAAACGTGTAATCTTTTTACCATTTTTGGCATTTTTTATCTTTTTGACAGACACAATGGAAATTTTTTCGAAAAAATTTTTTTTACTGCACACATCTATTTAATGAAATACAATTTGAGGCAAAATTTCAGGGAAAACTAATGGACGGTTATCTGGCAATAGTCCGGACTAACGGATGCACAGACATATGGAAGCACAGACGCCAATGAAAACATAGGTCCCTCTCCGATAAATCGGACGACCAAAAAGGGTAATAAGTTACTTCCTTTTTAAATATGAAATATTTAATTATTATATTTATATTATTTATTATTTTAATTATTCTAGATATTAGTGATGGGACGATTCCAATACAATTACCAATTCTGATACAATTACTGATTCTGATTTCTTTATAAATCTAAATATTTAACTATAGAGTTGTTATTTTTTTTCCAATTGCTATAAAAAAAAAACACATGTTAAATGTGCAGATATTTTCTCAAACGTAAAAAATACATTTGTGGGAGATGATTTATAGATTTTAGTTTTACAGGTACTTTAAAATCAATAAATATTTATTCTTTTATCATTATTACCAACAAGGGAATATTTTGCTTTAAACAAAATCAAATGAAAAGACAATGAAAAGGATCGTTTTTGCCATTGGAAAATAGCCATAAATTTTTCTGATTTCAATATCCACAAAAGTTCTGATTCTTCCAATTCCAATTAATCGTCGCAGTACTATTAGATATAAAACATCCAAACGTCTTATTTTCTAATTTTTAGTATTATACTAGCCACCTAATAATTAGTAACAGTCACCGTTTCCCATGTACACACACCTAAAGTTATGAGTTTCTATTTACAATGCCCCCCCCCTCCACACAGAATAGAGTTAGACACCAGGATTGTTTTTTTTTAACGTGGAGAAAAGGAACAAAATTAAAAATTGTCTCAGTGGTGAAGGATTTCTCTTCCACTAACAGAGAACAAGAAATTGAAGTGTAGCGTCCGAAGAACAGATACTACACTTTGAGATATTAAATCCTTTATTCAGGCTAAAATTACAATGTAAGGGGGACAAAAATGGGGGTAGTTGGTCATCCTTGTCACTCCAGAACTAAACAAAAGTTTCTCTTAGCTAGTATCTTCTTCCACCATAATACCGCATTCACCCTTTCGTACTGAGGGATGTCCTACTTAGAGCCCAATTGTTTAAAACATTTTTGGGGGGTTTGGTCCGAAGGCCAAATGAGTTGTCATTTTTTTTTTTTTTTTTTTTATATGGGGGTCACCACTTATCAAGGCCCGAAGGCCACTCAGGGATAAGGGTTATTGCATGTACAGTAATCAATGAGATAATATTGTAGTAATCATTAGTATTGGGGGTTTTGATAGAGTGTCTTACTTAAGGGGGCGGTTTGTCAGGAGTTTGTTTATGTTGGACTTGAAGACGTCCAAGTTGTAGTCAGGTGGGAAACAGGCAAGCGGCAGAGAGTTCCACTGGCGTGCAGTTCTAAGAAAGAAGCTTTGCTCATGGAATCTACGTTTGGATTTAGGCACAGATAAAGAGTGGGGAAAACTATTGACAGTAGTTTCAGCCAGACGGGTGTTTCTCATGAAAGATTGGCGAGGGGGACGAGGGATTGGAGCTCAGACGAACACCTGCCATGGAAATAACGCTAAAACAAAGACAGGCTCACAACATCTCTTCTGTGGGAGAGAGGTTGCAGGGAAGAGAAAAGGGCATCCCCCACTAAGCCACGAAGTCTATTTTGTACTCTGTCAAGGCAGGATAGGCTGTTTTTAGCAGCTCCTGCCCAGATGTGGCAGCAGTACTCCATCCTTGGACGTACTTGGCTTTTATATAGATAGAGAATTGCATCAGTAGCGAGATATCTTCTGGAGCGGTAGAAGGATCCCACCATTTTCCCCAGCGACCTTGGCAACAGACTTGATGTACGTGTTCCATTTCAGATCAGAAGCTTGTCAAAACATTGTTGTAGATTTTGCTAATTCTTACCTGTTCATAGTTGATAAAGAAAGTCGACATGAAATTGTCCGTAATCCATTGGAGGAGAGTAGCTGAATGGTTCACCTCCATATAAATAAGGACACACTCAGCAAGAAAAAGGGTTGGCAAATTCCGGTCAACCCCGCACAATTTCAGTTTGGCGTCAAGCTCGTTAATGTTTCTAAGGTTAGCACCAACGAGATGGTAATTGGAACCGTGTAGATCATATTTGTCTATCTTGATATCACCATCTGCGGAAAAAAGAAACAGAGTTAGGGTTAGGGTTGGGGTTAAGTTAGTTGGTTAATTATTTTTGCTTTATGGCATATCAACCATTTTTTGGGCTATTGAATGCCGAATCTGATAATTTTGGAAAAAAATTTAGTGCTTCAAATTTTTTATATCTTTAAATATTTATTCATGGAATTTGGTTTGTTTGATTTACGGCATATCAACCCTTTTTAGATTATTTAATGCCAAATCCAGTAATTTTGGAAAAAAAGTTTTTATGTTTTAAGTTCTTGATATTTTCAAATATTTATTCATGGTGTTTGGTTTGGTTGTTTTGTAAAAGAAAATTGTTGTTTGTGTCTTTTCCTTTGCAGAACATGATTGAGCTTTGCAAACTAACTTCAATAATTCTAATTAAAATTAGACCGTAAAAATATTTCAATAATTATTAAATAAAAAAGAACGATCGGAAAAAGTTAAAAAAAAAAACAACAAAAAAAACAGAGTACGTGCACAGGACAGATATAGGCATGAGAGAAAAAAGCTAAGGAACTGCTTCTGGTTGTTTTGTAAAAGAAAATTGTTGTTTGTGTCTTTTCCTTTACAGAACATGATTGAGTTTAGCAGACACATCAGAAGTTTGGAAGTATGTTAGCTGACTAAAAACCTTTGTAAAAAAATAAACAAGTTTTTTTAGGGGAAAGGGTCTATAATATTTGGGAGATTTATATAATTTGTTGATAAATTTACTTTTCATTGCTATGTTTTTTGTTAAACATTTTTTTTAAAAACCTACTATAAAAAATTAAAATAAAAATTTTAAAAACATTTATGATTAAAAGAAAACTTACCATAAAAAATTTAAAAAACATTTACGTCTTAAAAAAGTAAACAAATATTTAAAAAAAAATTTTTTTTAACTTTGACTCATGTTTTTTTTAATATTTCCCCAAATCTGAAAAAAAACAAGCTGAGCATGCTGGTCCCCCTCCATGAATGAAAAATTTACTTTCACTATGACTAATGTTTGTGCAAAATTTAAAAAAACTCAAGGTGTGGTTGATGAGAAAAGTGCAAACAAATGAACAAACAAACAATTTGGGGGCAATTTTACCCCTATAATACCCCCCCTGGTGGGGCAGGTATTGGGGGACAACCGGAGTTATCCCGGAAAATCTGCTCTGGCAAAAATTTTCTTTTACCATGATTAATGTTTGTGCAAAATTTTTTTAAAATCCAAGGCGTGGTTATTGAGAAAATTGTGAACGGACGAATGGAAATGAATTACTAAGTCCAATCTTTCCTTTATCGGGGGACCAAAATAAAATTTTAGCAAAAAAAAACCAAAAAAACACAGAAGCTTTTGTCATACCTTAATTTGTTGAACAAACTACAAAAGAAAAAAAAAAAAAAGGATTTTGAAAAATGCTCACATGCCTTCGTTGGCAACTTTCTGCAACAATGACTTCCTCGATTTGATAAAATGGCACTTCTTGGCAGTGACCGTTGGAAAGTCGACCTCAACAAAGGACTTGGGGGCTAGGTTCTGATCTTTCAGTATCCAAAATGTCGTATCAAACCCGGCTCCTAGGTTGACGATCTGGCATTCACATTGTGTCATCTGAACAAAAAAAAAAAAGGAATTTCATAAAATAGACGTTCACTTGATCATGTGGCTGAAAATAATTGGGAATTTGAAGGAGGGGGTGGGGAATTAGTACTGGTTTGCAATTATCAATTTCAGTTTCGGAAGCCATGATGAAACAGATACTTTCTAGTTTATTGTTGTGGTGGCAACCACTTATTTGCATATGCGAATAACATAACACTATAAATGGCAAGCCTAGGTTGGCCTTGGTGTGTCTTACTCAAATGCCACCGGAAGTGACGCCGAAGAGCGTACATGTCCTCCCACCAAGACTCTCTGACTCGACACCGTCATTTGTACATATCGTAAATATACCTTTTCTTTAATACACTTATTATTGCGTTATCTTGTTGTTTGCGTCTTCATTGTATTTCCTTACTAATTATTGTTCAACCTTGCAACCACAACATTTATGAAAACGTTAATTTAGGCTGTAAATACAAAAAGTAAAAAAATGAATATAAAATACTAAATCACGTGTACATTTGGAATCGCAATTCTGTTAGAAACTGAAAGAACATGTTAAGCAGGTGTAGTTTCCTTGAAGCATTAGAAGACAATCATCATTCAAGAAATGGAAAGTTGTCAGTGCTAAGGGAAAAAACAAAAACAAGTGATTTTATATATATACTAGCCTGGGTGCCTGGCATTGGCCGGGAGTTCGGAAGTGTGTTGAGAAAGAAAAAAAAAGGTGGTAGTAGGTAGGCTCGAACCCGTACCACGAAGGAGGAAGAGAATGTGAAAAAAAAAAAAAAATCCTGACATCTTTGCTGGTGCATTCATCGCCAAACCGGAAGTGATGTAGGTTTAAATTAAGGCTAGTCAATCGAAAAGTGGGGTTGACTTTCAAAAATATCAGCAAAAAAAAAGTGACCCTTGCCTGTAGAAAAGTGTCCAGTTGAGGGTGAAGGAATTAATGTTTTAGGCAATATTTTGATATTTATCGTCCGAAGGGCTGAACTTCAAAACAATACCAATCTCATGAAAATTCGTCGCCTCTGCGGAAAGTTTTAGGCAAACATACAAACATACATACATTTAAACAGATTTTTGCCTTTTATATATATACTAGCGGGGGTACCCGGCGATGCCCGGGTGTCTTGAGGTAAATCAAAATTCCGGGGGGGGGGGGGGGTTAAATAATAATAAAAAAATATTTTGGTAGGTGATTATGAGAATCGAACCCGTACCCTTGAGTTGGAAATTAATGTGTGAAAAAAAAAACCGTGCGATGTTACCATTGGGCCACCGCGACATACAGCGTAGACGTGTTTGAATTTATTTATCTAACTATAACTATAAAAACAGGCGTGCATAATAAAAGTTAACTTTACTGCTTCCATTTGACCTAATTAAGAAGGTCAAATAGAAGTCACACAGTATAAGCGTCTGTTCCCGACACATTGCCGCGAACACACCCGTTTGAGTTTAGTTTCATTTTATTTATACTAAAAAGCCCAATCAACACACGAGAAGCCAAAATAACAATAATTTTGTAAAAATCGACGTAAATAAATCTATACGCTACGCGCTTTCCTAATTCCTAGATATTATGATATAGGACCTATATAGACAGTTTTAAGCGATAGTAACGACCCTGGGAGCGAGTGCGAAAGAAGCCTTTTGAAGACATACACGAAATGTTCACACACATTTTGCCTTTTATATATATAGACTAGCGGGGGGTACCCGGCATTGCCCGAGTGTTTGGAGGTGTGTGTGCTCGGGAGGGGGGGGTAATCAAAACATAAGAATAAGCGAAGTAAAAAAAAACTAAACTAAAAAAACAAAAAAAGAAAACAGAAAAACGAACGTTAAAACTACTTTAATAAATCTGAAAAATAAAGCGGGGGGGGGGGGGGGCTCGGGCAGTGGGGGGGGTAATCAAAACATAAGAATAAGCAAAGTAAATATTTTTAAATATTAAATAAATATTAAATAAAAATTAAATATTAAAACTTAAAAAAATAGAAAAAAACATAAAAAAATTAACGTAAGGCAAACGAACAATGTTAAATGTAAAAATCGGAAAAGCAAAAACAGAAAAGAAAAATGAAAAACGAACATTAAAACTCTTTAAAAAATCTGAAAACTAAAAAAAAAGCATGTGAAAAATAATATTAAAATTTAAAAAAATCGGTGGGTACCCGGCGTTAGTCGGGTGTTTTTGGGTGTGTGTGGTCGTCCGGGAGTGGGGGTTGTTAATGAAAACCTAAGAATAAGTGAAGTAAAAAAAAAAAACAGAAAAACGAACGTTACGTGAAAAATGGCTTAAATAACCCTGCTTCAATATTAAAATTTAAAAAATCGAAAAAAAAAAGACATCTCACACCACGATTTGAACCCAAAACCTTTAGATAATGACCCAGCGCTCTAACCAACTGACCTAACAAAACGTACACAAAATTGTGTCATTTTTTTAAATCTTTAAACTAAATCAGGTTACGACGTCGTATGATGCATGCATAGAAGTGACATCGTTATGAGAGGAAGGTTTTTGCTGACCCCCCCCCCCGTAGAAAAGTGCTGATTTCAGGGTAAAAAAATTAATGTTTTTAGCCAATATTTCAATATTTGTCGGGCGAAGGATGGGGCTTTCATATGAGATCAAATTTATTAATTTTTGTTCTGTCTGTCGAAAGTTTTTAGCAGACATACAAACATACATACATACATTTTCGCTTTTAAATATATAGACTAGCGGGGGGTACCCGGCGTTGCCTGGGTGTTTGGAGGTGTGTGTGCTCTTGTTAATCAAAACATAAGAATAAGCAAAGTAAATATTTAAAAGAAACACAAAAAAAAAACTAACGTAAGGCAAACGAGCGATGTTAAATGTAAAAATCGGAAAAAACAAAAAAAAGAAAACAGAAAAATAAATATTAAAACTTCTTTAAAAAATCTGAAAAATACCCCCCCCCCCCAAAAAAAAAACACGTGAAAAAATGGCTTCGGGGGGTACCCAGCATTGCCCGACTCTTTTTAGGTGTGTGTAGTAGTAAAAAAAAAAAAAAAAAAACAAACGTTAAAAAATCTGAAAAACATGTGAAAAATGGCTTAAATAACCCTGCTTCAATATTAAAATTAAAAAAATCGGAAAAAAAAAAAGACATCATCTCACACCACGATTCGAACCCAAAACCTTTAGATAATGAGGCCGCGCTCTAAGCAACTGAGCTAAGACGACGTCCACGAAATTAGATCGTTTTTTTCAAATATTTAAACTAAATCAGGTTCCAACGTCATTTGCGCATTCGTAGAACCGAACTCGTCATGAGAGGATGGTTTTTGTTGTACCCCCCCCTGTAGAAAACTGCTGATTTCAGGGTGAAGAAATTAACGTTTTTGTTGGCCAATTTTTCGATATCTGGCGAAAATCCGTGACCCGTGTCGAAAGTTTTTGCGAGACATACAAACACACATACATACATACACACATTTTCGCTTTTATATTTATAGACTAGCAGAGGTAACCCCGGCGTTACCTGGGTGAGAAACACAGGGGGGAGGGGGTTAAAAAAAGTTTTTGTATGTAGGTAGGATCGAAAGAGGTTTGTAATTTATTTAAGTAGGAAGGAAATTGACAGGTGCCCGCACCTAATGACTTAATGAGGTCAAGTGAAAATCGTGGAGTTAACATTTTCTGCAAGCGTTATGACGACATAAACAATAGCTAGTCAGCAATTTACAATTTTTGCGAGACAGTTTTTAATGAGGTCAATAACTCTGTTTGTTTGTTTTTACCCAACTTTGGAGAAAAACATCTCCCCGTTTATTAGAGGAGTGTCCAGACGAAAGCAATTGTTTGATATGACACTAAAAAGCCGACACTGACCAAATGTTTACATCGCTTTCCGGAGCTTTTTTATACTGAAAAGCGAAAGATACACGCGACGATCTCAAAAACTGGAAAAAATAGCACGTGAAAGTCAGGCAAATTGAATACACACGCGACCCCCGTTTGTAACTCATAGATATTATGATTTAGACGTGATATAAAAAGTTTTTAAGAGGGAATGAGCCGACCGAGAAGTCCAGCGAAAAAGCCTTTTACAGACATACACAAAAAGCGAACATACATACATACATTTTCGCTTTTATATTTATAGATTAGCGGGGGGGGGGGTACCCAACGTTGGCCGGGTGTTTGGAGGTGTGTGTGTTAAAAAAAAAAAAAAAGTTGGCCAGGTGTTCGGAGGTGTAAAAGAAACAAAAACGTTTGGTCGGAAGTTAGGATTGAATCCCGATGCCTTGACGCGAAGGTGGAAACAAAAGGGGAAAAAAAGTAAAAGTCGGGCAAATTAAAAGACAGGCGACCCCCGTTATTAAGTCGTAGATATTATCATTTAGACGTGAGATAAAAAGTTTTAAGAATGAGCGACCCCCCCCCGCCCTAGAAGGCCTCGGAAAAAAGGCCTTTTGCAGACATACACAAAAAACGAACATACATACATACACACATTTTCACTTCTATATATATAGACAAGCGGAGGGTACCTGGCATTGCCCGGGTGTTTGGAGATGTGTTGTTGTAGATCAAAACATGGCCGGGTGTTTGGAGGTGTAAAAAAAATTTTAGTAGGAAGGTAAGCTTGAACCCCGAAGCTTTGACGCAAAGGTGGAAACGAAAGGGGAAAAAAAGCACGACACCTAACCATCTCGGCCACAGGAGAGGAATTGATAAGCATGTTAAGTTAAGGTTTATAAAGTGAAATGAAATGAAATTGACAGGTGTGAGTTGAAGCATGACTTAAGCAATGGCTGTTCAACAGTTAAGATTTTGTGTGGGACAGCTTTTACCGAAGTTTGGGGAAAGAAAAGCAGCTCCCCCCCCCTCCCCGTTTATTAGGGGAGTGTCTCGAAATGAAAGCAAACGTCTGATATGACAAGCCGACATGGACCAAACGTTTACATCGCTTTCTGGAGACCAGCGGCCATGGGCCGTGGAGGTGTCTATTCGAATCGAGTTTCGCTTTTTTTATACTGAAAAACAAAAGCAACACGTAGCGATCCCAAAATGTGGAATATTTAGCTTTTCAAAGTCGGGCAAATTAAATAGACAGGCGACCCCCATTGTTAACTCGTAGATATTATGATTTAGACGTGATATAAAATGTTTTAAGAAGGAGCGAGGCCGACCGAGAAAGCTGACGAAAAAAGCCTTTTGCGGACATACAGAAAAATGCCCCCCCCCCCACACACACACTAACACACGCACATTTTCGTTTTTATATATAGAGAATAGTGGCGTTGCCTGGCGTTTGGAGGTGTGTGTGGGGGGGGGAGATCAAAACAAAATGGGTGAAGTAATAATCCTGTTTAAAATAAAAAAAAACGTTGCCCGGGTGTTTGGAGGTGTAAAAGAAAAAAAAGTTTTAGTAGGAAGGTAGGCTCGAACCTGAAGCCTTGATGTGAAGGTGAAAAAGGAGGAGAAAAAAACAGACATCTAACCCGCTCGGCCATGAGGGGAGAGGAAGTGAAAACTGTCTTAATTTAACGTTTATAAAGTTAAATTGACAGGTGCGAAAATTTAATACGGTCAAACATCATGCGACTTAAGTTTGGCGCTGCAAGCCAGTTTCTGCGTATTTCTTTGTTTCCCCCGCCAAATGAATAGCAATTGTCTGATATGATGGGTTTTTCCCCAGCATTGATCAAACCTTATTTGCTTTCTGGACGTCCCGAGAACACATATTCATTTTCACAGTTTCGTTATTTTTATACGGAAAGACCAAAGAAACACACGGAGACCAAAAAATACCACGAAAATAGCGCGAAAAAGTCGCTGAAATTAAAGCTACACATGACCTTGTTTCGTAAATCGGAGATATTATATTATACGGAGTATATAAAAAGTTTTAAGAATGAGTGACCCCACCGAGCGCGCCCCGTAAAAAGCCTTTGCTGGACATGCACAAAAAATGCACACACTAACACACATTTTGGCTTTTATATATATAGACATTGCCCAGGTATTTGGAGGTGTATAAAAAAAAGGGGGGTAGTAGGCAGGCAGGCAGGCTTGAAAATGTGACGCAAAGGCAGAAAAGAAAGTGAAAGAAAACCTGACGTCTTACTGCTACGCCATGACGCGACTGAAAGTGTAAAGCATTGAAATTTAGCGATGTCAACCATTACGCCATAGTGGATAGCAAAATGAATGAGTTGGTCTGGCTGTAGGCCAGTTAAGCTTTCCGCTTTCTGCTGTATTTGTTTCCCCACAATGTTGGGGAAAACCAAAAAGGGGGAGCTCTGGCAGTGTCCAAATGAATAGCAATTGTCTGATAATCAAAGCGAATTGCCTTTATAAACGTCCCAGCCCGAAAGGCCAGGTGGCCGACTTAACTTCAATTAGTTTCACTTTATTTATACGAAAAAGACAAACAAACACTTGAGACGAGGGAATTTTCTAAAAGTCGATCAATATAAAGATAGAGACGAAGTCCGTCTGCAAATTGGAGATATTACGATCTATGGAGTATAAGGAAACTTCTCCATAAATGTAACTGACGCGAGAACCCCCACCCAAAAAGCCTTCCGCGGATATACACAAACATGCATGCCCATTTTGCCTTTTATATAATAGACTAGCAGGGTTGCCCGGCGTTGCCCAGGTGTAAAACTAAATAAAAAAAAGTTTTGGGCAGGGAGGTAGGCTCGAACTCGAAGCCTTGAGGCGAAGAGCCTTACAACTTACCACAACGCTACGTGGGCAGATAAGTGAGGAATGGTGAAATTAAACGTTTAAAAAAGCAGGTGGTTAAACGGACTTCAACGTTTTCTAGGTCAAACATCACGCCTTTTGTAAATCGTAGATATTATAATCTAGGGAGTATATAAAAAGTTCTAAGAATGAGCGAC
The DNA here is from genome assembly GCF_053919585.1 of Euprymna scolopes. Classification (NCBI taxonomy): domain Eukaryota; kingdom Metazoa; phylum Mollusca; class Cephalopoda; order Sepiida; family Sepiolidae; genus Euprymna; species Euprymna scolopes. The sequence goes on from NC_136522.1 coordinate 10,270,367, forward strand.
TCTCTTGAGAGACACCCCCCCCCCAAAAAAGCCTTTGGCGGACATACAAACCAATGCACACACACATACACACACAAATTTTCGCTTATATATATATATATATATATATATATATATTATTTCACGTGGTTAATGGTAGCCGAATTGATATGGTCTTTGCTAATCGAGCCAGAGATGTCTCATGTTGCGGCGTTTGAATCGTTCAACTGGTGTTAATCGTGACACCCTGCACTGAAGATTCCCGAAAGGATGAAACACTAGTGTCTGTAGGTATTTAATTATTATAGTAAAAAAAAAATAATTATAAAATATATATATATATATATATATATATATATTATTAACAGAAAGTTTATATGAGACAAATCATTTTCAAACCTGCGAATAGAGGACCGCTTTAGATACCCATATCAAGCTCTCTTCAGCCAATACTCATCTGTTTTATAGCCGGAATTGGAATAATATACATACATTACACGATCTTGTTCAAATCTTGTTTTTTTTTTAAACAACATTAAATTCAAATTATAAAATTTTAAAAAATTTTCCGTTTAATGTTTTGGACGCTAAAAGAAAAAGAAGCAAAAGGGAAAAAGAAATTCCTCCTTTTCTTTTTTTCTCTTATGTTATTTTAATATATTTGAACTGTTCATCGCGTCACCAATGAAAAAATAGGGTTGTTTTTTTTAATCTATTAATTTAAGAATTTTTCCGGTTGTAAACGGAAATTTTTTTCGAACTCAATTTTAAACTAGTGTAAGGGAGATAACTTAGTAAATGTCAGAATGCTAATTCAAAATTCATAATAATTATTTTTATTATTTTTTTATTTAACTAGCAAGGGGTACCCGGCGTTGTCCGGGTGTTTTTCGGGGTATGTGAAAAAAAGCCGAAGCGTTGACGACGCGCAGTTGGAAAATAGTAAAGTGTTTTAAAAAAAAACAGGTGCGCGTTTTTGATTGATGTGACGGCGATAGGTATTCAGCAGTTATTTTCTGCGGGACAGTTTTGAATAAATGGGTTTGTTTGTTTTTAAAACCCGCTCCCTCGTCTCGAAATAAAAGCTACAGTCTGGTATGATGAAGTCGACATTGACCAAACTGGCTCTGGGCCTGTGGATATTTATTTGCTCCCCCACCGAGCAAATTAGGCACAAGGCCAATTTTTATTGTGAGGAGTGAAGGGAGGGGGAAGGGAAAAAGGGGACCAGCTCCCGAGAGGAGGGAAATGGGAGCTGGTTAAAGGTCAAGCATGTGGGGTTGCCCCCACATCTGGTCTTTGCTAGTCATAGCTAGTCCTAGCTAGTCATAGCTTGCAGCATCTGCCGGAACAGATACTACACTTTGATCATGTCACCCGGGCCCCGGAGGGCGCACGGGCAAGCGGCCTGCGGCCTGTGATTAGAGTCACGGTTCGCTTTTTTTATACCGAAAAGCGAATGTAACGCGTGCCGATGCAGGAAATGTGGAATAATTAAGGTTTGAAAGTCAATAAAATTAAATAGAGAGGCGAGCTCCATGGATAATTTGTAGATATTACAATTTATAGATGATATAAAAAGTTTTAAAAAGTTGTGAAGCGAGCAAGCGCTTCTTTGAAAGAAGCCTTTCATGGACATCGAGGAAAAGCGAACATACATACATACATACATTTTCGCTTTTATATTTATAGATGTTATTCTAATATATATATATATACTATATACCATGTTTATATCCCTTCCGCCGCCTTATTTAATATGGGTATAGTGTAAATTTCTTTTAAAAAGCCTAAAGAAACCTGTCATATATAAATTTTATTTTAAACCTAATCCATCAGATTGAACATATTTATTAAATTTGAAAATTCAACTTTAATTTCATTTTTTAAAATTTTTATATTAACTCCAAATTTAAAATTAAAACTAAAACCGACTTCAACATAAAATTTAAAATCAATTGCAATATCAAATTAATTTTTCATTTAAAAGGTACTAGTGCACTTATTAATCCGTGTTGAAATAACGTTATTTAGAAAGCCATTCTTACCATGAGAAGGGGAGGATGTTTTGTAGCTATTCTGTACTTTAACTTCACAATATAATTAAAAAAGACATCATAAAACTTTAATTAAACTTGAAAATACTATTTAAGAAATTGTGCAGATCAATAAGTGCACTAGCACCAAAAATTCATATTAAAATTATATTCAAAATTTTTAATTTAAATGTAGTCTTTGTTTTTGAGGAATGCTTATCTAGCCTAAGGAAATAGTATACTACACTAAACTCTTATAATTATATTCCTTTTTTTTCTATAATTTAAAATTAAAATAAATTTAAAATAAAATATAACTTATAAATTAAAAAAAAATAAAAATAAAATTAAATTAAATAAAAATATAAATTTAAAAATAATTTTTTTTTTTTAATTCAGGTTTTGTCTTTTTTACCATCCCAGTTTATAAGGATGGTAAAGCAGGCGGGCAGTACTGGGAAAGAAGTTTTGTTCATAGAATCTACGTTTAGATTTAGGCACAGATAGAGATCTGTGCCTAAATCTAAACATAGATTCTATGAACAAAGCTTCTTTCCCAGTACTGCGGGGAAAATGGTATATAGTGGATGTAGCTAGTCAAGTGTTTCTTTTTTTTGTGAAAGTTTGGCAACAGGGAACTCTAGACTGGAGTTCAGTTGAGCACTTGCCATGAAAATAACGATAGGGCAGAAACAGACTTGCAACATCTCTTCTGTGGGAAAGAGCTTGCAGGAAAGAGAAAAGAGCATCACCTACTAGATTTCGAAGCTAGTTTTGAACTTTATCGAGGCTGTATAGGGCTTGCTGAGCAGATCCTGCTCAGACGTGGCAACAGTACTCCATTTTAAGGCGTACTTCGGTCTTATACAGATAGAGGATTGCATCGGCAGTGATATACCTACTGGAGCGGTAGAATGATCCACCATTTTTCCAGTGATATTGGCAACAGATTTGATGTATGTGTTCCATTTTTTCTTCTTCCCTACCACGACGTCATTTTGCACACAGCTTGGTATTTGCATATTGTACAGCCATGCTTGGTTAAATCCTCAGCTAGAATTGAAATCAAAACCTTCAGCACTTCAGCTGTGTTCCCTACCATTTGAGCTATCGACAGATAGATAAGAAAGATTGAAAATTAAACCAATTCAAGCTATGAATTAATTTGCGTATGCACATTTCAACTTAACAACATATTTCTGTAGGCGTTATTCATCCATCCAAACAAAGATTTTACACATTATAAACCATCCTTGGTTCATGATTATTATTTCCTGTTAATTTCAGTGTTATGTGACCTGTAGTTTAAGAGTTTATCGGTTAAATATTTACAGGCACACACACACATACATCTATTATTTTATTTTTATATATTTTGTTTATGAAATCGTTAGGTACAGAATAGTTAACAAAATCCCTCTCCTAATATTAGAATGGTTTTCTAAATAATGACCTTATTTCAGCACAATCTGTAAGCTTCAAGATGTAGCGTTTTTTGGGGACTTATGCATCTATCTCACTGTGCTGAAATAATAGTGTTATTATTTAGAAATCCATTCTTAACTTGGGGAGGGAAGGGTGTTTTGTAATTTTTCTGTACTTTCACCTAACAATTTAATAAACAAAAATATTGTAAAAATTGAATTTAACTTGAAAATACTATTTTAAAAAAATAGCACAGTAACTGTTGTGAGATTGAAATTTACCTCTCAGGGAGTTGTATCGTAATACCGTAGAATCAGCAGGAGTACTAGTAGTATGCAGCGCATATGACTACTCATAATAGACACCACATAGTAAGCTTCATTTACCCTTTATTCTATCCTTGTAACCTTTTTGGTTATCTTTCTTACACCTAATCCGTGTTCTGTGATTCCAAACTTGGGTCCACATCATAACAGAGTCATATCTTGACATATCTAAGGCCTTTGATAGGGTATGGCATAAAGGTTTACTTCATAAGATCTCTAGCTATGGTATAGCTGGAAATGTCTTCTCAATTATTAAATCATTTCTTTCTGATAGGTTCATAAGAGTAGTAGTTGAGGGGCAAAAATCAGAAGCCCACAGTATTAATGCCGGTGTCCCTCAGGGGTCCATCCTGGGCCCAACTCTTTTCCTGATCTACATTAATGATCTTCCAAATCACATCCTTACATCATTTGTAGACATTTATGCTGACGACACTACCATTTATGGTAGCACATCTAAGACAGTAAACGACCAAGTTCTCTCCAATTCTCTCTCCTCTGATCTTGAGCATGTAGTACAATGGGGAAAGGAGTGGCTGGTTACTTTTAATGCATTTAAAACCAAGCTTCTCTCTTTACATCATCAACATTCTGATCCCCATCTGGCATCAATTGAAATGAATGGCTCTCGTCTTCAGGAGGCCTCAAGTTTTGACAAGCTTCTGGGCTTGACCATTACTCCTGATCTTAAATGGAACACGTACATCAAATCTGTTGCCAAGGCCGCATTTTTTTATTTATTTACTTATTTTTTTTACACACGGAAACAATTTATGATGAAGGAGGCTCAAAATGCCACCCAGACTTAGGGTTAGTTTAAGGATTAAGAAAGAGTATCTTTTGTTATCTAAGAAACAACTAATAAAATAATGTATTTATTACAACGAAAGCTGCAAAAAAAAAAAAAAAAAATTAATATATAACAGTATAACCCCGGGATACGACATTAAAAATTATTAACAAAGTACAGTACAGTATATAATAGACATGTATATAATCAAATAATATTATAAATAACACCGTAAGTTGAGGTAAATACCGTAACACCAGAGGCTAGAAAAACATCGTATTCCATATCTTAACCTGAAAAAAAAAAAACCGTATCCTAGGGCCACCGTATCCCTATGTTCTACTGCATTATTATTTATGGAAATTGCTCGAGACAAGGCATGAAGCCACTTGATGTAAGGAACTAACAAGAACGAAAGCTGATTATTGCAAAGACAGGCGATGCCTATTGACCTTAGTCTTGAAAAGACGAAGGCTGTAGGTAGAAGGAAAACAGTGAGCAGGAAGAGAGTTCCATAACCTTGTGGTCCTTGGAAAGAAGCTACTGATACAGGAACTGATTTACAATGAGATATTAAAACAGCTAATTGATGGAGACCACTAGACCAACGAGTCAAACGAGCTGCAACAAAGGAAGCATGGAATTGATCAGACAATTCTGAGGAACACATGCCATAATAATATTTGTAGAAAATACTGAGGCTAGCAACATCACGTCTGTTGCAGTGAAGAAGAAAGTGTGGGATCAATCAAATTACAGATACGTTTTTGCAATTTATCAAGAATTTTCAAATGGGACACAGATATAGATAGATAGATAGTACATTTATTTATACATACATTATTAGTAATAAATAAAATATGTTTATATAAAAAAAAAAAATGGGTTTGTATTACTGTACACATAGATTCGAAAAAGTTGTCAAAAAACAAATATATAACAAATAAATGTTATCAAAGGCAAGATAAATTACTTTTCTACCAAACTGGATATAATTTTCGTGTTTTTATTCAATTTAACATGTTTATTCAGCTCGAAAAGCATACAGTGTTTACCGATGTATTGGAAAATTTAAAATGGCGTCCGACTCTCTCTTTAACACGTTAAGTTCGGAAAAAGATGTAATAAATAATAAACTAGACAAAATACTGTTAGATATTTGCTCAATATATGTTACCGTGACATAACTTGACATATATTCGGTGGTTTTTTAATAGTATTTTGTCTAGTTTATTATTTATAACACCTTTTCCTGAACTTACCGTGTTAAAGAGAGAGTCGGGCGCCATTTTGAATTTTCCAATACATCGACAAACACTGTCTGCTTTTCGAGCTGAATAAACATGTTACATTGAATAAAAACACGAAAATTATATCCAGTTTGGTAGAAAAGTAACTTATCTTGCCTTTGATAACATTTATTTGTTATATATATTTTTTTGACAACTTTTTCGAATCTATGTGTACAGTAATACAAAGCCAAAAAAAATTGTAAAAATCTGATAATAAATAAAAAGGTTACTTTAAAAATTGGTACTTCTGCAGTTTACCGACCATGCTATCTTTTTTTTTCATGTGATCTTTAAGTTAAATTCAATTTTTACAGTATCTGTTATGTATTCAATTTAGGTAAAAATACAGAATAGTTAACAAATCCCCCCTCCCCATGTTAAGAATGACTTTGTAAATTATAACGTAGGCGATCACGTAGATTACCTTACTCGAGCCATTGTTTGTTGCCTACGTCATGATACGTCATAATAGACGATGTTAGTCAAGTTGGCGACGACGCTCAATTACGTTTCACGCTTTCTTGTTTGTTACATATCAATATGGTCTTTAAATATAATGAACTAGAAGATTATCCGGTGTTGCCCGGTATTAAACGTAACGTTAAATTCCTTTAAAAAAAATTTTTTTAAATGAAGTAAAAAAAAAAAAAATGGAAAGAAACTGTGGCATGTGTATGTGAATATTGTGTTGTTGTTTTTTTTAACCGTTCACTTATTTTTTTTTTTTTTTTGGTATTATTATACAAACACCGTGACAGCGTTAGGGTTAGGGTTAGGATTAGGGTTAGGGTTAGGGTTTAGGGTTAGGGTTAGGGGTTAGGGTTAGGGTTAGGGGTAATTCGCTGTCACGGTGTTTGTATAGTTTTACCTTTTTTTTTACACAGGTACCACCACATTATCAAGGCCAAGAGGCCACTCGAGGATAAGGGTTAAAGGCCACTAGAGGATAAGGATTCCTGTAAGTAAAAAAAAAAAAAAAAGAAAAAAATTCGAGCTGAGATTGAAACCAAAACCTAAAGACAATGAGTTAAGTACGATAACCATAAGGCTAGGCTAGCTTCATACGGCCTTTTAAAAGTGTTTCAAACCTACTTATTCTTAACATAATGTGAACGATTCGCACATGCGCAGCCGTGAAACAGTTTACATACAGATAAAAATCCGACAACCGTCAAGTACCCCTTAGCAGACCTTTTCCCCCAATGAAAACTGAGTATAATGTTTTCCACATTTCTGAATACCCTATATATCACATTTGAAATCTGTAGATCAAAAGTTCGTTGAGTATATAGGTTTAGAAGTGCCCTCTCTCACATACACACATTCTCACTTTTATAGATATACTACATAAAAATATTCATAAACTGATTTTTTTTTTTCTAAATAAATATGTGTATTTACGTTGGGTTTTTTTATATATTTTTTTAATCCGCCTAATTATGTTCATATGATCGCTGTGATATTATTTCAGTACGATTCATAAGCTGCAGAAGTGCCAAAATGTTTAAGGTGATTATTCAGATTGGTACTTTATGGCCGCAATTAAAAGTAAAGAAAATACAGAAAAGTATGATGTACGTACTCGTTACAGAACGAAGATGTCATATTCCAAAAAGTACGTAAATCGATCAAGTATTTTATTTAAAACTAAGAAAATCAAAATTTACGGTTTTTAGCGATTTTATTAAATTGCATTAAACGTAAGGCTGAATTTTCACCTCTCAACTTCGATTTAAGTTGTCTCCCCCTTCTTTTATTTCATCGGATTTAATCATGGTGGACGAAAACATTACGACACTCGCTTAGTCGTAAAACTTGATTTTCTTGAATTAAAAAAAGAAGAAAAAGAAAAACTACTTGATCGAATTAATTACGTGATTTTTGGAATATTTCGTCTTCGTTTCGTGACTGGTACAATACGCCATACAGACTTTTCTGTATTTTCTTTAATTTTAATTGCCGCCACAAGTAAAGCACCAATCTTAAATAAACAAGAGACTAGACGGTTAAACGTTTTCTAGATTATTCTGTCTTGTTGATTTGTTTTTCGGTCAATATATATATATATATATATATATATATATATATATATATATATATATATATATATGGAGAGAGAGAGAGAGAGAGATAGAGAGAGAGAGAGATGGGGGGCGTAAGGGGGAAGAGGGGGTTAATGCACTCTACGAACCCGGAGAAACTGTTCCACGAGCAGACGAATTCCTTTCACTCTGGCGTAATAACCACGGTTGATCTCCGGCGTATGAATGTTGGAGGGTCGACCCGTCAACAAAGAGATGTAAGGGTCCGTCCAGTAACCCTTCTCAACGGCGTATCGCTTGCACTGCGAGGCATCGTCGTTGGTGGAGATGACAGCATCGTCGCTGGCCATTTTTTTTTATAAATAATTTACGAGCATAAGAATAAGATCCTAAAGAAACAGCGTCGAGAGGCGAGCACTGGGACAGTTCGAGGCAACCATGGTTTCGCTTAAGTCATCGAGAGTTACCGTTCTTGGACGTCGCTCTCCTCAAAAAGAGAGAAAAAAAGATTTGTTATTTGCGTTAGTCTATGGATGACCAAACTTGTTAAAAAAAAAAAAAAGACTGGGGCTTCTACAAAAAGAGGTGACAGATCGATTTTTTAAATATGTCCCTTTAATCAACAACAATATTACTTACTCAATTGTCATATCGAAAATAGTAATGCATCCAAAAATAACGAAAATTCATCGAATTATTTATAGTTAAAAGTATATTTTACGGAAAATTGCATTTTTCGTAGATGTTTTAGAGAGACCTGAAGATTGCAGAAACAGGGGACATAACTCAGAAAGCGTATTTTAGATTACATCGTTATGGCGACAGATTTAGCCGATATCGAGATTTTTTTTTTTTTTTTTTTTACTAAATACATAATAGTAGTTGTTCTGCTTGGTGAATTTTCGTAATTTATTGGATATATCACTAGTTTCGACATAACAATTAAGTGATACTGTTTTTGCTTATAAGTACATGTCTTTTTTTTAATCGATCTGTCGCTTCTCGTTGTACAAGCACCAAAAAAGAATAAAAATGGTTATAGTCAAGATTGTCCATTCTTTTTGCCTTCCGGTTTTTGTTGTCTTATTTGGTTGGATAATTAGATATGGTAAAGCGGACAACAAAGCCATCTTAACATAAGGAAAAAGGGGGTTTCACGTTATCTGACAGGAAGGTAATCATTAATCATAAGGGACCATATCTTGCTCAGCACAATTGCCCCTTCTGTGGCACAGGAAAAAAAAGGCAAACAATCTTAACTGTGACCATAAAAATTTATTTAAATCTATCACAAAGTTACTCGGGTGTGTCCGGCATATTACATGTTTTTTGAGTGTTCTGAGGAATCAAAATGGGCGCTTCTGTATTTATGAACCCGCGACTTTCGCAAAGTTACTCGGGTGTGTCCGGCAGATGGTGGAAATGGCCGGGCGAGCCTTATTACAAATAACTCAAATTAATGAAGCTGGCCAATAAAGTTTATAATATTACATGTTTTTGAGTGCTCTGAGAAATCAAAATTGGTGCTTCTGTATTTATGAATCAGCGACTTCCACAAAGTTACTCGGGCGTGTCCAGCAGATGGTCGAAACGGCCGGGCGAGTCTTATTACAAATAACACAAATTAACAAAGATGGCCAACAAAGTTTACATGTTTAATGAAGATGATCAATAATGTTTATAATATTGCATGTTGAATGAACATGGCCAATAACGTTTATAATTTCATATAATTTTTATTTTTTGGAATCCTTTGAGATGAAGCTTCATAATTGATGCATTCATTTTTTTGCAGAGTTTTATCCTCATCTTCGTATGATGATCAATAAAGTTTATAATATTACATGTTTAACAAAGATGGCCAACAAAGTTTACGTGTTTAATGAAGATGATCAATAAAGTTTATAATATTACATGTTTAACAAAGATGGCCAACAAAGTTTACGTGTTTAATGAAGATGATCAATAAAGTTTATAATATTACGTGTTTAACAAAGATGGCAAACAAAGTTTACGTGTTTAATGAAGATGATCAATAAAGTTTATAATATTGCATGTTTAATGAACATGGCCAATAACGTTTATAATTTTATATAATTTTTATATTTATTTTTTGGAATCCTTTTAGATGAGGCTTCATAATTGATGTATTCATTTTTTTGCAGAGTTTTATCCTCATCTTTGTAGTTGTGGTTTCACCACGTTTCGGCTAACTCATCCTCTGGTGACTATTGTCTGAAGATAGCAGTTTCAATCCTACCAAAAACAGGCCAGAGGATTAGTTGGCCAAAACGTGATGAAACAACAACTATAAAGATGAGGATAACAGTCCACAAAAAATAAAAATGAATACACTAAAGCTTATGACATTATATGTTTAACAAAGATGACTAACCATGTTTATATAAATTAACAATTATAAGAAACCTTCTTAACCATTGATAGCCATGATTAACAACACCCTATCTGAAAGCTCATCGTTCAAACTCTTCAGCTTAACATTCACAGGCAACGTGAATTAGAACAAATATATTGAGAACATTGCAAAGGCTGCTGCAAAGAAGGTGGGTTCCTGTACGGAAAATTATAGTGTGCATGATTAGCGCGGGTGTCATTCACTTAAGAAAAGAAAGAGAAAAAGTCTTAAACTCGAAACTTGATCTACACGAGACAAAAACGTGTCTTATGTAAATTTAGATGCAGTCGGGTTTGGGAATATAATAAGCCAGCGTTTCTTCAGTCGGGGACAATTCTTTTTTTGTTGGCTCGGTGTCGGTACAGTGTACTTTGCAATCTTATGTCAGTTAAAGTAAGCTTTTTTGCGATAACGTCGAAAAAGGGATAGATCTGTCCTAATGTTATGTAGAATTAAGGACAATTGTCTCATTCTTAATTTCATTCGGCAGGACAGATTTTTGTTACGTGTCCTTCGACGCGGTGAACTTGGCGATCTGAAAATCATTCTTTTTTTTCTTTAACTCAAACATTCAACGATTAGAGTTCCCTTTACTGCGCTAGAAAATTACTCACCAGAGAGAATACACCTCTACAAACCCACAATCCACCCATGCATTGAAGTATTGGTGGCACATTTGGGCTCATACATAAAGCACTAATCTTTCTCTCTATTAGACAGGGTTCAACAAAAGAGTCTCAATTCTAATAGGTCCCACACTATTGGCCAAGCTTCAACCTCTGTCACATCACCATAATGTTGTATTCCTGTATCTGTTTTACAAATACTTTGATAGAACTGCACGTTTACCCCCCCCTCAACATACTTGACTAGCTGCAAAATCCCACCTCTTCACTGGGAAGCCTTCTACACTAATAGCTCCTTCTCTCGGACTGCTAGACTTTGGAGTTCTCTTTCTGTTTCCTGCTTCCCTGACTGTACTAAACTACAGAAGTTTAAATATAATGTAAGCAGACATCTTGCTGCTCAACTCCCCACAGTTCTCTGTTAGGCATGATCCCGAATAGTAGCTCCTTACGTTTCAAGTGGCCATGCGCTTTTTGGGGGGATTGAAAACGAGTATAAAGAAAGAATGAAACAATGCAACAAAACATTAGCCACTAAAACAGGAAGGGGATCCATCATGACGTCATAAATGGATTACGTCATAAATAGATGACGTCATAAATGGATGACGTCATAAATGGATTATGTCACAACCTGGAAACCTATTTACTAGCTGAGAGTTACTCTGTCTTTTGGTTAGGAGCAAAGTGTAGTTTCTGTTCGGATACTATACTATACTATACAATTGGTGATAATCAGTATGGATTTTATTTATCGCCCTCTTACAACAGCAACAAGATGTGACACAAGGTCGACCTTGAGAAAGTTGGATTTGGAAAGCCAGTACCCTAAGAACCCTTTATTTAATCCACAGTATGTAGCATGATCTCGTTCCATCAACCATCATCATGTAGAAGTCCTTTAGTTCTCACATTCCATGTTTTTGACAACGGGGGAAGAATTGCTGTTTTCTAGGTTGGAATCTATCCATCTCATACTTATAGTTGGCAATTGAAGTAGTAGTTTGTTTTTAGCTCCTTACATCAAGTGGTATCATGCTTTGTCTGGAGCGATTTACATTAAAAAATACAAACAATTTTATTTTGGAGCATTGCCTGCACAGAGGATTGAAACTTTGACCTCTAGAATATTATATTAGAATGAGACAATTGTCCTTAGAGCAAGTGTAACACCCCTTCTTATGAAGTTTGCTAGGACCCCTTTTGTCTTGGAAACTTCAGCTCAGATCGTCTGGTTCTTCTCGGAGGGTCGTTACATTGAATCCTGTATGCTGAAAGCGAATATCGAAGCTGCAGGTAAAAGAAAAACAGACACGTGAAGTCTATTCTACTTCATAAATATATTACAGGTCTTTTTACAGATATATGGTTCAGTTCTTAGTAAGTTTTTAAAAGTCTCAAATTCTTCTTCTCTTACAGACAGCATCAGACGGGTTTTGGAGGAGGGGTCACGTCTTCAGGGAATGGCGGGTCTCCACACGATCTGTGCCCCTTGGAATCAAAAGATAATCTGACTAATTTTCGAGCATATCGATCCGATGTGGTTAGGGTGAAGTTTCCTCAGCCAATCAAATCACGCTACGCACTTACGGAAAACAAACAGATCGCTGGTGTGCAATTCAACCATCTTACTAGCTCTGAAATCTGGGGCCAAAAAAAAAACGAAGCCTATTCCCATGACCTCAAAGGTCACTACCCATCATTCAGACAGCCATAGACTGACGGATCCACCAGGGCGATAAGTATAATATATCATTCTAACATTCTCACATTTCCTGTTGTTGAGTTTTTTCAAATAACAAAATATCTCAGATTTTCCAAACAATAAGCAAATATATCTATTTTGACAATGACTATATAGGCAAGACGACCCAGCGTCTTCAGGTCAGAATCGCCCAACATGTTCCCCATTTCATCCGAGATCATCAACCTACCACCAGAAAATCTCAACTGATAGAATCGTCCATCGGCCAACACTTGGTCAATAAAAAGGAGTGCGGTCTTGTTTTCTCTCCAGAGTGTTTTTCTGTTTTGTACCGAGGACGCACAAAGTTCCACCTGTCTGTCCTCGAAGCACTTGCCATCATTGCTAACCCCCCTACTTTGTGCAAGCAGAGAAACCTCCGGCTTCAATTAGAATTATTTGGGTAGTCAGGTTTTTTTTGGGTTTTTTTTTTTTAACCTCCTCTCCGCTCTTACTCCATACCACTACCAAATATTCTAAAAAATAATAATTTTCAGACTTATGACCCTTGAAAATGTTAGTCTGAACGAAAAGCGCTTTGGGTGTATTTTAACGATCTTGCTTTTAATCAACTTATTTATTTTATTGAATTGTACATATAACTTGCCCCATTATTTTATTTTATTTCTTTTTTCTTTTTTTCTTTTCCTCACCCCGTTTTCCATCTTATTTTAGTTGATTGAATTTACGTGATGGTTCACTTCTTTATAATTATTCTAAAATTTTGCCAATCGAATAAAGTTATATATATATATATATATATTTTACTGTATTTCTTCGGGATATCTGCTGTTACCCAGGATCGATTAAAGCTATCTTAGCATAGTTATTCGACCCTCTTCAGGCTCCTGAGTGGGAGGTCTAATTCCCCAATGAGGGGCAAATTGCTCCCTCGGGTTGGTCACGTTACACAAGTGCTGAAACAAGTGCCAGAGGAGCAAGCAAGACCTAGTGAGGAACATATTGCTATGGACTCCACGGCACAGATGCACAAGCATAAGATGACCCAGATCCACATACATCCAGCAAATTGTACATGACACCAACTGTGATTCTGAAGATCTGAGGCAGCTAATGCAAGACAGGGAAATCTGGAGAGAGAGAGAGTCACATTGGTTCAGGCAAGGAGCACAACCAGATAGATAGATAGATAGATAGATAGATAGATAGTATTGCCCTATACAAAAGATTAACCGTTTATCTGGCCTAACCTGCTCAACTCTGTATTTCAAACAGATTTCTTATTTGAAAAGTCTTTATTGAATTGAAATAAATTTATAATAAAATTTGGGTAAATATTTGGTTGTTTTTTTTTTTTCTTATTTATACATCATTCCATCAGCAATGATCACGTAGAAGTTTTAAGCAATGTGTAATTGTATTCTTTGTATCGCCAAAAGATTAGAAAGAAAGCTAGACAGAATGTACACTTGTATGCTACGAAGAGTGTCAAATATATCTCGGCAAGATTGTCCCAAGAAGTAGCAACTTTATGGTAGCCTACCTGCCATATCTACTACCATCAGGGAGTGACATCTATGTTTTGCTGACAAGACAGAGAAATCTGGAGAAAGAAAATCACATTGTTCCAGGCAAGGAGCCTGACAAGATAGATAACCCTAAACCCTAACCCTAACCCTAAACCCTAACCCTAACCCTAACCGACCAGATAGATAACCCTAACCCTAAACCCTAACCCTAAACCCTAACCCTAAACCCTAACCCGACCAGATAGATAACCCTAACCCTAACCCTAAACCCTAACCCTAACCCGACCAGATAGATAACCCTAACCGTAACCCTAACCCTAACCCTAACCCGACCAGATAGATAACCCTAACCCTAAACCCTAACCCTAACCCTGACCAGATAAATAACCCTAACCCTAAACCCTAACCCTAACCCTAAACCCTAACCCTAACCCTGACCAGATAGATAGATCATCCTTAATTCTACATAAAATCATGCACTAATGATGTCATAAATGGATGACGTCACAACTTAAAAACTGGAAACCATGTTTTAGTATTGAAAAAAAATTTATAGCTTTTTGACAGCTACTATTCATCTTTTTGGCTAAGAACAAAGTGTAGTATCTGTTCTCCAGATGCTGCACTTCATTTTCTTGTTCTCTTTCGGTGGAGGAGAAATCCTTCATGACTGAGACAATTTTTATTTTTGTACCTTTTCTCCACGTTAAAAAACGACCCTGGTGTCTAACTCTGTCCCGTGGGGAGGCATAGTAAATAGGTACAAAGTGTAGTTTCTGTTCTGATACAACCTGGATGGAATGTCATCAGTATGTATGTGTGTGCGAAACAGCACTGGCCCTATTTGGGTTTAAGTAGCTTCATACAAAGGAGGAAGTTCCATAGGAGTATGACATTTACAAGCGGTCCCCAGTTGCATGTATATCCCCATTAGGGGAGATGATGTACGGTTTTTGCAACTCTTGCAGGGAGGTGTCGATGTCCTCCTAAATACAGCACCTGGGAATTCCCATATTGGTCACGTCCTCTGGTTATCACTGCTTTCTCGAAAACTTTGGTCAGTGGCACGTGAACCCAGTTCATGGGAAGAAAATTTAAGGAACTCTGCAACACCATTGTCCGCTGAGCAAGCGACAACACCAATATATCAACTCAGATCAAACAGACAGGCAGAAAAATTTGTGGACACGTTTAAACAAGCTCTGAAGAAGAATCAAGGCATGAACAAAAATGAAAGGAGTATCCAGAAGTTTATTGCGGTTAGGGTTAGGGTTAGGGTTAGGGTTAGGCTAAACCCAAATATGACAGCTGAGTTAATATTTGCAAGAAAAATATACTTTGTGTTTGATAAGATGTCTATTCTGACAAAAGAAACCATCAATAAAAGAAAAACAGATGATTAAAGTCTATTAGTCAGGTAACAAAGTTTTTTTTCTTTAATTTTTGGACTGGAAGAATGTGTTGCAGATGATACTTGCTACAATCACAGGCAGGAGCTAATGCTCGTGGCTCGTGATTTCAAATCCATTTTCTTCCTGGCTTGTCCAATCACAAGCCAGCTCTCAATCACATGACCAAGTGTATGAAAAGTAAAACTGAGAACGCTCTCCCTCTTACTCTCTTTCTTCCTGCTTTGCCCAGCAGCACACATTGCCGGGGGGGGGGGGGGCTTTGGCCCCCTGCCAAAGTTACTATAACAAGCCAACATGGTTCTCTTCAAACTCCCATTTATTTCCACGTATGATACCCACACAAACTTTCTTTATCATGCTGCAGAACTGCTCTCATCGATACACCAACACACACACACACACACACACACACAACCACACACACACACACACACTACAACACGTAAATACACTGAAGACTTTGCTCTTTCTTTCTCCTTTAACCAGCCTCCTTCGTCCCGACGACTGCTGGCTGCAGACACGTATGGACTGAGCTGTTCTTTCCTCAACAAGCCCGCAAAATATTAAATCTATCTTTACACAAGAATCAATGTGGCTGAGCGTATGAAAGGTAAAACTTTACATGAGAACACGTCCACCTACTACTGTTTCGCTCTTGTACATGCTACTAACGAGGATAACAAATAAAGTTGTTTATTAAATGTTAAAATGAAACTCCATTCCGTTTTGTCATTAAATATTAAAAATGTTTTGGAAAGAAGGAATAGTGACCAAAAGAATTGGAAAGCAAAGACATGTCAGGTGTTTCCTTGTTCCCAAATCCAACAAAGCCTAAACCATTGTTAAGATGACTATTGTGCTGTTGACTGAGGTATGGTTTTACGACCCTTGTGTCACAACATTCCGCTGTTGGAAGAAGATAAATGTCGGGTGCAGAAAGTGGCAATGCTTTTGTATGATTCCTTTATGTGTCCTCAGATAAACCTTTTCTCCTGTGTAGTTTTAAGAGGTTTACATTTCCAAGCTTTGCCTTCTCCCTTTGAGAATGGGTTAGCTTATTAATGATTATCTAAGCACTTTTGACCATTCTAAAGGGCTGTCTATTTCTTGAATGTAAAAAAAACTGGTTTTCATCTTGACAATTTTATCATCCCATCCTGTATATCACTTATGCGTTTTTCTATGTAATTACCTTTCACTAGCTTTTTTTTGTTGTTTTACAAAGGCGTCACCATTTATCAAGGCCGAGAGGCCACTCAAGGATAAGGGTTAAAGAGTGTACAGTAGTCAAAAGGACAATATAGTAATCAATAGTAATGGAAGTTCGGTAAATTTGTTAACTTAAGTGTAACGGCTCATCAGAAACTTGCTCACGTTGGACTTGAAGACAACCATATTATAGACAGTTGGAAAGCAGGAAAACGGAAGACAATTTCACAGGCGTGCAGTTCTAAGAAAGAAGCTTTGTTCATGGAATCTACGTATAGGTTTAGGCACAGATAAAGAGTGGGGGGAATTATTGATAGTGTGTACAGCTAGACGAGTGTTTCTTGTGAAAGTTTGGCGAGGGGGGACCATAGATTGAAGCTCAGTTGAACACCTTCCATGAAAATAACGATACATCAGAGACAAACTCGCAACATCTCTTCTGTGAGATAGAGGTTGCAAGGAAGAGAAAAGGACATCTCCTACGAGGCTACGAAGTCTATTTTGAACTCTATCAAGGCAGGACAAGTCTTTTCTAGCAGCTCCTGCCCAGATGTGGCAACAATATTCCATCCTTGGACGTACCTGGCTCTAATATAGATAGAGAATAGCATCAGCAGTGAGATATTTCCAAAGTTCCAAAGTCTAGCAGTTCTGAGGAAGAAACTATTGGAGTAGAAGGCCTTCTTACACCTAGGGATCTCTACTGTGAAGAGGTGGGATTTAGCTACTTGTCGGGTTTGTCGGGGGGGGGATTCACGTCGAGGGGGTGCAAGTGCTTGTAGTTCATCAGAGCATTCACCATTAAAGTATTTGTAGAACAGGCAGAGGGATGCAAATTTCGTCGATGGGACAGAGGCTGGAGCATAAATGACAGGTCAGAACCTATCAGGTTGGCGACTCTCTTTTGAACCCTGTCCAGGAGTGAGAGACAAGTAGCAGATGCACCAGCCGAAATGTGACAACAATACTCCATACACGAGCGAAATTAAGTATAATTTACTGAGCAGATAACTCATATTTATAAACTGACACCAACTAGAACAGAGGGGTTGTTGAATGCTTACTTAGCGTTATACACGATATATCAGAAATAGAATTGTTAATCAAAGTGTGACGATGAACGGGAACAAAAGTCCGATCAGTACATTTTAGAGTCAACTTTGGGTTTTGTGACAGTTTACGGCAGTTGTGAACATTTTGCAGTCTTGGGTTGACGACAGTTACGAGTTCAACAGTTGCGGTTTGGACGCGATTGAATGCAGATCATGGCTTGAACCAAATCAAGAGAGCTTTCTTCTTTTTTTTTTACAAAGGCATCACTACTTATCAAGGCCCAGAGGTCACTCGAGGATAAGGGATAAGAGTGTACAGTAGTCAATTGGACAATATAGTAATTGCTAGTAATGGAAATTCGGTAAATTTGTAAACTTAAATAGAACAACTCATCAAGAACTTGTTTACGTTGGACTTGAAGACAACCATATTCTAGTCAGCTGGAAAGCAGGAAAACGGAACAGAGTTCCACAGGCGTGCAGTTCTAAGAAAGAAGCTTTATTCATGGAATCTACGTTTAGGTTTAGGCACAGATAAAGAGTGGGGAAATTATTGATAGTGTTTTCTGCTAGACGGGTGTTTCTTGTAGAAGTTTGGTGATAGGGGGACCATAGATTGGAGCTCAGTCGAGCACTTTCCATGAAAATAACGATACAGCAGAGACAAACTCGCAACATCTCTGCTATGAGAAAGAGGTTGCATGGAAGAGAAAATGACAAAGAAAAGCTTTAGGAGATCGATATGACCTGACATCAACTGAGGAACACGAACCTCGGCAAAATACGTAGATGTTGACCTTAGCATTTAGAGGGTCGATGGTGTCACACATTCCTCCAGAGTGCAACTGATATCTTCAGAATGTGTCAAAGTTTGTGTTGTTTTTGTGGTTTATTTTCTCTTTTTTTTTTTATATTTGTGAACCCACTGGCAATGTGAGCGCCAACGACATAGCCAGAAGAGAAGACGAAAAAGAAAGAGCACATGTGGTATCACAAAAAAATATCTTCTCTCTTGTCCCAGTCAACTTGACCTTGAGTAAATCCATTGTCAAGGTCGCTGAAAAGATGGTGGTATCATTCTACTGCTCCAGTAGATACCTTACTGCCGATGCAATTCTCTACCTGTATAAGAGCCAAGTACGTTCAAGGATGGAGTACTGTTGCCACATCTGGGTAGGAGCTGCTAGAAAGAACTTATCCTGCTTTGACAGAGTTCAAAATAGACTTCATAGCCTAGTAGAGGATGCCTCTTTCTCTTCCCTGCAACCTCTTTCCCACAGAAGAAACGTTGTGGGTTTGTCTCTGCTTTATCATTATTTTCATGGCAAGCGCTCATCTGAGCTCCAGTCTATGGTTCCCTCTTGCCAAACTTTCACAAAAAACAATCGTCTAGCTGAAACCACTATCAATAATACCCCGACTCTTTATCTGTGCCTTAACCTAAACGTAGATTCCATGAACAAAGCTTCTTTCTTAGAACTACACACCTGTGGAACTGTTTTCCATTTGCCTGCTTTCCAGCTGACTACAATATAGTCGCCTTCAAGTTCAACATGAACAAGTTATTGATGAGCTATCCCCTTAAGTAATCCAATTTACCAAATTATAGGGAAAATCGGTGTAAAAGTGTAAAAATTAGAAAAAATGGAATTTGCCAGGTGAAGGTTATGGCGGTTACCATAAATTTTAATGACGTTTGAAAAAGGGTCACCATTTCGGTCGGTCCCCTTTTTGGGGCACCTCCGACATTAGAGAGAGAACAAGAGTGCTGAAAAAGAACGGCTGTGGAAAAGAAAACATCGGTTATAATTAAGTGCAACGAGACTTTAGGATTGATGATGTTTTATAAAAGTTTCCAAGATATATGGTTACAAAGAGGATGGTACATTTTCTTTGATAAAAGTCTTTACCCAGGGAAACTGATCCATCGCGTGTTGATGCTTCTATCGTTTCCGCATGTCTGAGAGAGATTTCTTCTTTGTATCTCCCTCCAGGACAGTCCTCTATTCCGATTGGCTGAAACCTCTGGTGACGTTGAGAGAAGAAAGGAAGAAAAGAGTAGTGAGAAGGAGAGAAATAAGGGAAGCATACCGTAGCAGCATCATGTTTTAATTTTTAGCCTTACAGCAAACATGTCTTCATAGCTTAGGCATTAACATCAAAGGAAAACATAAATTGTAAGCTAAACATTTTAGTTTCCATTCTCGGTGGTGGTGCACGAGTCATTTCTTTTAAAACTTTTTAAATCATTACTATATATTGGGCCCAATATAATATAATAATAAATACAAAATCTGCATCAATCAAAATATCATATTTAAGCATATTTTATGATCGAGCAATACCAGGCGGCTTATGAAAGCTCAGTGAATTAAAATATCATATTTAAGCATATTTTACGATCGAGCAATACCAGGCGGCTTATGAAAGCTGAGTGAATTAAAATATCATATTTAAGCATATTTTACGATCGAGCAATACCAGGCGGCTTATGAAAGCTCAGTGAATTAAAATATCATATTTAAGCATATTTTACGATCGAGTAATACCAGGCGGCTTATGAAAGCTGAGTGAATTAAAATATCATATTTAAGCATATTTTACGATCGAGCAATACCAGGCGGCTTATGAAAGCTCAGTGAATTAAAATATCATATTTAAGCATATTTTACGATCGAGCAATACCAGGCGGCTTATGAAAGCTGAGTGAATTAAAATATCATATTTAAGCATATTTTACGATCGAGCAATACCAGGCGGCTTATGAAAGCTGAGTGAATTAAAATATCATATTTAAGCATATTTTACGATCGAGCAATACCAGGCGGCTTATGAAAGCTGAGTGAATTAAAATATCATATTTAAGCATATTTTACGATCGAGCAATACCAGGCGGCTTATGAAAGCGGAGTGAATTAAAATATCATATTTAAGCATATTTTACGATCGAGCAATACCAGGCGGCTTATGAAAGCTCAGTGAATTAAAATATCATATTTAAGCATATTTTATGATCGAGCAATACCAGGCGGCTTATGAAAGCTGAGTGAATTAAAATATCATATTTAAGCATATTTTACGATCGAGCAATACCAGGCGGCTTATGAAAGCTGAGTAAATTAAAATATCATATTTAAGCATATTTTACGATCGAGCAATACCAGGCGGCTTATGAAAGCTGAGTGAATTAAAATATCATATTTAAGCATATTTTATGATCGAGCAATACCAGGCGGCTTATGAAAGCTCAGTGAATTAAAATATCATATTTAAGCATATTTTACGATCGAGCAATACCAGGCGGCTTATGAAAGCTCAGTGAATGAAAATATCATATTTAAGCATATTTTACGATCGAGCAATACCAGGGGGCTTATGAAAGCTGAGTGAATCAAAATATCATATTTAAGCATATTTTACGATCGAGCAATACCAGGCGGCTTATGAAAGCTGAGTGAATGAAAATATCATATTTAAGCATATTTTACGATCGAGCAATACCAGGCGGCTTATGAAAGCTGAGTGAATTAAAATATCATATTTAAGCATATTTTACGATCAGACCGTGCACATGATTGGACACAATATGATAATTTTTTTTTTTTTTACAAAGGAGTTACCACTTATCAAGGCCCAGAGGCCACTTGAGGATAAGGGTTAATGAGTGTACAGTAGTCAATGGGAAAATGTCATAGTAATCGTTAGTAGTGGAAATTTTATAAATTGGATTAAGAGGACGGCTCATCAAGAATTTGTTCATGTTGGACTTGAAGACAACCATATTTTTACTCAGTTGGAAAGCAGGCAAATGGAAGAGAGTTCCACAGGTGTGCAGTTCTAAGAAAGAAGCTTTGTTCATGGAATCTAAGCTTAGGTTTAGGTATAGATAAAGAGTGGGTGAAATCATTGATAGTGTTTTCAGCTAGACAAGTGTTTTTTGTGAAAGTCAGGCCAGGAGGGAACCATAAATTGGAGCTCAGACGAGCACTTGCCATGAAAATAACGATAAAGCAGAGACAGGTTCGCAACGTCTCTTCTGTCGGAAAAAGGTTGCAGGGAAGAGAAAAGGACTCCATAATAATAAATAGGAAATGTGTATGAATTAAAATATCACATTTAAACATTTTATCACCAGGCAACGCCAGGTGGCCTGCTAGTATACATACATATATATATATACATATATATATATGTTTTAAGAAAAATAGAAAAACCGAATGAAATTATTAAAAAATCAACGTTTCATCCTTATTTCAGAGGACATCTTCAGGATAATTGAAATAAAAATGTAAGAAAAGAAAAAGTCATAGATCGTGCGAAAAAGACAGTTTTTTAATCCTACCCATTCCCGACATGGGTAGGATTCAAAAACTGTCTTTTTCGCACGATCTATGACTTTTTCTTTTCTTACATTTTTATTTCAATTATCCTGAAGATGTCCTCTGAAATAAGGATGAAACGTTGATTTTTTAATAATTTCATTCGGTTTTTCTATTTTTCTTAAAACATAACGTCAACCACCGCTGGTATTTTTTCATTCCTTATACATATATATATATATATATATATGCATTTTTGGATTTTACCGTCATTGGATACTACTTTACCCTTCACCAGACTATCCATTCACACCGATCTGCACCAGCTTCTGCAGGTAGTACACACATTCTCCAGTGACATCGGAATGAAGTTTGGCCTGGATAAATGTGCCAAGTGTACACTCAGAACTGGGAAGAAGATCCACACAGAAAATATGCCGCTTAATGAAAACATCGACATCAGGGATCTAGAAGAGCACGAGCTTTATAAGTACCTTGGCATTGAGGAAAACGAGAACATACAGCAAAAATGGTCAAGATGAGGGAGAAGATTAGTAAAGAATATGTACGCCATGTGAGGAAAATATACAAAACACAGCTTACAAATAAAAATAAAATAGCTGTCATCAAACAGTTTGCTATGCCAGTAATAACATACAGCTTTGGTATCATTGACTGACCACAAAAATACATCAACCAGCGAGATGTAAAGACACGGAAGCTACTAACGCTTCATAAAATAATATATAGAAATCAGTGTCTACCAAGGCTGTATTTGACCAGGGGAGAAGGAGGTCTGGGACTCTCAGAGATCAATCATCAACATAGGGCAACTATTGTGAGCACTGGTCAGTATCTGAGAAGCTCCCAGAATCACACCCTCTCAATAGTATACGAACATCGAGATAAGAGCCAGCAGAACAACATCAGTCACCCAGCTGGCCAAGCATTTTGCTCAGGGCTGTCTCTCAGATTAGGACGAAACACCAAACAAGTGTGCCACAGAAATAGCAAGAAAGAGCCGGCAAAAATATACCGAGACCTTTCAACAGATGAACCTTAAAGAATGGGACCAACATCAGCGTGCAAAGTATTTTGGGGGGGGGGAACTCTCTCAGGAATACATAGATAAAGAAGATTCCTTGGACTGGCTCAAAAGAGGAGTCCTCCACCACGATCAGGAAAAAGTCATAATAGCTGCTCAAGACCAGGGATTGATGACCAATGAATTCAAGAAGATGGCAGGGATCAGTAATGACAATAAATGCAGGTTCTGCCATACAGAATTGGAAAGTGTTGGTCATCTGATATCAAGTTGCAAAGTTCTCTTAGGGGACGGCTACTATACAGCGAGACATGATGGAGTATGCAAGTACCTCCACTGGACCATCTGTAAAAAATTAAACATCAAGTGTAGCAGCAAGTCCTGGGAACATCAACCTGAAAGAACAGTTGGAAATGATTTATATACCATACATTACGACCATGTAATCCCTACAGCCACTTACCTTGAAAATGCTGCTGTGAAACCTGACATAGTTATATGGAATAAGTCAGAGAGAGTTGCAACCTTGATTGAAGTGAATGTTTCTAATGATGGCGGTCTGAATAGAGCTGAAAGAGAGAAACAGACCAAATACCAAGGTCTTATGAAAAGAAACTGGAATCTTAAAGAGATATCAATCATACCAGTTATCATAGGTGCCACAGGACTTATGAAGAAGAACCTGAAGTCCTACCTAACTAATATTCCAGGTGAACCAAGTGCAAAAGAGATCCAGACAATTGCACTTAAGGGAACAACAAGGATACTAAAAAGAGCTCTCGGTTGGTTTCAATAAAAAGCGGGGCAATGTTGGCAGCTGATTTGACTGCCCCATACCCAGCATTACAATCTTTAAAGGAAGAAAAAAAAAGAAAAGAAAAAGTGAAATCACTTTTTTCTTCACCCTATTCCTTCTGCTTCACTTTTTGTTATCAAGTAAGATCAATGACTTACTTGTAGTTTCATTAAATACTTTTGCAAACAAAATCCGATCCCGCATTTTGCTAAATCCTACCCTCTGATGAGAAGAAAAGTATTTCTTCGAAACTCTGCGGATTAAGGACTATCCATTTATTTTGTGCTTCCTTTTTAAAATTAAATATGTTTTTAACTCTTTTCCAAAGTGTTTTTAACATATTTTATTAACTACTTGTTCTTATATATATATATATATATATATATATATATATATATATATATATATATATATATATATATATAGATAGATAGATAGATAGATATAATTACTATATATATTATAGGTACATAATCACTAGTTGTAAAATAATGAATACGAAATCTGTACAACATCAATAGCTCTATAACAATAAATACGAAATTTGCATAAATTAAAATATTATATTTAAGCGCATTTTACGACCGGGCAACAGCAGGCAGCTTGCTAGTAGATGCATAAAAAAAAAGGCGGGGTATAACTTCAATATAAAAATAGTGCGAGTTCTCACGTGCTTCGAGTAGTTAATTAAGGAGAAAGAGAGAGAAAGAATAAGATAGAAAGATAGATAGATAAATATAGAGAGAAAGAGGTAGAGAAACAGACACGCCTCTTGAGAGACCGCACTTGATTAAAACAATAATAATGGCCGACGATACGACTAGCCTTCTTCAAAATCAACAACAACCAACAGCAAGAAGCGGCTTTTATAGAAATGGCAACGACCTTAATAGGCCTGTAAGTAAAACTATATTATTTGCCTTTAACTTATATATTATAAGTAGTAAAGAATTGCGAACGTTTTAATTTATCGTTTAGTTGATAAAACTCTAAACACTAAAAAAAAAACACGCACACACACACAGGAAAAACGGGCACTTGTGACAAATAACCTCCTATCCCCCAAACACATCGTCTTTCTGTTTTATCTTTTTATTTAAATGTTTTTTCTTTATTTTTAATTTTTTTTTAATTTTTTTAAATTTTTTTTTTAGTAATGAAAGGTAAATATTAAAAAAAAAAAAGTACTCTTTATTTTATAATTGATACTTCTACAGATCTATTTTTTTAGATTGGATTTTCAAAATATACCTGTAATCTAAAATTTGCGTTCCGAGTTACGTCGCTCGTGTGTGAACTTTACCGTCTACTTTATAAACATCGGTAATCTGGAAGAAAGACAGAGCCTGTTTCCTCCGTTTGACTATAGGTGGCGTTACTGTCTGTCCACCCAGTTACGGAAGAACAACATGTATATAATGGCACCCTTGAAATAAAAATGTTTTTTTTTTATATTTTAATTTTAAACATTTTTTTTTTCAAACATATTTACGTTTCTTTGTTTTGTTTTTGCAAACCTTTACGTTTTGTTGCTTGTTTATTTTCAAACATTTACGTTTTTTACGTTTCTATGAGCTCAGAATCTCCTTTAAGGAATACTCAAAACACATGTCACTTAAAGGTAAAATGTTATCAACAATTGCATCCACTTTGTGGTTTGGCAAGGGTTAATTGGCGGCAAAGATCGTAAAAATAAAAAAAGCTATATTTGAGAAAAATGTTTGCAAAAAAAAAAAAGAAAAAACGTAAATGTGTTTGGGGGGGGGGGAAACAAAAAAGAAACGTAAATGTTTCCAAAAAAAATTAAAAGCGAAAAAACAAACGTAAATGTTTGAAAATAAACAAGCAACAAAACTTAAATATGTTTGCGGGTTTGTATTACTGTACACATAGATTCGAAAAAGTTGTCAAAAAACAAATATATAACAAATAAATGTTATCAAAAGCAAGATAAGTTACTTTTCTACCAAAATGGATATATTTTTCGTGTTTTTATTCACTTTAACATTTTTATTCAGCTCGAAAAACCTACATTGTTTACCGATGTATTTGAAAATTCAAAATGGCGCCCGCGCCCGACTCTCGCTTTAACGGGGTAAGTTCTGGAAACGGTGTTATAAATAATAAACTAGACAAAATACTATTAAAAAACTACCGAATATATATCAACCTATGTCACGGTAATATATATTTAGCGAGTTTCTAACAGTATTTTGTCTAGTTTTATATTTATAGCACCTTTTCCCAAACTTACCGTGTTAAAGAGAGAGTCGGGCGCCATTTTGAATTTTCCAATACATCGGTAAACACAGTATGTTTTTCGAGCTGAATAAACATGTTATAAAAACACTGAAAACATATCCAGTTAGGTAAAAAGTTACTTATCTTGCTTTTGATAACGTTTATTTGTTATATATATATATATATATATATTTTTTTTTTTTTTTTTTTGACAACTTTTTCGAATCTGTGTACAGTAATACAAACCCGGGTGCCATTATATACATGTTGTGCTTCCGTAACTTCCAGATACCATAACATCTAAGAAAAATACAAAAAAATTACTTTTAACTAACAATAACTTTCTACTCATAACTTTCTACTCAATGAATTATAATTTTGGATTTGTTACTATTTTCGACATAACAATTATCGACTTTTTTTGCAAAATCGATCTGTCGACTCAATACTAAGACTTAAATTTTTTTTTTTGTTTTTTTTTCTGATTAGAGTATTATTTCCCTTAAGTTTAAATGTTCCACAAATGATTCCTACGCCATGTGAAAAGGCAGTTTGTTCCATAAAGGCGCATTCAACAATTGTCGTTTATGTTACCGCTCGCAGACGCAGCGTAGCGTCGCCGTAGCGACCGTAAACGGAAGCTGTAAAATAGCGGGAAGTAGTTCGTGGGTTCAGGGGTTCAACCACTCTAATTTGTTTTCTTTTATAGGTACTTGAGGTCGCTGTTCTGAAAAAAAAAAAATTACCCCCCCCCCAACTTTTATATTTAATTTCAAATTTTCCGCCATCTGAGAATGCGCGTAGCGTAGATTGCTACAATGCGCGTTCGCGCGTAGCGTAACCAGAAGCTGCAATGGTGGACTGCGCGCTCACGCGTAGCGTAACCGGAAGCTGCAAAATGGTGGACAGTAGTTCGTGGGTTCAGGGGGTTAATACTATGCAAACGGTAAATTTGCCCCAAGTTTGACTATCAGATTCGTTGTCAGCGACCTCAATTACCTATAAAAAAATAAATTAGAGTGGTCGGCGTTTTGTAGTAGCGTATCTGGATATTTACCAAAAATTAAAAAAAAAAAAAAAACAGGTAAATTGTGTAATTGTGGTAGGGGTCAGTTTCCTAAACGTCCATCTAATAGCGTTATGATATTTTTGTGTTTTCTTTCCACCTCTTAACTCGCCTTTACAATGACGCCATGGGAAGGTTTTCGAGTATGCTGAAAACGAATATCACATTTAAATTTGGAGCAGACAAATAGTTTTCCGGATAGTAAGACATTGGTAGGTTGTCATTTGCGATAGTTGTTTATTAAATTATGTGAAAATACAGAATAGTTACAAAACACTCCTTTCATGTTAAGATAGGCTTTCTGACAATAATACCGTCATTGGTGCTCGTGCAGTTTAGTTTACCAAAGACATTGAAAAAGAACTAGGGTTTGTTTTACTGTACACATAGATTCGAAAAAGTTGTTAAAAAACAAATATAGAACAAATAAATGTTATCAAAGGCAAGATAAGTTACTTTTATACACAACTGGGTATGTTTTTAGTGTCTATATTTAATGTAACATGTTTATTCAGCTCGAAAAACAGTGTTTACCGATGTATTGGAAAATTCAAAATGGCGGCCGGCTTTCTCGGAGACGGTAAGTTTGGGAAAATGAGTTATAAATAAGAAAAAAAAAACAGTCAAAATACTGTTAAAAACCCGCCGAATATGTCAGCCTATGTCACGGTAACATATATTGAGCGAGTTTCTAACAGTATTTTGTCTGTTTTATTTATTTATTTATAACTCATTTTCCCGAACTTATCGCCTCAAAGAGTCGGCTGCCATCTTAAATTTTCCAATACATCGGTAAGCACTGTTTCTCAAGCTGAATAAACATGTTACATTAAATATAAACACTAAAAACATATTCAGTTAGGTAGAAAAGTAACTTACCTTGCCTTTGATAACATTTATTTGTTTGTGACAACTTTTTCGAATCTGTGTACAGTAAAACAAACCCAAGAACTATATTGTACGTAATGTATTGTATGTTATGGAATAGTTCTTATAATAAAACTCGCTTAGTTTTATCAATCAATGTGTTCCTATATATATATATATATATATATATATATATATATATATATATATAAAAAGAAAATTAAATTCACCGTTGTTCGTTCGTCTTTCCGCACTTTTCTCAATAACTACGCCTTGGAAATTTTTGAAATTTTGCACACTCATTAAGCATGACATGAGTAAAAAAAAAAAAGTAACAGAACGGATTTTCCGGGACCCCCCCCCCTCTAGGGGTGCCTTTCGGGTTAAAATTGACACGTTTTAATTGCTAATTAAACAAAAAAAATTGATGCCTTGGATTTTTATAAAACTTTCTGAAAAGTTGTAACTAATTGATTTCTATGTAATTTTGTTTGTCTATACTTCACGATAACTCTTTGGTGTAACCCAAGGAAGGGCTCTTTTAGTGCTAATAAAAACACTCCATTTTTTTTTTTTTTTTTTTTTTTCATAACTATTTTACCATATTTGTCCAAAATTTTCTGTGTATATCTATTTAGCAGTTTCGCATGGTGCTGAACTCAAATTTAAATATGTTAAGGCCTTCCTTAGCCCAAGGCCTTAACATATTTAAAGCCGCCTTGGGAACTTTTGGGATTAAAGGGGGGGGGCAAATGATGAACTTAGTTATTTCTTTTTTTTTTTTTTGCATGGTGCAGAACTCAAATTTACATATGTTATGGCCTAAAACTGCAGTTTGTTCATTTTCACCAGGATTTGACGTCCTCTGGGGACTTTTGGAGCTAAATGAGTGTGGGGGAGAAAATATTGAACTCAACCGTTTTCTTTTTTTTTTTTTTTTTTTTAAGGCCCCCCCCCTCCTCGTCGGCGGAAATAGATGTCCGCGATACAATCTGTGCGAGCCTTTTCTAGTCTCGCACAAAAACACGCGTTCACATTTCGAACCACGTTTCTTGTCAAACACATGCACGTACACACACGTACTTATATTCACATTCACACACATGCTAACGTACACACACATACGCGCACATGTACACATGGACTGCGTCACTTCCCCTTAAAGGAAATCCACACATGCGCAAAGAAACAACTACAAAAGTGAGAGACCTGAGCTGTTTCCTTCTTTTCGATTCGGCTACGACCTGGGCGGTCGATGGACCAATCGCTCCCTTTCGGGGCACGCACCCGCACGCCTCATGTCCTCTGCTACTATGTGTGGGGGCAAGATCCAACTGACAGTACGTACACTTTGCATGCTTTCTATCTCCATGGCCTGGATTGACTTTCTCTCTCTCTCTACAACAATAGACTTTCCTTCTCATCAGTTAAGAGCAAGAGACACACGCCAAACCAAACACGTGCTGTAACCTTTCATTTAATTTGTTTCTTCACAAAATAAATTCTAGTTCGTTTAATTCAATAAACGCGTTGTTCATTCCTTTCTCAATTCAATTCATTTTTCCTACTTTGTATGACTGGGGAATATATATAATATATCCACCAGTCCGCTACAAATCTCATTAAAATTTGATTTTCCTCTGTAAAAAAAAAAAAAAAAAAAAGCTTTTTTTTTTTTTATTTTGAGAACAATATTCCATAACGGGTACGTACAATAGTTTTTTCAATATCTTTGTTTTTTAATATCTTTGATAAACTGCACAAGCTCACGTTATTTCAATGTAGTAACATAGATGCACAAGTACAAAGACATTTATTCTTGCAGGGTCCATCATCTCTAGTGACTCTTGGAAGACGCACAGCAATCTCGGTCAAAAACATGACAGCAGTCACTGAAATTCATTGGGAGAAAAAAAAATCTTGGCATAATCTACCTCAGATTTTCAGTAGACCTGGAAACCTTATGTCCTTATTTTAAAGGTGAGTGTTGAGATGGACGGTCATCTCCCTCTCAGTACAGACCAATAAGTCTCCTGTGCATTATGAGTAAGTTACATGAATCTGTGTTAAATAAAGAAGTAGTAAACCACCTCGGCAAAAGTAACCTTAATGACATGCAATATGGTTTCCGTTCTGCTAAATCTACAGGTTCATAAGAGTAGTGATGGGCAGAAATCAGAAGCTCAGAGTATTAATACTGAAGTCCCTCAGGGATCCATCCTGGGTCCAACTCTTTTCCTGATCTACATTAATGATCTTCCAATTCGTAGACATTTATGCTGACAACACTACCGTCTACGCAGCACATCAAAGGCCGTAAACAATCAAGTTCTCTCTGATTATCTCTCCTCTGATCTTGAGCGCATGGTACAATGGGGGAAAGAAGTGGCTGGTTACTTATTAATGCATCTAAAACAAAGCTTCTATCTCTACACCACTTACGTTCTGATGACAATCTGGCATCAGTTGAAATGAATGGGTCTCATCTTGGGAAGGCTCAATGTTTGGACAAGCTTCTGGGCTTGACTTTTACTCCTGATCTAAAATGGAATACATACATCAAATCTGTTGCCAAGGTCGCTGGAAAAATGAGATCCTTGTATCGATCCAGCTACCTGCTGATGCAATACTATATAAGAGCTAGGTACGTCCAAGGATGGAGTATTGCTGTCACATCTGGGCAGGAGTGCAAAGAAGACCTTATCCTGCCTTGACAGAGTTCAGAATAGACTTTGTAGCCTAGTGGGGATGCCCTTTTCTCTTCTCTGCAACCTCTTTCTCACAGAAGAGACGTTGCGAGCCTGTACCTGTTTTATCATTATTTTCATGGCAAGTGCTCGTCTGAGCTCCAATCTATGGTCCCCATCTCTCGCCAAACTGTCACAAGAAACACTCGTTTGGCTGTAAACACTATCAATAATTTTCACCCACTCTTTATATGTGCCTAAACCTAAACATAGATTCCATGAACAAAGCTTTTTTTCTTAGAACTGCACACCTGTGGAACTCTCTTCCGTTTACCTGCTTTCCAGCCAACTATAATATGGCTGTCTTCAAGTCCAATGTAAACAAGTTCTTGATGAGCCGTTCCCCTTAAGTAATCCAATTTACCAAATTTACAATTCCAACGATTACTATGATATTGTCCTTTTGACCAATGTACACTCTTTAACCCTTATCCTGGAGTGGCTTCTGGGCCTTGATAAGTGGTGATTCCCTTGTTAAGAGAAAAAAAATTTCTAAATGTTATTTAGAAAGCCCTTAACATGAGAAGGGCGTTTTGTAACTATTCTATGCTTTCACCTAACAATTTAATAAATAAAATATCCAGTAGTATTGTATTTAACTTGAAAATCTAATTTATAAAACTCATGTCTGTCTCCATATTTTCAAACTCTATCTCTTCCGAAACTAAAAGTCGCTTTGCAACGCTAGGGGCCTCAAATGATTGGATTTTTTACGGACTGTTCTTTTATGGGTCTTTAGCTGGTTAAAATAGTTTTTAAGCGGTCAAAATGGAAAAAATCGTTATACATTTTTGTACATTCATGTTCGTTTATTTTTTTATCAGTTCATACGTGTGTCATGTTGGTACAGTGGTAATGTCACCAGCTTTGAAAGGTTAAAGTTTTGCTTTTGGTTTCGATTCTAGCTGATGGCACCAAAATACATTTTTTTTAGCTTCTACGCTATTGGAACGAAATTTCAGAGATCGTAATACTGAATCTACATATTCCTCATATTTTTAAAATGATTCTATCCGAAAATCAGGAAAATCGATAAGGTAGAAAATTAT
This sequence comes from Euprymna scolopes, assembly GCF_053919585.1. Taxonomy (NCBI): domain Eukaryota; kingdom Metazoa; phylum Mollusca; class Cephalopoda; order Sepiida; family Sepiolidae; genus Euprymna; species Euprymna scolopes. The sequence goes on from NC_136522.1 coordinate 10,302,336, forward strand.
TTATTAAAGAAAATAAAAATAGAATTTGAAAACGATCGTAAGACACAGTTCAACAGGGGGTAATTTTTCGTTTTGATTTAAACAATATGGCGGCAACCTTTCACTTGCTAACACGATTAAAATTTTTAATTTGGTAATATTGAGGTAATTTCAACTGCATAATTTGGAAGCTACCATTGTAACTTATTAGAATTGACAAAAAAATCAGTTGAAACCATTGTTTTTTTTATCTGAAAACTCCATTTATCGACTACAAAATCTCATCCCAATTCTGTAGAAGCGTTTTTTTTTTTTTTTTTTTTTTTTTTACACTTTTGAAATCACGACTCTAAATGTATTTTAACGACCCCCCCCCCTCCCGCTAGTAACCTTGTAGAATGCTTAAGGTAACACAATTTTTATCCTGTGAGCTCAATTCTGGTGTCACGGTATTAAATTGTTACATGTGTAACATAAGCTATGTTACATGTGTATATTCACTGTCAGTGCTCCAGTAGAAGAATCCCCGCCCTCCAAATAAAAATACAGCTCCGTTTTTGTTTTTCTTTTTGTTTGTCTTTTTGGGGTGGGGGATAGGAGTGCGACATTTATTTGTTATACTGTTGAAATTTTGACCACTTTTTCGTATCTTTGTGGATTTGTAGCAGTTAACAAACTTTACTGTAAGCGGATCAATGCCCGGTGCCAAAGTGATTCGGTCGCACTGCCCAATCAATTGGCAGGGCGCATTGATTTTAGCTGTCCCCTTAAGAATTATTTTGATCCCTTTGGGATCTCGGCTGCGATCGACAGAGGGATGCCAGCAAGCAACCTATACAGACCCCTCTCACTCACTCCTCCCACTGCTACTTGTTGACGACAGCAGTCTGATGGCAGACGACACTTTAAAACACATTTATACTTTCTTTCTTACTCTCCAGTCTGAGATACAATCTCGCCTTTCTTAAATAAACCCTTTGTTGTTGTTTTGTTAAAAGAAATGTCGTTTGGCCTTGTGTTTATTTAAGCAATAATCCACCTATAGATTGCAAAACAAACCCGGACATTTTATGCACCATATTTTATCCTTAATAGTAAATAATAAACAAACAAATTAAATTAAAATTTAAGTGAATAAAAGAACTTGCATTTGAACAGAAAATTCTTGTTTATAATCGCCATTCTGTGTTACTTTGGTAACTGGGAAGCTTTTCAAAGTGGATAGTAGTATCGTAGCAATTTACCCCCCCCCCCCGCGCCTCCTTATTGTTGAACAACATATTTGTAAATGAGAAATTCTGGAATCCAGCAAATCTAAACAACACGGGTGCAATGGTTCAAAGCCCATCTCACTGGAAGAGGTAGACAACTTTACTGAGGCTTGAGTAAAGAAGCACACCCTTTTTATACAGTTTTGCCAGCTGCTCATATGACACTTTAATGGGATTCAATTGATCAGCTTATGTGCAGAAAGAATTTTCTTTTTGCATGTCTGCCAAGGCTTGGGGGTAGGGGTTGCTCGAAGGGGTCACTATATCTTACAACTTTTTACATACTGCCTAGATTATATGTCCGTTTTACGAAACCAGGTCGTTTGAATCTTTTGTTACAAAATTTGCGCTGTGATTTCATTTTCTCTACTATGGCGTGATGTTTGACCTAGAAAACCACGCATTCATGTGCTTTTTTTTAAACGTTTAATTTCATCCTTCATCACTTCTCCCCCCCCCCATAACGTTGTGGTAAGTTGTTAGGCTATTTGCCTCGAGGCTTCGGGTTCGAGCCTGCCTCCCTACCAAAGTTTTTTCTTTTACACCCGGCCAATACCGGGCACTCCCGCTAGTTCAAGTATAAATTGCAAATTACACACACACACACACACACACACACACACACACTAAGAGAAAACAACAAAGCAACGGCGACGCACATACAGAAAAATTATCTCTACGAATAAAACAACTTCAGTTCAAAATGAATAACATTTTGGTGGGAGGAGGGGCGATTTAATATAGTGCTTGTTTCTTGAACAACAGATTGCAAATGAATTTCTTAGCTCCACCGAATCAAAACTTAAGTGCAATGGTTCAGTTCCATTTTGTTAGGAGAGGTATACAGAACCAACTCTACTGTCAGACCCCCAGAAAACAAAAATGCCTCTGTGAAACAGAGGGCCAGGTTTAATTAATTTTGACGATTGTCCGACTTATTTACTTTCTCAATTCCCCTCAAAACTTGATGTTTTCGTCCTGGGACTAGAAAAAAAAATAGCATGTTTTACTTGCTAACTTTTGCATAAGATTGGAGTACAAATAAAAAATATATATATATATATATATATATATATGCAAGTGTGTTCGTGGGGTGTGTGGGTGCCCAATTCAAAGTTTTATGAAAGACTTGGTTTTGAATAGAGGCTGCAAAAGTTGCTGACCATTCCAAGTCAAAAATATTGGAAGCGTCATATTCAAATAGATCTTAACCTTATTGACTATACCCGTGCTTCTCCTGCTGCTGCTAACCCTGCCCGCCCTACACTCATGTTTCCATCATCACACTAAAGACTGCCAAAGGATCGGTCTCGAAAAGAAACATTTTTTTTTTTTATAAGACATTTTGTATTCCTACATGTCAACACAGGAAATAAATACAGAAAAGATAAACATTTATTTTTCATATTGATATTTCATTCATACATATATATTAGTGATGGGACGATTCCAATATTTTTCCCCGATTTCGATACAATTTCCGATTCTTTATAAATCTTTAAGTATTTAACTATAGAGTTGTTATTTTCCCTGATCTCTGTAAAAAGCTCATGTTTAAATGTGCACATATTTTCCTAAATGTAAAATTACACTTATGAAAGATGATCTATAAATTTTTGCTTTACTGGTATTTTAAAATCAATAAATATTATTTTATTATTACCAATGGAAGATTTTTGCTTTAAACAAAATCAAATAAAAAAAAAAAGACAAAAGAATCGTTTTGGCATCAGAAAATAGGCAACAATTTTTTTTTTTTTTTTTTTTTCCCCGATAACAATTCCGATACCCCTAAATTTGTTGATTTTCCTAATTCCGATTCATATATATATATATATATATATATATATATATATATACACACTAGCATTTCAGCCTGGCGTTGCCCGGGTGTTTTGAAGTGTGTTGAGCAAAAAAAAAAAAAAAAGCAGTCAATTTTAACTTTGACTCCTATTATGACCCCTTAACATTTATTGTTTTGGGCTCAAATCAAGTTATTAAGTTACATCCATGTCCAAGAGACCTATATCTAAAATTTCAATTATTTATACCCAAAATTGGTGGATGAGTTTGGTAGTTCTCAAAGGTCAAATCGTTGAACTTTGACCCCTTAACAGCCAAACTTCTGGCCGAAAACCGATCAAAGATTTTCCCAAATCTCGGTACCCTGTATATCAAATTTCGAGTATGTAGACTGAAAATTGGCAGTTATTGCATAGGGAAATGTGCACGCACGCACACATAGACACACACACACACATTCACTTTTATAGATATTAATTTTACTAAACATTTGAATATTTTATTCAAATATTAAATATTTTTTCGTGCATAAAAGTAATCCATGGACGCATGTTTCTGGGTATCACCTGTCTTCAGCATGGCTAAACTTTTGATAATAATTTTTATTTAATTTTAAGAAAGTTTAATTTTTACAGTTCAAAGCAAATTGTTATAAAACTACGACTAATTTTACTAAAGTCACCTTTTATTCTCTACATGCAGGCCGCCCGGCATTACCCGGTCATAAAATACGCTTAAATATATTTTAATTCATGCAGATTTCATATTTAATCAGCCAAATCTCTATTGATGATCATATTATAGCCAATAGATATAGTAATGATTTCAAGAGTTTAAAAAAAAATTGACTTTGGTGCCATTGTCTAATTGACTACTGTACATTCTTTAACCCTTATCCTTGAGTGGCCACTGGGCCTTGATAAGTGGTGATGCCTAGGTAAAAAATGAAACGACTTGAAGCTAAAATTTATATGTACGCATGCTCAGCAGTTAGTCAGTTTTGCCAAGAGTAACGTTTTTTTTTGTTTTTTGTTTTTTTTTCAACTTTAACCCCTTAGCAACTATTTTTACATGCTAAAAAACAAATTGAAACTGTTCCCGAGGTACAAATACCAATATATTAACTTTTAAGTCTATACACCAAATAGTCTGAAAGGAGATTGGTAGAGATGTTTCGCATATACAGATAAGGTTAATTATATAGATAGATATAAAAACGTGTGCTAGAACGTTTTTCATCCTAATTCTACACAATTATACATCATCATCATGACGGGCTCCTTGCCCGGACCAATGTGACTCTTCCTTTCCAGAGTTTCCTGTCTTCCATCAGTTGTCTCAAATCTTCAGGTTCACAGTTGGCGTCGTGTGCTATTTGTTGGAGGTACGTGGATCTAGATCGTCCTCTGCTTGCGCATCCGTGTCGTGGAGCCCATAGCAATACATCACTCACCAATTCACGCTTGCTCCTCAGACAATGACCAGCAAATCGTAGGCATCTTTCTCTGATGGTATTAGATATGGCAGGTAGATTGCCATAAAGTTGTTGCTTCGTGGGATGATTTTGCTAAGATATTTAATATTGTTCCTAGCATACGGATGTATGTGCCGTCTAGTTTTCTTTCCAATCGGAATTCGCATCTCAAAAGCATGGACCGCATTGGATGGGCTACATTCGGTATGGACTTCGAGACTGGCTGACAAACTGAAAAGGCAGTTCTTCAGGGCAGTGGTTGAGTCTGTCCTTGTTTACGGTGCTACAACCTGGACACAATTATACACGATGTAGAAATTATGCGTAAAAAGAATTAAATGTGATAGTAAAATGAAACCAATTATCAAATAAGAAACCACAAAAATGAATAAGCAATTAATGAATGCTTGTTTTTAAAAGGAATATGCAAATTAGTTAACCTTCATGAAGTTGCTCGCATATCCATGACTGAGTATATTTAGAAGTTCATTTTTACAAATTTTAAATAGAAAACGTAGGCTTTTAATATCAATGTCAGAGCGAGAAAAAACATAACGTTATATATAAATAGATTTATCAACTTATTTGATGTAAACTTTTAATACATGAGGATTTGCTAAGAATTTTAAAGCTAGAAAATTGTTTTGATGAAAACATTTTTCATGGTTTTTGTCGGGCAGCATGAAACTTTTTTTTCTTCATAGCAATTAAGTGTAGTGGCAACACACTATACTTTTATCAAATCCACATGGACAATAGATTATGTAGATTTACGGTTGTTTGTCGGAATGCAGTCTATGCTCTCTTTTTCTCCTTTTTTCTTTTTTTTTCTTTTTTTCTCTTTTTCCTCTTTCTTTTTCCTCTTTCTTTTCTCTTTTTTCTTTTTCTCCTTTTTTCTCTTTTTTCTCTTTTATTTCTCCTCTTTTCTTTCTCCTCTTTTCTTTCTCCTTCTCTTTTCTTTCTCCTTCTCTTTTCTTTCTCCTTCTCTTTTCTTTCTCCTTCTCTTTTCTTTCTCCTTCTCTTTTCTTTCTCCTTCTCTTTTCTTTCTCTTTTCTTTCTCCTTCTCTTTTCTTTCTCTTTTCTTTCTCCTTTCCTTCTCCTTTCCTTCTCCTTTCTTTCTCCTTCTCTTTTCTTTCTCCTTCTCTTTTCTTTCTCCTTCTCTTTTCTTTCTCCTTCTCTTTTCTTTCTCCTTCTCTTTTCTTTCTCCTTCTCTTTTCTTTCTCCTTCTCTTTTCTTTCTCCTTCTCTTTTCTTTCTCCTTCTCTTTTCTTTCTCCTTCTCTTTTCTTTCTCCTTCTCTTTTCTTCTTTTCTTTGTTTCTTTCTCAAGTATCCATTAGAATTCGAGCCAACCAGACACATCTGTCTAAAAAAGATTGTCCGAAGTAACAGGTGTTTTGTCCCTGGCGATTCAGTGACGTCATTCTATAATACGTTACTTGCTACGTTCACTTTGTAAAGATTTTCTACTTTGCGTGCGAATTAACTTTGCAATCTTTAGATATATATGCGTATATATAAAAATAGATTTAATTTTACTCAGCACAAACATCAGTTTCAATTGTGGAAATGAAGTTTAACTATTATCTTTTATAGTAAAAAATATGCTGTAAAAGTATATATAAAAAATTTATATACAAACAAGAAAACGCAATCTCTGAAAATTGAAACGCTAAATTAAGGCAAATCTTTGACAAATAAAGTGCTCAATATTCTACGGGATAGAAAATAACGTGTACACTTTATTCTTCCGGTTTTATTTTGATTGATAAAATGCGGAAACATGATTGGTAATACTGTGAAACTGCAGTAAAGTGTTTAAAAGTGATATACACACACACACACACACACACACACACACATATATATATATATATATATATATATATATATATATATATATATATATAAACAAACGGGTTACTGCAGTTGCATAAAGCAACAGTTTCAGAAAGAGTATAAGTTCATCTTTGGAATGGAAGCTCCAATTGTATCTGAAAAAAGGAAATCCTGTGTTCGACAAAGACCAGCGGTGAGTAGATAAGTTATTTTATTTGATTAATGGGGGCGAATTCATAGAATGGAGTGCCAATGGAGGACTGAGTTTTATATCAACGTTGTCGTTTATCATCATTATCATTCTCTCTTCCTTTTCTCTCTCTCTTTCCTTTTCTCTCTCTCTTCCTTTTCTCTCTCTCTTCCTTTTCTCCTCTCTCTTCCTTTTCTCTCTCTCTTCCTTTTCTCTCTCTCTTCCTTTTCTCTCTCTCTTCCTTTTCTCTCTCTCTTCCTTTTCTCTCTCTTCCTTTTCTCTCTCTTCCTTTTCTCTCTCTTCCTTTTCTCTCTCTTCCTTTTCTCTCTCTTCCTTTTCTCTCTCTTCCTTTCTCTCTCTTCCTTTTCTCTCTCTTCCTTTTCTCTCTCTTCCTTTCTCTCTCTTCCTTTTCTCTCTCTTCCTTTTCTCTCTCTTCCTTTTCTCTCTCTTCCTTTTCTCTCTCTTCCTTTTCTCTCTCTTCCTTTTCTCTCTCTTCCTTTTCTCTCTCTTCCTTTTCTCTCTCTTCCTTTTCTCTCTCTTCCTTTTCTCTCTCTTCCTTTTCTCTCTCTTCCTTTTCTCTCTCTTCCTTTTCTCTTTTCTCTCTTTTTCTCTTTTCTCTTTTCTCTCTTTTCTCTTTTCTCTTTCTCTTTTTTTTCTTTTTCTCTTTTTTTTCTTTTTCTCTTTTTTTTTCTCTTTCTCTTTTTTTTCTTTTTTCTCTTTCTCTTTTTTTTTCTCTTTTTTTTTCTCTTTTTTTTTCTCTCTTTTTTTTCTCTTTTTTTTTCTCTTTTTTTTTCTCTTTTTTTTTCTCTTTTTTTTTCTCTTTTCTCTTTTTTTTTCTCTTTTCTCTTTTTTTTTCTCTTTTCTCTTTTTTTTTTCTCTTTTCTCTTTTTTTTCTCTTTTCTCTTTTTTTTCTCTTTTCTCTCTTTTTCTCTTTTTTTCTCTTTTCTCTTTTTTTCTCTTTTCTCTCTTTTTTTTTCTCTTTTCTCTTTTTTTTTTTCTCTTTTCTCTTTTTTTTTTCTCTTTTCTCTTTTTTTTTTTCTCTTTTCTCTTTTTTTTTTTCTTCTTTTCTCTTTTTTTCTTTTTTTTTCTCTTTTTTTCTTTTTTTTAAATTATAACTTTATATTATATAAAGAATCGATGGAAAATTGACTCTATAATAATATATACGAAATCTGCATAAATTAAAATATATTTAAGCGTATTTTACAACCGGGCTACGCCGGGTGTCCCTGTCAGCTTAGATAAATACTTTGCAGTTTTAACAAAAAAGAATTTCCGATGCGTCCATACATATTTATAAAGATGCTCTGTCGACCCAACCCACCTGTCACGTTTCGTCGCGATGAATGGACTCCTTTAAGGATTGCATTTACGACATGTGTTTGCTATTGTTTTTCGTCGTTGCCATTTTGTATGACGTCTTTGTTTTTAGAATGTCGGCAAAATACTCACTTTAGAATTTATTTTTTGTTTTTTGTTTTTAATTCTAATTAAATGAGCGTTTTTAGTGAATGGCGTAATTATCTGCCCATATATTAGCAAATATGCGAGAGAAGTCTGGAGTGCCGCAAAATGTCTTTTCTTTTTTTTTTTTTTTCTTTTTTCTTTCTTTTTTCTTTTTTTTCTTTTTTTTCTTTTTTTTAGGCTCTTCGTTATTAGAGCGAAAATTGAAATATTGAGTTTCATTGATTGTCATCTCAAAGTTAGTAACATGTCAAAAAAATTACGAAAAAGCAATAATAGTTTTCGAAAAGTTATAGTATGAAACCAGGGGAAGTAACTGCAGTCTGTCTTGTTACAATTAATGGTGGATATCACTGACTCATGAAATCGTCAAAGTATGTGTTTTATGTAAAAATTCATTAATATTTAACTAATTGTGACAATTTTCACGAAGGTAACATTGCTTTTAGTTGAAATTAGCATTAAAAGTAGATACCGTTTTTTTTGTTTTTGTTTTTTTCGAATTCCGCTCTAATAACAAAGCACTAGCAGTGTCAGAAGTCGACATTAAAAATGCGTGATAAAAACTTGAATAATTAGACTTTCGAAGCTTGTAACTACAGGGTGGTTACAAAGTCTGGCTACATAATCTACAGGATTTGGATTATCTTATATGAATCAAGCATCAGTTTTTGAGTGGCATAAGAGATTCAAGGAAGGCAGAGAGTCTTTGAGGGATGGTGAGCGATATGGGAGGAGTAAGGAAGTCAGAACACCAGAGTTGGTTGGTCAAATGTAGATTATGTAGCCAGACTTTGTGACCACCCTGTAGTTGAAAAATGTAATTTAAACCCTAATTTTTTTTTTTTTTTTTTCAATAAAAGCAGCAAAGACCAACTTTTAAGATAACAGGTTTAATAGCAAAATATGCAATGTTTTTTTTTTCTAAATCGATTTTCTTTAAAAAAGATTTCAAGAAAATCAACGAATTTTAACTAACTTCGAATATAAAAATATATATAAATTCGAAAAAATCACTTGCCTATAAAAAATACTAATCAATGGGTACTCCCATTCTTCATTAAGAATTTATCCATATTTATTTTATATTCCATGTCCTTTTTAAGCAAGGCTTAAAAAATATTGCGACTTTAAATTGTCACAGAGCGGGTTTGGCTCCCTTTCTTCCAGTTGAGAACTACAGTGGCCTAAAAGCGCCATAATTAATCTCCCTTTTCTATTTCTGACATGTGTTTGCTCTGTCAATAAAAGTTAGTCAAAATGGGTCACCGTACTTGAAAAATGATCTCATTCACTCATAAGTTTACTTTTATAAACAAACCCCTCGACAAATTTTCCATTTTTTTTTTCTTTTTTTTATTATTCTCTTAAAGAAATACATGAGTTATTTTAAAAAATATTTTATTTCTTTTATGGGATGAATTTTTTGTTAAATGTCTAAAATAAAACACTGAATAAAATAGAAAAAACATAGTAAGTGCTTAATATTTATTGGACAATATTTTCAAAATATGAGGTTCCACTTAAAAAAGAAAAAAAATAAAAAATTTTTTTTTTTTTTTTTTAAACTTTTGACTTTACAGGTAAATTTACACATAACTATTCCTTTGTTTTTGTTTTAAATTAGATTATTTTATTTATTGATCTTTTATCTTCAATTTGTGATATATAAATAAACCTTAGGTGAGAAAATTATTTTCATTTTAATAGACATTTCAAAGGGGGGGGTGAATTTAAAATAAAAACGGTTGTCTATATTATTATATTCAGTGTATTGGAAAGAGCATAAAATTTCACATTAAGCCTGCAAATATCGTAAAAATTGAACTAATAGAATAATTTTGATAGATTTTGGCACTTTATAAACACTTCTTTTTATTTTTTAAAAAAAAAAAATCATTTCTATTATTTTCTAAAAAAAAAAACTTTGATAGTTTATTTTGGAAGTATATTCCATAAAGAAATGAAACGTCCCACTTTTAAAAGATCAATTACGAGTTTTTTATATTTTATTCGCAGTTTTGTGTTAGGGGTGTCAAAAATTCCCAAAAAATTCTGACACCCCTAACAAAGCACCTAGATATGGTGATGGTAACTGGTTCTTTTCCATGGGGGTATGATTCGATTCAACGAAATAGTCTGTCTCAAAGCTGAATTAAGACAGCTAAACATCGAACCGTGAATGAAAATACGAAACAAAACGAAATGGAACATAGCTATCTTATTTATTTTTCTCTTTTCAGCAAATTATCGAAATGAAATGAAACGGCTTTATTTTTAATTTTTTTGCCTACATGTTATTGAAAAAAAAGGTTCTTTGTGATAATAGGGCACCTCAGAAGAATTTATAGGACCACAAACTGATTTTATACTGTTTTGTAACGAAAACAAACCAATAAATGACACGATAGTATTTATTTGGATTTCTGCCATTATTATTTTCTTTGAGCGATTCTCTGGACTTCAAAGGAGAAAACATCATGGCGTTATCTTAACATTTCAAAAATTTCCAAGCATAAATGCTACTGTGAGATTAAAATTCTCACATAGTCAAGAACTCTGGCAGGATGAAAAATAGACACGACATCGGAAAGCGCACTTACCTGGTTGATTAATGCAGGTTGTCTCATCTTCTCGATTACAAAAATTATGTTGTGTCATTTTGCTGCTCAGCGAAGCCTGGTAGTTAAGACTTCATAAAAAGTGGTAGGGGGAAAAAAAATCTTCCAAGAAGATTATCATTAGTCCATGGCTTTAATTTTTTTAAATTTTTTTTTTAACCAATGTTCCAATAGAAAAAGGCAGATAATTCCATCAAAAAGGTAAAACTAAAATCTAAATTCTTTGCTGATTATAAAAATATTACATGAAAAAAAAAAAAAAAAACTAATTTAGTAGCTTAAATTGTCTGAAAGGTACCATGACAATATTTGGCGCCAAAAGCCTTCAATTAATAAGAATTTTAAAAATGAGTCTGTCATGCATAAAAGATTTGCTTGGATTTAAGTTTTCAAGTTTAAAACATGCCCACGCTTGCGACTAACAAATTCAAATCCACCAATGAGAAAAGCTGTAATTAAAACAGTGTGTTAAACCAATCAACCAATGAAGTAACACTATTCTAGTCATGTCAAAGGAGCAAAGAAAAAGTAATGGATAGTCATTATTTTTTCTAGTTATTCAATACAAGGTAAATATGTATTAGGCTGTCAATTAGGCGACCAATAATTTTGGTGATCGCAAGGACTTAACTTTTTTTTTTTTTTTTTTTTTTTTTTTTTTTTTTTAAGGAACTGTGTTTCTGTCTGCTATGATAAATGAATTTGTAGCCAATAAACCTAGTTTTAACTAGGTTACCAATATAGTAATAACTAGTGTTGGTGCCCGGATTTGCTCAGGTGTTTGGAGGTATATGATGAGCAAAAAAAAAAAAAAAAAAAAAAAAGGTGGTAGTAGACGGGCAGGCTCGTACCCATACCACGAAGGAGAAAAAGAATGTGTAAAAAAAAAAAAAAAAAAACGGGACGTCTTTGCTGTTACGTCCATCGCCAAACCAGTTTGCGAGTTTGTCTCTGATGTATCGTTATTTTCATGGAAAGTGTTCAACTGAGCTTCAATCTATGGTCCCCCCTCGCCAAACTTTCACAAGAAACACTCGTCTAGCTGTAAACACTATCAATAATTTCCCCCACTCTTTATCTGTGCCTAAACCTAAACGTAGATTCCATGAACAAAGCTTCTTTCTTAGAACTGCACGCCTGTGGAATTGTCTTCCGTTTTCCTGCTTTCCGGCTGACTACAATATGGTTTTGTTCAAGTCTAAAGTAAATAAGTTCTTGATGAGCCGTTCCATATAAGTTATTAAATTTACCAAATTTTCATTACTAATGATTACTATATTGACCAACTTCTACTGTACACTCTTTAACCCTTATCCTTGAGTGGCCTCTGGGCCTTGATAATGTGGTGATGCCTTTGTAAAAAAAAAAAAAAAAAAAAAAAAAAAAAACCAGAAGTGATGAAGGTTTAAATTAAGGCTAGTCAATCGAAAAGAGGATGACTTTCGAAAATATCGGTGCAAAAAGGCGACCCCCCCCTCTCCTTGTAGAAGTGCCCAGTTGAGGGTGAAGGAATTAATGTTTTTAGTCAATTTTTCGATATTTGTCGTCCAAAGGATCGAGTTTCAAAACGATACCGATCTTGTGAAAATCCATTGCCTCTGTCAAGTTTTAGGCAGACATACATTTAAACAGACAGGTGAGACTTATATTATAGAAGGCGCTGTTTGTAGAAATTCTATTATGTCAAATAATGTTATGTTGGACATAATAGATATAAACGAAGGATCATGTTCGTGTCTTAACATTAATTCCCTTCTGACATTAATAGGGGACTTGCAGAACAGAATGTGAGCAATCATTAATCCAGAAGTAGAACCTTCTGTGAAAAAAATCTATTCAGAAAGATTTGTCCAATTTATAAAAGTCCAGTTTAACTTGTTCTACAAAAGTTCTTCTAATTCTATTATCTGCACAGCCTGAGGAATAATTACCTCCAAAATTTGATCCTTGATAAGAGGATTCAGAAATTTCTCCTTTAAATAATCCAAAGCCACGGTATAATTATCCGAAGATCATCCATATTTGTAATCAAGTTATAGGCTTTCCCTTTTCAGCTTAGATTTAAGGAAAAGCAAAATATCTACTTCCCCTAAATTGTTGGTGCAAAGTTCAAATCTTCTCAACATGGTTCTAAATTCAAATTTGTCGGATGATGGAGACCCACTAAACTTTGGACATTCCAAATCCAACCTTAAAGGCTGAAAAGAAACTGGGTTTTTAATCTCATGGCCAGACTTCAATTCATACAGTTCTTCCCTAGTATTGGAAGAACTTTGTACTGAATCTTGATAGTGACAGTCTCTCCTTCTGGGAGGACTTTAAAATGATCTGATCAAAAAAGTCATCCAACTCACCCGACCATTTTGCAATATCTACTGCACTCAACTCAATAGATATCAGGGATAGATTATTGTCTTTTAGCCATATCACTGCCTTTTTAGCGTCAATCTTGGCAAATAAATCTTTAGAAGCTGCCATTATAATTATTAGAAATGTTACGTAGGCTGAGAATGAAATGAAATAATATAGAATTTGAACCAAAGTGATTTTTTTTTTTTTTTTTTCTTTTTTTTTTTTTTTTTTTTCTTTTTTTTTTAATGGTGACTGGCCTGATTACGAAAAAGATATTTTATTTCACTTTAGTAAGATAATGAAATTGTAATTTATTCTTACTAAAATAATAATGGTAAAATAGGTACGCAGGAAAAAATACAAGAATTAACAATTTTGTTTCATTTTAGTAAGAATATAATGAAATTGTAATTTATTCTTACTAAAATAATAACAGGGAAATACATCTTTTCTGGTAATAAAAAAATAAATTATTTCATTTTTGAGTTCCAGTTCGGTGGTAAAGTTTGATGGATTCAGACGATTTTTTTTTTTTTTTTTTTTTTTTTTTTATTTTTTTTTTAGTGGTGATTTGGTAAGAGTATTCCGATAGTCAGATTTACAGATGTCTTTGTTTTTGTTTTTTCAAGTTTGAAACACGAGTAGTATCTAGTTAACTTAAAACAAAATTGCGGAAATTTTTCAACTTTTTGGGTTAGTTTTGACTTAAATAACCACTTAAAAATAAATTAGAGGAATTTATTTTTCCAGAAGTTTTGTTTCATTTCCTTAGGATAGTATTGTATGTTTTTGTTAAATCAACTTCCGCTTCTAAACAACTTTGAGATGAATTATTTTTAGTCGCGGAGGCGGGTAAAAAAAAAAAAAAAAAAAAAAAAAGTCAACATGACTCCTAGGTTTATATAAGATTTACATGTATTCCAATCCTATAGAATTGTTTGAGAAATTCTGTGCTGATTCGCGTAAGTATCTGGTTGCACTGGCTGAAACTGAAAATAACACTCAAGAACCAAATAATCTAAGTTAAAAATAACAGTTGGTTCTTGTCTAGAATAATCTCTGTATTCAAAACGAAAATACATCTTTGGAATCAGATAAAACTAATGTTTTGTTCAGCATCTTCCAGTCGTTTATGTAAACACCTGGAAGATACCGAAACACTTAGCTGTCAGAATACTCCAAACTTAGACGATAACTTTATCTGTATATATATAAAAAAAAAAAAAAAAAAATATCTCTCAACAAAAATAACTTGTACAGCTTTGTTTTTATTTTATTTTTAATTTTATTTATTTTTAAAATCCGAACAAAATCTGAACTGTTTTTGCCCATTGCAGGAGAGGGGGGGGGGGCGTGTCATACAAGAACCTAAACTTTTTTTTTTTTCCAACAGTGACAGTGTTTGTCCAGTTCAGCAAGTTTTATGAGAATTTTAGTATTTAGTCAGATTGGTACTTATGGCGGTAATTAAAAGTAACGAAAAAACAGAAAATATTACCAGTCATGGAACCAAGATGAAATATTCCAAAAATCACATAGAAAAGTAACTTATCTTGTCTTTGATAATATTTCTTTGTTATATATATATGTGTATGTAGGTATATAATTGATATGATATAACTGATTTCTTATTTCTGGACAGAAATCAACCCTCTGAAAAAAATGGGTTCCTTTATTCAAATAAAGCTGAAAATACAGATTTCTCTTAATTTTTACCTAAATTTTATGAGGTGTTCATAAGAAAAAAATCTGAGGACGTTGGTGTCGGGGTTAACGTTGGTGTCGGGGTTAGCGTTGGTGTCGGGGTTAGCGTTGGTGTCGGGGCTGGATGATATGATTTTAGTTTTGCTTTTCACTTTTTGTTTTAATTTTTTTCATTGTTTAATTTAACTAATTTTTTTTTTTTCTTATACTTTCAGCGACTTGCACATCTTCTGTTTGTCGGCTTAATCATTCTTATGGTCTTAGTAAGTAAAATATATTTTTTTATAAATCTTTATCAAATTCTTATTTGATGGTATCTATATCTATGACGGTTACCATAATGTAACTCTTGTTGGGTAGGTCACCATTTCGGCGGGTCCCCCATTTGGGAAGTCGTCGAAATTAATAAGACGAGTGTTGGAACGGTATAGAAACCGACCTGGGAATAATAATCAAGAAAAAAGGCATTTCAAAGTGAAACGGTTTTATATACATTTCAGTGTACAAGTGGTATCAGGTCATAGAAAGTTCGGGATTTTCATTTGTCCCCTGACGCTGGAACAACTCGTCTCTTCGTCTTTTTGCTTCCAAAACTTTTTGTATCTCCTTCTTTCATACCGGAACTGTTCTCTGTCCTGATTGGTTACAACTTCTTGTCACAGAGAGAAAAGAAGGAAGGGAAAAGAAATTCCTAATGAACCGCCCCCTTAAGTAAACACTCCATCAAATCTCCACACTAACGTAATGTACTTGCAATAACCCTTATCCCTGAGTGGCTTCCGGGCCTTGATAAGTGGTGATCACTGTGTAAAAAAAAAAAAAAAAAAAAAAAAGAAATGTAATCGAGAAATAGTAGTCTTGGCTTCACTACATGAGTCCCCCTCCAGTAATGGAGTTCGTTAATATCTTTAGAATTATTATGTCTATTTCTGTTTAAAAATAAAAGTATTCATTTTTCTTTTTCCATGTCGCTTTTCTTCCTGATCTAGATGCTACCAGCCATTTTACTCTCTACTTTATTGGTATCATCTGTTTTGACATCCTTATCATTCTCCATCCTGATTGGCTACAACCTCTGATCACATAGAGAGAAAAGAAGGAAGGGAAAAGTAGAAAGAAAGAGAAATGTAATGGAGAAGTAGTCTTGGCTTAACTACATATCCACGATTATAAATGCTCTTCATCTCTTAAATTTTTTCCAAGTATGTCAAACCGACGTCAATGTTATCACACGAAATGTCTCTGTTCACTGCACAGGCTGTGATTGTCCGCTTTTTGTGCTGTTCTGAAATCAGTCAGTCATTTGTGTACTCTTTAGTCGGCTGCAACCGAAGAATTTTCAGCACTTGACTATTATTGTCACAGAAGAGCTTTTTTTGATTTTACTTTGAAAATTACTTACCTGGCACTTTTGCTAGGAGCAAAGTGTAGTATCTGTTCCGGCAGATACTGCAAGCTATGACTAGCAAAGACCAGATGTGGGGGCAACCCCACATGCCTGACCTTTAACCAGCTCCCATTTCCCACCTCTCGGGAGCTGGTCCCCTTTTCCCTTCCCCCTCCCTTCACTCCTCACATTAAAAATTGGCCTTGTGCCTAATTTGCTCGGTGGGGGAGCAAATAAATACCATCTGTTCCGGCAGATGCTGCACTTAAGATAATTTGTACCAGTCAATGGAGGGGAAACCCTCTATACTGGGACAATTATTATTTTTGGTAACCAGAGTGCCCCCTTTTTGCCTACTTTTAGGGGAGCTGGTTTTTACCTCACATTAAAAACGGCCTTGTGCCTAATTTGCTCAGTGGGGGAGCAAATAAACACCATCTGTTCCGGCAGATACTGCAAGCTAGGACTAGCTATGACTAGCAAAGACCAGATGTGGGGGCAACCCCACATGCCTGACCTTTAACCAGCTCCCATCTCCCACCTCTCGGGAGCTGGTCCCCTTTTTCCCTTCCCCCTCCCTTAACTCCTCACATTAAAAATCGGCCTTGTGCCTAATTTGCTCGGTGGGGGAGCAAATAAATACCATCTGTTCCGGCAGATGTTGCACTTTGTGACCATTGCCCTTGTGGCAATTGGTTATTGGTACATGTAGGGGCAACCCTATATGTACCATCCCCTTCCCCTCCCTCCCCCTTCACCTCACATAAAACCGACCTTGTGTCACATTTTGCTTACGTGGGGAAGCAAATAAATACCTACTTTGAAAAGCACGCATTGGAAGGGGAGACAATTCAAGAATTCCCTAAACTTTTCGGAAGGATTTTTCCGAAAATGGCCTTAAATACACATTGGACGCGAATACCTTTTTGTTACAAAAATTAGAAATTTTGGGGAAAAGAAGAAATCCCGGTGTTATTAGAATTTTCTTGACTTTATTTTAGACTAGCAGATGTACCCAGCGTTGACCAGTATTAAACATGGCATTAAATTCCTTTTTAAAAAGAAACTAAGTAAAACAAAAAAAAAAAACTGAGGCATATGCATGCGATTGTTTTTTTTCTAAACAGTTTACTTTTAAGTAAAAAAAAAAAAAAAATACTTCAGCTGAAATTGAGACCTAAAGAAAGTGCGTTAAGTACGATAACCATTTGACCAGCTTGCCACAAACATTAAAAAGTGTTTTCAGACCTACTTATTCTTAACATAAGGAAGCTGTCATGTTAATGATTTACACATGTGCATTTGTGAAATAGTTGACAGATAAAAATCTGCTGACCCACTCCCAAGTACCAATTTTTAAATTTGGACCTCTTAGCAGCTGTTTTTTCCTGATGAAAACTGGTTAAAAAGTTTTTCACATGTCTGAATATCCTATATACCAAATTTCAAGTCTGTAGATCAAAAATTTGTTGAGTATATAGGTTGAGAGTTGTCCTCAAACACACACATACATCTTTTAGTTGTTGTTTCATGATGTTTTGGCCAACTATTCCTCTGGCCTTCATCAGGTGGTTACTGCAATAGGATAGGAACTCCAAATCTCCTAACTGCATTCTCAGCAATTACTGCCTTCCATAGTTGTCGTCTCACCACGTTTTGGCCAACTAATCCTCCAGCCAGCTTTGGGGAGGATTGAAATTACTATTTTCAGACAATTCTCACCTGGAACCGTAGATTCAACGGCTCTATCCACTGCACCACGGGCCCCAAAGGGCGATCAAGATTTTTTTTTTTTTTTTTCTTCTTATAAATCCATGTCTATTTATTATCTGATCTTCCATGGTCGGGTTCGTACTGAATGGTGTATTATTTAATTGAAATGCTTATATACAGCATAATCACGTTGACAGGCCAGTTCCCGTCAGATCACCGAAGTTAAGTAATGTTGAGCCTGCTCATTACTAAAATGGTGACCAATTTAGGAAGTCCAGGTGCTGTATGTAGGAGGACGTCGACACTTCCTTGCAAAAAGTTTAAAAAAACCTAACGTCATCTCCCCTATTGGGGATATACATGCAACTGGGGACCGCTTGTGGATTTCATACTCCCATGAAACTTCTTCCGAAGGAGGAAGCCTGTTAAACCCTGAATAGGGTTGATGCTGAGTGCACACACACAATTGAAATGCTTATTGAGATGAGTATTATTTATTCATTTATTTATTGTGGACTATTATCCTCATCTTTTAGTTGTTGGCCAAAACGTTATGAAACACCTAAAAGATGAGGATAATAGTCCACAATAAATTAATAAATAATACTCATCTCAATGAATTATAATTAAATTATACACACACAAGCATTCTCACATTTATAGATAAATAGCTTTTTTTTCTTTTTTTTTTTTTTTTATATACAAAGGAGTCACCACTTATCAAGGCTCAGAGGCCACTCGAGGATAACGGTTAATAAGTGTACAATGGTTAATGGGACAATGACTTATTGTTAGTGGCAATTTGACAAATTGGATTACTTAAGGGGCTCATCGAGAACTTGAAGTTATAGTCAGCTGGAAAGCAGGCAAATGGAACAGTTCCACAGGTGTGCAGTTCTAAGAAAGAAGCTTTGTTCATGGAATCTACGTTTTAGGTTTAGGCACGGATGAAGAGTGGGGGGAAAATTATTGAAGTGTTTTCAACTAGACGAGTGTTTTTTCGTGAAAGTTTGGCAAGATCTTCAGCTTTACGCCTTCTGAATGATGCAAGTAATACAAATTTGAAAATTAGTCAATTTAAAAATTTAAAAATGTGTTTAAGTCCATAGTTCAAGTTCAACCGAATCAAAAAAGCAAAATAAAGAAAAATCTTTATGCTGTACGTACCTCATCACGGAATGAAAATGCCATCCTCTAAAAGTCATGTAAATTGATCAATTTTTTTTTTATTTTTTTTATTTTATTTTTTTTTTTAACAAAATCATTAAGTAATTAAGGATCAGCAGGGTTATCTCGCAATTTTAAATTGTGAAGTTATCTGCACTTGTTTTTGTTTTGTTTTTTCAGATGTCAATGTGAGACGATCTTTTTTTTTTTTTTTTTTTTTTATAAAAAAAAAAAACTACTTGATCAGCTTATATGATTTTTGGAATATGACATCTTTGTTCTGTAGCGGGTACATAAATTGGAAATTTTTTTTTTTTTTTTCTGTATTGTTTTTTTATTTAGGTTGAATTTTGGATTTGTCCCCCCCCTCCTCCCAAATTATATTTTTTTTTATTTCATTTCATTTCAGATCACAATCTCGCTAAGCATCTACCGAGGTGTAAAGCTTGGCAGTAATGGCTTCTTGTATTTTATGTTGGGCCTCTCGTTAGTCGGGTTTGTTGTTATCGAACTGCTCATGGTAAGTTTCAAACTTTTATTTCCCTCATTTCAAAAAAAACAAAAATGCTCAAATCATTTTGAGAATTAAAATTATTCGAACTCTCATCATTTCTCAACATATAACGATCTCACATTTTACCCCCCCCCCTCGATATTCTCCAATTATATTTATTATTACATGCACACGTACACATATTGGTCGATGTCACAGTCCCAAATGATTTTGACCTTAATAGAGCTGAACGGGGAAAAGATAACAAAATACCAAGACCTAAAAAATGATCTAAAAACGACATAGTCTCTGAAAGGAATAAGAATTAAACAAAAAAGAATCTGCAGAAATACTTAGAAGGAAGAGTTAGCTCCCTTGATTTCTTAAAACTTCCTGAAGTAAAATAAATAAATAAAAAAACAAAAATGGAATAAATGAGATAGGTAGGATGCCCCATCCCTTGATTGAACAAATTAAAAAGAAATTAGTACTCATATATATACGAGTACTAATTTCTTATCTCATTTATTCCATTTTTTAAAATTTTTTTTTTTATTTTACTTCAGGAAGTTTTAAGAAATCAAGGGAGCTAACTCTTCCTGGAACTTACACTTTCCTTCATACCGATTTAAATATATATATATATATATATATATATATACACGTTAGAAAAGCATTCCATCCAAGGCATGAAAATTGTTAAACAAAATGTTTTTACTATAGGCTTTAAGAATAAAGGTACAAGATTCAATTTGAAATTTATTTATTTTCAAAATGCACTTTTATAAATTTTACAAAGGTATAAAAATTTAATTTAAATTGAATCAAAAAATTACTTTGGATTTATTTTATATAATGTACATTCTGTTGCAGTTTTTCAAAAAAAAAATCATTAAAAATTTTATATCTATATCATTAATTGCTAGATGAAAGATAATGTTTTTTAAAGTGCCATTTTTATTTGAAATTTTTCACAAATCTTTGTGTCTGGGAGTGTTCGTAGATAGGACTTGTATAGGAATGCCTCTTATAAGTAACAAAAATGGGTAATCGAAAAAAATCTGATTGAAGAAGGAACAGTTCGATTTTGACCAAGATTAACACCCTAACATCACAAGTGCATTTGGAAAGTTTTATCACCGCACAAGCAGAAGTGCATGATGTATAAAATCAACAGTAGATTGTTTGATAAGATGGTGATGCATTCGTAATGAATGTTTTTGTTTAGAGCACAACTGAACCATAATACTTGACTTTTGCATTTTAAACTTTAATTGAGGCTATTATATGAAAAAAATGTTATAAAATCAACAGTAGGTTCTCTACAGTGCAATGTAGACTACAATGTATTGTGGGCTAAGCTAGTGTGGTAATCATGTGAAACTTCCTTCAATTGCACCACAGTGGATCTTCAATCGATTAGAGCAGGCAATCGGTCGATTTGATTGATAAATGATCGATTTCGAGAAGAATAAAAGTATCATTCACTCCTGGGTAACATCAGGTCTCCCTGCTAGTTTTTAATTAAAAGGATTAGGTGACCTACTTTATGAGTTTTTTTTTTTTCTAATTTTTAGTGAAGATACTTATTTCTGCATAATAGGTAAGTACGTGAAAGTGGTTTTACTTGGAATGTGATTTTCAGTTGTGACTGAGACTAAAGAAGCACCAAAGTCTAATATTAAATTTCTTTATTTTATATGGATACAATAAAAGTGCAAACCTTTTCATTTTCTGTTCAGTTTTCACCTTTTATTTTATCTAAATATTAATTCACTTGTCCATACATCCAGGGTCACAAAAGAAAATCATCGCAAACATTAATGAGAAATGAATTACCTCTCTTTATAGTCGCTCTTTATCAGTTAAAAATCATTAAAACCATTTCCTCTCCAAAAATTAAACAAAAAAAATCACATGGCTGTTAGTTTAGTTTCAAATTTTCTATTTTATTTTATAATTAAAAAAAAATCATTTTGAAAGGAGACTGTAAGTTTTTTTTTTTTTTTTTTTTTTTTTTTTTTTTTTTTAATTATACAGGTTGGTCGGTATAAAAGCGGGGGAAATTTGTCAAACAACGATTTATTTTTACAAAGAATAATTTTTAGAAAGATTTTCAAAGACAAATGTTATATCATACTCATAGATACTCAAAAGTGTCAAACAACGACTTATTTTCACAAGTCACACGGCACCAATCAAAAAATAATCATTCACTTGTCCGTACGTCCAGGGTCACAAAAGAAAATCATCGCAAACATTAATGAGAAATGAATTACCTCTCTTTATAGTCGCTCTTTATCAGTTAAAAATCATTAATCACCTGCTTCTTACTTAGCGTAATGTGAAGCTCTTTGTTAATAAACAAATGGAGCACTATAAACGTATCAATGTTTATATGAAAACATTGGTGATATCATTCATGAGCATCGATTCCATAGCTCAGGTAGTAGAATAGCTGACTATCAACTAGATCATTGTATGTTCAACTCCTGGTTTTGGATGAGTGCTAGTCTAGTCACACTGAACAACTGAGATACAGCAAAAGTGTCTGTGGATGATAAATTAGTAACACTAGACCTGTAAAAACGAGAATAAATTTAAAGCTTCTAAATTCCATAAAAGTCGTGTCGATATAGATCTTTGCAACGAATAAAATGCTTTTTACTTTTAAATAAAGAAATAAAATATTATGTCCACCATTTTGAAAACAATCTAAAAAAAACAACAAAAAAAAAACGGATCTCAATGATATAAACTTATGAGATGTATGTTGTTTTTAAGTGATTACTGGAAATTCATAATTCCCAATAATTGCTTAAAATTTATTTTCTTTATAAAAATAAAACTACTTGACCAATTTATGTAATTTTTGGAATAATATTTTTTGTTTTGTTTAGATTTTTATTTATTTATTTTTTATAGTAACGAGGGAATTCTGAACAAGAAAAACTTTTCTTTTGCTATGGAAGATAAATGGAGAATAAATCAATTCTTCTAGGTGATTGTGTGTTTTTTTTTTTTTTTTTTTTTTTTTTAGGACTTGCTACACTGACTTAGAGTGAATGCCCTTGGCTATTAGCAACCCTATATTAAAAAAAAAAAAAAAAAAAAAATTCCCTCGGCTATTTTTCTAGATTTACAGGATTTTTTACCATGTTTTGTGGTAGCCCTTGTCTGAATTTGTAAATACATCTCATTTTCTTTTCATCCGCAGGTAAACTTTATTCGAAAGGGTGATCTTGCTCAAGAGAAGTCTTGGTTCCTTTACTTTGTTGGTGGATGTGTCGTCTTGGAAGCAATTTTCACAGATATTTTACTCATGCGATGAAAAATGTGCTTAAAATTTTAATTTTTTTTAAGCGGACAGTTCAGTGGGGGCGGATAATAAATAATTTTGACACTTTTGTCATGTGCGAACCATCCCCATCTTGCTCCTTTTTTTTTTTTTTTTTTTTTTTGTACTAACTTGCTTCTGTACTGATTGCCGTACAAACACTCTAAAACCAGAATGTTATTTAAATGTCCACATAATGTGATATTAAGGATCTTACTGTTGGCCGTATAGGCTGGCTTCAAGGTGATGCCTGTAAAAGGCCTGGTAGTTATGCAACTAATGTTCACAGCCTAGTGGGTCCAGTATGATTGTGAAACAAAGCCAAATACTCGTACATGTGACACAAAAAAAAAAAGAAAGAACATTTGTAAAGATTAAAATTATTTTTCTCAGATTCATTTTTTTTTTTTTTTTTTTTTTTCTGTTTTTTTGCGTTCTTTTGAGAAATATCTTCAAAATTTGTTTATAGAATTTTTTTTTTTTTTTATACTGTCCAGAATTCACCCTAATTTAAAAAAAATATATATATAATATATATATCTGTATGATGTACATACCTGTCACCAATCGAAAATCATATGATTTTTTTTTTATTTATTTTTTTTTTTTTTTTTACGATTAATAGTAAATTGTAGCCATAACAAGGTTGATGTTGATCTATATTTCTGTCTCAGGAGTTCGAATTAAGTTATCCCCCTTTGTGTTCAATATGACTGAGCAAGAAACCTCATCCTTGCTCCATGTATTAATTTGATTTTCATTGTCAAGATAAACTACTTGATTAAGTTAGGTGATTTTTGGAATATGGTATTTTCATTCCATGATGAACATCATAAAGATTTTTGGGTATTTTTTTTTTTTTTTTCAATGCCGGAGGGTTATTGAGTGTACATAGTCAGTGGGACAACATCATAGTAATCGTTAGTGGGAATTTGGTAAATTGAATTACTTAAGGGGAAGGTTCAAGAATTTATTTACATTGGACTTGAAGACGACCAAATTATAGTCAGCTGATGACACGACCATCTACGGCAACACATCAAAGGCTGTAAATGACAAAGTTCTCTCTGATTCTCTCTCCTCTAATCACGAGCACGTGGTTCAGTGGGGGAAGACATGGCTGGTTACCTTTAATGCATCTAAAACCAAACTCCTATCCTTACATCAACGCTCTGATCCCCATCTGGCATCAATTGGGATGGATGGCTCTCGTCTGAGAGAGGCCCTGCGTTTTGACAAGCTTCTGGGTTTGACCTTTACTCCTGATCTGAAATGGAACACGTACATCAAGTCTGTTGCCAGGGTCGCTGGAAAGATCGTGGGATCCTTCTACCGCTCCAGAAGATATCTCACTACTGATGCAATTCTCTATCTATATAAAAGCCAAGTACGTCCAAGGATGGAATACTGCTGCCATATCTGGGCAGGAGCTGCTAAAAACAGCCTATCCTGCCTTGACAGAGTACAAAATAGACTTTTTGGCTTAGTGGGGGATGCCCTTTTCTCTACCCTGCAACCTCTCTCCCACAGAAGAGACGTTGCGAGCCTATCCTTGTTTTATCGTTATTTCCATGGCAGGTGCTCGTCTGAACTCCAATCTCTGGTCCCCCCTCGCCAATCTTTCACGAAAAACACCCGTCTAGCTGAATCCACTGTGAAAAATTTCCCCCACTCTTTATCTGTGCCTAAATCAAAACGTGGATTCCATGAACAAAGCTTCTTTCTTAGAACTGCACGCCTGTGGAACTCTGTTTCGTCTGCCTGCTTCCCACCTGACTACAACTTGGATGTGTTCAATCCAACGTTAACAAATTCCTAATGAACCGCCCCCTTAAGTAAACACTTCATCAAATCTCCACACTAACGTACTGTACTTACAATAACCCTTATCCCTGAGTGGCTTCCGGGCCTTGATAAGTGGTGACCACCGTGTGTGTGTGGGGGGGGGGGAAGCTGGAAAGCAGGCAAATGGAAGAGTTCACCAGGTGTGCAGTTCTAAGAAACTTTGTTCATGGAATCTACATTTACGTTTAGGCACAGATAAAAAGTAGGGGGGGAAATTATTGATAGCGGTTTCAGCTAGACTAGTGTTTTCGTGTAAGTTTGGCAAAGAGGGGACCATAGATTGGAGCTCAGACGAGCACTTGCCATGAAAATGATAAAGCAGAGACAGGCTCGCAACGTCTCTTCTGTGGGGAAAGAGACTGCAGAGAAGAGGAAAGGGCCCCCCCCCTCTCTCTAGACTACAAAGTCTATTTTGAACTTCTATCAAGGCAGGATAAGCTGCTTGTAGCAGCTCTTGCCCAGACGTAGCAACAGTATTCCATCTTTGGATGTACCTGGCTTTTATACAGGTAGAGAATTGCATCAGCAGTGAGATCTTTTCTTTTTTTTTTTTGCTGATTAGGTTGGATTCTTGACAAGAACCAATTTTTTTTTATCTATGTAATTTATATATCTATAAAAGTGAGAATGTGTGTATCTGAGGACAACTCTCAACCTACATACTCAACAAATTTATCTCAATACTTGAAATTTGATATATAGGGTATTCAGACATGAGAAAAACTTAGCGGCCTTTTTTCTGGATGAAAAAAAATTAAGTGATTAAAATTTAAAAACTGGTACTTGGGAGGTGAGGGGTTGTCGGATTTTTATCTGTCAATTTTTTCACAACTGTGCATGCTTGAATTGTTAACATGGCAGCTCCCTTATGTTAATAAGTAGGTTTGAAAACACTGTTTTTTTAAAGAATGTGGCAAGCTGGCCTAATGGTTATCATACTTAACTCCTTGTCTTTAGGTTTTGGTTTTGATCTCGGCTCGAGTATTTTAAAAAAAAATTTTTTGCTTACAAAGGGAACTGTTTAGAAAAAATACTCGCATGTACGTCTCAGTTTCTTTCCATTTTTTTTTTTTTTTTTTTTTTTTTTTTTTTTTAAAACGTAATTTAACATTAGCAGATATACCTGGTATTAAATGTAGTGTTTATATAAAGTTATACACGTGCATATGTTTATATATTTTAATATGGGATTTACTCCATACCTAATTAATCTTACATTATGAGTTTTGGAACACAGCACTACGTGTAAGAGGTTGTAGTGTGGGTTTTATTTAGTTTTCTGCAAAGGATTAAAAAGGAAGTGATAATCCTTTTTAAGAATTCGGATTTTTTTTTTTTGTTGTTAACTGTTAGACGTTGCTTCTTCATATAGTGAAAAATCGAAATATTAATTGTCAATTTGAAATTAGGAACATCCAAAAATTATGAAAAATGATAAGGTGGAAAATTATGAATTAAAGTAGTTTTTGAAAATGATTAACTTATACATAAACAGTATTAAGTCAGGGGAAGTAACTGCAGTCGGTCTTGTTAGAATCAATGGCACATATAATGGAATCATAAATGTGTATTGTATAATAATGCAGTAATATTTAACTTATTGTGACATGACAATTAAGTTGATGACATTAGTTTTGAGTTGATATTAATACAAAAAAAATTTTTTTTAATTTTCGATAATTGATTTTTTTTATTTTTTATTTTATTTAAAATTTTCGCTCACAAAGAAACACCTAAAAACATGACTTGATGTTTTCTAAATTTTTAAAATGAAACCTGTAAATTAAGTTTTTGCTGCAGTAGACCGATGTACCCACATGCCCCCCCCCCCTCACCCCACCTACCCACCCAATGTTGTTTGCTATGGGTTTACTTTGCCATATGTTGGAAAAGAATCTCTGAATCTGGTATTAAAAAAAAAAAAGTTTGGCACCAAAAAAAAAACAAAAACTTCTGTTTGGTTAGGGTGTTTGCTAAATGGCGAGAGCAGTGTTCAATCCTTGGTAGAGTCATCCCAAAGACACAAAAACACTGGTGCTTAATGAATGAACAGCCAGTATTATAAGATGAGAATGAAAGGTATGTAAATACCCCTGACAAGCTTGTCTAGCAGCAAAATACCACCCCTTCACTGTAGACCTCCCTAGATGCCGAAAAGCCTTCTACTCTAATAGTTTTTTGTTTTTTTTTTCCCCCTTCGAACTGTTAGTCTTTGGAATTCCTATCCTATTTCCTGCTTCCCAGACAGCACTAAAATGCAGAAGTTTAAATGTAATGTAAATAGTCATCTCACAACTCCCTGTAGACATAGTCCCAAATAGTATCCACTTATATCGAAGTGGCAATATGCCTTGCTTGGAGCGAACAAGTATGCTACAATGTGACCCTACCAGTAAGTCGCCAACCCCAAACGTTGTGTGTGCTATGGCTTTGTTCTCCATCTTTCTAGTTCTGGCCGCCTTGTCATCTTGTTCCACTGGCGACCATCGATGGAGACACACACGGATCCACAAGTATAGAAATGGAATAAAACAAGATCCAGGAACAAAAAGAAAACGCAGACTTCGATACTTTACATTTATGGTTGGACTATGGGCGTGAATGCGTCCCCCATCAACCCTCTACATGCTAGTCCCCATGTACGTTCTGCCGAGGCTGTGTCAGTGTCCGTCACTTACCATCAGTTCATCTCCCCATCTCACTCGGGAACCTCCAAGCGACCAACTGCTCTTGGCTGTATCCAAAATCTAACTGCCCACTTCAGAGTTCAAGACTCAACTAACTAACTGACCTCCACCCCCGTCAAGCGTAATTCCTATTGTTCCCCTGACTCCCACTAACCCTCCCACCAAAATACCTACATGTGCATTGTTTGATCTTTAGTCCATTGTTCTCTACCACCGGTCACTTGTCACACTCTGAATTTATGTTTACTCTTACCTTTCTTTGTCTGTTAAGAACAAATTTTTGTCCATTGTCTTCTGATAAAACTATTTCCTACTTTCTGTATTAACTGTCGCAGGACAACAACAGTCTCACAATAGAGTTTTAAAAAAAAGTCTGTTACTTGTATCTATTATGAAAAGCTTTTTATCGGTGCTATTTAACATATTACATGATATTACCAAGTTTGTATCATTACTAGAAGTATTTTTAACAGATTTATTCCACAACTTACCGATTAAACGGTAATGTAGAAGCCACTGGATGCATAATGATTAAACTCTGATGCGAACATTTTTTTTGTTTAACTCCCAACTGTCACGGTGGTGGATCGCCTTTTGTTTTCAAGGGCAATAACTCTTCTTCAGGCCAAATGAAAAGATCTTTAGGACAGCATGGAGAGTCCTGTCACCATCCTGTTGGACTCTCTGCAGATGTATATCTTTTCGATGATAAGGTTTACTTGCCTAGCAGAACCAAGAATGAGTCATACCAGAAATACAGGGTGACCCAAGAAAAACTGGCCCCAACTCTAATTAGGCCCCGTTTCTTAGTGTTTTGTCCGAAAGAAATGAAACTTTGGTCATAACTAGTTTATTATATTCAAAACATCACATCAAAACACTAGGGTCTTTGGCCTTTTTTTTTTTCTCCGTTCTACAGCATATCTTCTAGATGGCCTCCATTTAGCTTTCGTTTTTTTTTTTTTTTTGGGGGGGGGGGGGTCACCCGGTATGTATAGGGGACTGTGTCCACTGTTAGGCCAGAGTTAAAAAAAAAAAAAAAAAAAAAAAAAAAAATCGCCGGATCAGGTAGAGAACTCACCTGGCTTTGTTTGGTGTCTTAATACAAAGACCCATTAAATCTATTCGTTGCATCTTTTACTGAGAAGCTACTATCCGATTGGAAGAACAGATTCTACATTATCTAGGTTATTTATACGCCCACAGATACTTGTGAATGCAAACTTCAAGGAAGGAGGCGAATTGGTTTTGTTTGGGTTTGAACGTGATTTCCACATTGGATGTCACTTCATTTTATTTCTTTTAATTTGTGGGTAGAGTTATAGTCACTTAACGTACTTCCTAACTTCCGGCATGGCTGCTAACGGAAGAGGTGACAAGGCGAATCAATTCATTCACTTTTTCTCTTATGCCTATATCATGCATGTACTCTTTATTACATCTTTTCGATCGTTTTTTTTTTATTATTATTTTATTTAATAATCATTGAAAAGTCTTTTTCGGTCTTATTTTAATTAATTATTGAAATTATTTTTCTATTTATTTATTTATTTTTTTTTTTTTAAAGAATGATTGAAAACACTTTGTAAAATCTTTTTAAACTATATATTATTTGAATTCTTTTGAGATGAGTAATTTGCATATTTTTTATTTATTTACGGACTGTTATCCTCATCTTTTATATTCGTTTTTTCGGGGCTCATGGCATAGTGGATAGAAATGTTGTTGTATCTCTACAGTTCCAGGTGAGCATTGTCTGAAGATAGCGGTTTCAATTCTACCCAAAGCCAGCTGGCTAGAGGATTGGTTGGTCAAAATATAGTGACACGACAACAATTATGGAAGGCAGTAATTACTGAAGATACAGTTGAAGATTCAGCATTCCTACCCTGTCGCGATTAACAAACTAACGAAGGTCAGGGGAATAGTTGGCCGAAACGTTAAAAAATGAACAACTGTAAAAGATGAGGATAGTATTATGTATTGGATACTTGTTTATAATTTTGTTTTGATTTTAATAATTGTATTTTTATGCACATATCTTTACTCCTATAAATCCGTTTTTCTTTTGTGTGTATCGATATCCATATTAAAAACTCTCTTTTCTACTTATTGTATTTATTTGCTTCCCCACCAAAGCAAATTAGGCACAAGGCCGTTTTTAATGTGGGGTAAAAAACAGCTCCCCTAAAAGTAGGCAAAAAGGGGCACTCTGATAACCAAAAACCCCCTCCATTGATTGGTACAAATTATCTTAAGTGCAGCATCTGCAGAACTGATACTGCACTTTGATCCCGGCCCGAAGGCCAAGAAGTATTTATTTGCTTCCCCACTGAGCAAATTAGGCACAAGGCCGTTTTTTAATGTGGAGAGAGAGGGAGGGGTAGGGAAAAGGGGACCAGCTCCCGATGGGTGGGAAATGGGAGCTGGATAGTGACAATTGGTATGAAGGATTGCCCCTACATTGATCAAGGTCTTATATGTGGAGTTGCCCCCACATATGGTCTTTGCTTGCAGTATCTGCCAGAACAGATGGTATTTATTTGCTCCCCCACTGAGCAAATTAGGCACAAGGCCGTTTTTAATGTGAGGTAAAAACCAGCTCCCCTAAAAGGGGTCACTCTGGTTACCAAAAATAATAATTGTCCCAGTATAGAGGGCTTCCCCTCCATTGACTGGCACAAACTATCCTAAGTGCAGCATCTGCCAGAACAGATACTACACTTTAATCCTGGCCCGAAGGCCAAGAACAACAGAAAAAAGGCAAGACTTTTTTTCTACTTATTTAAGAAAATACAATTTTCTTATATATGGGTTGTAAAATTGCATTCACTAGCAAAAGATCTAGCTAATTTGCATATTCTTTTAAACATTCATTTTAATTAATTCCCTATTAGTTGCTTCGGTTTTCTGATGGGATAATCATCTTTAGTTAACTATTACGTGTAATTATATTCATGCAGATATTTACATGCATAATATTTGCATAAAAAGTGTATAATAAACACAAAATTGTTTCTATATATATTTATATATACATATATATTTGTTTAACAAATTTTGCCTAGATTTTTTGACATGAAACTTTATATATAAGGTATTTGAATCCATGCAAAACTTTATATTATGGTTTTAACGCGGAAAAATCGGTGTGAAAATTAAAAAAGAAAAAAATGAAATTTGCCAGGTGAAGGTCAAACGCCGGCATTACGAATGTATAACATAGTTGCTATTGGTTCATTTTTTAATTTTTAGCCTTGCAGTAATCATGTTTTCATAGTCCAGTCATTTACGGCAGAGGCAAAATAAATCGTGAGCTGAACGTTTTGGTTTCGATTCTCGGTGGTGGCGCATGAGTCTTTTCTTTTCATACTTTTTTAAATCATGACTATATATTTGCATCCAATGAGATATATATATATATATATATATATATATATACACGGTCTCCGCTAATCAAGCCAGAGATGTCTCGTGGTGCGGGGGTTCGAATCGTTCGGCTGGTGTTAATCGTGACACCCTGCACTGAAGAATCCCGAAAGGATGAAACACTAGTGTCTGTAGGTATTTAATTATTATAGCAAAAAAATAAAAATAATTATATAATATATATATATATATATATATATATATATATATAGGGAAAATGTCTGTCTATCTTTTCTCTGTTAGTTAAGAAAGAACATTTTTAAAATAAAAAAAAATTGTAATTTCATAAACGTTTTTTTATAAAATTTCAAATAAAATAAAAACTTATTTTTTTAAATTTTGTTATTAAAAGTGCAAATACAGACTATTTGTTATTTTTACCTGTATATTTTTGTTAATTTTATTGTATATTTTTCAATATCTTTTTCTTATATTTTTTTTTTAATAAATCGCTTCACAATAGAAATACTGAAGAACAATAAAAGTGAAGGAACTGATTTGCATTGTCAGCGATTCCACACCGGAAGTTAGGAAGTATGTTAGCTGACTATGACCCGTTTTCTTGCTTGGATGGCAGAACCAAGAATGAGCCGTACCAGAATTATATATTTATTAGGTAAACACTGGGCAACGCCGGGTAGAAAGCATTTATCTGTTTATCCGTCTAGCGGAGTAAATAACAGAGATTGAATCGTAGGAAACACTATGCTGAGCAAGCATACAGGTGCGCAAAGGGTCTTGTTGTGACATGTATCACACTTGGTTGACTGGTAAATTCGCACCGGAAGTATCCGAATGGGGATCGAGCATGACGTGTCAGGATAAGGCAAGCGTGATGTGTTAGAATAAGCTGAGTTAAATTGTTGAGTTTGTTTGGAGATGCTGAAGAAGCAAGATGGGTTAAACAGGTCTCCCATAAGAGGGCAACGGTTTCCAAATGGATGCAGAGAAACCACAAGCCAAGATTCACTTCAGTTCTGCTGTGAAGAAATGCCTATGAGTGAATAAAATATATATAAAAAACGCACATTTGTCTTGGGTCCCTGTCTTTAAGCATTTTCTTTTAAACAGGCTCCAGCTCCCCTCAAAGACGGTTGGCGAATCCCCCAGATGCGAGCAGCAGAAACAGGTACGTCATCATATAAGGTGTATTCTATATTCCGACACATAATATAATTATCTATCTAGTGATGAGCGATCAACAGAGATTTGAATGGTGACATGTTTTGACCAATCATTTGCACCGGAACTATCTGAATGGGGACTGGACATGATGTGTCAGGTGTTTCGGTTTGAACAAGCTGAGTAAAGTTTAGTGAGTTGGCGTTGAAGCGCAGAAAAAGACAGATGGGCTAAAATGGTTTCATAATGGAGACATAAAAGAAACCCCCCGCCCCAAGCCACAGAGTCATTGGTCCGTTCATTTCTGCTGACAGGATGTCTGGGAGTGAATAAACCATATAATAAAACCACACATTCATCTTGGATCCCTGTTTAAATGTATGTATGTATGTATGTTTGTATGCCTGCCTAAAACTTTCAACAGTGGTGATGGATTTTCACAAGATCCATATCGTTTTAAAGCTCGACCCTTCAAATGACAAATATCGGAAAATTGGCTAAAAACATTAATTCCTTCACCCTCAACTGGGCACTTTTCTTTTATTTTATTCAAATTAAAACAACGTTTCTATATGAACTCACACCCTTAAAGTATTTCATTATTTCTAATAGATCTTTACATCAAATGGCTTCATGCCTTGTCTGGAGCGATTTCCGTATTTAAATTAAAATTAAAATTGAAATAGCAGAACCAGTGGAAATTCCACGGTAATTGAAAAATTTTTTTAAATACATTATAAATAAGATTAATAAAATGTAAAATAAAACAAGCAACAACAAATTTAAAACATTTTTTGTTTTTAGCAAATTCTTTTTTTTAACCTTTTAAAGTTAAAAAGAATCGATTTAAAAAAAATTTGGATTTTTTTTTTCAATGAACATTCAACATCACAATAATCAATTTCCTATCAATTATAGTACAACAATTTTTAAAGTCATAAAATGGTCAATTCTTAATCTGATACAAAAATCGTTTGCAAATTTTTAATGTAATACAATCACTCATACAATAAAATTTCTCATACAAACAAAATATAGGTGAAAAAATATTATTATATGTATATATATTCACTTAGTAGATAATGTCTTAAAAAAAAAAAACGGTTATTTATCAATAACTATTAACATTTAATGAATGACAAAATTATATGTGAATAAAATAATTTTATTACTTAGCTGTTAACGTTAGTCAACTGAAAATAGCTTAACTAAGTAATTAAGAAAATTAAATGTCACGAAAGGTTTTTGTTTTGTTTTTTCTGAATAAATTTTTTTATATAAATCATAAAGGAACAGATTTCAATTCACTCGCACTTTTTTTGTTTTTTTAATTTTAAAAAGAAACTACAGAGTGGTCGCTAGAAAAGCGTGAAATTTGAAAGTCAGCTTAGATCACTAATAAAATGCGTGATTGCTATTTTTTGATTGGTGCCGTGTGACTTGTGAAAATAAGTCGTTGTTTGACACTTGAGTATCTATGGGTATGATATAACATTTGTCTTTGAAAATCTTTCTAAAAATTATTCTTTGTAAAAATAAATCGTTGTTTGACAAATTTCTCCCGCTTTTATACCGACCAACCTGTATAATTTAAAAAAAAAAAAACCCCAAAAAACTTACAGTCTCCTTTCAAAATGATTTTTTTTTTAATTATAAAATAAAATAGAAAATTTGAAACTGTAAACTAACAGCCATATGATTTTTTTTGTTTAATTTTTGGAGAGGAAATGGTTTTAATGATTTTTAACTGATAAAGAGCGACTATAAAGAGAGGTAATTCATTTCTCAATGTTTGCGATGATTTTCTTTTGTGACCCTGGACGTATGGACAAGTGAATTAATATTTAGATAAAATAAAAGGTGAAAACTGAACAGAAAATGAAAAGGTTTGCACTTTTATTGTATCCATATAAAATAAAGAAATTTAATATTAGACTTTGGTGCTTCTTTAGTCTCAGTCACAACTGAAAATCACATTCCAAGTAAAACCACTTTCACGTACTTACCTATTATGCAGAAATAAGCATCTTCACTAAAAATTAGAAAAAAAAAAAACAAACAAAAAAACTCAAAGTAGAAGATCACCTAATTCTTTTTATTAAAAACTAGCAGGGAGACCCGATGTTACTCAGGAGTGAACGATACTTTTATTCTTCTCAAAATCGATGAAATCGTTCATTTATCAATCAAATTGATTGATTGCCTGCTCTAGTCGATCGGAGATCCACTGTGGTGCAATTGAAGGAAGTTTCACATGACTACCACACTAGCTTAGTCCACAATACATTTTAATCTACATTGCACTGTAGAGAACCTACTGTTGATTTTATAACATTTTTTTCATATAATAGCTTCAATTAAAGTTTAAAATGCAAAAGTTAAGTATCATGGTTCAGTTGTGCTCTAAACAAAAACATTCATTACGAATGCACCACCGTCTTATCAAACAATCTACTGTTGATTTTATACATCATGCACTTCTGCTTGTGCGGTGATAAAACTTTCCAAATGCACTTGTGATGTTAGGGTGTTAAGCTTGGTCAAAATCGAACTGTTCCTTCTTCAATCAGATTTTTTTCGATTACCCATTTTTGTTACTTATAAGAGGCATTCCTATACAAGTCCTATCTACGAACACTCCGAGACACGAAGTAGATTTGTGAAAAATTCCAAATAAAAACGGCCCAGCCATTTCAAAGTCCATAGAAAACACATACAAAGTGTGTTTTATATATAAATAGCGATAAGAGTCGGTCTTATTGTATTTAGCTGATCCGCCCTTGATAAGAAGTAATGGAAGTATCCGTAAAGCAAGGGAGATAAGCCAGTCTGTTATTTAAAAATTGTAAAATTAAATGCTATCATACGATAAAATGCAGGTGTCCCAAAAGAAGCTGATGGTTAAAAAAAAAAAAGAAAAAAAAAAAATCATAACTTTCTTAATTTTTTATATTTTTCTTTTATTTTTTCCGATCATCTAGAGTAATCCTTCCAAGGTTATCATGAGTTGTTATACTACAGAGGAGTGGATATTTATCGTAGAGTTGTATTTTCAGTTGAATGAGTCAATATCAGAAACTCAAACACAAGACAAAACTTCAACACAAGTAATCCCCCTACTCCCAATGTAAGAAAAGCTATGATGGCTCGATTTCATGAGCAAGGTCTGTATGTGACCTCCCTAAATCTGGTAGACCCCCTACGGCAAGAAGTGATGAGAATCCTCAGAGATTAGCTGAGAGTGTGGCCGAGGATCCATCTACATCAGTAAGAAGGAGATCAAGTCAAATTGGGGTCTCTCGATCATCTCTTCACAGAATGCTTCATGAAGAGGGCAAATTTCCATATAAAATTCAATTGGTGTAAGAGCTTCAGCCAATGACAATGGACACTGCCCTGCAGAAAGTACAAGTGTGAAAATTAAAATGGTGGACATTTGAGTAACATCATTTTTCATAACTAAAATTAGCACTTGTGAAAAACATACCCTAGATTAAGTTGTGAAAATAAAATTAGAATAAGTACACTATGATATCTTACTATATCTCTAAAAATCACGGAGAGGCTCATCTATCAACATATGAAAATTGGTAAGCATACCTTAAATATTGAGGAGGTTAATCAAATTTCAAATCCGTCAGCCTCTTTTGGGACACTGTATTTATAAAACTGTGGATCGTTCTTGCTTGCTTCAATCTTGTCTCTGCATATGCACGTGCAAATATGCATGCGAGTGCGTATATGCAGACGGATGAATATCCATCTGGGCTGGAATCTTGTATATTTTCGGTTCAGTTTCGATTCTAGCTGATCGCACTCAAGTCATTTTTTTTTGTTTTTACTTTTGAAATCACAACTGTATTGGGTACAATTGTTGTACTGTGTCGATTTGCCCTTAATAAAAGAAGTAAAGAAAGTATCCATAAAGCAAGGGAGATAAACCAGTCCATTAAAATTAAATGCGATCATAGGATAAAACTGAAAGCTTAATATTCATAAAACTGGAGATAATACTTGCTTTCTTCAATCTTATTTCTGCCTATGCACGTAAAAATATGCATGCGAGTGCGTGTGTATCGGGCGGATGGATATATATCTTTCTTTGCTTGCTTGAATCTTGTATATTTTTGGTTTGATTTCAATTCTAGTTGATTGCACTCAAGTCTGTTTTTTTGAAATCACAACTAAGTATTGGGTACAATATAATATGAAATAATCAATAGAGAATTGAAATCTGTATTAATTGAAAAATCATAATTAAGCACAATTTATAATTGGGTAACGCCGGGCACCCTTTGCTAGTTTACAATTTTTTTTTTTTTTACTTGACTTTCTACTTGACTTTTTTTTTTTTTTTTTTTAATTTTTGGTGAGGATAACTTATTTCTGCAAGATAGGTAAGTACATCAGTGTTTTCACTGGAAATTCAAATTCCACTTGTGGCTAAAACTATAGAAGCACGGAAACTTCTAATAGAAATGAGAGCACTCTGGATTTTAGAATCTTTTTTTTTTTTTTTTTTTTTTTTACCCAGTAAAAAAATAATTCGTTTTTTTTTTTTAATAATTTTTTTGTCTACCAAGTTGCTAGAACCTTACCTCATTTTTTTTTTTTACCCAGTAAAATAAAAAAAAAAAGCAGATTTCTGCTTAAATTGATTATTGATCTGCTTTTTTTTTTTTTTATATATAATTTTTTTTCTACCAAATTGCTAGAACCTTATTTCCTCATTTTTTTTTTTTCCCAGCTAAATTTTCTTCCTGTTAAGTTGGTTTTGTCTCTTCCCTCGTGAAACAACATGCTCAGGAGCTATTGTTCACTCCTGCATCAGTTACGACGCGAGCACTTATAGATATGTTATAGTTTGGGCTATGACAGCAGCATATTCTTTTCATTTTCTTGACTCTTTAGTGTGTATCCGTTGATATCTTATATGCTTTTATATAGAGTGATGTGGTTCTCGGTTGATTAACTATCTCAGATAATCCTCGAGTCAAAACAATAAGAATATTCTCTCGTCATAGACCTAGTTATAATACATCTTTATTGTAGTCTCTGGGTATTAGTGGATTTTTTTTTTTTACACAGTGATCACCACTTATCAAGGCCCGGAAGCCACTCAGGGATAAGGGTTATTGCAAGTACATTACGTTAGTGTGGAGATTTGATGAAGTGTTTACTTAAGGGGGCGGTTCATTAGAAATTTGTTAACATTGGACTTGAAGACATCCAAGTTGTAGTCCGGTGGGAAGCAGGCAGATGGAACATTCCAGGAAAAGAATTCATCTTGTCTGGTTGAGTATCCAGCTTAGCGTTACTCAACGTAAGATTGCTTGGAGAAGGTGCACCACCTATATATATATATATAAAAGCAAAAATGTGCATATGTCTGTTCACTTTTTGTGTATATCCGCAAAAGGCTTTTTTCGCCGTGATTCTCAGTCGGCTCGCTCCTTAAAACTTTTTATATCGCATCTAAATCATAATAACTACAACTTAACAACAAGGGTCGCATGTATTTAATTTGCCCGACTTTTACCAGCTCGCTGCGTCTTCGAAAAGCGAACGATCTGGCTTGCAGCGCAAAACTAGGTCAGACATCACACCACTTCCTCGCACCTGTTTATTTCGCGTTACAAACTTTCACTTAACGTGCTTATCAGTTCCTCTCCCCTCATGGCCGAGATGGTTAGGTGTCTGGATCCCCCCCCTTTTCGTTTCCACCTTCGCGCCAAGGCTTCAGGCCTACCTTCCTAAAACTTTTTTTTTTCTTTTACCTGGCCAACATTTTCTTTTTTAAGGGTCACCTATACTGAATTTATATTAACAATGGCCTCCACATTTTGGCCAAGTTTCAGGAAAATCTAATGGATGGATCAAATGCTATAGGGCAAAATGTGTAATTTTTGGCCATTTTGACCTCTTGAGGCCCTGGAGCGCAACAGGAATTTTTGTAAAAAAAAATTTTTTTTTTTTTACTGTGCCCATCTATTTGATGAAATAGAATTTGTGCCAAAATTTCAGGAAAAACTAATAGACGGTTATCTGGCAATAGTTCGGACTAATGGATGCACGGAAACATGGACGCCACTGAAAACATAGGTCCCTCTCCAATAAATCGGGGACCAATTAGTAACAAAATACAGTACAGTATATAATACACATGTATATAATCAAATAACATTATAAATAACACCGTAAGGTGAGGCAAATACCGTAACCAGAGGCCAGAAAAACATTGTATTTCAAACTTTCACAAGAAACACTCGACTAGCTGAAAACATTATCAATAATTTTCCCCACTCTTTATCTGTATCTAAACCTAAACATAGATTCCATGATCAAAGCTTCTTTCTTAGAACTGCACGCCTGTGGAATTGTCTTCTGTTTTCCTGCTTTCCAGCTGTCTATAATATGGTTGTCTTCAAGTCCAACGTGAACAAGTTTCTGATGAGCCGTTCCACTTAAGTTAACAAATTTACCGAACTTCCATTAGTATCGATTACTATATTGTCCTTGTGACTACTCTACACTCTTTAACCCTTCTCCTTGAGTGGCCTATCGGCCTTGATAAGTGGTGACGCCTATGTAACAAAGAAGAAAATAAAAAAAAAAAAATTATAACCTGAAAAAGAAATATTTTAGGGCCACCGTATCCTTTGGAATATTTGGCCAGGGTTCACTTGTAGGGTGAAGTATCCTTATTTCAGGTTGTCCTGACAATTGTTTATAGTGACCAAAGAAATTAGAAGATAGTGTCTTCTATTTTTTTTTTTTTTGCAAAAGTCAGTATTTCATAAATCTGGTGGTTCAGCGATTTTGTTTCACGGCATATCTCTTTCCAGGTTATTTTAATGCCGAATCCAATAATTTTGGGAATAAGTTTTTATGCTTCGAGGTCTTTATATTTCAAAAAGTTTATTCATGTGTAAGGACTGTAGTGTGTCTACAGAGACAATAAGTGCACAGTTTGATGTCAAGTGTGGCAACTTTACACACAATTATTCTTGAGGAACTGAAGATGCAGAAGATTTGCACGAAATTTGTCTCAAGGGTGCCCAGACGTGTCATGACAGCAGGGAGATGGTCGAGCAGATCAATTTAGATGCTGCAGTTTTTTTTTATATAGGCATTCCCACTTATCAAGGCCAAGAGGCCACTCGAGAATAAGGGCTAAAGAGTGTACAATAGAAATTGGACAATATAGTAATCGTTAGTAATGGAAATTCGGTAAATTTGTCAACTTATATGGAACGGCTCATCAAAAACTTGTTTACGTTAGACTTGAAGACAACCATATTGTAGTCAGCTGGAAAGCAGAAGTTCTTGTGACCTGCGATGAAAGCTGGATCTACTGCGATGACCCAGAGACTAAGAGATCACAGTGAAAACATGCCTCCCAGACCCAAGAAGACCAGACAGATAAATCCATCCAGAAACTTACGATTTTTTTTTTTTTTTTTTCGGCACAAGCATGAATAAATATCAATCCTTCTCGGGTAATTTTCAAATATTTATACATGGTGTTTGGTTTGGTTGTTTTGTAGAGAAAAATTGTTTTTGACTTTGCAGAACCTAGTTGAGTTTTGCAAAGGGAAAGAGGTGGGGACAAAAAAGTTTTATGGCATATTTTTTTTTTTTTTTTTTTTACATGGAAGTCACCACTTATCAAGGCCCGGAAGCCACTCGGGGATAAGGGTTATTGCGTGTACAGTAATCAATGGGATAGTATCGTAGTAATCGTTAGTAATGGAGATTTGATAAAGTGTCTTACTTAAGGGGGCGGTTCATCAGGAATTTGTTTGTGTTGGACTTGAAGACATCCAAGTTGTAGTCAGGTGGGAAACAGACAGACGGAAGAAAGTTCCACTGGCATGCACTTCTAAGAAAGAATCTACGTTTTGGTTTTGGCACGGTTAAAGAGTGGGGAAAATTTTTGACAGTGGTTTAAGCTAGACGGGTGTTTATCGTGAAAGATTGATGGGACCAGGGATTGGAGCTCAGACAAGCACTTGCCATGGAAGTAATGATAAAACAAAGACAGGCTCGCAATGTCTCTTCTATGGAAGGGCATCCCCCACTAAGCTACAAAGTCTATTTTGTACTCTGTCAAGGCAGGATAGGCTGTTTTTAGCAGCTCCTGCCCAGATGTGGCAGCAGTATTCCATCCTTGGACGTACTTCGCTTTTATAGATAGAGAATTGCATCGGCAATGAGATATGTTCTGGAACGGTAGACGGATCCTACCATTTTTCTAGTGACCTTGACAACAGACTTGATATACGTGTTCCATTTCAGGTCAGGAGTAAAGGTCAATCCCAGAAGCTTATCAAAACATGGGGCCTCCCCTAGACGAGAGTCATCCATTTCAATTGATGCCAGATGGGGATCAGAGCATTGATGATGTAAAGATAGAAGTTTGGTTTTAGATGCATTAAAAGTAACCCACCACCTTTTCTCCCACTCTACCACGCGCTCAAGATCAGAAAAGAGAGAATCAGAGAGAACTTTGTCATTTACGGCCTTTGATGTGTTGCCATAGATGGTCGTGTCATCAGCATAGATGTCAGCGAATGATTTAAGTATGTGTTTTGAGAGATCATTTATATAGATCAGGAAGAGAGTTGGGCCCAGGATTAGTACTGTGGGGCTTCTGATTTCTGCCCATC
This sequence comes from Euprymna scolopes, assembly GCF_053919585.1. NCBI lineage: Eukaryota > Metazoa > Mollusca > Cephalopoda > Sepiida > Sepiolidae > Euprymna > Euprymna scolopes. The sequence goes on from NC_136522.1 coordinate 10,342,879, forward strand.
AATCACTACTCTTATGAACCTATCAGAGAGAAATGATTTAATGATTGAGAAAATGTTTCCAGTTATACCATAGATGGAAATCTTGTGAAGTAGGCCTTTATGCCATACCTTATCGAGGGCCTTCGATATGTCAAGAGCAATTGCCCTAGAAAGGAAGCCTTTGTCGAGAGATTCACTAATCCTATGAGATATAACTGTTAGCACATCTGCCGTAGATCTGGCAGAACAGAAACCATATTGCGTGTCACTAAGAAGGTTATTTCTGCTGAGGTGGTTGACTACTTCTTTATTTAATATGGATTCTAGCAACTTACTTATGACACAGGAGACTTATTGGTCTGTACTGAGAGGGAGATGGCTTATCACCTGAATTCTTAAATACAGGGCATACTGATGAGGTTTTCCAGGGTGTGGGGAACCACTTCTTAAGGCAACGCTTAAACAGTTTTGTAAGTATGGGGGCAAGTTCTGGTTGAAGCCTTTTTAACACTATAATTGGAATGCTGTCAGGGCCAGTTGCTTTACTGGAATCAAGGTTCTTGATTAGTTTGGCGACCTCACGCACAGATATTTGTATGTTGCATAGTGTGTTGTCTGTTATAGGAGGAAATACGAGGAGTTGATGGCCTTCGTCGCATCGGGTAGAATTAACTGCAAAGTTCTTGGCAAATAGTTTGGCCTTGTCTGATGCTGACGAGATGACCTCAGATCCATTGATGATGGTTGGGATAGAATGCACGCTTCTGTTCAGAATACTGTCTGCTATTTGCCAAAACTGGTGGGAACCAAGACACTGCTCAGCTACTTTGGATATAATGGACTGAGCATATAGATCTCTTGCATTTTTTATTACTCTTTTACAGTGGTTACTGACGTTCCTGAAAGCAGCTTTAGTCTCAGTACATCTACTACGTTGGTAGGTATGGAAAAAGTGATTTCTGTGCACGATGGCAGCAGCACATTCTGAGGAGAACCATGGCTGGAGGTTAGGTTTTTGTTGAAATTTTTTAGGTGATATTAATTGGTCTATGCCTACAATTAACCATTCGGTCAGGTCTGATACTATAGAGGACACATCCTTTTTAAACATGGAATGCAGAGGTAGATCAGATATAAATGTACGGAAGCTATCCCAGTCAGCCATAGAGTATCGATATACAGTATGGTGGAGAGGTACGTCTGAAGACTTATTACATTTCATTTTTATCTTAACTGATACAACCGAGCGGTTGGAAGATCTGAGGAGACAGAACGGAACATGCGCATAGCTCAAGGGAAGTTGTGAGAAAAAGGCCTAGAAGGCTTGCATACTGACCGGTAGTATCGGGCACACAAGTGGGTTTGTGAACAAGTACGGTGGAGAGGTACGTCGAGTTTGGTTGTTTTGTAGAGAAAAATTGTTTTGGTAAAAGTGCATTTAAGGTCATGAAATCAGACAGCCTGATCTGGTAGCACCAGAAAGTATTTCATAGAAAAAAAAAAAAAAACCAAAAAAAAAAAACCGAAAGAAACAAAAAAAAGAAAAAAAGAAAGAAAGAAAGAAAGAAACAAAAAAAAAAAAAAGAAAGAAACAAACAAAGAAAAAAAAAGAAAAAAAAAGAAAAAAAAAAAAAAAGAAAAAAGAAAAAAAAAAAAAAAAAAGAAAAAAAAAAGAAAAAAGAAAAAAAAAGAAAAAAGAAAAAAAAAGAAAAAAGAAACAAAGACAAGTTTGTAATTTAAAGTTTTATTGTTATTACAGCTTAAGGTTTGTTGTTGGTTGTTTTTGTTTTTTTCTTGTTCCTTTTTTTTTGTTTTCTTGTTTTTATTATAATTATTTTTCTTCCTCTTTATTTTTGGTTACTTTTTTTTCTTCTTTTTTTCTTAATAGTCAGAAAAATTGAAAGACTAAATACGGCTTCAGTCGCAAAATACTGAAATAGTGAGCGATGACATTTTGGTTCTCATATGTGGATCACACATTGGAAATTTTATTTTCAGCTAGAGAGAGAGATAGACAGAGAGAACAGAATCCAGACTTGATATTATTATTATTATTATTATAATAATACGATTGCATGGACTTAAAAAATAAACAAACCATACAATGTATCGATACTATTATTGTTGTCATCCTTTTAGTCAGGTATCCATTATATATATACATATATATATATATATATATATATATATATGTATGTATGTATGTATAAAAACAGAAAAAGGGAGGGGAGAATATCCAACAGTTAAGTTAAAATAATAATTGGAATAATATTTTATGGCAAACAGGTTTTGCAACGTCTCAGTATAATTTGTACCCCCTTCAGATATATAAAAACGAAGAGAAAAAAAAAAAAGGTGCTAATAATTTTACCGAATTTAGTTTTAATGTCGTTTCTACGTTGTCACATATCGGAAAAGTAGAAATTGTACAAAAAAAAAAAAAGGCGTAAACTGAATAAAACCTGCTTCACATAAGATTTTTCCAGTTATTTTTATATACATACACACACACACATACGTATGTATGCATGTATATTCTGATGCTATTCGATATACACACCTTCTCTAAGCTCAAACCAAATAGAGAATAGTTCGAATGATGGAGGCTCAGTCAGCGTCTATTGTTTATCATAAGATTGCCCAACTGCATAGAAAGGCCCTCAAGGAAGGAAGGGAAGAGGAGAGGGAGGGGGGTAGCTGGCTGCTTCCTATTTTACATAGGCTTTGCTTTTTTTCGTTTGAGAAAGAGAGATGGGGCTTTGTTGCTGTATGTGTGTGTGTGTGTTTGTGAGTGTAGGTGGATGGGTGTTGGGTCTCACTAAGACACTCCACTTTTTATGCAGGCACACGTGCTCAGTCTTTTTGGGGCAAACAACTTAATCATCACATTCTAAAAAAGAAAAAAAAAAAAAAAAAATCTCCCCTTTTTTTTTTTTTCTTTTAAAAATTAAATCACATGGCGCTAGACTGGTTCCAGGATGTCCAGTTCTGAAACAGAAAGGGGAAAAAAAAAAAAAAAAAAAATTAGAAGTTTATAAAAATTTTTTTTTTTTTTCAATTATTTTATTGAATCAGAAACACAGGTGACTTAAAGCCTACAGCAAACGATGTCAGATAAATAATTCTATTTTCCTATATAAAAAAAAAATACATTATACAGTTCGGTACTTGTATAGTTTAGTCAAGACATAAAAAAATGAAAATATCGAAATAAGTTTAAATTGTATGAATCCGTCATGGAATGAAGTTCTCCAAAAAAAAAAAAAAAAAAAAAAAAAAAATTTCACTTAATTTCATCAAGTAGTTTTTGTTTTACAGCAAAAAATAAAAATTGTTATGATACCGAGCAAAAGGTTTGATTTTTAGGAAGAAAAGCTAGTATTACAGATGGGGAGGGAGTATAGGTGCTTTAAATTGAGTTATCTCCCCGTGGCTTGTTTTAAAAATCCAAACAAAAATTTAAAAAATTCAAAGATGTCTACCTTCAACGCACTGTCATAAAAACGTGTTTTCAGCTGTAAAAACAAAAAACTACTCAATCAAATTAAGTGAAATTTTTTTTTCCGGAGATCTTCAGTTCAAAACGGATACGTGCAATTAAAAATTTTTTTTTTCTTCTTTGATATTTTCATTTTTTAAACAGTACACGTACCAATTTTCTTATTTTTTTCCCCCCTCAATATTTTCATTTTTAATGTCTTGATTAAACTGCACAAGTGCCAACAGTTCATAAAATAATATCTAAATCATTAGGTACCTCCAACGCGCGCCACAGTTTTACCCCCCCTCCCCATGTAACACAATGTAATTTAATTTAATATTATCCTAACTTTTTTACCATTTAATAGAAAAAGCTTAAAATAAACTATTTTTTAAATTTTTTTACAGCATACAAAATAATGACAATGTGAGACAAAAATCGTGTTTACATTATCGACGCTGTAAAACAGGGGTGGGCAAACTTCTCAGTGCAAGGGCTGCATTAAAAAATTCTAAATTTTACTGGGCCGCATAGTATATTTTCCAATATAATTGATATTTAAAAAAGACAAAATAAAAGGATTTCAGAGAAAAAATATAATTAATTTTCATTTATTAGCATTTCAAAGTACTATAGAAGATTCCCATAAAACACATTTATTTGAAAGATACAGTAAATTTAAACTTTAAAAGAAAACAATTTTATTAATATGTATTTTTAAGTATAAGCTTCACATGAAACACATTTGAAAAACAAATAACCTTGCTTGAGAAGAAAAGCAATTCTTAACTCTGTTTAAAGAGATTAAAAAATATCTTAATATTTTAGAATAAAATCTTAAAAGATACACATATAAAGTAACTCAAAGGACAAAACTGAATTTATATATTAAAAAAGAACTGTCACATGAAGCACATTTATATTAAAAATAAAGTAACTCGATTTTAAGAGGAAAACATATTTCTATTGATATTTTAAAACAGTAACTTCATATGAAATATATTTATTTGAAAAACAAAATAGCTCAGCAACTGAGCAACAGAAGGATCAAAATGACTCAGTGAGAATGACGCAACTGACTGCAATCATTTACCAGTTGGTTGAAATTAGGTGTCAAATTGCTTGTACTGATTCTTAACACTGATTGAAGATTTAAGTCTGTGAGAAGTGATCTGTTCTTTGACTTGTTAATTTTCACATATGTAAGTTGGAGCAAATAACACAAACATCTTCCTTGGAAAATTTTTCATATTTTTAAACTTTTCTGGGTGCAGAGATGTATAAAATTCAACTAGTGGTTTATTTTCAAAGAGCCTTTTTAAAGAGCTGTCGGCTTGCAAATCAATAAGATCTACCTGTATTCTTCGGCAGCTGTTTCAACATCACATACAAAAGGTGAGCTGAGCAAATCAAACTGTCCTTCAATTGCCTTGAAATCAGCAAATCTTCTGATAAATTCCTCTCTTAGAGCTATCAAGTGGGAACTGTATTTGTCTGATAATGCTTGTGTAACAGCTCGTGTTTTCAACAGCGGAAAATGAACAAAGTTTTGCTCTTTAAGCTGCTTGGCAAAAAGTTTAAGTTTCAATTGAAACGCTTTCACTTCAACATACAATTCATTTTGCGTTGTAGTTTTGTATTTATCTCACTCAGCTTTTGCAATATGTCTACAGCAAATGCAAAATCACAAACCCATTCGTCACACTCCATTTCTTTTAAAAAGTCACAAGGAATTTCTTTCATATCAAAAAACATGACAACCTCTGCTTTAACGTACCATATTCTCTTCAGTACTTTCCCCACACTTAACCATCGGATATTTGTGTGATACAGCACATCAGTAAAATCTGCCTCGATATCTTACAAGAAACATTGGAACTGCCTGTGTTTCAGTCCCTGTGCTCTTAAGTTCACTGCATGCGCTACTGGATCCATAACACGTTTGAGTTTCAAAGATAATTTACAGAGGCTTTCTTGATGTATGATTCAGTAAAAAGACAACACACTGTGCGATGGAAAATCTTCTTTGATTTTTTTATTCATCAAGGTTACAAGGTCACAGTGTTTGTCTCTGAGTGAAGGAGTGCCATCATTTCTAATACTTGCCAGTTTATCCAGGCTTAACCTAGACCTGATTAGACTGCTAATGATACTGTTGTATAAATCGTTTCCAGTGGCTGTGTCTTTGAGAGACTCCATGGATAGCAATTCTTCTGTAATTTCAAAGTTTTTGTCAATTCAAAAATGGATAAGCATCGAAAATTTCACGAAAATCTGACCATTAGTTGATTTTTGCTAGGTTTGTTAAACGGATATGTTTTCAATGCTTACTACGAGGGAACGTTATTTTAAAGCACCAATTATGTAAACACGATTTTCATCTCGCAATTTCATTATTTTCGTACGATGAAAATTTTTTTTTTTTTAATTATTACTAGTTTATTTTGCTCGTCTTCTTTAAAATGGTACAAAAGTTATATTGATAATATTAATTTATAATAAAGTTACATCGTGTTACATACGGGGGGGGGGGGGGGGTAATTCTGTGATGAATTTTGGAGGTTCCTACAGAACTTCTAATTTTGTTCCAGTGCTAAAAATAATTTTCTAATTGAACACGTGACCAAGAAATCGTACGAAAATAAAAAAAAGAATATCAATCAATGTTTGAATTTATTCACAGACAACTAAAAAACAATGTTTTTACTTGGCCTTCGGGACAAGATCAAAGTGTAGTATCTGTTCTTCAGATGCTGCACTTCAATTTTTTGTTCTCAGTCAGTGGAGGAGAAATCCTTCACGACTGAGACAATTTTTATTTTTGTTCCTTTTCTCCACGTTAAAAAACGACCCTAGTGTCTAACTGTCCCGGGGGGTGGGGGCATTGTAAATAGAAACAACTATTGTGATTTTATTTTCAGAAACAGGAATTATAAACAAAAAATTATATATATAGGAAACGAACATGTTTTGGGGTTTGTATTACTGTACACATAGATTCGAAAAAGTTGTCAAAAAAACAAATATATAACAAATAAATGTTATCAAAGGCAAGATAAGTTACTTGTCTACCGAACTGGATACATTTTTTGTAATTTTATAATAAATTTTATTAATACATCACCTAAACACCCGGGAACCCCTGCTAGTATATCTATAAAAGTGAGAATGTGTGCGTGTGCCCGAGGACACTTCTTAACCTACACTTAATATATATTTAAGGAACGAGTCTTGCTCTTAAAGGTGTACAGAAATATATAAAAAATGATACCACAAAGAAGTCAATTTTTATATATTTCTATCCACCTTTTAGAGCAAGACTAGAGAGAGACAAAGAATAGTTACCACTTTGTCAGTAGCATCTGTAACCGGTAACTTCCATACTTCCTTGGGGGTGTGCACCCCAAACATTGAGGAAATCTGAGATGGATGCGTCGCTGGTCCAAAAGAGACACTTGGAATACCATTACTGATTCGGTGGTGCAACAACAAATGCTGGTTACTCTGAAAATCAAATAAGGCAGAAAATGAAAAACAATCAATTTAAAAAAAAAAAACACAGAACAACAATTTACAATATAAAGAAACAACAGTGGGGTTTGTTCGAAAAAAAAAAAAAAAAAAAAAAAGCAACCAAATATATAACAAATGTTATCAAAAGCAAGATAAGTTACTTTTTTACCTAACTGGATGATTTTATTTAATGTAACATATTTATTCAGTGTTTACCGATAGATTTGAAAATATAAAATGGTGCCGGACTTTCTGTTGAACACGGCAAATTTGGAAAAATGAGGAAAAACTGAACTATACAAAATACTGTTAGAAACTCGCTCAATATATGTTACCATGACATAGACTGACACATAACACCATTTTATAGTTTTTTTTGTTTTAACTCATTTTCCCAAACTTAGTGTTCAACAGAGTCCCCCGCCATTTGCAATTTTCAAATACATTGGTAAACACTGTTTTTCAAGCTGAATAAACATGTTACATTGAATAAAAACACTAAAAAATTATCCAGTTTGGTAGAAAAGAAACTTATCTTGCCTTTGATAACATTTATTTGTTATATATTTGTTTTGACAACTTTTTCGAATCTATGTGTACAGTAATACAAACCCCAATCTTCAGTCAGTGGAACGAAATCCTTCATGACAGAGACAATTTATTATTTTAAAAAAAATTTCTTTTTATTTATTTTTATTCTTATCCAGAGTGCCCCTTTTTAAGGAGCTGGATTTTCCCCTAGATTAAAAACTGACTTTGTGTCTAACTCTGCCCTCGTGGGGA
>NC_136522.1:10353134-10458134 GCF_053919585.1 Euprymna scolopes
GAAAGAAAAAAAGAGAGAAAGAAAGAAAAAAAGAGAGAAAGAAAGAAAAAAAGAGAGAAAGAAAGAAAAAAAGAGAGAAAGAAAGAAAAAAAGAGAGAAAGAAAGAAAAAAAGAGAGAAAGAAAGAAAAAAAGAGAGAAAGAAAGAAAAAAAGAGAGAAAGAAAGAAAAAAAGAGAGAAAGAAAGAAAAAAAGAGAGAAAGAAAGAAAAAAGAGAGAAAGAAAGAAAAAAGAGAGAAAGAAAGAAAAAAGAGAGAAAGAAAGAAAAAAGAGAGAAAGAAAGAAAAAAGAGAGAAAGAAAGAAAAAAGAGAGAAAGAAAAAAGAGAGAAAGAAAGAAAAAAGAGAGAAAGAAAAAAGAGAGAAAGAAAGAAAAAAGAGAGAAAGAAAAAAGAGAGAAAGAAAAAAGAGAGAAAGAAAAAAGAGAGAAAGAAAAAAGAGAGAAAGAAAAAAGAGAGAAAGAAAAAAGAGAGAAAGAAAAAAGAGAGAAAGAAAAAAGAGAGAAAGAAAAAAGAGAGAAAGAAAAAAGAGAGAAAGAAAAAAGAGAGAAAGAAAAAAGAGAGAAAGAAAAAAAAGAGAAAGAAAAAAAAGAGAAAGAAAAAAAAGAGAAAGAAAAAAAAGAGAAAGAAAAAAAAGAGAAAGAAAAAAAAGAGAAAGAAAAAAAAGAGAAAGAAAAAAAAGAGAAAGAAAAAAAGAGAAAGAAAAAAAGAGAAAGAAAAAAAGAGAAAGAAAAAAAGAGAAAGAAAAAAAGAGAAAGAAAAAAAGAGAAAGAAAAAAAGAGAAAGAAAAAAAGAGAATGAAAAAAAGAGAATGAAAAAAAGAGAATGAAAAAAAGAGAATGAAAAAAAGAGAATGAAAAAAAGAGAATGAAAAAAAGAGAATGAAAAAAAGAGAATGAAAAAAAGAGAATGAAAAAGAGAATGAAAAAGAGAATGAAAAAAAGAGAAAACAAAAATGAAAATAGAAAAAATGAAAATAGAAAAAATGAAAATAGAAAAAATGAAAATAGAAAAAATGAAAATAGAAAAAATGAAAATAGAAAAAATGAAAATAGAAAAAATGAAAAAGAAAAAATGAAAAAGAAAAAATGAAAAAGAAAAAATGAAAAAGAAAAATGGAAAAAAAAAAATGAAAAAAGAAAAATGGAAAAAAAAATGAAAAAATAAAAAAATAAAAAAAATAAAAATGAAAAAGTAAAAATGAAAAAGAAAAAAAGGAAAATGCCCTAGCAAAAAACAAAAAAAGAAAAAAACAAGCTGCGTGTGCATAGTCTGCCTCTGGTGCTGCATGTGAGATGATGTCACAAAAAAATGTGAAGAAAAAATTAATGTTAGAAGTGTGAAGGACCAACATTGTCTTCACATTTTTTGTCAAGTTTCAGAAAAATCTAATGGATGGGGCAAAAGTTATGGGGTAAAAAGTGTCATTTTTTGCAATTTTGGGGCATTTGTAACCCCTTTTGAGCTACTGAGAACACCAAATCCTAGTGAAAATGGACAAATGGTTCTGTTTCATGCCTTAAGACATGTATATTTGAATTCATGCACCATGGAAAACCACTATATAGACATAAATATCAAGTTTTTCAGTAACATGAAAAAAGAGCTCCAAGAAGGCATTTTTTTTTTTTTTTAGCCCTAAAAGTCCCAGAGGAATGTGAACCAGAATTTTGCCAGGATTACCCATACTGAATTTATATTAGGAACAATGCCCTCCACATTTTGGCCAAGTTTCAGGAAAATCTAATGGATGGATCAAATGCTATCGGGCAAAAAGTGTCATTTTTGGCCATTTTTTAAAAACCTATTTTAAGCCCCTGAGGATACCAAATCCCAATTGCAAATGGATAATTTCAGGTCTTAACATGTGTATATTTGAGTTGGCCACCATGTAAAAGACTATATAGTCAGACATATCAAGTTTTTGTCGAGAAATATGAAAAAAAAAAGGAGCCACAAAAAAGGGCATTTTTAGTACTAAAAGCCCCCGGGGACGCAAACCAAAACTTTGGCCGGGCATATAATATGCTTAAATTATATTTTAATTTGTCCAGATTTCGTATATATTATCATAGTCATGATTTCAATAATGGTGACGTTACCACTGTACCAACGTGACACGTATATGAACTGATTAAAAATTAAAAATAAATTAAGATGAATGGAAAAATGTTTAACGATTTTTTCAATTTTGACTCATTTTTTGATCCCTTAAACTATTTTAACCGGCTAAAGACCCAGAAAAGAACAGTCCGTAAAAAATTCAATCAATTGAGGCCCTTAACGCCGCTCTGCAACTTAAGTTTCGGAAGAGATAGAGTTTGAAAATATGGAGACAGACAGATATATAGCCTTTTATATATTAGTTTCATCTTGTATATGATAAAATAAATGAGTTTTTTTTTTTTTTCAACATTTGTTCAAAGTTTGGACGCAGTAATAAAAATAAATAAAAGTCCTTGAGCTAAAGAAAATTGGTTTTTATCCAGAACTCCTGTATTAAAAAACAAACATGAAAAAAGTCAGTATGACCTATGTGCTTGTGACAAAATGAAAATTATATGCCAAAAATTATGTAAATTGATCAAATAGTTTTATTTTTAAATAAAAAAAAAAAATAAAAAAATAAATCAAGGAGCTACTGTTTTGCCCACCATTTTGAAAACAATCTCCAGAAATAAAGGGAGGATAACTCAATTCCAATCTTGCAAGATTTATGTTGTAATGCCTACAAATTGCCATTAATTGCTAAAAAATTTTCTTTATAAAAATAGAAGTACTTGATCAATTTATGTGATTTCCGGAATGTATTTTATTTTGGCATTGGTACGTAAATAAGATTTTTTTTCATTTTTATTTATTTATTTATTTTTTTTTTGGCTTTTTAATACAAAGATATTCTGGACAAGAATCAAAAATTAAAAAATTCAGATTTTTTAAAAAATTTAGGATTTATAAAATATATAACTATTTTGCAGTGCTTGTTCAAAACAACCCAAAAAATTGAGTGCACTAAGAAAAAAATAAAGGCTTAGTGTGTATGTGTGTGTGTGTGTTATGATTGGATTAAAAAAAAAGAAAAAAAAAGTGCAATGCAACCATACTGTAATAGCGAAATTCGAAAAAAATTTTTTTTAAAATAAAAGAAACAATGGTATCTACTGACTTTTTGTGTTAATTTCAACTAAAAGCAATGATATCTACTTAATTGGCATGTTAGAAGCATTTAAATATTACAATATTATTCAAAAAAAACGAAAACAAAAAACAAAACCAGTTTTCAATTTTTATTGAAAAAAAAAAAATCATACTTCCTTGGAAACACGTGACATAAGGGAAGTAACTCAGTTATGCTAAAAAAGGACATTTATGATTGTTAATTTATGATTGTTAATTTATGATAAAAAAAATATCAGTAATAGTTACATGTTATTTACCTCCCTTTGGAACTCTCTGGTATTTTATATTTGTTAATTTTTGTCCCCTCCCCCTCAAATGTTTTCTTTGTTTTTCTACCTATAATTTTTCATAATTTTTGGATATATTCATCACTGTAACATGACAACTAACTAGAGACCATTGGTTTATCGCAAAATTCAATATAAAAATTTTTGAATTTCACTATTACAGTGTACTTGCACAAAAAATGCACTTACATTACGTAATTACGCGTTGTATCAAAATTAGTAAAATTTCTAATAAAAAAAGATTATCTAGAACTATTTTTTCTACAAAAAAGAAAAAATCGCATATTTTCAATACACCATTTTTTAATTTGAAATACAGAAAGTCAAAACAAGGGAGATAAGTCAGTTTGTCATACAGACTTGGCCAAAATATGATAAAACAATAAAACTTTATTATTCAATAAAGTTCATTTTTTCTTGTAATTATGTTTCTACTCTTATTTTTCGCAATTTTTACTAATTTCGACATGACACATAATTATATAAGTATGTACTTGAAATGCATTAACTCAGAGATGGAGTCAGAGATGGCTCCGTGATAGAGGTCAATTCTCCTGACGGGCGGTAATTGTGACACCCTGCACTGATTATTTCCGAAAGGATGAAACACTAGTGTTTGTAGGTATTTAAAAATCATTATAGTAATAATATATATATTTAAATTTCATTCAGAAAAAAATATAATTTTCAAAACAAAAATTTATTGTTTGGACAAAGAATACAATATTTAAATCCTTAATCCATGGATTTTCGATGTAGGCTCATCTCCTTAGAGAAAAAGTCTTTAGCAAAATATTTGTTCTGGTTTGATTCCATTTTGCTATTTAGCACATATAGAAAATATATTTTAAAGATTAAATCTCTTTAATGGACATAGAGAAAAAAAAGTGTTGAAAAAAAAAAAAAAAAAAAATTATATGAGATTTTGGTATCCAAATAGAATAATAATCCCTGAATAGAATAGGACGGTGTTATTTGGCTCAAGATTGGTACATTGAAGGTAAATATATTCATTAATATGAACAAATTTACATGGGTCGTGACACTGGCCATGCTAATGTTTCAGGCAAATATTTAAAACCAGAAGACCTCATTTTGGTTTTGAGGACGGATTTCTTCTATGGAAAGCAACCATTTATTAAGTTGCCCAATGAGGACTTCTGGTTTTAGCTGACCATTTGTTTGAAAAATTAGCATGTCCAGTGTTGCGACCATGTAAATTTGTTTATAGTAATAATATAAATTGCTCTTTTATTTAGCACTCTGAATAACCTCATTAAATTTATTAGCTATCACTCTTGAATATCTTTTACCTGATGTGTGTGTGTGTGTGTATATATATATATATATATATATATATATGACTATATCATTTAATCACATAAATATATGAAAATATAATTTTATGTGTAAATGTTCAGTATTTACTTCAACAGTGCTCAATACGTAGGTAGAGCTAGGTAGTAAATATATAAAATATATAAGCCTAACATACTTTCACAAGAATGAAATGTGGAATATTCTGTGTAGCTTAATAGCCATATATATATATATATATATATATATATATATATATATATAAAATGGAAATCGATCCAGACAAGGTGTGAAGCCACTTTATGTAAGGAGCTAAAAAAAAAAATCAAAGATTATTATTGCAAAGGCAGGAGATTCCTATTGACCTTAATCTTCAAAATACCAAGGTTATAAGTAGGTGGAAACAGACAGCAGGAAGAGAATTCCACAAGCCTGCAATTCTTGGAAAGAAGCTATAAGAGTAAGCTGTACTAATGTTACGGAAGAGAGAGAGAGAGAGAGAGAGAGAGAGAGAGAGAGAGAGAGAGAGAGAGAGAGAGAGAGAGAGGGGGGGGAAGAGGTGAGTTATAGTGTAGACACGCTGACGGGAAGTCAAGATCAGCTGATTGGATTGCGTGCGAGTCATGTGATCAGGTTAGCTGAATCGTTGAGATTTGATTTGGACTAAGACAACGGACGGCTTCCCGTTGTCTCCTCCTCGTCATTGGGGGGGGGGGGGGGGACGAACGCTGACGTGTGTAGAAGAAGAACCCACACAGGCCGATTTCACTTTCTCAGATGTCCTCCAGTGAAGAGGAGGAAACAACAGGAAGCCGTCTGTTGTCTTCCGAGTCCAAATCAAATCTCAACGATTCAGCTAACCTGATCACATGACTCGCACGTAATCCAATCAGCTGATCTTGACTTCCGGTCAACGTATCTACACTATAACTCACCTCTTCCCCCTCTCTCTCTCTCTATTCCTTAACACTTCAATGAGGTATCAAAAGCAGTGAATTGATGGAGACCACTAGACCAACGAGGCACACGAGCTGGAACAAAGGAAGCAGGGAATAGATCAAGCAATTCTGAAGACTACATGTCATAATAGTATTTACAGAAAAGTCTGAGACTAACAATGTTATGTTGGCGAGAGAGAGGGTAGGGATCGATAAAATTACAGATACATTTCTGCACCTTATCAAGAATCCTAAAATAAAACGGATTTACTGGGCTTAATATGACAAGAGTACTTACTACATACATGCTCAATAATAGATAATAGATTTGTAGAGAGAGAGAACAGCCTTATAGGGCAAGAAAGTGTTTAAAGTAATAGAGGAAACCTACTTTATGAAAAGCAGAAAGAACAACGGATCTAATATATCGACTCCAAGAAAGATCTGATGATTGTAAAAGGAATTCTTTTAAATTTGTATTATTTAAAAACATCCAAACATAATGCACAAGCACTCTAGTCCTTGATCCAAATAAGGACAAAGCAGTCAATGTTCACTCTGCCATCTCTCACAGCAGTTAGACAGGGATCCGGAAAAATTTCTGCTTTACAATAATTTTGTCAATGATCCTGCCATGATCGGTTGGATGTGCAGTTGTAAACGTAAAAAAAAAAAAAAAGGAACTTGTCAATCTTTGTAAATTAAATTACGCAAGCTTTACGCACTTGGCATATTAGGTTGTTTCACCATGTACAGTGTACCACTCCAAAAAAAAAAAAAAAAATAAAAAATTTTTTTTACACAGGAATCACTAGTTATCAAGGCCCGGAGGCCATTCAAGAATAAGGATTAATGGGTATACATTAGTCAATGCGATTATAGCATAGTAAACATAAGTAGTGGGAATTTTGTAAATTGGAAAATTGGATTACTTTAGGGGGATGGTTCATCAAAAAATTGTGCCTATTTTCTTATGCAAAAACCCTTTTATTTTATTTAAAACAAAATCTTCCACTGCTCTTAATAATAAAATATTTATTAATACCTCCCCCAAGTGATTTTACGTTTGAAAAAAAAACAAAAAAAACAAAAACATACACATATAACGTTTTTATGGTAATCATTAAAAAGATTATGGTGTATTGGAATAATGTATGCCTAAAAAGGATTCTTTTAATTTCTTTTTATTTTTGCTTAAAACTTAATTTTCCTGGTACTAATGATAAAATCAGAAATATTAATTGATTTTGAATAATAAGTAATCTTAAAATTTATATATTTTTTAATAAAATAATTGTAATCTGTCATTTCAAAATAAAAAAACTGACATATTTTTGGTAAAAAATAATCCTATTAGATTGTCTGCTCAACCAATTTTCATATTTTCTTTTTAATACTAATTTTGACTTGACACTCAAGTACATTTTTTTTTTTTACCTAAACTGCATTTTTGAAATTCCATTATACTGCACAAGTACCCCGTAATCATACTATCACTAATCAACACTGTTTGCATATCCATGGCACTAGAGACTGAACGGTCAGCCTTCAGAAGAGCGTAACTTACAACTGAATTAGTGAATAATGTACTTGCTTAAGTTCAGTTGTAAGTTAAACACTTCTGGAGGTGGAAGGTTCAATCCTCAGTGCAGGCGACACTCAAAATACAATTGCCAATAATTTAGGACTTCTACCTATTACTGGTTGATGGAATGAAAGCATGCTAGCTTCATGGATTAAATTGGCTAAAAACAGTAATTCCTTCATCCTCAATTGGGCACTTTTCTATAAGGAGTAGTCGCTTTTTTCATCAATATTTTCAAAAGTCATCCTCTCTTTTCAATTGACTAGCCTTAATTTAAATCTTTGCCACTTCCAGTTTGGCGATGGGTGTAACGGCAAAGATGTCACTTCCTTTTCACATTGTTTTCCTTCTTTGCAGTACGGGTTTGAGCCTGCCTCCCTACTACCACTTTTTTTTTTTTGTTTTTGCTCCACACACCTCCAAACACCCGGCCACCCAGGCTAGTCAGTCATATTTTGCCTTCATTAGAGACAATGCCAAAGGGAGATAAGTAACTTAACATGCTAAAAATGGATTCCAATAGTTGAACAGGGATGATTTTATTTTATTTTATTTTTAAACTAGTGGGGGGTACCCGGCATTGCCCAGGGAGGTGTGTGTGGTTTTGAGTAAATCAAAACACCCGGGTGTTTGTGTCGGGGGGTGGGGGTTTAAATTAAAAAAAGTTTTGGTAGGTAAGTATGAAGGATCAAACCCGAAGCTTTGAGTTGAAGTTGGAAATTAAAGTGTGTGAAAAAAAAAAATATGCAACGTTAAACACCGGGCCACCATGAAATACTAACGGAAACAGGTTTGAATTTATTTAAGTATTTAGAATTGAAAGGTGCGCGTATTTAATTACTTAATAAGGTGAACTTTGACTGCGGGACAGTATTTCATTTACTGCAGGAAGGGTTTTTAAATTTTTTTTTTTTGTTTCCCCAAGATGTTGGGGGGGGGGGGCAGCTTCCCATAAAAAGGGGATTGACCAAATTGAATAGCAATTGTCACATATAAGGAAAAGCTCCACATTGATCAAAGCCGATTGCTTTCGGACATTTCCGGCAATCGCGACCGAAAAAAATACCGTCAGAATTAGTTTCGCTTTTATTATACGAAAAAGTCTAATCCACATGCGGCGATCGAAAAATGTTGATCATTTATCTTTTCAAAGTCGAGCAAATTAAATAGACAGGCGACCCTCGTTAACTTGTAGATATTATCATTTAGACATGATATAAAAAGTTTTAAGTGAGTCGACTGATCGCTTCTCGGAATGAAGCTTTTCTCGGACAAACACAAAAAGCGAACATACATACACATATTTTTGCTTTTATATTTATAGATGAAAAGTGACTGAATTTCAGTAAATTTTTTTGTACGGCCTTTTTTTTTTTTTTTTACCTAAAATGTAGGTACATAATAAATGTAAATGTTTTATGGTTCCTGACAAGAATTCCTCTACATTAAAAAAAAAAAAAATCTGTATGCTGTACATACCTGTTAAAAAAAAATATATATATAGCACATTCCAAAAATCACTTAAATTGATCAAGTAGTTTTATGTTGAAATAAGAAAATCAAATTTTATGAGTAACACAAGAGTGGCAATCTTTGTCGCCATTTTGAAAACAATCTAAGAGATAGTTCAAACTATTCAAACTTTGGAGATTTTTGTTGTAATGCCTATGAATTCCTATTAATCAATTAAAAATGATTCTTAATGGAAATTAAACTACTTGATTAATTTATGTGAATTTTGAAATATTTTTTGTCCGAAGTATGCACATCATGATGATTTTTTTTAAACAAGAGGAGAATTCTGCACAAAAATTTTTACTATTGAGGTAAAAGTACCAAACAATATCATGACTACTTTGTTATCTTAATTTAAAAAAAATTGTTTTAGTAAATTAACCTGGTTCAAAATTTTTTAGTGAAATTTTAAAATCCCCCCACCACCCCACATAATTTTCTTTCTTTCTCCCATACTCAACTTGTGTAAAAAATAGATATCACGTTCCAAAAATCACATAAATTGATCAACTAGTTTTATTTTTATAAAGAAATCATTTTTAAGCAATTAATGGGAATTCATAGGCATTACAACAGAAATCTCAACATTTTTGGTGCTTTTTAAGATACAGTCGACAGATTGATTTTTTAAAAAATGTTTTTGCTGGAAACAACATTAACTTGCCATATCGCAAATAGTGGTACTTGTACAGTCTAATCAAGACCTTAAAAAAATTAAAGTATCAAAAAAAAATTACATTGTACGTATCCGTTATGGAACGGAAGTTCTCTGAAAAAAAAGTTTCACTTAATTTGATCATTTTTTTTTTTTTTTAATTTAAATTTTTCACCGTGAAAAACAATTTATGATACGGTCAAAAGGTAGCCATATTTCGATTTTTGAAAACATTAAACTGTACAAGTATCAAAACAGTAATATATCAAAAAATTACAAAATTTAATAGAGTAGAAAATACTTTATAGTTAAAAATAATTTTTACAGAAAATTGGAGAAAAATGACGTTTTCCCTAGATGTCAAGACCTTGAAGATTGTGAATACAGGGAATATACTTATCTCCCTTTTTGTCACTTTAATAGCTAATGTTTTGCTTTAGCCGAGTGATAATTTTTTTTTTATTTTATTTTATTTTTTTTTTTTTTACTAAAAACAATAGCAGTTGGTCTACTCAAATTTCATAATTTTTGGATATATTACTATTTTCAACATGACAAGTACTGTTGTTTTGGCTTAAAACTACATGTTAAAAAAAAAAATAAATAAATAAAAAGAAATTGATCCATCAACTATGTTAGCAAGCACATTTTTTTTTTTTTCAAAAATGGTGGGCAGGAAGAATGGTCAATTCTCAGCTACTCATAAAATTTTCTTTTCTTTTTTAACAAGCCGAGCATGCAGGGCCCCTTCCACGAGTAACAAATTTGCTTTCATAATGACTAATGTTTGTGCAAAATTAAAAAAAAAAAAAAAAAAAAAAAAAAATCCAAGATGTGGTTATTGAGAAAAGTGCAAACAAACAGCCGAATGGGAGTGAAATTACTAGGTTCAATCCCCCCCCCTTTATTGGCGGACCAAAAAAAAAAAAAAAAAAAAAAAAAAATGAATAATTTTATGATTTTTGGAAGATGGATATTTTCGTTTCATCATGGGTATGTACATGACACAAATTTTTATTTTTGAATGCAAGAGAAATTCTGCACTAGAACAAAAAAAAAAATAAACTAAAAAATAAAAAAGAAGTGCGTGGGGAGAAGGAATAGAAAGGAGAAACAAACTTTTTCTCAAAAGATATATTTTAATACTTACCTAATTTCTTTATATCTACAGAGAAAAATATACAAGAAAAGAAAGAAAAAAAAATGAATAGATATAAAGGAGAGGATAGAAAACTGTCCGAATTTTAAAATCGCAATCAAAATTTGTCGTCTCAAAGAAAAAGAAAATAATTAGTTGGGCGTGTAAACATTTTTGTATTTCAACAAAGACAACGTTAAATATATTAAACTCAAGTGCCTCATATACACCAGGGCCATCAATAATGTGCGATATCTGTTGTTCGATGTGGGAACTGAAATTTATTATTATACTAAATGTGAGTTAATCATCACTTGTTTATCTAAATACTTAATCACACAAAATAGATACTAAAATTTACCCTAAGACTCGGATTGGATGACATAAAAAAAAAAAAGAAAAAAAAAGAAAAGAAAAAAAAAGAAAAAAAAAGAAAAAAGAAAAAGAAAAAAAGAAAGAAAAAGAAAAAAAGAAAGAAAAAGAAAAAAGAGAAAAAAAAAGAAAAAAAAAAAAAGAGCCTAAAAATGTTGTAAATATACCTCAGGACTTGGATTGCACATATCTTGTTTCTTTTCGTTTTTTTTACTTTTTTTTTTTTTTAAAAAAGGAATTTAGCATTATGTTTAATATTCGGTAACACTGGTTACATCTGCTAATATATATATATATATATATATATATATATATATATATATATATACTAGCAGATGTACCCAGTGTGTGTATATATATATATATATATATATATATATATACACACACACACACACATACATACACACAATATACTAGCAGATGTAACCAGTGTTACTGAATATTAAACATAATGCTAAATTCCTTAAAAAAAAAAAAAAAAAAAAAAAGAGATAACTGATACATCATTTATGTCGCAATGCCTAAGAATTTCCATTAATCACTTAAAAATGATTTTTTTTTTATAAGAAAAAAAAAAACAAAAACAAAAAAAATACTTGAACAATTTATATAATTTTTAGAATATATTTTTTTTTTTATATCATGGATATGTACACCATACAGATGTTTATTTTTATTTTTTAATATAAGGGAAATTTTCGACAAGAACCCAATTGTTTTTTTGTTTTTTTTAAAAAAAACAGAATTTGAACCAATTAAAACTGACTTTTATGAAAGCAGATTTATATAAACAGCCAGAAAAAAGTCTAATCAAACCAAGCCATTAGCAAACAAATTATAAAAATAAAATATTTCTTTAAAGCAGAATTTATTTCAGACAAAGACAAACAATGAACGGCTTTTCTACCTCCTCCCCCCGACATTTTTTCATCATTTATAAAGACAAAACAATAGTCTCAATTCTTTATTTTTCAGAAAAATTGATTTTATTCTATATAGAAAAGGGACATTGTGCATCCTCATTGAATATCAAAAATGCATTTTAAGTAAAAGTACTATTATGCAAATTACGTGTTATGTTGAAATTAGTAAAAAAAAAAAAAAAAGAAAAAAAAAGAAAAAAAAAAAGAAAAAAAAAAAAAAAGAAAAAAAAAATCCGAAAATTAAGGAGAATTTATCAAGTAGAATATCGGCTTAAAAAAAAAAAAAAAAAAAAACATTGTTATTATCGTCTATTCTCAATCTATCATTTTTTAATTTGCAATTGCAAAAGTTAACTGAGAACAAGGGAGATAAGTCAATGTTTCATACAGCAATAACAAAATTGCATTAGCTGATTAAGATGTTTTTTTCTTGTAATTACTTTTACTCAATCATTTATTGTAAATTTTTTTAAATTTTACTAATTTTTGCATGACACAATTCTGTAATAGTTTTTTTTATTTTTTTTTATTTAGATATTCAATTATGATGCACAAACAGACACAAAAAACAAGTGAAGCATGCATAGCCCCCCCATGAGTGCAGTGTGCAAGGTATAAAAAAAAAAAAATAATACCAAGTCCCCCACACCAATTTATCCCCAGGGGACGTAAAATCCTTGTGAAAATGAACAAACGGTGTAGTTTTAGGCCTTAACATATGTAAATTTGAGTTCTGCACCATGCAAAAAAAGAAATGACTAAGTCAAGCATCAATTTTTAAGTGGCATAAGAGATTTGAGAAAAGAAAGGGGTCTGTAAAGAATGATGAGTTGTGGGAGTAAGGACGTCAGAACAACAGAGTTGATTGGTCAAATAAAGAATTTCATGGATAAGGATCATCATGTGTCTATACAGAAAATAAGTGCACAGTTTGATGTCAGTGTCTGAACTGTATACACAATTTGTTTATGAGTAACTGAAGATGTGGAAGATTCGCAAAGTTTGTCCGAAGGATGCAGTCCATAACTCCATCCTTGTCATAGACTATTTGACCAAGATGGGCATCAAGATAGTTCCCCACTCTCTCTATAGTCTAGAACGTCCTCCCTGCGACTTCTGATTATGTCCTAAGCTCAAGGAAAACTTTAGAGGCTGTCGTTATGAGACAATTGAGGAGATGAAAGAAGCTGTGACGAGAATCACTGATATGCTCGCACAAGAGGACTTCCAGGGTGCCTTCCAAAGTTGATAGAATGGTTACAAATGCATTGCAGTCGGAGGAGATTACTTCGAAGGGGACTACAGTTTCATGTGTGTACTATCAATAAAAATATACATATGAAAAAAGTCTGGAAACTTAATGAAATCAGCTCGTGCACCTAAAAAAGGTTGAAGACTAAAATGTGAAAATAACACTCAAGATGAGAACTATAGACCAAGTAATCCAAATTGCCTTTATTTGTTGTCTGCCATGATTTATTTTGCTTGGCTTTGATTGGATAAAACATGCCAGCTACTTAGATAACTCTGCCTTGACAAAAATCAGTTTTGTTTAGTTCAAATTCTGTAGAAATACTGAAATGATTTTCATTTTAAAAAGGGATTTAACAACGAAGTTGTCCAACCTTACCTGAACTAAGTCCCCAGATGACGGGGTTGAATTCAGACTCCAGATTGCCCTTCTTAAGCATCCGCTCTCCTCCTATTGGCTTCAGAAGTTTCCGCTCATCGGGGACCTGTTTCATCTGTTCTAACACCTGGGGTGGTGGTGGAGGAGGGGGTGGGGGTGGTGGCGGGGGTGGTGGAGTCGTGCTGTTGGGCATTGGAGATGATGGACCCTGGCCTCCAATGGACATTGAACCAGCGTTTTCTGAAAAAAAGACACAAGAGAAGGTCAGGACAAAAAGAAAGAAAAAATTCTTTGCAATATGGAGAAAAAGAGAAGCATAAATAGAAGACAACAATACTCTCAATTAACCTGACAAGCAGCAACATTCCACCCCTTCAGAGTTGATATATATAATGCATGAAGTACTGTTGATACATCTGGGCTGGTGCATCTTGCACTAATCTCTCCCTGTTAGATAGGGTAAAAAAAAAAAAGCAAGTAGGTCCCAATCTACTAACCGAGTTCCAACCCATGTCCCACTGCTGCAACATTGCATCCTTATGCCTGTTTTACAAATACTTGAATACAATGTGCTCTGATGAACTGGTAAAACTTGTGTCCCCCTACCCCCTGACTAACCCCACAAGTCGCAAGATCAGTGTACAGGTTCCTAGATACCAGAAAGCGTTGTGCAGTACAATGGGTAAAAAAAAAAAAATGCATTTTAAGTAAATTTTGAAATGGCAGATTACAATAATTTTGTCAAAATCATAAGCTGTAATTACCTCCCCTTGGATTTTAAGAATTCTTTAAACAAACGAATACAATAAAATTTCATAATTTGATTAAAATACTTTTTTTTTTTTTTTTATAATACTTATATTAGGAAAAGAGTGACATAATTTTAGAAAAAATATTTTAATTGCTTGGCTCACTGAAGGTTATCTTTTTACAAATAACTTATTTTCTATTAATTTTTTTTATTTACTAATTTATACAAGATATGTAAGTACGTAATTGTGCTTTTACTTAAAATGCATTTGAAATCCATTTATACTGCAATAACCTTTTGCTCTAGTAGTTTATTTCCTTAAACTGCTAGACTAAGGAATTCCCTCCTTGTTTTCTGCATTCTTGATAGCACCAAAATGGCAGAAATTTAAGTGTAATCTCACTGCTCAAAATGAGTAAAGAAAGAAAAAGAGAGAAAAGAGAAAAGAGAAAGAGAGAAAAGAAAGAGAAAAGAAAAAAGAGAGAAAAGAGAGAAAGAGAGAAAAGAGAGAAAGAGAGAAAAGAGAGAAAAGAGAGAAAGAGAGAAAAGAGAGAAAGAGAGAAAAGAGAGAAAAGAGAGAAAAGAGAGAAAAGAGAGAAAAGAGAGAAAGAGAGAAAGAGAGAAAGAGAGAAAAAAGAGAAAGAGAGAAAAAAGAGAATGAGAGAAAGAGAGAAAGAGAGAAAAGAGAGAAAAGAGAGAAAAGGGAGAAAAGGGAGGAGAGAGAAAGAGAGAAAGAGAGAAAAGAGAGAAAAGAGAGAAAAGGGAGAAAAGGGAGAAAAGGGAGAGAGAAAGAGAGAAAAGAGAGAGAGAAAGAGAGAAAAGAGAGAGAGAAAGAGAGAAAAGAGAGAGAGAAAGAGAGAAAAGAGAGAGAGAAAGAGAGAAAAGAGAGAAAGAGAGAAAAGAGAGAAAAGAGAGAAAAGAGAGAAAAGAGAGAAAAGAGAGAAAAGAGAGAATAGAGAGAAAAGATAGAATAGAGAGAAAAGATAGAATAGAGAGAAAAGATAGAATAGAGAGAAAAGATAGAATAGAGAAGATAGAATAGAGAAGATAGAATAGAGAAGATAGAATAGAGAAGATAGAATAGAGAAGATAGAATAGAGAAGATAGAATAGAGAAGATAGAATAGAGAAGATAGAATAGAGAAGATAGAATAGAGAAGATAGAATAGAGAAGATAGAATAGAGAAGATAGAATAGAGAAGATAGAATAGAGAAGATAGAATAGAGAAGATAGAATAGAGAAGATAGAATAGAGAAGATAGAATAGAGAAGATAGAATAGAGAAGATAGAATAGAGAAGATAGAATAGAGAAGATAGAATAGAGAAGATAGAATAGAGAAGATAGAATAGAGAAGATAGAATAGAGAAGATAGAATAGAGAAGATAGAATAGAGAAGATAGAATAGAGAAGATAGAATAGAGAAGATAGAATAGAGAAGATAGAATAGAGAAGATAGAATAGAGAAGATAGAATAGAGAAGATAGAATAGAGAAGATAGAATAGAGAAGATAGAATAGAGAAGATAGAATAGAGAAGATAGAATAGAGAAGATAGAATAGAGAAGATAGAATAGAGAAGATAGAATAGAGAAGATAGAATAGAGAAGATAGAATAGAGAAGATAGAATAGAGAAGATAGAATAGAGAAGATAGAATAGAGAAGATAGAATAGAGAAGATAGAATAGAGAAGATAGAATAGAGAAGATAGAATAGAGAAGATAGAATAGAGAAGATAGAATAGAGAAGATAGAATAGAGAAGATAGAATAGAGAAGATAGAATAGAGAAGATAGAATAGAGAAGATAGAAAAGAGAAGATAGAAAAGAGAAGATAGAAAAGAGAAGATAGAAAAGAGAAGATAGAAAAGAGAAGATAGAAAAGAGAAGATAGAAAAGAGAAGATAGAAAAGAGAAGATAGAAAAGAGAAGATAGAAAAGAGAAGATAGAAAAGAGAAGATAGAAAAGAGAAGATAGAAAAGAGAAGATAGAAAAGAGAAGATAGAAAAGAGAAGATAGAAAAGAGAAGATAGAAAAGAGAAGATAGAAAAGAGAAGATAGAAAAGAGAAGATAGAAAAGAGAAGATAGAAAAGAGAAGATAGAAAAGAGAAGATAGAAAAGAGAAGATAGAAAAGAGAAGATAGAAAAGAGAAGATAGAAAAGAGAAGATAGAAAAGAGAAGATAGAAAAGAGAAGATAGAAAAGAGAAGATAGAAAAGAGAAGATAGAAAAGAGAAGATAGAAAAGAGAAGATAGAAAAGAGAAGATAGAAAAGAGAAGATAGAAAAGAGAAGATAGAAAAGAGAAGATAGAAAAGAGAAGATAGAAAAGAGAAGATAGAAAAGAGAAGATAGAAAAGAGAAGATAGAAAAGAGAAGATAGAAAAGAGAAGATAGAAAAGAGAAAGAGAGAAAAGAGAGAGAAGAGAGAAAATAGAAAGAGAAGAGAGAAAATAGAAAAAGAAAGAAAGAGAGGAAAGAAAAAGAGAGACAAGAAAAAGAGAGAAAAGAAAGAGAAGACAGAAAAGAGAAAAGAAAGAGAAAAGAAAGAGAAAAAGAAAGAAAAGAAAAAGAAAGAGAAAAAGAAAGAAAAGAAAAAGAAAGAGAAAAGAAAAAGAAAAAAAGAAAGAAAAAGAAAAAAAATACAAAAGCATAAAACAGAAAAAAATATAAAAGATGCCAAAGAGTAAACAAAAATACAAATAGAAAAAATAGGAGGTAATAGGGAAAAATGAAAAAGAAACAGAAAGCAAAATAGAAAAAGAAAAAACAGAAAAAATAGAAAAATAGAAATAGAAAAAAAGGAAAGAAAATAGGAAAAAAGGAAAGAAAATAGAAAAAAGGAAAGAAAATAGAAAAAAGGAAAGAAAACAATAGAAAAAAGGAAAGAAAACAATAGAAAAAAGGAAAGAAAACAATAGAAAAAAAGAAAATAGAAAACAATAGAAAAAAAGAAAATAGAAAACAGAAAAAATGGAAATAAAACAGAAAGGAAATAAAACAGAAAGGAAATAAAACAGAAAAGAAAGAAAACAGAAAGGAAAGAAAACAGAAAAGAAAGAAAACAGAAAAGAAAGAAAACAGAAAAGAAAGAAAACAGAAAAGAAAGAAAACAGAAAAGAAAGAAAACAGAAAAGAAAGAAAACAGAAAAAGAAAACAGAAAAGAAAGAAAACAGAAAAGAAAGAAAACAGAAAGGAAAGAAAACAGAAAAGAAAGAAAACAGAAAAGAAAGAAAACAGAAAGGAAAGAAAACAGAAAAAAGGAAAGAAAACAGAAAAAAGGAAAGAAAATAGAAAAAAGGAAAGAAAATAGAAAAAAGGAAAGAAAATAGAAAAAAAAAAAAAAAAAAAACAATAGAAAAAAAGAAAACAATAGAAAAAGAAAACAGTGGCAAAAAGAAAATTCCAAAACTTTTTTTTCAGATAATACTTATATTAAGGGGCAGGGTGACATTGTTTTTAGACAATATTTTGATTTCTCTCAGTTCACCAAAGATCATCTTCACAAATAATTTTTATTTTATTTATTTTCTATAAATGTTTTTATTTTAGTTTTTCATTCATTTATTTAAAAAGACATTTTTGGTCTTAATTGAACCCTTACAAGATGGTTAACATCGTCAAAATGTAGATTAATCTGTATGCTTACCTTTTCCTCTCATCCCTACAGATGGTGCACTGTTCGGTCGCACTTGGGGATGAAGAGGTGAATATGTACGCTGTACAGGTTGGTTTGGGTTGATTAAACTGGCATTGGCTTGATTCCCAAGTTGAGACAGAAGGTTGAAGTTTGGCATATTCGACATATCTGGCATCGGGGGAGGATTAACATGAAGGTAGTTCGCTTGGGGATGCATACTGCTGTAGTTCGGACCAACAAAGGCAGGATTTAACTGGTGCGTCGCAAATATAGGAGCCTGGAGGTTAGCAGAGAGGTTTGCCCGACTTAAGAACTGTTGATGGAGATTGCCTTGAGAATTGGAAACACTTTTGAAATCAGGAGCGAGAGGATTTAGGGTGCTGTCGATTTTGGGGAGGGTCATTGGCTGGTTAGGGATTGTGTATTCTTCCTTCTGACTAGACATTACAGGA
Organism: Euprymna scolopes; assembly: GCF_053919585.1. NCBI lineage: Eukaryota > Metazoa > Mollusca > Cephalopoda > Sepiida > Sepiolidae > Euprymna > Euprymna scolopes. The sequence continues at coordinate 10,371,515 of NC_136522.1, forward strand.
GCTATGATACGCTGATGACTGGCATCTAAGGGGACGACAGACCTTATTGAACGCGGTGACATCGAACATGCCACAGCATTTTGCAATGCTTCACAGCTGTTGTGCATTGGAAGTCCGTACTTGTGAAATGTAGAAGCTTTCATAGGGTCCATATCCGACAGAATACTATGCTGTGGAGAGTTTGTTCTTTGTCCGTTCGGCTTATACCCGGGTGCTTTAGCCTGTAAGGCAGCGTCAATCTTCGGATCCGTTGGGAGAGGTTTTGGGGAGTTCATGCACACCTGAGAAGAGACACCCGAGTTGAGTTGCACCCCAGCAGCAACACTGGCAAAGTTCATCCGTTCCCCGATGTGGTCGTCCTTCTTGCCAATCACTTGTTCGGCGACAACGTTGCTGAACAAGTTATTGAACGGTGAATACTCACTGGTCATTGAAACAGGAATCAAGACCGTCTCCGGGGAAAGCGGAGACTGGACCATAATGTTACCATTGCTTGATCGCATGGAACAATTGTGGGGGTGTCCGGTCCCTTGCACGGCTGCAGGGTTGACATGACCGGACGCTACAAGATTTAGCATCTCCTGGGATTTCAGATTACCAATGAGCCTCACTTTCATACCTGGCGAGTTTGCGGATGGCTTCATCTGGTGGGAAGTAGTCGAGGAAAGAGTTTCCGTTTTCACCATGCTTGTCGTCGACGAGGTCGCCAGTTTTAGGCCCAGAGGTGCGCTAGTGAAAGCGACTGTTGCATGGGAAGTTGTTATAACCGCAGGCATCGTCGTGTGCACTCGCTTATCGTTCGAAAACAACTGCCTAGCAACTTTGGTCTCAGAAACTGTTGGCGTGACCACGGAGCCTGTCGAAGGAGGGGACCTTGCCGACAACTGCTGTTGCTGGGGGGGCTGGTGCTGGTGGGAAACATTCAAAGGAAAATACATCTTAGTACTGTGCTGAGGGGAATTAAGGATTGACGAAGGCTGCATTGTTGTCCAGGCTTGCGATTGAGTAATCTGACCTCCAGAAGAAGGGACAGACGACGGTCGCTGTATTGTAGTGGACATACCAACATTAGAACTGGCGGAATTTTGCATTTGTTGTTTTGACGACAAAACTCTCGGAACTTTGCCAGTGCTGTTACAGACGATTGTACAGGAATCGGTGACTGAAACCCCACTGGAGAGAAATGTATTGCAGGTATGGCTAGAACTACCGGTATCATTACCCCCACTGTTGACCCCTGCACTTGCCCACTCGGCAGGTAGTTGGGTGGGGATATGGGGAGAAGGTTGGGGTAGAGATTGTCCAGACTGCGGTTGTTGTAATTGTTGCTGCGGTTGCTGGCTCTGACGTGATGGCTTATTATTACACTTGGGTAGAATTTCTGATATATCCTTGTCTGGATCCGATACTAAAGTAGTGATCAACGTGTGGGCTTGTCTAGTGCCTTCAGCAGAACCCCTGCAAAAAAAAAAAAATTTATTAATAGAAAAATATTTGTAATAAATGTAAATATATTGTATCAACTATAAATTTATGATGAAAACTTTAAAACTATTTGGTTCTTGTCCAGAATCCCTCCTTTATTAAAAAACAAAAATAAAGAAAAATCTTTATGATGTACGTAACCATGACAAAATGAAATCATCATATTCCAAAAATCATGAATTGATCAGTTTTATTTTTGAATAAGAAAATCAAATTTTATGAATATCAGAGGAGTGACTGTCTTGCTTGCTATTTTGAAAAATTTCAGGAACCAAAGGGAGATAACTCAACAATTCAAAACTTGCAAAATTTATGTTGTAATGCCTACGAATTCCCATTAATCACTTAAAACTAATTCTCTTTAGAAAAGTAAAATTACTTCAATTTATATGAATTCGGAATATGATATTTCAATTCATTATGGATACGTACATCATAGACTTTGTTTAATTATAGGGGAGGGGGGGGATTCTGGATAATAACCAAACTAACTTATCGCTGACCACATTTTTATTTCACAAAATATAGTGCAGAAATGATGAATGTGAGAAATGTGAAGGGCCAACGTTGCCTTCACATTTTTGCCAAGTTTCAGAAAAATCTAATGGATGGGGCAAAAGTTATGGGGTAAAAAGTGCCATTTTTTGTAATTTAGGAGCATTTGTGACCCCTTTTGAGCCCTGAGGGCACAATGGGAATTTTTGCAAAAAAAAATTTTTTTACTGTGCACATCTATGTAGTGAAATACAATTTGTGGCAAAATTTCAGGAAAAACTAATGGATGGTTATCTGGCAGCAATCGTCCGGACTAACGGATGCACAGAAGCCACTGAAAATATAGGTCCCTCTCGAATAAATCGGGGGACCAATATCGTTTCTTAATTTTTGAGATGATTTACATTTGCGAGTGATTTTTTTTTCTTTGAGCAACCGTGTTTTTTTTCACCAACAATCTTCCAAAGTCCATTACAGAGTGAAAAATGTCTTTTCAAACTTTATTTTTTTTTATTAAAATGAGCAAAGTCAAATTATTTAAACAATAAAAGTTTAATAGAACAATATACTTTTTTCTTAATGAAGGCTGTTTAAAAAATATCTGAAGAAATTCAGATGTTTATACTTTAAAGTCTCAGCATAAAATTTGGTGTATATTTAGAATTACACACACACACACACACACTATATATATATATATATATATATAATTTGAGGTTGCTATTTTTCAAAGGTAGGGTAACCAGTGAACTATAACAAGGTTAATACAAGAGTGCTCAATATGGAAGTAGAGCAAGTTACATTTTCAATTTGTCTTTACATAAGCATGTTTTAGCCTTCTAGTTTTCAGTAACTAGAGACCTCTTCAGGCAACAACGTTTATATTCCAAAGCGGAATTCTGGTCTGAAGAGGTCTTTACTGAAAACTAGAAGACCGAAACATGCTCATAACTGTGTAGCAACAAATTACTGCTTATGTAAAGACAAATTGAATATATAAAATCTTTATGATGTACATACTCGTTATGGAACAAAGATCCGTAACTTTTCTGTTTGGCTAGTAAACAATATTTAGTTGTAAAAGGTCAATTAAAGATTTGTTTGTAGAGACCTGATATACTTGAAGAAGGTCGGAGGTTACATCATTCAGAAACGCTAAAATAAAACTAAAGACGACAACAGTGATCCAAACAATCCAATAGGTTTACTTCAATACATTAACAAAATTAAATCATAAGTAGACGTACAATTCAAGGAGGTTCTCACAAACACATGCATCAAACAACAAATCTAGGTTTAAAGAATTTTAAAATTCATTTCTGTACTAATCCAGAACCTGACCCAATACCATGTCAGCATCTTCCAGCAGTTTACGGTAAGCAGCCCAGAAAAGTTGCAGCAAAAAAAAAAAAAAGCCAATGCGATAAATTCAAAATTCTGAAAACTTCAACACAAAGATAAGACTTATTGTGCTTTCTATTTTTAATAGAAATCACTCGAAACAAGGCATGAAGCCACTTGATGTAAGGAGATAAGAACGAAAGCTGGTTACTGCAAAGACAGGAGATGCCTAGTCTTGAAAAGACTAAGTCTATAAATAGATGGAGCAGGAAATGAGTTCCACAACCTTGCAGTCCTTGAAAAGGAGATACTAGAAAAGGTGTATTACAAGGAGTTATAACAGCGAATTAATTATAAAGAAATTTTTTTTCCCCCTAAGTATATAAAAAAATATTTTCAACAAATGCTTCAAAATAAAAATTTTTTTTGCGTAATATCGGCTGAAACGTTGTGAAAATAACACTCAAGATGAAAATGGCAGTCCGAAGAACATAACTAATATGAATAATCAATAGCGTCACTATCCGAATATACTTTGTGCAATTCTAATAACAGAAGAGTAACCAACTTACCTAATGGTGATCAATCTATCACCAGAACCTTTCTGCTTTTCAACTTCTATATGTGCCCCTGAGGCTTCTCTGATCGCATTGATGTTGGCCCCACCACGCCCGATTACCCTACTAATCGCTGAGGCAGATACAATGATTTTCTTTGATCTGAAAAGAAAAAAGTATAAAAAATAAAAAAAATATTAACTTGTTTGTTAATAGTAAAATGAAGAGAGAAATAAAAATAAAAATCAAGTGTTTAATTAACTAGTTCCAGAATTTCCCCGATATTAAAAAAAAAAAAAAAAAAAAAAAAAAATAATAATCAGTATGCTATAATTACTTATGACAAAATGAAAATATTCAAAATATGTAAATCGCAGGGAGTTATTACATTAGAAACATATCAATATTACTGTGTACCTGCTGAGTCACCCACTGAATTTGGATTAAATTGCTTAAAAAGCTAGATCAATTAGAAAAAAAAAAATTTTTTTTTTCTAAATTTCCTAGATATTAAAAAAATAAAAATCTGTATGATATATGTACCTGTGACAAAATGAAAATATATTCCAAAAATCATGTAAATCGATCAAGTGGCTTTTTTTTATAAAGAAAATCATTTTTAAACGAATAATAGAAATTCGTAGGCATTACAACATGTATCTTGCAAGATTGAATTATAGAGGGTTTTCCAGATCATTATTAGTTAATCATAAATTAAAAATAAAACTACTAGATTAATTTATGTGATTTTTGCAATATGCTATTTTAGTTTCAATCCCGAGTATGTACATCATACAGATTTGTTTCCTAATATAGGGGGAATTCTGGATAAGAACCAAATTAACATTTTCAGAGTTAGAGACGGGGGAAGGGAAAATGTGAAAAAAGAGCATACCGCTTTAAAAAGTTTTTTTTTTTTTTTTTTTAAATTGTCTTGTATTCTGCATTTCTCATTTCACCATTTTCTCATGTAGACACGCAGCTTGGTTTTAGATGTATTAGAAGTAACCAGCCACCTCTTCCCCCACTGTACCATGCGCTCAAGATCAGAGGAGAGAAAATCAGAGAGAACTTTGTCATTTACGGCATTTGATGTGTTGCCAAAGATGGCCGTGTCATCAACATAGATGTCAACGAATGATTTAAGTATGTTTTGGGAGATCATTGATGTAGATCAGGAAAAGCGTTGGGCCCAGGATACTGTGGGCCTCTGATTTCTGCCCATCATGATTTGTGAAGTCACTGCTGAGTAAGAAGATGACATTTTTTTTTAAGAAGAGGGGGGGAAAAAAGATGATAGGATTGGCACTTACTTTCTTACTACCTCCTTCCAGCCATCTTCTTTCTTCTGCCCTCTCTTGGGACTTTGAATATTCGAATGAAGATTCTTAACCATAAGGACACCTGAACTTTTATCGGGCGAAGGCGACAGACTATCAAAAGATTCTCTGGGGAAAAATAAAAATAAAAATTAATTTTTTTTTTTTTTTTTTTGGTGGTTTTGGTGGGGAGATGTGACGATAGCTAAATGGTCAACATCACCGACTGACAACCTAGGTGTGCTAAATTGGAAGTTCGTTCCAGAAGAACACACTCACTTGAGATGTTGGCAACCTTCACATGTTCCTCCCTATAAGCACTTGGATGTGTTTCTAGAAAGATATCAGGGAAACCAATGCCAACAATAAAAACATCTGATTCATACGAAATGAACGAATAAAACACTCAATGGGTTATTTAATGCAAATTTAAATTGTTGGATAAAATACAGGGTGTTCTGAAAATCTTGGGTACATTTTGACATTGAATATTTTGAAAACTATTGAGGATATAAACACGCATCTGGTATATTCAGAAAGCTTGTAATCTTAACTTTTTCATGGCATGTTCAAAGACGTTCAATGTGAGCGCCATTGGTCACACGACACACACCAAGCAGAAAGTCCAATTCCTGCTAAACGCATCCCAGCATTGCATTGTCAATGGTTGCAATAGAGATTGTTATTCAGGCCTTCAGCTCATTCACGTCTTCTGGAATGGGAGGAATATAGACCAGTCCTTTCACAAATCCCCACAAAAAAAAAAAAAAAAAAAAAAAAAAATAAAAAAAAAAAAAAAAAATCACAGGGTCTGAGATTTGGAAGGCCAGAGCTTGAGATCGTGATTATCTTGTCCAGATTGTCCAATCCATTGTATTCAAAAACTGTATAACCTTGAAGCTCCATTGTGGTGGCACCCCATCCTGTTGCAAAATGAAGTAATCACTTTCTCACTCAAACAGATATGAGGACTTGAAATGTTCACAAAACTTTTGGCAATGCAATGCTGTATTATATGTGAGGTAATTATTTACTTGTTTGTTTTTTTGTTTTTTTTTGTTTTACAATGTACAAACTACTAATGGAAGTACGGTTACCAAGTGGTTAACATACACTAACAACCTGGGTGTGCTAAATTTGAATCCAATCTATTTCACAAAAGCACTTTAATTAAAGATGTTGGCAACCTTCATGTGGTCCCTCCTCTAAGTACCCAATGTCTTTCTAGAAAGATACCTGTCCTTGTGCATTATAATTGGACATCAAAAATGCATTTTAAGTAAAAACACTATTACATAATTGTGTGTAATGTCGAAATTAGTAAAAAACAGGCTGAGCATGGGGGGTCCACCTCCACAAGTGAAAAAAATTTACTTTCACCCATGACTAATGTTTGTGTATATAAAAAAAAAAAAATTCCAAGTTGTGGTTATTGAGAAAAGTGTGAACAAATGAAGGATTTGGAGACAATTTTACCTCTGTAATGCTCTTTAGAGGGGCAACCAGAGTTATCCTGGAAAATCCATTTTGGTAAAAATTTACTTTCACCATGACTAATGTTTGTGCAGTTTTTGAAAAATCCAAGACATGGTTATTGAGAAAAGTGCAACAAATGAACAGACAGGAGTGAATTACTACCAAGCAACAAAACAAATATTACAAGAAATGATAGATCAGAAGATTTGCAACACAAAGCCACTGACATGTCTGAAAATGGTTACGTGGCGCTAGCGTGATGTCATAGAAATAAATGGATATATACACAGAGATCAGAGGAAGAGGGAGGAAAGAGGGAGAAAAGAAAAAAGAGGTAGCAAAGAAAGTGCAGGTCAGTGCAAAATACATTCTGAACAATCGTCAATGCTCTAAACCTTTGCAAGATGTTGGACGACCGTAAACTGTCAAACGAATGACACACATAACCAGGGGGCTATACTGCAGACCAAGAAACTTAATTTTATTTTATTTATTTAAAACAAGAGAGTCACTACTTATCAAGGCCCAAAGTCCACTCGAGGATAAGGGTTAATGAATGTAAGGTGGTAGTGCAGTAATCGCTAATGGTGCAGATCAGGTAGAATTTGGATTATTTAAGGGGATGATTCAGTAAGAACTTGTTTACATTGCACTTGAATTCTTATATATTGTTATCGTCCAGGAAGCAGGCCAGTGTAACAGTGTTCCACAAACGGGCAGTTCTAGGAAAGAAGCTTGGTTCATGGCATATGCATTTAAATCTAGTCATAGATAGAGTGAGGGAAATTGTTGATAGTGGTTGCAGCTAGTTGAGTTTTTTTTTTTTTTTCTTTTCGTGAAAGTTTGGCGGGAGGACACCAGATTGGAGCTCAAATGAGCACTTGCCATGAGATTAATATAAATTGATCCAGAGAGGGAACAGCAGGAAATGCGACATATTCTGTTGGCTTTGAAAATACATGTCAGAAACAGTGTTGAAACGACTGACATGACACACCTTCTTTAAACAGAAAGAGAATTTGTGTTGAATTTCTTTTTCTTTGCGAGACGGTTATACACAATGTTGGGTCAGAGTTAAAAATGTAACAACCATGTTACAGATCTGTTATAATTATTTTTTTTATAATAAAAACGCTATCATATATTTTCGACCCGCTATTTTCTAATTTGAAATAGCAAAAGTTAACTGAAAACAAGGGGTACGAGCCAGTTTTTCATACAGAATTGGCTGGAAAAAAAAAAATAAATAAATAAAATGCATTATTTGTTAAATTTTATTTTCTTTTGTAATTATTTTCTACCTTTTCATAATTTTTAGAATTTTTTGCCAATTTTGACATAACAATTTACGTGCTAGTGTTTTTATTTAAAATGCATGTTTTGATATCCAATTATATTACGCACAAGCATCAAGAATTCTAACTAGGAAGATATCACGGAAACCAACGCGAACAATAGAATCATTTGATTTATAACCAATGAATGAAACCAAACCAAATTGTCGGATAAGATCTTGTACCCGGAATACTTATGTTAAATAATGGAAACGGGCAACGCCAAAATTAATAAGAACGAGAATTGAAGTTAATAAAACTCCTGGGTGATATCAAATGACCCAAAAAGAGCAAAAAGAAAGCAACCCAGATTCTGACCTCTGATGAAAGACGAAAACACAAATGCTAAACAAAGAAACAATTGATTAAGACGTATGTGGTTTTAATATAAACAGATGGATTCAAGTAATAAAAGAGGTGGAGAGAGACATCATACTAGTGGTCTGTCACTGGTCACCCTCTTCCATCTCTCTCCGTCATGTCAGTTGTCAAATTAAGTATGATTGTTTTTATAGTAAAATGGGTTCTCACTACTGTACTAGAAGGTTACACCCAAGAGTATCCTGTATCTGTACAAAGCCACCATTTACCCATGAATGGAATACTGTTATATCTGGGCTGGTGCATGTGCCACTAGTCTCTTACTCCTAGAAAGGGTAGAAAAAAAAAAAAAAAAAAAAAATTGCCAGCCTAATAGGTCTCACACTGTCGACCAAACTCCAACCTCTGTCCCATCGCCTAAATGGGACACCCCTCTACATATATTACAAGTATTTTAATGGAAAGTGCTTGGACGAACTTAAAACACTCATGCCCCCTCAAGGTAAATGCCCCCAACAAACTCGACAAGCAGCAAAATCCCACTCCTACACTGTAGAGACTGTACTGACATGCAGAAGTTCAAGTGTAATGAGCCAAGACATCTCACTATCCAGCTTCCTACATAGTATTCCTGCAAATCTGGTCCCAAATAGTAGCCCTTTATAACTTAGTGGCACTGTGCCTTGTTTGGAGTGAAAAAAATTTTATTGAAGAGTTTTATTCCTTTAAGTTTGATCTTGGATTAGTGTTTTGTTTTTAATAACCAGTTTACCAACCCATTTAAATGTGCGGACTGCCCGAAAACGTTATACTATGTCCGATACCAAACGAAATAAGAGAATAAAGTGAAAGTGTTATGTACTGCACACATGACGTGTCTTAAATAAAATTTTTAAAATTAAAATGTGCTTACATAGAGGATTTTTTGTCAGAATTTTTTGTTATTTTTTCAAAATCTCTTTCTGATATCTTCATACAAACATCCGGAATAGTTCCAAAGTCATCCAGATCTCCAATAGCTGAAGGGGGGGAAAAAAGGTAAAAAATTAATCAATTTTCAGACAAAACAGTTGAGACAAAATAGAAATGTCTAAACACAAAAAAATGTCATGTGTAAAGAATTCACATTATATTAACAAAAAATAAAAATAAAAACCCAGATTAAAAAAATTTACTATCGTAACCACCAAATAAAATCATTAAATGCAGCCCAAAAAATAATAAAATCACTATTACTGAGGAAAAAAAATTTTATAACAATATTAACTTCGCCTTGAGGCCAGGATTACAGTGTAGTATCTGTTCTGATGCACCACTTCACCTTTTCTGTCCTCGATCAGTGGAGGAGAAATCCTTCATGACATTTGGGGGGGGGGGGGGGGGAGAAAGTCAACTTCCCCCCCCCTTAAAAAGCGTGTATAATTCTGCCCTTGTGGGGAGGCAAGTAAATAGGAACACACACAAAAAAAAAAAAAAAATAAAAACAAAATGCTTGGCAGATATCTATGAGATATATTCCAATTTTCATTATGGACTCTACTTTATTGCCTGAAGAGGCCTCTAGTTACTTGTAACTAGCTGACCGAAACATGTTCATGCATGTGTAGCGACATAGTAATGCTTATGTAAAACAAATAAACAGTATATTTTGTTCTACTTTGGTATTGAGCACTCTTGTATCAACCTCATTAAAATTCATTGGTTGCTTCACCTCAAAATATTAACCTGGAATATATATATATATATATAATATATATATATATACATACAAGGCAAAAGTTTATATTCCAAATTTCAAGATGTTGACCATCTTACCTTTTATTTCTTTAAGTATGCTGAAATACACAATTCTTGACAACACCTGTTTCATCGCGCAGGATCATTCATGTAATTATGTCAATTTTTTAATTTATTTCGCCCATAACAACTTTAAAAGAAAATAAAGGAATATGGGCAAAATCCGAAATTGGAAGAGAAGTTGCCAAGTGAAATATAATTAAATAAACATATCCCCCCCCTCTCTCTCTCTATATATATATATATATATATATATATATATATATATATTATACATATATACCCACACACACTTTAGTTACACTGGTAGATTTAAAATCAATAACAAATTTTATGGTTTTATCATTGGGGAGATGACAGTGGTCTAGTGGTTAATAGCATGGACTGACAACCTAGGTATCTCGAGATCGAATCCAGTTCGTTCCACAAAAATCGCTTTCACTTAGGACATTGGCAACCTTCATGTGATGGTCCCTCCCGTAAGAACCCAATATTTTTCTCGAAAGAATTTTGACTAGAAAAATATTGGGGAGACCAATGCCAACAATAGAATCTTCGTATTTATACGATATGATTTTTTTTTCAAGTAAAAAAATAAAATAAAAAATAAAATGAAATGAAAGAATTGTTGGTATTGGAAAATATCCACAAAATTTTCCGATTCCAATACCCCAAAAAGTTTGGATTTTTTCCAATTTCTACACTAATAATAGATACCCACTTGCATGTACTCACCTGAGGGCGTAGAATTAATGTGTTCTTTTTTCTTTCTCTTACTTCCTCCACCACCTCCGCCACTATTCGAAGAGCTCGTATCCGGTTCCCTATCACCGTTGATATTACTTATGGACGTTGTCACAGTTGAGGTCGTTTGACTGGCAATGGTGGAGGATACAACAGTGTTGGATGTTGCGATGTTTGGAGGTTGACTACCAATCATACCACTGTTTGAATTGGAAACATTTAATTTTGGGGGTCGGCCATCCGGGGGTTTATCCTTCACCTTGTTTTTGCCCCGCTTACTTTTACGAAGTTCATGGTTAAGTGCAGTCATCGTCGTTTGATTGTTGACAACCTTCACCTGGTGGTTCCGATAGCGTTTCATTTTTGCTTCTGTTATCACGCAATTGGTTATTGTACCTTGTAATATTAAAAAAAAAAAAAACATTTATATGAGAAAAGTCGTTAAATACATCACCCAGTGTATAGGAGTCGGATATTTCTAATATATATATATATATATATATATATATATATATATATATATATACATATATAAGTCTGGGTGTCCGGTGTTGCCTGGGTGTTTGGAGGTGTGTGTTGACAAAAAAAAAAAAAAAAAAAAAAAAAAAAAAAATGTGGTAGTTGGCAGGCAGGCTCAAACCCGCGACACGAAGGCGGAAAAGAAATGTTGGAGAAAACCAGCCCCCCCCCCCAAGGGGGAACTCTCGCAGTGTCCAAATGAATAGCAATTGTCTAATATAAAGGATTCCCTCCACATTGATCAAAGCTAATTGCCTTCAAGACGTTCGACCCGGAAGGCCAGGAGGCGCTTGTGTTTGATTTGATCAGTTTCAATTTTATACGAAAAAGACAAACACTGGAAACAGGGTAATTTTTTAAACCTCAATCAAGTAAAAGATAGAGACGATGTCCGTTCGCAAATCAGAGATATTACGATCTAGGAAGTATAAGGAAAGTTCTCCATGCATGTAATTGATGTGAGAATGCCGACGAAAAAAGCCTTTCTTGGACATACACAAACACTTGCACTCATTTTATCTTTTATATTATAGCTAGCGGGGGGGGGGGGGGGGGGGGTACCTGGCGATGCCTGGGTGTTTTGAGGTGTGAGTGGTTTTGGGTAAATCAAAACTCCGGATTTGGGTTAAAAAAAAAAAAAAAAAAAAAAAAAAAAGTTTTGGTGGGTGAGTATGAGGATTGAACCCGAACCCTTGAGGCAAAGTTGGAAATTAAAGTGTGAAAAACAAAAACAAAAAGAAAACGTGCGAAGTCCACTGGGCCACCGCGACATACAACGGGATCACGTTTGAATTTATTTATTTAAGTATTAAAAGCCGCAATAAAAATTAACTCTGCTGCTTCTATTTGACCTAATTAATGAGTTCAAATAGAAGTCACGCAGTTAACTTTTGCTAACCCAAATTTGACTTTTTTTCCCCCCCCAACAGATGTTGGGGAGGGGGGACGTTTCCCAGTGCGATGCAGAGAACACGACCCGGTTTGAATTTAGTTTCACTTTATTTATACTAAAAAGCAGGACAAACAGGCGATAGAGAGAAATAACGCGAATCTCATGAAAGTCAATGTAAATAAATGTAGAGGCGACTCGCGTTCCCAAATCCTAGATATTATTATCTAGGGGCTATATAAACAGTTCTAAGCGATCGTAACGACCCCGGGAGCATGTGCGAAAGAAGCCTTTGCGAGAAATACACGAAATGGTCGCACACATTTTGCCTTTTATATATATAGAAGATAGATTATATAGATATGTGCTATACCTGAAAAACACTACTCTTGGATATTTACTAGAAAACTATAAAAAAGGTATATATATATATATATATATATAAACTACTAGATCAATTAATGTTATTTTTGGAATATGACATTATTCTGTAACAGATTTAAAAATAAAAAAATAAAGAACAATGGGCTCCACATTTTGGGCAATTTGCAGAAAAATCTAATGGATGAATAAAAAGTTATGGGACAAAACGTGTCATTTTTGGCCGTTTTTGACCTCTTTTGTTCCTCCTGGGGACGCAACAGGAATTTTTGAAAAAAAAAATTTTTTTTTTTTTTTTTTTTTTTTTTTTACTGTGCACATCTATTTAATAAAATACAATTTGTGACAAAATTTGAGGAAAAAATAATGGACGGTTATCTGGCAATCGTCCGGTATAATGGATGCACGGCACCACTGAAAACATAGGTCCCTCTCCGAAAAATGAGGGGACTAAAAAAAAGTTAATTGAGAATGAGGCTGAAGAGAAAAAAATAAAACATTTTTTTTTTTTACCGATTGTAGTTGTTGTTGTAGCCGAAGGGGGTTCAAGAGGAATTAATTCCTCTTCTTCTTCCTCCTCCTCTTCCTCCTCTTTTGGTGTATTATTTAATTCAGCAACAGGAGAACTGTTTTTACTGTAAAAAAACAGAGACAAATATGATTCATAAGTGTTCATGCTGATATGATTTTTACCAAACGTACATATTACTCCTGCTCATATAATCCTTTTAAAAATGATGTATTAAGATAATTCAAAATTTGATTCTTATCTTCATTTTTTTGTATCTTACTGAAGGCTCTATTCTATGGACAAATTTATCTTTTAGTTGACCTTTGACAACAACTAAATATTTTCGTTTATTAGCCAAATAGAAAAGTTACTAGCCAAACCCACATGATTTTTAGAATATGACATCTTTGTTCTATGACGAGTATGTACATCATAAAGATTTTTCTGCGTTTTTTTAAATAAGTGTAATTCTAAATATATAACAAATTTTATGTTGATACTTGAACGTATAAACATTGTTTTCTTCAGATGTTTTTTTAACAGCCTTCGTTAAAAAAAAGTATATTGTTCTATTAAACTTTCATTGTTTACAGAATTTAACTTTGTTCGTTTTATTAAAAAAAAAATAAATAAAATTGAAAAGATATTTTTCACTCCATAGTGAGCCGTGGAAGATTGTCAGTTAAAAAAATACAATTGCCAAAAGATAAGCGTTTCATTATTTCTAGTCACCATTTTGAAAAATCACTTGCAAAAGCGACTGTTTCGCTCGCAATGTAGCGCCCTGTTACTTATTTTAAAAGGAAAATTGGAGTTCGGGTGCACACTTCCAAAATGGTAACGTCTACAGAAAAAGCAACTAACCAGCTGTCTATAATATGGTTGTCTTCAAGTCCAACGTGAACAAGTTTCTGATGAGCCATTCCACTTAAGTTAACAAATTTACCGAACTTCCATTACTATCGATTACTATACACTCTTTAACCCTTATCCTTGATTGGCCTATCGGCCTTGATAAGTGGCGACACCAATGTAAAAAAAAAAAAAGAAAGAAAAAAAAGGTTGCCGAGAATATATATTACAAAATTAAAAATACTTGGGTTACAAAAACAAACAAAAAGCCTTCAACTTTATGAATTTCTAAATGTTAACATTTAAAAAAAAATGTCCCTATGTTACAGTATTTTTAGAATATATATATTCCAAAAATTCATAATGATCCATTCATTAGTTTAGGAGATGACCGTGTAGATGGATTATAAATGATGGGACAAATCCAATATTTTACCCAATCCTGATACAATTACAGATTCTGTATCAAATCATCAATTCCGATTCTTTATGAATCTCTCAATGTTTAACTAAAGCTGTTATTTTTCATGATCACAGTAAAAACAAACGTTAACTGTGCAGATATTTTCTTAAACATAAAAATACACATGTAAGGGGTTGATCTATGAATTTTAGTTTTACTGGTTGTTTAAAATCAATAGATTTGCAGTATTTTATTATTACTATTAACAGATGATTTTGCGTTAAAAAGAAAAAAAATAAATAAATAAATAAATAAAAAATAAATAAAATAAAGAAGCCAATTAAAAGAATCGCTTTTGATAAAAATTTTTCTGATTTCAATACTCCCAAAAGTTCCGATTTTTCTGATTCCGATTAATTGTCCAAACACTAATATAAATAAACATAGATAAATTGAATATATAGACAGATTCTTTTTTTTCTTCTAATTTGAGGAATGGTTACTTCTGTAGAAATTTGGAATTAAAATTAAATTAGCAAGTTACTCTACCCCCCACACACCCTTGATAAAGAAATATACATCTAGATATATTGTGCGTGTGTGTATGTATGTATATATATATATATATATATATATATATATATATATATATATATACACACACACAGAGTTTCTTTTTTTCTTCATTTGCGGACTGGTTTCTTCTGTTTAAAGCAAATATTTATTAAGTCTCCTGACGAGAACTTCTGGTTTTAACCAACCATTTGTCCGAAACATTAGCGTGCCCAGTGTCGCGACCATGTAAATTTGTTTATATTAATAAAAAATATCTTGCTCTTCTATTATTGAGCACTCTTCATAACTTCTTAACTTCATTAGTTATCACTCTTGAATATATATAACATCTTAATCAGTTAAAAAAAAAAAAAAATTCTCTCATTCATTCAACATGGCCATACCATTAATGTCACCTGTTCTGTATACATCTCCCTTATAACATCCAGATTTAATCGTCCTCTGAAGTCATCAGATTTAAGCCTGAAGATTCACATTACACATGTTGGAAATAATAAAATTTGCTGGGTTTTTTTTTTTTTTTGCGAGTTATTAAATTTTCTTTCATTTTTTTTTATTTTATTTTAGCATGGTTTGTACGAGAAAAAGGTAAAATCTGCTGTAAACTGCGTTAAGAACGAAATCATAGGCAGAAGAAAGTTTGGAATGTGGCTAAGACCAAAATTGACACAGACAAAAAGGTAAATTGCTTAGTGTTGGGCCAATTAATCAGAATCTGGAATCGGAAAAATCAGAACTTTTTTGAGTATCGAAATTGGTATGGGAAAACATTGTGCCTATTTTCCAATACCAAAAACGATTCTTTTAATTATCTTTTTTAATTTGATTTTGTTTAAAACAAAATCCTCCACTGCTGGTAGTAATTATAAAATAAATATTTATTGATTTTAAACTACCAGTAAAACTAAAATCGATAGATCATCCCCTCCCACAAGTGTTTTTACGTCTGCGAAAGTATCTGCACATTTAACATGTGTTTTTACGGTAATCGGGACAAAACTATTTTACAGTTAACTATTTAGAGATTTAAAAAGAATCGGGATCAGGGGAAAAACATTAGAATTGTTCCATCACTAATATACACATACATTTTTTTTTTTTTTCTTCTGCCTGTCCATTGCTAAATTCCATAAAAAACACCCCACCCCACCCCCATTCTTTGTTCCTCCACTTGACGCTTATTGTAACTATCATTTGAAATTGACTGAATTGCTGCAAGTCAAGCTTGATGGCTCTGAGCTTCCTTAGCCACAAATTACGGCCCAGCCTTAGTTTGAAATCCACACTGCCCATGAAAGCCCTATCTTTAGCTGACCATCTCTTTTATATGTTGTTTTATAAGTTGTTGTATATTAAAAACTTTCTGATGTCGTCTATTTGTGATTGGGAGTTAGTGTTTGTTTGGAGAAGAAAAAAAAAAAATTTAATCGAGTAGTTTTTATTTTACAACAGAAAAACACGTTTTTATGAGAGCGCGTTGAAGTCAGCCATTATGAAATTTGTTGAACACGCCACGGGGAGATAACTCCAATTAAAGCGTCGACACTCCCATCTTTATTACTAGCTTTTCTTCCTAAAAATCAAACCTTTTGCTCGGTATCATAACAAATTATTTTTTTTCGCTGTAAAATAGAAACTACTTAATGAAATTAAGTGAAATTTTTTTTTTTTTTCGGAGAACTTCGTTCCATAAAGAATACGTACAATATAACCCCCCCCCCGATATTTTCATTTTTTAATGTCTTGATTAAACTGTACAAGTACCAAAAAAACACTTTTTTTTTTTTTTTTTTTTTTTTTTAAATTCCCCAAACTTCCAAGTTTTTGCTTCCAGACATGCTAGGTTTGTTTGCTCATATTCAACATACCAAACTTACTGAATTTTTCAAGTCAAACTCAAATAGCATTTAAGTTGACACATCAAATTTATTCTGATTAGCCAATATTCATTTGTTATTGTTGTACCATGTTATTGGCAATAGAATAATGTATACTTAGCTCAAATTTATTTTCAAAACATCTTAGTTCAGCTCATGTAAATGCTAATATGAAACATTTTTTAAATCTAAAAATTACAATTAACAATGCGCATACCTCATTTTAACATTCCTGATTTTTTGCAGATAAGGATTGGTTATTAATATTATTTGGATTCTCCGGACTAATGTTCTCATCTTGAGTATCATTTTCACAACGTTTTGGTCAATTGTAACCTTCAACCCTCTTAAAGTGCATCTTGTTGAACTTGGGAATATTTCTGTCAAACTCTGGAATCTGAACGGAATTTTTAACAGATTCCCCAAGTTTGACAGAAACATTCCCAGAGTTTGACAAGATACACCTGAAGAAGGCCGGAGGTTACATTGGCCAAAGAATTGTGAAAATGACCTTCACGATGAAAACATTAGTCCAAAGAATCCAAATAATACAAACTAATTTTTAAATTGAAGAATATGATAAGAGTTGTCTACTGGAAAGTTAAGTCTGCGCAAACAAATTATGTCACCGTATCCTAGACAACGCTGGACAGATAATGGTTATAATAAGTAAAGTCTACTAACGTGTTGCTTTCTTTCTCTTTTTCCATTTTTTCCTTTTTCTTTTTCTTCTTTCGTTCTCTGCGTTTCGCAGCGGCCGCTCTTTTACTCTCCTCCCATTGCCTCTCCTTATCGAGTTCCTCCAGCAAGATGGTCGCGTTCTTGTTGGCCTCAGCTGCCTGCCGGTCTTTGGCACTCACAATTATCTCCATACATTGCCGACATTTTTTGTTCAATTCCTATGATAAAAAGATATAGAGAAAGTAAAGAAATCTTCCAATAATAAAGTAGGATTACATAACTTAAATGAGAAATAGAAAAAAATATTTCAAGGTAATAGAGAATAAGAGAGAGGGAAAATAAGAGGGCAATAAAGAAAGAGAGAAGGAAGGAGGAGGATAAAATAGGGGGAGGAGGAAATAAAACCTGGAAAAAAGGGGATAAGAGACATAGGGCAAAAGAGAGCAAAGAAAAGGGGGGCAAAAGGAAGGAAGAAAGGGGGGCAAAAGGAAGGAAGAAAGGGGGGCAAAAGGAAGGAAGAAAGGGGGGCAAAAGGAAGGAAGAAGAGGGGGGAGCAAAAGGAAGAAGAGGGGGGAGCAAAAGGAAGAAGAGGGGGGAGCAAAAGGAAGAAGAGGGGGGAGCAAAAGGAAGAAGAGGGGGAGCAAAAGGAAGAAGAGGGGGAGCAAAAGGAAGAAGAGGGGGAGCAAAAGGAAGAAGAGGGGGAGCAAAAGGAAGAAGAGGGGGAGCAAAAGGAAGAAGAGGGGGAGCAAAAGGAAGAAGAGGGGGAGCAAAAGGAAGAAGAGGGGGAAGGGACAAGGGGGGAAAAAGGAAGAAGAGGGAGGCAAAAGAGAGTGAAGGAAGAAAGGGCTAAACAAAAAAAGAAAAAAGAAAAGCACAAAAGAGGAGAGGAAAAGGAAAAGAGAAATGTGGAGAGATAGAAAAAGAGAGGGGGGGGGGAGAAAGAGAGATAAATTTGCTCCAAGTTTATGTACAAGCAGAGAAAGAAATTGACAATTGAGGAGGAGGGGGGGGGACAGAAAGGTGTGAACAAAACCATGAGCAAAAGTGTTAAATCGTCTACGAATCTGATACGAAGACAAACCGACTTACTGTATCGGTGACTGTACTGATGTAACGTTGGAGCTCGTTGTCCAGAGGAAACTGCGTGACATGTTTGACCATCCACTTGACCACTTTCATATGTCCCTTACGAAAAGCAGCAACTAAACAGGAAACCTTTCGGTTGTCATCACTATCGATGTCCGCCCCATGGGCTACCAATAACTGGACAACATCAAGATGGCCACCTGGAGAGAGAAATAGAGAAGAGGGGGGGGGGGTGTTAATAAGAAAAAACAATTTTTTTTTAAGTTAAAAATTTATTTTAAAAAATGCAACAAGATAGTATCGGTATACAGTACGGTGGAGGGGTACGTCTGGGGACTTATTACATTTCGTTTTTATCTTAACTGATACAAATTAAAGAATATAGAACACAAACAATAATTTAAAAATGTATTGACCTCTAGAGTCTGATGACTCTTACGTGGAGGTCATTTTAAAGTGACGTGGACTTTAGTGAGAGTTTTCAGAAAGGATACAATGATTTTATCAGTCAATTGCAAGAAAGAGAGCAGACGCAGTCAAGGATCAGGAGTGAGAGAGAGTGGATGGAGTCTAACGATGATGGTTCCCAGTAGAAAGGATCAGAATGCGTTAGTCTAGAACCAGCGGCAGCTTTCCAAGGGGGGAAACATCGGAAATAAAAGTTGCTGCAGTGATAACCCGAGATTTGTTAATTAATTAGGATGAATCTTCTTAGCGGCTCAGGGATGAATCAGGTATGTTTCTCTGATTGGCCCGATGTTACAACCTCAGAGAAATGTTATTTGTCCATTTTGTTACATGTCCGTTGTTAAAATGTATCTGTTGTCATAAGTTTTATACCAGGAGACATTACATGAGTTAGACACAAGGGCTGTAAGAACAGAATATTCTTTACATTCTTTTGACCCTCGAGTATATATCCGACACAGGTGGACTCACTCAGCTAATCAGTCCGTATAAAAACATAAGATATTAATGGACATATATTCAAGAATCAAAACAATGAAAAGAATATTCTGTTGTCACAGTCCTAGTAATATATACAACTCCTCCAGGTCTTACAGAATTCCCAACAATGCAACATTATAACGAAGATGAAACAGAGAAAAAAAAAAATTTCTAAATCAAGTATATTTGAATATGTTAAAATGTCAAAAGCAATTAAAAACACCACTTACCATTACAGGCAAGCCATAGTGGAGAATTGCCTTTTTTGTTTTTCACGTCTACAGCAGCATGCCTTTGGAAGTAAAAAAAAAAATTATATAACATCTGACTAAAGCATTAGCCATCAATAAAGAATTAGAAAACTTTACTTTTATTTGTACAGTTGGTTATTGCTAGTCACGATTAAGTTCGAAATAGCATTTTCTTTGGTCTGTCTTGATTAAGTTCGAAATAGCATTTTCTTTGGTCTGTCTTGATTAAGTTCGAAATAGCATTTTCTTTGGTCTGTCTTGATTAAGTTCGAAATAGCATTTTCTTTGGTCTGTCTTGATTAAGTTCGAAATAGCATTTTCTTTGGTCTGTCTTGATTAAGTTCGAAATAGCATTTTCTTTGGTCTGTCTTGATTAAGTTCGAAATAGCATTTTCTTTGGTCTGTCTTGATGAAGTTCGCAATAGCATTTTCTTTGGTCTGTCTTGATTAAGTTCGAAATTGAGTTCTTTGGTTATTAAATATAGAAGAGTTGAGATGCAGTCACAGACCAACGAAAGTATAGGCAAAAACGATAAAGAGGGACAAATAAACACCTGGTCAGAAATAGGTTAGTTCAAAAAGCAATTTGTAAAAGTCGCCCAACACATGCCAGCATGTAAAATAGACGGTTAAGTGAAAAGACGATACATAATGGACAAGAATTTGTTTTACCTTGAAAGCAGCAGTTCAACAAATCTATAATGACCCTTATCTGCAGCAATGGTCAGTGCAGTATCGCGAGAGGATGGCACCGGGGCTGCATTTACATCAGCTCCTTTATCCAGCAATACTTTTCCGACTTCTACATAACCACCGGAAGCAGCTTCCATTAGAGGAGTAAGGCCAGTCTAAATAAAAGAGGGGGGGAAAAAAAAAAAAAAAGGTTTAAAAATTCAGGGCACTGTTTACACTGACTTCAACGAGATCATCAAAACTCAATTTCATCAGATAAAAATAAAAATAATAAAATCGGCTTGCTGCCACAGTTAAAATAATTTACAGTAAACTGCATTGCAACTGCTTAAGTTGGCACGGAGATGTTGAATGAATTCTGATTTGATAAACCAGGGTTCATAGAGATCTACAATGTCCCTTTTCAAGGCCTTCTCTAGGTAAAATTCAAGTTTTAAAAACTAAATTTGATATATAAAAAATGATATAATAAACCAAAAAACTTTTTATTAATATCAAAAACTATTTAATAGTTAAGATTTTTGTTCCTTAGAAGCGCTGGTTGAGTTTGAATAAAATAAAAATATGTATTATATATGTTTGAAGCCAAAACAACGCATTATTACAAAATAAAAAGACATTTATTTTGTTTGAAATTTATATTGAAATTCATAAATATATTTTGAAGGAAACCTTCATCTTCAGTATGTCTGTCTTTTTTTTTTGCCATGTTTTTGGAGCAGGGAATCAGCAAGTAGAAGTCCGTTTGTTGTTTTTACAGTAGATTTTTAAATCTCGGAATGGTGCGTTTGGTCACGCGGGATTCGCGTCAAGATTTTTTAAACTACCGTAAAAACAACAAACGGACTTCTACTTGCTGATTCTCTGCTCCAACAACATGGCAAAAAAAAAAAAAAAAAAAAAAAAAAAAAAAAAAAAAAAAAAAAAAGAAAAGAAAAAAAAAGAAAAGAAAAAAAAGGAAAAAAAAGAAAAAAAAAGAAAAAAAAAAAGACAGACATACTGAAGATGAAGGTTTCCTTCAAAATATATTTATGAATTTCAATATAAATTTAAAACAAAATAAATATCTGTTTATTTTGTAATAATGCGTTGTTTTGGCTTCAAACGTATTTAATACGTATTTTATTTTATTCCATTTAATAGTGTTTATTTTGAACTTTACTTCAGCTACATCTGTAAAATATATAGATAACACAAAATTTTACTGAACATAAATACGATTTTCAAGCCTTTTCAAAACATTTTATATTTACAAGGTAATATTAGAAATAAGGTCTTTGCAAGGCAAAGCTTAAAATTCAAGGCCTTTTCAAGCCTGTGCAAACCTTGTAAACACATGTACAAATATCCCAACAAAGGGTTAAAACAAAAAATGGAAGGACTCCAAGCAATAGCACATTGAAATGTAAATAAGAGTTTCATAGTAAAACGCACTGTGCAACAAGACAAGAGTTAGAAAAAAAAAATGCACCTTAAGAAGGTCAGAGGTTACGTTAGTCGAACCTTTGTGAAAATAAGCAACCAAGATGAGAATCGTAGTCAGAATAATTCAAAACAAAGTTATCAAGTAAATAAAAACTATTTTTTTCAAAATTATTAGAAATTAACATAACTTGGAAAGCAACTAGTGCCCAGTCAGCCGTAGAACTTATGCAGATGAAACACCTCAAAAACTAATTGGCTGCAAAACAGTATTTTAAGTTAAAGAAATAAAAAAAGGAGACTTGTAAAATTTATTTGTGTTACCTTTGCGCGATGTTCAATATTAGCTTTCCTATCGACCAAAAGGCTTACTACCTCATGTCGTCCTTGGAAACAGGCTAAAGTCAAAGCTGTATTCCTGTTTGTCTCAATCTTTAAAAAAAGAAAAAAAGAAATCAAGAAAATAAATAAAATATTCAAAGAAATGGATTTGTTAAACCTGCCAAGAGCGGTTATATATATATATATATATATATATATATATATAGTGAATAAATGACAAAAGACTATATTCCAAAGTTCATGATGTTGACCATCTTATAATTTATTTCTTTAATTCAGTTGACATTTACAATTCTTGAAAGTATGTTCCGTAGCGCAAAATTATTCATTTATTATATCAATTAGTGAATCTATTTTGCCCTTAAGTCATCAGAAGAAATAGCAACAAAAACGAAACAGATACTGTCAAGAATTGTAAATGTCAGCTGAATTAAAGGAATAAATTATAAGATGGTCAACATCATGACCTTTGGAATATAGTCTTTTGTCATTTATTCACTATATTGCTCTGTAATTACATTGAGCTTCTTAAATAAGGATTGGTATATATTATAAGGAAATAAAATATATTTCCACAGAAATAATATATATATATATATATATATATATATGAATGATGATTGCAACGTCTTGTCAGACGAGTGCCACTCCCTCAGACACTGAAAGTTCATGAGCCCGAAAATGACATTTAGTCCTGCCGGCGAATTCACATGCTCAAGCAGGCATGACACTGAAGACGGTCATTGGTATACATACATACATACATATACACACACACACACATGCATACACATCTATAAACATACGCTCATATATGCCTATATACATACATAATACATACCCACATGCACTGACAAGACGTTGCAATCATTGTGTATACGTATATATATATATATATATATACATACACAAGACGAGAGCCACTCCCTCAGTCACTAAAAGTCCATGTGCCCGAATATGACTTTTTAGCCCTGCCAGCGACTTGCACATCCTCAAGCAGACATGACACTGAAAACATTCACTGATTTGTATGAAACTAACAGCAGCGGAACCTGTATTATCGTGAGCTTTCATGTGATTAACAAAACCTGCCTAAGACAACAGAGCCCAATCACACACCTTACAGATCCAGAGATCTCCATGGTTAGGCAACAAGGTTTGGCATTTCCTACATGCTCTCTTAAGCTTCGCTCGATCTATTTTGGCTGCTTCAAAGTGTTCTGCACCCCTGTATATCAGTGTCCTCCACTGCTTGCGATCATACGCTAGGGACTCCCATGAAAGCTCACCAGACTCTCCTTGATGCTATCACGAAAACGTTTTTTAGGCTTGTGCTGGGATCTTTTTCCAAGAAAGAGCTCACCATAGAACAATTGTTTTGGGAGTCGATAGTCTTCAAACTGGATGAGATGACCCGCCCAACGCAACTGGT
Source organism: Euprymna scolopes (assembly GCF_053919585.1). NCBI lineage: Eukaryota > Metazoa > Mollusca > Cephalopoda > Sepiida > Sepiolidae > Euprymna > Euprymna scolopes. The sequence goes on from NC_136522.1 coordinate 10,395,247, forward strand.
TCTTAATAACAATGGTAGCAATACTGGTTGTTTTGGCCTTTTTAAGACATATGTATCAGGGACAAAGCTATACTACTTTAAACCAAGAATGTGTCTAAGGCAGTGCTGATGGAACCTCTTGAGCAATTCTATATGTGATTGATACAAGGTCCAAGTTTCAGATGCGTAGAGTAGGGATGGTACTACACATGCTTGATATACTGAAATTTTAGTTGTCAGAGTTAGATCACCGTCAGACCAGACTATCTTGTAACCTTCCAAAAGCATCAGATGCCTTGCTGATTCTGTCTTATTTCCGCATTAAGAGTGCCATCATTTGATAAGGTACTCCCGAGGTAGACAAAAATTTTTACGACTTCAAGGCGCTTTCCACAGACGAAGATATCAGATTCCACATACAGATCATCGGGAGCGGGAGAGTACATGACTTTAGTTTTCTTAATGCTGTCAGTCCGAAGCAGGTACAAGCATTTGTAAAGAGATCCATCACTAGTTGCAAATCTACTGGGGAGTGTTACCAGGTCAGCATCATCAGCATACAACAGTTGCCTAACAAGTCCATCACTAACAAGTGTTTTGGCTTGGAATCTTCTGAGGTTGAACACCTTTCCAGTCGTTCGTAATCTAAAATAAACACCCATATCACAATCAAATTTTTTTTTTTTTATCGCCACAGGACTTTAAAAAGTTTTTTTTTTTATAGGCAAATGCCTGAGGGAGTGTCTATACAAAGATGATGTTACAGAGTTTTAGCTTTGTATGACAGCTTAATCTCTCTCTCTGTTCAAAATGTTGACATCCAGCAACAAGTCAAACTGCAGACCAGCTTAATGTGGATACTGGTCTCCCGCTTTGCGTTTTTTTAAATCAGAGATTTGCTTCTCCTAGAGGGGTTGGCTTCACCACGGCTTACAAGAGCCCTCTACACCCCACACACAAGGAAATAAACACAGATGTATACCATGTATGCATGTGCACACACATGCAAACATACACACATAGAAGCACACATATACGCATATACATACACATGCATATACATACGTACACATAACACACATGAAGGAACATTTCAAAAGTCTTTAATATTCAATGATCAGGACGACGATGATGGTGATGGGCACGATTAAATAAGATTGACAAAAAAAGGCACGGATTTTACAAAAAGTTTTGCTATAAGACTAACACTTTTGCAGTAGAAAATGATGATGTGGACAATTTCACACATTTCACAAATAAAATTGACGACTGCATCAAACGTAAACACAATCCAACTGTCATGTATTAAAGATGCTTACATTTTTTTTTTAAATAAAAAGTATTATATATATATATATATATATATATATATATATACACACACACAGTAATAAAATAAAACAAGCATTACAATCTTAATCTGTGACTCACCTGAGCGTTAATGTCACTGCCCATATCAAGTAATAACTTGACCGCTGCAGAATGGCCATTCATTGCAGCTAACATCAGAGGGGATATACCCAGCTTACTGCCCGTTCTGAAAAAATAGAAAATATAATAAATTCAGTCAAATGTACATATGCGATAGATGGTTTCAAGGAATGAAAAAAAAAAAAAAGTGTTACCCACCCACATGAGCTATACAAAAAGTTCAAGCTTCCATACACCAAAATCTTTTCTAAAAAAAAAAAATATAGGCTCTCAATAATCAACTTCACGCATCAGTACATGAGTTGATTGTAATTTATCCACACTTTACTTGAGAATAATTATCTAAATTATTATAAAAGTGAAATTGTCTGTGTGTGTGTGTGTGTGTGTGTGTGTGTACATTTCTCTACCAAACTACTGTCAATTTTTAGCCTACAGACTCGAGATTTAACAAGGGGTAATGAGATTTGGGAAAATTCTTTTTAATCGGTTTTTAGCCAGAAATTTGGCTGTCAAGGGGGCAAGGTTCAAAGGATTTGAGCTTTGAAAACTCTACCAAACTCCTCTGCCAATTTTGGATCTAAACACTTGAAATTTTAGATGTAGGTTACTTGGACAGGGATCAAACTTCTTAATTTGATTTGAGCCCAAGACAATAAATGTTAAGGGGTCAAAATTAAAACACTTCACTTCTGCGGTCTCTACCAAATTACTCAGTCAATATTTGGTCTAAATATTTAAGATTTTACATAAAATATATTCAGACATAGGGCAAGCTTTTTAATCGGTTTTTAGCCGAGAATTCGGCTGCCAAGAGGTCCAAGTTAAAAGATTTGAACTTTGCGTTCCCCTGATGAAAAATCAATATCAAAACACTAAACCTTACGTTTAGAATACTCATTACATGATTTGTAGTCTTAAAAAAGATTAAAAATTTAACACTTAGAAGTCTTCAGAAAAAATCCACACCAACTCAACGAACTGAAGGCCACAACTTTTACCAGGACACCATCTTTAGGTGATTGCGTACGAACGCTAAAGAGCACTTCATGTTGATTATTATGATCTATATATTATATTTCTCTATCTCTGTGTGAAGCCTTGACAAGGAGCTTTGTCATAAGACAGCAAGTCAGAGATAGTTTGTTTTACTTTACAGCATATTAACAATCTCTGATTTATTGAACAGCAAATAATAAAGTTAATTAACCTACCGTGAATTAATCTCGGCTCCACTAGAAAGAAGTAGTTTTATGATATTCACATAACCACCAGATGCTGCCAGACTTAAAGGTGTATAATCTGAAACGTTACGATGTTCTTTGTTGGCAACACGATTTAGCAGCAACTCTACCACCTGAAATACAATGAAAAAGTGAAAAAATATTTTTAAAATTAAATAATGTAAAAATTACAACTACATAGAAAAAAAAGTTTATAATTTGGGACGTGTACCCAACTCTCCCAATTTGTCACATGACTGAAATTAACAGGAAATATATATATATATATATATATATATATATTCGTTTCAAATGCTTCAGAAGTATGAGTGACGACCCCCTGCGCTACGTATTCATCCTTGGATCCAAAACAACGTAAATGAAATCTAATTAAAGGGCATTTTTCGTATTACACCGCACGTTGTTTCACTATATATTTTAATCGTCTATATAAATAACACAGTAAATATTTGTATGTGTTTCTGTCTTTTTGAAAATATTTAACCGATAAACTTTTAAACTACTGGTCACATAACATTGAAATTAACAGGAAATAGTAATCATACACCAAGGATGGTTTATAACGAATAAAATCTTTGTTTGGATTGATGAATGATGTGCACAGAAATATGTTGACAAGTTGAAATGCAAAATATTCAGACATATTCCTATTTATTTTTGTGCAAATTCAATTCAGGTACTAGTATGGTTTAATCAAGACATTAAAAAATGAAAATATCGAAAAAAGGTTATATTGTACGTATCCGTTATTGAACAAGGATTCTAGCAGATGACACCCAAGACATTTTTTTTTTTTTATAAACTTTTGAAATCAGTACTATATATTAGGTACAATATAATATTCAGTAGAGAATTGGCTCTGTAATAATAAATACAAAATCTGCATTAAAATATATTTATGCATATTTTACGACCCAGCAAGAAAATCCAAATATCACAACTACAGCACGCTTGAACAAGAGTTGGAAGTTAAAAAAAAAAAAAATCTTATGACCATTTTTATTGAATACTAGCGGCAGCACCGGGTTGGCACACACAACGCTGAGTCAAAATACAAAATTGAGTACACTCAACATCGTCTTAGTATCAATGCTTAACCTGTGAACTCGGATGGGAAATTCCAATATGCACAAAACAAAATCACTGAAAAAACAAAAATACCCTAACTAAGGATAATGAGTAAACGTTGGATAAAATGGATAAAATTATTACGAACTTGCCAGAATTCGAACTTGAAATCTCCTGATCCATTGTCAGGTGCGTTATCCATTGCGTCAAAAGTCCTGTCTGTATGCCGAAAGATGTTACCGCGACTATACAGACTGCTAAATTCCCTTGATATGGGCAGGTAACTTTTTTGAGAAAGTCACGAAACGGCCCTAAAATCCTTATTTCGAGCTTTTTGTGTGACTTGCCGTTGTTCGTTACGAACCATATATAGATACGGACAATCTATGAACTCGCACCTTTCAGGGAAAAGAAGAATTTTTCAATCCGGGGTATCCATTCGAAAGTTTTATTAGTATATACACACAAATAAACATTTAGAATTTTATTAATAGTATAATATGTTACTAAGAAAGGATACATCTTATTTCTATTCTCTTTATGTATCTAAAAATGCTCAGAATTTTCTGATTGGATGGGAGGATCGACGAACAAATGTAAGTGTCCTGAAGGAGGCCAACATACCTACCATCACCACAACTATCATCTAACACCATCTGCGATGGACGGGCCATGTTATGCACATGCCTGACAACTGCCTTCCAAAGCAAATGCTCTATGGTTAGCTAAAAGAGGGAAAGTGGTCCCACGAAGGACAGAAAAAGAGATATAAGGACAATATAAAGACCCACCTGAGATAGTGTCATTTCAGCCTCACCAGCTGGGAGGATGCTATTCTTCAGAAAGGCATGTGGAGCAGGATGGTCCATGAAGACACAGCTCACTCAGAAAGGACCTCCACAAAGCCATAGAAAATAGGAGGAAGCAGAGAAAGGAGAGATCTAACACAGCTTCTTCTGCCGCTTCCACTACCCAGTCGACCACCTACACATGCCCTCACTGCAATAAAGTCTGTGGGTCAAGGATAAGCTTCCACAGTCCTTTGAGGACCCACAAACGACCAGACCCAATCTCACCGACGGGACAACAATCATACTCAGCATGAGTGATTGCCGATGAGATATGTGCGTATATATGTGTGTGTGTGTGTATGTATGTATATGTATATATATATATATATATATATATATATATATATAGTATGGATATATATAGTATGGAAAACTGACCAAAAAAGATGGAGACCAACAACAATAAATTACACCCTCGACATCAGAAGTATGATTTTTGACTGTTTCTAACATGTAAAGATTGTGTTTTGAATCCAAATATCACAACGAGAGCACTTGCGCAAGAGTTGGAAGCTTAAAAAATACAGTTCATGAACATGTTTACTGAATATTGTTAAGTAAAAACCTTATTTCTATACTCTGTGTGCCTAAAAAATGCTTGGAACTTTCTGGACAACCTAACATCATATAGTTCATTAGTTTTGGAATAAATCATAGGCATATATAAAACCAGACTCCTTTGATAATCGCCAACTCCAATGCATGTGTGCCACGGTTTTATTAGCTTTTATACTTCTCTTGTTCTCATTCTGGCTGTGTCATCTTAGCACTGCAAACTATCGCACACAAAATGTTACCGACTTTCCTCTAAACTTGGCATACTCCAATGTGGACAACCTTAAACACTGCCTGACGATAGATCTGGAGATGGAGTGAAACGCTATGATAAGGAGAGAACTGTAAAATGATTTGCCCCCTCGGACACTCCCGGCTTACTACGATATCATTTCTGATTGCCTTTGTGTATTTTGGTGAATCATTTGCATTTATTGTGTTGGCTCTGACTGGAGGCAGGAAAAATATCCATAGAAATCTATTGTGCTTGTCCAGAATTGTCCCATGTTAAAAAAAAATAAACAAACAATCTGATATATGCAGCTATAATAAAAAGAAATATCACAGCTGTTTGGTTACTCATAAAATTTCATTTTCCTATTTAGAATTAAAACTACTTGATCAATTTATGTGATATTTGGAATATGTTTTTTTTGTTCTGTCACGACTTCATACAGATTTTTCTTTATATATGGTGGAATTTTGAACAAGAATCAAATATATAAAGAAATGCACACACACACACTTCATAAAGTGGTATAGCATACTTACATCAAACCTTCCACCAGAACATGCGAGAGATAAAGGAGTATCTTTGGTTCGTTCAGACTGTGCTTCTATTTCAGCATTGTATTCTAAGAGAATTTCAACCACATCCACATGACCTGCTGTTGCAGCTAAAATCAAGGGTGTAAAACCTGTCGGAAAAAAAAAAAAAAAAAATACATAAACACATCATCATATTGAGTTTAACGTCTTTAAGAAATTGACTTCCAAACTGACTTCCTATCTGTCCAGGTTTTTATTTTCTTTCCGTTTCTCAAGTCAATGTTTATTACTTCCTTTCAGGTTTTCCTTGGCTTTCTCTTGCGAATTGAACCTGCTACTTCAAGTGATTTTTTTTTTAATTTTTTAATTTTTATTTTTACAAAGAGGCCATCACTTCTCAAGGCCCAAAGGCCACTCGAGGATAAGGGTTAATGAGTGTACAGTAGTCAATGGGATAATTTCTCAGTAATCGTTAGTAGAAATTTGGTAAATTGGATTATTTAATGGAACGGTTCATCAAGAATTTGCTTACGTTGGACTTGGAAGATAACCAAATTGTAGTCAGCTGGAAAACAGACAAACAGAAGAGAGTTCCATAGGCGTGCAGTTCTGAGGAAGAAACTTTGTTCATGGAATCTACGTTTTGGTTTAGGCACAGATAAAGAATGGGGAAAATTATTGACAGTGGTACCTACTAGTTTTGGTATGGTTAATAGGATCAGAAAAATATTAACCTAAATGACGTAAAAAAAATTTCTTGACAATAATAAAAAAACCAATTGATTTATTTATTAGAAGTTGTTCACTTACAACTTAAGACTAACAGCCACAGAATGTGCTATAAATCCCAGTCTAAGATTTAATATTGATTCTCAGGTTGGTCGATTTGGTAAACATTTGGGTCATATTCCTTTTGTAAACTTTTTTGCACCTACTTGCTAAACATCTATATGCCTCCTTTTAGGGAGTTCACACTTGATTATTAAAAGATTTAAAATGCTCTAAACAAGTTTTTTTTTCATTCCTGTTGATGCCAGCTGGACACTCATCGTCTGTCATCAGCTTCTTTGGAAATAATGTTTTATGGTACTTTTTCGCTTTGGAGACAAGTGAAAAATGTAGATGTAATCGGGGAATTTAGAACAAAATCAGTAATTGTATTGGAAGTGGGAAAGATTTTGGAATCGACCCATCACTAATATCTACTAAACTAAGAACTCTCATCCATCCTTTCAATGCAGCCATACATTATCACACTTCATACACATGCTTGATAAACTTCTCTTCGTCGACAGTGATAATGCTCTGCTGGGTTGTAAAGAAAGGCCATTTTCTTCATCCGTTCTTAACTCTTCAGCATTTGTTCCATGTTCAGAACTTTCATACACGTTTCTCAAACGTGATAATTTGCACTGAAATCCTTTATAAAATCCACATTGTAAGCTTGTTCTTGTTTCATCAGCCATAAACAGGTAAAAGTCATAAGTAATTTGTAATTGTATTCTTAGCAGTAATGAGGAGTCCAATATTTTTTGGATTCCGATACAATTACCGATTCTGATTTTTATAAATCTCTAAATATTGAACGAGAAAATTGTTATCACCCACCCCACCCCCATTACCATAAAAACACGTTAAATATGCATATATTTTCTCAAACATAAAATGTACACTTGCGGAAGGTGATCTATAGATTTTAGTTGTACTGGTAGTACAAAATCAAATGTTATTTTACTGTGGAAGATTTTGTTTAAAATGAAATCAAAGAAAATGATAATTAAAGGAATCGTTTTTGGCATTGAAAAATAGGTGCACATTTTTCCAATTCTAAAAATGATTTTGATACCCCCTTCCCCAAAGTCCTGACTTTCTTATTTCTGATTAATCGTCCCAACAATTCCAAATATCATGTGTACTAAAAGCTGAACCAGTGGCACAATGGATAAAGTGTTAAGTTATAAAGTGTTCTCGAAGTTAAAGGTTCAATGAATCCTCAGTACGAGTGATACTAAAAATTTCAATTAAAAATTATGGATGACAGAACAAGAGCAAGCTACCTTCATGGATTCAATAAAGGATTTTGTTCACAATTTTGTAGATTCCCAAGTTTACACTTGTAGAAGGTCAGAGGTTATATCAGCTGTCTTGAAACTTGTTCCTTCGAAACTAAAATCAACAAAGTCTAGGCAATTTTTGAAACAGCTTTTTCTGTTGATTGCAGTATGATGCTGGTCCTGTCCACCCTCCCAGGCTTTGTTTTCTATCTTTGAAAAGAGGTTAGTTCATTGCTAATCGCCTTAGGTGCCCTGTCAGGAAATGTTGAGGTTACTCATGCATTTTTTGCAAACCAAAGTAACCCTCTTCAGGGGTACTGGCTCATCAATCCTACTTTCTGACCCTTGTGTCACATTTCTTGCCATGGGAAAGATAAATACCACATCTAAGATGAGAAAAATAATCCAAATAATAAAAAATTAGTGATCTTCATTGGAAAAATTTGGAAATCTAACGCCTTCCAGATAATTTAATGTCTAATGAAATCATTAAAAAAAAAAAAAACTGCTACAAGTTTCTGTAATCATGGCGTAAACTTCTTCACTACTCGTTTTGTGCAGAAATTGTCAATTGATAATTTTATTTCTTTTTGTCTGATTTGTTAAGTTTTCGTGTATAGACTTACTGCTTCAAAGAAGGTTCTCGTGTATAGACTTACTGCTTCAAAGAAGGTTCTCGTGTATAGACTTACTGCTTTAAAGTATGATCTCCTATAGTTTTTTTTTTTAAACAATATTGTTTTAGTGGCAAAATCTCTTGTAAAGGCTATAAAGTCAGAAGTTTTGGAACGAGTCTGACTCAAAAGACAAACAACTCAGAGCAGGATTTAATTTTTTTTTTTTTTTTTTTTTTAGTTATAGAGATCTCTATTTTTTCTTTCTGTAATTGGTTAGACTATAAAGAAATGTTTACAACTGCGTGACAAAATACTGTTAAAAAAAGAAAAATTTAGTCAAACTATATGGAAATATCAAAACCCTTGGTAGGATCCGGACTCAAGACTCCTCGGTAGGATAAAAACTATCCAGACTTAACACTCCTTAATTTAATATCTTCCAATATTTAACATGTTGATTCTGCAGAAATTAAAACATCTGATGCCGCGACAAATTATTACGAGTTCAACTCTCACTCGTTCCTCATCTTCTGACTTTAAATAAAAATCACACAGGCTACCAAGAGACAAAAATGTAAATATTTTATTGTTTACCTTTTTTATCGCGATGCTCAATATCTGCCCGCTTCACAAGCAGCAACCGGACCAATTCTGCATGTCCCCCAGCACAGGCCAGCGTCAACGCAGTGTCGTGGTTGCTATCTGTTTGGGCATCCAGATCTATATGTTGCGGCACAAAGCGGTGTGGCGGTGAGATTCCAGGTGAGGCTGGAGACGGGGTGGGAGTTTGAGGAGTACTTGAAGGGGGAGGTACAGTCTCAAGACCTAGGGAGTTGGGAGTTGTTTGCATAGCTGGGTGATTGTTATTAATGTGGCGTTTCCACCTCGATTTTAAAATACTAGGTTGATTGACCTGAAAACAAAAACAGAAAATGAAATTATCAGCAACAATTTGCAGTTATGGTTTTGAATTTTTTACATAAAAGGTTGATTATTCATATTTGGATTCTTCAAACTACTGGTCTTATCTGGAGTGTAATTTTCACAATGTTTTGATCGATTTAAGCTCCGACCGTCTTCAGGTACATCTTCTTGAACTCTGGAATCTTTCTGTCAAACTTAGGAATCTGCACAGAATTTCAAATGGAATCCTTTATTTGATCCATAGTGGATAAAATATTTGGTAAAATCCAGCTGTAAATTACACTCTTCTGGAGGTTAAAGGTCTGATCCTTAATCTGGGTGACACTCAAAATATAATTGAAAATTACATAGGATTTCTACCCAATCATGATTAGAGCTAGGACAACAGCATATTCTTCTCATTGTTTTGACTCTCGAGTGCACATCCGTTGACATCTTATATGCTTTCATATACAGTGATATGGTTCTCGGTTGATTAACTGTGTTGGATATATACTCGAGAGTCAACACAATGAAAAGAATATTCTGTCGTCATAGTCCTAGTCATGACTGACATAATGAAAGCATGCTACACCCGCAGATTAAATAAAGCGTTCTGTTTGAAATTACATGCAGATTCTCAGAGTTCGATACAATACACACCTGAAGAAGTTTTGAGATTACATTGACCAAAACATTAAAATAAAACTCAAGATGAGAACAGTAGTCCAAATAATACAATTTGCAGATTCCAAAATTTATAATAATAATAATAATGATGATAACTTGATAAAATTTAATTTTTAAGCAATAAAAATATAAGTTTATGCTTCTTGAAATAATTCACCTTGGTAAATACACGAAATAAGTTTCTAATTTAAGGAAATAGTTGTCATGGTAAAAATGTTACATACCAAGATACACCTACCGAATAGTGTTACATCATTACCAGTCACTGGTGAATACAGTGTACAGATTCTGGTTATAGTCAGGTGAAGTATAATTATTAGAATTTTGGAAATGAATCATTTGTATATTTTATTTATTTATCTTGATGAGGATAATAGTCCGCAAATAAATAAAATATTCAGGTAAAGTACTTCCTAATTTTCTGCGGAACACTACCAGAAGCAGTCATAAGGCAAATCAATTCCTTCAATTTTATTATTCTTCAGTGTTTCTATCGTGAAGCGATTTATTGAAATAAAATATAAGAAAAGGACATAAAGCGTATACAATAAAAATTAAAATTATACAGAACCCCCCCCCAAAAAAAAAACACAATTAGTCTTTATTTGCACTTTTAATTACAAAATTAAAAAAAAATAAGTTTTTATTTTATTCAAAATTTTATAAAAATATTTATTAAATTATAAAAATAGATTTTTTTTTTTTTTAATTTAAAAAAATAAAGATTTATTTGAATTTAGGTAATAAAAACATGTTTATGGAAGTATAAAAATAAAATTATTGAAATCAAAATAAAATTTCAAATATAAAAAAAAAAAACCTATACAATACATAATATTCCCCAAATGGTTGGGGTTTGATTCTCTGCCACCACAGGAATTCTTGCAGATAACTATCGAAAAAGATTACTTGTGTTATTTTTATTTATGTAATTTTCAACAATGTCCTTTTCTATTTCAATAAATCGTTTCACAACAGAAACACTGAAGAACAGAGTTAAGGAACTGATTTGTCTTGTCACCACTTCCAGTAGCACTACACCGGAAGTTAGGAAGTATGTTGGCAAACTATAACCAAGATTTTTCTTTATTTTTTGTTTTTTTAATATACATGGAATTCTAGACAAGCACCAAAAAAGACAATTTTAATATTGATTTTTTTTTTATTTATTAAAACTAAAGAATTTCTAATAAATAAAATATATTTTTATTTTACATTTTTTAAAAAAAGTTCTTGATGAGTTGTCCCTTAATCCAATTTATCAAATTTCCACTACTAACGATTACTACGGTATTGTCACATTGACTACTGTATACTCATTAATCTTTATCCTAGACTGGCCTTCGGGCCTTGATAAGTGATGTCTTTTTGTTAAAAAAAAAAAATAAATAAATAAATAAAATGAAACACTGTTATGAAAATAAAGATTCCTGTCCAGAATTCCACAATATTAAAATACGAAAGGAAAATTCTACACGACTTATGAAACAAAACTATCATATTCAGAAAAGTCAAATTTTACGAGTATCCGAAAAGTGACTGTATCATCCACCATTGTTAAAAACTATCTCAAGAAACAAAAGGGAGATAAATCTAGTATGAATTATTGAGTTATGTTGTAATGCATACAAATTCCCATTTATTGCTTAAAAATGATTTTCTCTATACAAAAAAACATTTATCTTTTTGTCAAGTTTTGTGAAAAAATAAAATGGAATTTGAAAGATTCTGCAAATGGGTTGAAAGTTCCGATTGTAAATTCCAAATCTAAAAGCAAAATTTCAAGGTGCGATGGAATATGAGGATTTCCATAACTCAAAAATGATAAAATGCAAAGGGATGGAAGAAGGGGCCAAGAAACACAAGCTGACGTTTCACCCACATACTTTTGGTAAGAGGGAGATGGGAGTTCATACCTTTTCTAAAGGTATTTGATGCGTAAACAAATGTAACACATTCGATGGGATACAAGACTGGCTTTGTGGATATCCGTAGTTCGCATCGGCAACAACTGAGTCCTGCCACCCCCACCACCTTCGTACAAACTTTGAAATCTCAGTGTGTATATATATATATATATATATATATATATATATATATATATATATATATAAAAATAAAACAAAGTTATCGCTTCAATAATGAAAAAAATTCCATCGCGTAACAAAACCAGCAAGGGATCACAATGGACCTCTTGCAGTTCCTCCATGGTTTTAGATAATACACGTCTCCAGTCTGGTGATGTAGCGGCACAACATGATTTACGAGTGAATTTTGTTGTTTTTTTTCTTCTAATAATCAACCTAATAAAAAAAAACAAACTAAAATACAGAAAAATCTTTGATATATGTACCCATCATGGAATGAAAATATCACATTCCAAAAATTATGTAACTTGATTAACTATTTATGTTTTATTTATTTATTATCGTTTTACACATTTGCTTATATACACATGTTTTGGTTACCGAATTATATTAAACGATCTAGTATAACTTCATCATACATTACAGAAACCTGTAAGGCCTGATGAAGTTACTAGATCATTTAATACAATTCGGTAACCGAAACATGTGTAACTAAGCAGATAAAATGGCAATAAAAAAATAAAACATACTTGCTCTGCAATAGCATTGAGCACTTTCTTCAGGTTTTTAATAATTACCATTTTTGCTAAATATAATATATATATATATATATATATATAAAATTCTATGATGAAAAGAGGATGGTGTGTCTCGGTCTGCCCTCTTTAATAAATAAAGGGACAATTCAAACTATCAAGATCAAAATCAGCCTTATCGTGACTACGTCTTACTATCAACTGCTAAAAAAACAAAAACTACTTCATCAATATATTTTTGGAATATGACATCCTCGTTCCGTGACGAATACGATACGTACAAAGATTTTTTTTTTTTTTTTAAATTTCTGGAATCCTTTGAGATGAGGCTTCATAATTTGTGCATTCATTTTTTATTTATTGTTTGCAAACAGTTATTCTCATCTTCATAGTTGTTATTTCACCACATTTTGCCCAACTCATCCTCTGGCCTTCTTCAGATGATTAGTCGCAACGGGATAGGAATGCTGAGTCTTATAACTGTATCCCCAGTAATTACTGCCTTCCATAGTTGTCTCATCGTGTTTTGGCTAATTAAACCTCTGGCCTGCTTTAGGTAGGATACAAGGCTCACCTGGAACCACAGAGACTCAACGTCTACCCACTGTGCCATGGGCCTACGAACGTGGTGAAACAAAAACAACTATGAAGATGAGGATAAGTCCACAAAAAAAAAAAAAAAAAAAAAAAAAAAATGCACAAAAACTCTTCTGCATTTTTGTTTTTTTAATTGGTTAAATTCTGAACAACCAAATTTTGTCGTAACGATACGTGCAGATCTCAACGGCAATCATCATATTTGGTTTAACGTTCTTCTTACACGTGTTGCCCGACTTTTAGAAATTCTTTTTTTTTCCAACTAACCTATCTCTGTCCAGGTATTTACTTATACTTCTTTCTTTCAAGGATATTCTCATCACTTCCTCCCATATTTTACTTTGCCATTCTCTGTCAACTGTTCTACATCTACTAATCCAAGAACTAATTTTGGTATTTCTACATGACCAAATCAACAAAGTCGCCCGTTCTGCACTAGAATGTCCAACTGTAATATTCCCCTGAGGTCATTAGTAGAGCTATGACAAAAGCATATTCTTTTCATTGTCATGACTCAAGTATATATCCGACACAGTTAGACATAACTAATCAACCGAGAATGACATCACTTTATATAAAAGCATATAAGATATCAACGGACACACTCGAGAGTCAAAACAATGAAAAGAATATGCTGTTGTCCATTTATCAGACTCACAGTACTTGTCCATTATATCGTCCATTTTCCAATAACTTTGCTTATTCCATTGTTTATGTCGGTAAATATTAGGTAAATGCTTCTTGGGACATCCATTAATTGATAGTGAAAGAGTCATTATGGGGTTTTTAAAGGTTGATTTGTATATGTGGTACACCAAACCTGCATACAATCGATGGTACGCCAAGAACTAGAGCGGTTATGCCCCCCCATCGTCAAATATATGTCAAGACTCTAAGGACAAATTTATCCTTAGTTGACCTTTGACAACTAATTGCTTTCGTTTACTAGCCAAACCCACATGATTTTTAGAATATGACATATTCGTTCTATGGGTAGTATGTACATCATTAAGATTTTTCTGTGTGTGTTTTTTTTTTTTTTTAATAAGTGTAATTCTAAATACACACCGAATTTTATACTTGAAGATATGAACATTCGAATCTCCTCAGATGTTTTTTTAAACAGCTTTTGTTAAAAACAAAGTATATTGTTTCGTTAAACTTTTATTGTTGAAATAATTTGACTTTCCTCGTTTTATTTATAAAAAAAGTTGAAAAGATTTTTTTCACTCAGTAGTGAGCTTGGAAAGAGTGTCGGTGAAAGAAACACAATCGCCAAAACATAGGCGTTTCATTATTTCTAGTCGCCACTTTGAAAAATCACTTGCAAATGCGACTGTTTCACTCGCAATGTAAAGCCCTGTATGTGATGCTTTTTTTAGAACCCGATCATCAGTTTGCTGATAAGTGTAACTAGAACTACTGCGACTCATGGAATAGCAGGATTTGTGGTCAAGATTTACTCCTCTAGATCAGCCGTGTTCTGTCCATATCCATATTTAACAGATAACATCAAGATGGATGTGGCTCATCACCATGTTATACTATGGACGCACAAAGTGTTAGCAAGTGATTGAAAAAAAATTTAAAAAATAACGTTGGAAGTAAAAAAAAAAAAGGCCATAATAATGGACGGAAATATTTCAATAGCAAAACAGAAGCTAGTAAAAAGATGATGGGGTTGGGTAAAGAGGGTTGGAGCGATCAAAACCTTTTGAACTCTCAAGACAAGACGTCTCACGGGCTGTAGTCAATTTCCGAATAATCAACCCTGTCTGGCTTGTATAGCAATTGCAGAAGTGGTCAGTTTCTATCAGGCAAGCGTGGTGATGACCAAGACAAAAGTCCAGACAATATATTTAGTTTTGGATAGTTTTCAGTTTGGAACAGTTGAGGACAGATGGTGGCTCAGAGCAGTTCAGGAGAATTTAATCGACTGACAATGATGACCTCAACAGGCAACTGTTTCCCATGATGATATCACATATACATGCGCGTGCACACACACACACGTACACACACACACACTGCAACTGATATCTACAGAACATGTTGTAGTCTGTATTTTATCGTGTTGCTTGTTTTGTTTTTTTTACTGGAAAGCTAGTGACTGTGCCCTTGGCGATTGATAAGACGGTGCGGCCAGAATGAGAAGACAACTACGACAAACAGCATTGTTGTTGGTCATACTTGTCAAGGGTGACATCATAGTAGTCAGTTTCTATTAGGCAGGTGTGGTGGTGACCAAGACAAAAATACTGGACATAGAGGTCAATATATTTAAGTCAGTTTTGGATAGTTTTCAATTTTGGAGGGTTGAACACAGAAAGTGGCTCGGAGCAGATCAGGAGTTTTACCAACTGACAATGATGACCTCGACAGACAACTAACATGTAGATGTTAGTGATTAGAAGGTCATTTTCCACAATGATGCTGCACACACAGAGTGCAACGGATATCTACAAAATGTGCTGGTGTCTGATTTTCTCGTGTTTATTTTTATACTTGTAAGCAAGCCAGTGTTCACACCCTTGGAAATTACCAAGGTGTGTGAGAGAGATGACGACACGGCCAGAAAGAGAAGAAAAATATAATTATTCACTATTGATAGGCTGACTGCACTTTCCTTTTGCTTTATTAAAAGATATCAAACTCTCAGATGGTGTTTATTTCTGAAGCTATGCAAGACTTAAATTTAAGAAAAATGTGCTAAACAGTAATGTATATAAAAAAAAAACGTCAGATTGTGTTTTCTTCTTTTTCTTATCAGGGTATTGTAGCAATCCCATGCCATTGGCTAATGTAAGTAAAAGGAGGTAAAACTTGATGATCTTGGTGATAGATGATTGTGAAAGTGACGAGTAGGAGTGATGATTTAAATATAGTGGTGGTGGTGGTGGTGGTGGTGGTGGTAATAGTTTTCCGAGCGTTGTTTTACCTGGAGTTGCTGCTGTATCAGGTGGGCCTGCTGCTGTAGAAGGTGTTGCTGTTGCTGAGGGGTTAAATAATGGTGTTGGGCGACAACAGACTGGATATCGGCTCCTGTGGCCATGCCAACTGCAGGCACACCCTGCAGCTGTGGCTGGTCGGGAGCAGCTGATGTGGTGGCGGTGGTGGCTATAGACGGAGTTAAAACCTGTTGTGTCTGCAACTGTGGAGGAGGGGGAGGAGGAGGAGAAGATACCTGCTGGTTGGGAGGATGGACCTGCTGCGTAGTAATTTGTTGTTGCTGTTGCTGCTGCTGCTGCAAAGGCGGTAGAGGGGACTGCGTCTGTGGTAACGGATGTGGAGAAAATAGTTGAAGAATCTGAACTTGCTGATCCTGCTGCTGCTGCTGTTGCTGCTGCTGCTGCACGGACATTCTTTGGATGATTTGTCGAGGCTGGGGCATTTCCAATGTTGTACTGGAACCTGGAACCTCGCATTCTGCACAATTCAGAAAAAGAAACAAATAATATTAAAATTAACATGTTAAAAAAAAACAAATAAGAAAAAAACAAATACAGGCCGACTAAGTATGTATGGAAAACTAAGATTATTACAGTTAACTAATAAATTCTTTCCCCAGTTTAAATTATCTCCCGCTGGATAAGTGCTGTTTGAAGGTCACCAGTTAATCATGACATTTTACAAATTTGCACAAGTGGGAGAAAAAAAAAAAAAAAAAAAAAAAAAAAAAAGAAATAATTAACAGTGGCTTAAAAATAATTATAACTCTAAATGTTTGAACATGGTGATGTGAGGGGAGTGAGAGGACTTAATGCATAGAGGGTGAAAGTCTTTACTAACTTTATTAAATTGCCAGTCCAGTGTTTGATGAGAGAGTAGTAGTAATTTTTTTTAGTGAGTGAAAGTTAGACCCACTTTCTCTAAATGTGACTGTCTCATGAGAATCTGATTTGTTGGAACAAATTTAGGACATTTTAAAATCAAATTGAAGTGAATATAATAAGTAACCATTTATTATTATATTAAAGCCACGTCAATCAACTCGTGTCCCTTTTTATACAAATGTTTTCATCACACAAAATAAAATCTAAAAGATAACTTAGTTCTAAGATTGAGTTATGTTTGAAAGGGATTGCGTTAATCTAATTAGTTTGTTTTCTAAGAATTCATTTGTGTCAGTAATTTCATTTATACAAACTTCCCTGCGTCTGAAAGTAAACATTTTATTAAAACATTATACAAAGGGCAGTTGTTTGTTAAAGTTTAGATAAAACTTTAAAAATACACAACAAACCCCTTCAAGGTTAGTATTTCTTTAACAGTGTTTGTACAGACTTTCAATGTCCATTTTCAAAATTTTTTAAGGCCTTCTCCAGACAAAATTCAAGTTTTCAAAACAAAACTGGGTTTGTTTTACAATCCACAGCGATACGGAAAAAAAAAAAACTGGTAAAAAAATCAAATATGCAACAAATAAATGTTACCATAGCCAATAAAAGTTACTTTGCAATTCACCTGCATCATTTTTTTAGTATTTTTAAATAGTGTTTAAATTTTTTTTTTTCTTTTTTTTAATTTCATCTCAAAATACGAACTCTCATTTTAGGTTTTCATCAAATGATATGAAGAATTAAACACATTTTTTGATTTTATCATGTATTAATACAACCCAGGATTTTTTTTTTTTTTTTTTTTAAACGAATTAAAGGATGTTAACTCTGGATTTAATCTGTTTTTTTTTTTTTTTTTTTTTGGGGGGGGGGGGGGGTATTTAACATATTTAATATTTATGCCAGGGCTATAAATTATTATATAAAGAGCAGTTGCTTGTGTGTTTGTATATCCAGCTAAAAGTCCCAAACTACTAAACAAAGACCCATCAAGATGCTATTATCATGATCAGCACTTAAATGAATATCTAAACATTACAAAAAAATTATTCAATTTCTTAACATCAACTGGACCTGGTTTAGTCATGAAAAAGTGGTGGTGGTGGGGGGGCGGTCAGCATATGTATTAGCTTAGAAATAAACTGTCGACTACTTACATGAGGAATATATTCTGTAAAGGAGAACTGTCTTGTATGGGTCTTGCTTAAGAGGAATGGGCTGGGCAGAGGAAACGAGGGAGGGGGGAGAAAAAAAATCGAGAGGAAATGGAGGGAGAAAAAAAAAAAATCGAGAGGAAATGGAGGGAGAAAAAAAAAATCGAGAGGAAATGGAGGGAGTAAAAAAAAAATCGAGAGGAAATGGAGGGAGAAAAAAAAAATCGAGAGGAAATGGAGGGAGAAAAAAAAAATCGAGAGGAAATGGAGGGAGAAAAAAAAAAAAACAAAACAAAAAAAAAACGTTGGTAATATTCCGATCAAGTTTATCTAAACTGACATAAGATACCCGACAAAAACTTAGTGTTTAAAAATTTTTTTTAAAAATCCTAGTTAATTATAAAGTTAGCACCGGATGAAAACTTTGCGTTTTTTTTTTTACTGAAAATAATGGCCAATGTTTAAAACGTTAGAAAACACGTTAAAATTCAGGAAAAAGAATTCTTATTGAATACTGTCATTGTATGTTAATTTCAATGAAAAAATGGGTAATTGTACAGTTTTAATCAAGACATTAAAAAATGAAAATATCGAAAAAAAGGTTATATTGTATGTATCCGTTATGGAATGAAGTTCTCCGGAAAAAAAAAAATTTCACTTAATCTTATCAAGTAGCTATTTTTTTACAGCGAAAACACAATTTCTGATACTGAGCAAAAGGATAATTATGTTTAGATAATTATGTTTTAGGAAGAAAAGCTTGTATTAAAGATGGGGAAGGAGTGGTGGCGCTTTGAGCTGAGTTATCTTCCCATGGCGTGTCCAAAAATTCAAAAATGGCTACCTTCATTGCGCTCTCATAAAAACGTGTTTTTCTGCTGTGAAAAGTGAATTTTTTTTTTTTCTAGAGATCCTCAGTCCAAAACGGATGCGTACAATATAACCTCTTTTCAATATTTTCATTTTTTAATGTCTTGATTAAACTGTACAAGTACCAAAAAATGAATTTGCACAGTTTATGGACTATATTGCAATAACATTATTTTGAAAGCCGTTCTTAGCAAGGTGAGAGGTGGGGCTACTTAAATATTCTGTACTTTTACCTAAGAATTTAATAAAGAAAAATATATTTGCATGAAGTAAGAGTGTGGATTTCCCTTACATCTTAGGTGTAGGAGCTAACAAAAAGGAAGCCTTTTGGTTGATCCAGACTATAGTCAATCACTTTAAGCCTTTTTCATTAGCAGATTCATTAATCAAACTGATATTTGGAATGGTGGGGGTGGGGGGGGGATTTGTGAGAGGGGGGTTCAAATGGATCTTGTGGAGCATGCACATTTAGTTTTGGCAGACTGAAGTTTACACCGCAAATGAAATGCCCTAACAAATAAAATCTGATAGTATATCATTGTTATGGTTTTTTTTATTGGAATCCTTTAAGATAAGTAATTTTTATATTTACTTACCTGCAGACTTATCCTCATCTTCATAGTTGTTTTCCGTTTCGGCCAGCTATACCACCTGACGAAGGCCACAGGAATAGTTGGCCGAAACGTGGTAAAACAACTATGAAGATGAGGATAACAGTCTGCAAAATAAATAAAAACTGATAGGGTTCATCACGTTCAGCTTAACATACATTTCAAGGAAAATAAATATTAAAATGCCTGGAAAAAAAAAGGGAGGGGAGTACATTAACAATGTCAGGGAGAAATTTGATCCATTCATCTGAAAAAGTCAAGAAAAGTAAAGTGTGTGTATGTGCATATAGGGGAGATGGAAGGCCTTCACATAATTGTGATCAACTGCATATCTAAGGGGAAAACATTTTTCTTTTTGAATAATTCATTAATTTTTAATTTATGAAATGCTTATTTTTTTTTTTTTCTACAGGAGGCAAGAAAAAAAAACTTTATGAAATAAATACTTGGAAGAAAGGAAGAAAAAGAAGAAAGAAAGGAGAGAAAGAGAGAGAGAGATAATGTCTATCACACTTATTAGTAGGGCTAGGACAACAGCATATTCTTTTCATTGTTTTGACACTCGAGTGTATATCCGTTGATATCTTATATGCTTTTATACAGAATGATGTGGTTCTCAGTTAAATTAACTGTGTCGGATTTTATACTTGAGAGTGAAAACAATAAGAATATGCTGTTGTCATAGCCCTACTTATTAGACACAGACATACAATGAAAGAAAGACTGAAAATTCATAGAAAAGGTTGTTTAGATATATCTCCAAACAAGGAGAGGAGTTAAATCAAATTAATTAATCTCTTACAAAATATTGTTTGGAGGAAATATTTTTATATAAGACAATCCCAACCTAATCAAATAGCTCAATATACACGATAGAGCAAATTAAAAATTGTATGATTTATAATTAAATTTTTTTGTAGTAAGAATATAGAATTTTTAAACAAAAATATATTTGAAGCAAGGAATAAACAAAATTGTAAGTTCTTTTCATTAAATTTTGTGCATTTCTTGCTTCAAATACGTCTATATTCCAAATTTGAAGATGCCCATCTTACCAGTTATTTCTTTTAGCAGGTTAAAATATTCAATTTTTGACAACACCTGTTTTGTAGTGCAAGGATTTTTGTCATTTGTATATGCTATGTAATTACATCGAGCTTCATAAATTAAAGGATTAGTATAAATAAAAGGTGAAATATAATTCAAAAAACATTTTTTTTCCTATGAACTTATTTTTAATATATCAGTTAAATAAATTTTTTTTTTCAAATGTTCTCAATTAATTGAACTCAATAAAAATGAATTTATACTTTCAAAACAAAAAAAAAAAAAACCTTCCTAAGCACAAAGATTTATTTAAATCATACTCATGGTATTTTATCATTAATATAGTGTATCTTACCCATGTTTCGTTGAATGGTGGAACTTCACAAAATAACTTATCAAAGACAGATTTATGTTCCATGTAAAAAAAAAAAAAATTCTCCAACTATCTTCATTCTTTCTTTCCTCCCTCTGAAGAACACAAATCTGTCTCAAGAGATACTTGAATTTCCATCATTTAACGAAACATGTGTAAGACACTATATGAATAAAATACTGTGAGTGTGATATAAATACATCTTCGGGCTGTGGAAGGCTTTCTAGTGAGATTATATATACACACACACACACACACGTATAGATATAACACTGACATAGCAATGTTTTAAACTTAAAAACTTAGATCGCTTCATACGCAAGAGAAAAATATGAACTGAATGACAGATTTTTTCGCCTGAAGAGATCTTAGTTTTTAATAAATTAAGATTTGAATATCACCATGCCAGTGTTATGTCTGTACATATCTGCATAAATAAAAATGTTAATATAAATAGTTCTAGTCATTATAAGGCACTATTATATAAACCCGGTTGAAATTATCTGAATTTTCACCAAGTGCTTCCACCCACTTTATTTTCGTTGTATGAAACTAAATATAGTCTACATTTGTAGACCTTATGTCGAGCAGTTGTGTTCCAAAATTTTATATGGTTAATTAAGATTGAATACTATGCAACCAAATATAGAAACAAATAAAAATACCTAACTTTATACATATGCTAGCAGGGAAACCCGACACTGAATGAGGATTAACAAATGTTTCAGAACAGGCATATTCGCATCAAAATCTGTGTAATCACCCATTTTCCATTTAAATCGACTGATTGATTGCCAGGCAATCAATGGTGTACTGGGAGGAGGCTTCACATGCCTTTCCACAGTGAATTACTTTACAATAAACTGTTGTCTACATTGCACTGTAGAGAATCTACAGTTGATTTTATAAAATCATTTTTATATATAATAGCTTGAATTAAAGTAACATTCATTACAAACACACCGTCTTAAGAAAAAACAAAAAAAAAAAAAAAAAAAAAAAAGAACACTACTATTGATTTTATACGCTGGGCCCTTGTTTGTGCGGTAATAAAACTTCTCAAATGATCCCCCCCCCACATAGGCATCACCACTTATCAAGGCCCAGAAGCCACTCGAGGATAAGGGTTAAAGAGTGTACAGTAGTTAATTGGACAATATAGTAATCGTTAGTAATGGAAATTCGGTAAATTTGTTAACTTAAGTGGAACGTCTCATCAAGAACTTGTTTACGTTGGACTTGAAGACAACCATATTGTAGGCACATAAATACATGGCGGATATTTCAAATCACAGTCTTCATAAAATTAAAATAGGGTAAATGTTTATTTTAACTGTAACAACGCCAACCATTCTAGTTTGTGCTCTTCGGGGTTATCGAGGCCGCTGAAAACGAATCTGGCATTTAAACCCGTCGCAAATTAACCATTTGCATGGTATTAACCCCTGAAGCCTGATTATTTTGCGCCATTTCACTGCTTTCGTTAACGCTTTTCTTACATGATGCGTTCACGTGTGAAATATTAAACTGTTCTTTTGCTCGGTTAATGTCAACGTGTTACAGAAAAAAGGTTAATTAGGCGGACGTACACGAGCGCCACCCCTCCAGCAAAACACTTGCGATATTAGGCTGTTCGTGAAAGGAAAAAGGAAGGCAAGGCAAGGCAGATGAAGACAGAAAAGAGAAAAAGATAGAGAAAGAAAGAAAAATCATAAAAAAAAAAAAAAATATAATGAGGTAAAGTCCTAGCAAGTTGTCAGAATAAGATTTTTCTGATTTAAAAAAAAAAAAAGTGGATTTTAAATAAAAAGCTGAGATTTTGCATGTACTGATTTAGGCAGAAATTCACTTTTCTGGATTTCTGTCTAAATCAGTAGATGTGAAGTCTTAGCTTTTTATTAAAATAAACCATAATTTTATTTAAAATGTGGGGCATTCACATCTATTAAAAGGTAATTTATTATAATCATAGTAAAGCTAAACTTTTTAGCTTATTAAAAGTGGGCAAAAGTTGACTTAGATTGAGTATTAAATACTAATCCCTATTATTTCCTATCTGTACATCGAACAGAGATCATAATACTTAGTTTGCTGCACCTATAATGACAAAGGTCCATACAAAAATTTCAGCCAGATCAGCCAAGTAATTTCTAAGAAATAGTGGAACAAACTAAGAAAAAAAATAATAATTTAGATTTACATAAGATAATCTTGTTTGGAGCTAACGGAGTAGTTCCTAGCTCACAATAGAAAAAAAAAGAAAAAAAGCTCAATATTTTCTGCATGAAAGATTAGAGCTTTAATTATACAAATTCAAAGATTTACAATAACATTTAAATCAGGTTTCAAACAATAAACAGTACGAACAAATATGCTTTTTTTTTTTTTTTTTTAAACATACATCTCAATTTTCTTCGACTTACTTCCATCGTTTTGAACTTCTGACATGTTTTTAAACAGGTTTTTCTAAAAAGAGAAAAACTTTTTTTTCTAACATGTTGGCAAGATTTGAGAGCATATCTTTCCATGCCTTTGCCGATCTGTTTAATAAAGGTTTCTTTCAAAACATACATAAGAAAAATACTTGTTTTAAAACCCCAATTAAATGCCATTTTAAATCTTTGAATTTCTGCGTGTGTTTGTGTGTGTGTGTGTGTGTGTGTGTGTGTGTGTGTATACATATATGTTGTTGATTTATTTTTTTATAAGTGATTCTGTGGTATTTTTAATTATGCTCATCTGAGCGTTTGAGAGAGTTACCTGCCCTTTGTTTCTATTTTTTATGTCACCTCCCACCCCCTTTTTGGGACATTTTTTTTATTATTATTAATTTTATTTACTAAACATTTGAATATTTTATTCAAATATTAAATATCTTTTCGTGCATAAAAAGTTATCCATGGATACATGTTTCTGGGTATCACCTGTCTTCAGCATGGCTAAACTTTTGACAACCCATAACAGCTCGATTGACAATCCGATGTTTTGTTTTACTACAGGGTCATGATACCTCGTCAAATTTTATGCACGATTTTTTATCGCTTTTAAATACAAGAGCTACTGTTGATTTAAAAAAATTTTTTTTATTAGTGATTTATTTAGGCATGTAAACATATTTAACAAGTAAAATTAATATTTATATATATATAATATAAAGCTGAATGTATGTGTGTGTCTGTCTGGTCACGAATAGGCTCCTATAGGGTTGACTATTTTAAAAACCTGATTACATATAATGATAGATGTATCGAGACACAGGAATGGGTATGTTTCATCTGGAATAATGAGGATTCATTAAAATTGTGGGGTCTGCGTTCGCGCCTGGTCCACAAAGTATGGAAAAAAAAAAAATGTTTACAAGTGTTTTTGATATAGATGTACATAATACTTTGATAAGTATGTTTTAACTTAAATAGGGATGGTATAATAAAATTGTGGGGTCTGCGTTCGCGTCTGGCCTCCATAGAATGGAAATAGGCACAAACTTTAATAAAGACTTTTCATATCTATCTGTGTAAGTATACTTTGATAATTATATTTCAGTTTGAAGAAATAGGGTATAATAAAATTATGGGGAGGGGGGGGGGTTCATTCGCACCTGACATCCATAGAATGGAAATATGTCACAAAGTTTAACAAGGTTTTTTAATATAGATCCACAGAATATTGTGATAAGTGTTTCAGTGTGAACAGGTATGGTATAATAAATTATGGGGTTTATCTATTTTATTTTTACTTTCATCATATTTTGCTTTGGTTTTGATATCCCCAATTTCAACCCAAATTTACAACCCTTCCTTTTCATAACCTATCATACTTTCATAAATCAGAGTGCATTTTCTGTAGGCTGTTTTTGAACCCAGTCAACACGTACTTTTGCTAGTGTGAGTGTATATATATATTTATATACTTCAGAATAATGTAATGCAATAAACCTACTGGTATGCAAATCCAGTGATTACCAATCAAAGGAGAAACCAGGGAATCATGCCTACTTTGGATTGCTACCTTGCCTTGGAGGAATTCCAATACGCATTGGACCATTTTACCTCCCTGTTACCAAAAACTTTCACTTCAGGATTTACCATACAATTTTGATCTGAAGTTCAATATCCTTTTCATTCTGCAAAAATATCTAATTTCCCTTATTCTATGATTTAAAAAATTTTAATTATAATTTTCTATGTTTATTGCATTTAGCAAATTAGGTGCAAAGCATTTATAATATTTGCTGATATTTTTTTTCCTCTGAGGAGATGAATAAACATCGAAAACTCATGGGCTAAGAAAATATATTTTATTAAAATGTATTGTTTTTCAAATAATAAAAATTGTAGATTTGAATTTCAACTGTTTCCAATCATAAAATTTAAATTACTAAATTATATATATATATATATATATATATAGCAAAACTTAACTAATGGATAAACCATTTAGATATTTGGTCTAAGCAGAAAAAAAAAAAATTTAACACATCAATAAATAAATTTTCCATTCTCTGACAAAGTCCACACAGAAAATTTTTTCAAAGATTAAAATCATTACCGTAACAGAAATAACTATAGCTTTGGTGTGAGTTCATAGATTTATCATTTACATCATGTTTCAAATATAAGCAATCATAAAATAAATGGGCGAATATTATCAATTATTGGAAATAATCTTAATAGTATAAATTTATTTTGCTTAAACTACATATTAGCATTAAAAATAATTTAATATATAAAAAGTTTTTTTGTTCCTCTTATTTTTTTAAAAATGTTCAGATTTTGTTCTAGCTATGAAGATATGGCATCCTACTGTATGCCAGACATTTACTGCTATCTCATACATTCCAATCAAGAGATATGTGCAGTTAAAAATCCCAAACTACAAAACAAAAGCCCACAAAGTTGTTATATTATTGACTAGTGTGGTTTCGGATAAATATCTAAAATTTCAAGAAATTCTTTAGGGGGTCAACTGAGCCAGGTTTTGAATGTGTTGACTATTATGTGTGTGCGTGTGTGTGTGTGTGTGTGTGTATATATATATTATGATATTGGGTTTTTATGGCAATCACCACCCTGAATTACTGACTCAATGTTTAATAATTTTAAAGGAACTGTAATTGGAAATTGTATCAGGATCAGGAATTTAGAACAGAATCAGTAATGGTATCAGAATTGTCCACTCGCAAATATATTTAAATATGTACCCCAGAAAAATGTAATTAAATGTATTATCCAATATTCACATTTTTTTTTCTTAGAAAAAAAATAATAAAAAATAAATGTAAATATTTAAAAATACATCAATAACTATATCTGCCATTCTTTGACAACGTCCAAACAAAAGAAAACTTATCAAGGTAATCTTTCAATTTGGTTATTTACAGAAGATAAAAAAATAAAATAAATAACTGATATAAAAACGAAAATCATTGTCACCAAAAAAATGGATTCGGGTTTACACATCTGACGACACATTAACCTCTTTTGACTTGATTAAAAATACCAAACTGATTAAAGACAAGTTGTCATTTTACTCAAAGCTAGTTCATACCATAATTCTGTAGCTCATATTGATGTTTTCCTTTGTTCACTGACCCTGCTACTTCGATTGTTCTACCTCTTCTCACCCAATCATTCTCATCCATTCTTTCAATATAACCAAACCAACAGAGTCTCCTGTTCTTTACACATCTTATACGATCCAGATTTAATCTTGCCTTATATTACACATTTATTTTATCTTTTTCCTATCATTTCTCTCCATGCAATGCCTGTCCTCAACCCATGCTGGTTACGTTTCATTTTTATAGATCACAAACTGTAATGAAATATGCCAATAACACGTTACAACAATCTTATATAGAGATTGTGTCCATCTGTCTGGCAGTTATATACATTTTTTTAAACAAATACATTAGGGAATTTCTCTCATTTAAAAATATCAGAGACATAAACTAACTTTTTTTTTAAAATGAAGAATATTGCATTAATAGTAAATAATAAATTCCCAGCAAATAAAGCAGACGCCATGGTTTGAAACCAAAATTGTGAGATCTACACTTTGAGGTTCTACAAACTGACCTATTTGGACTTAATGAATAAACCTTAAAACATCATAACTAAATAATTATAGCTTTGCCATGACATCATAGATTTATAATTTGTGTGAAATATTTGCTAATTTTCATCAGCTACTGGCAAATAGTTCCACTGCCTTTATATATGAATATCTTGGGAAAGACAAAAAGCTAAGGGAATAAACCCCAACAAAAAAGTATAGTTCTGAGTTCCGATAGGCAGATGATAAAGCACTGCAACACACTTCTGACAACTCTTGCATCTACACCGGCTGTATTGGCTTGCCTTTCCGTCGAATTTAGTCTGCAATGCCGAGAGGGGAACCCTGGTAACTGGGAAAACCTAGGTCTCCTTATTAACTGCCAAAGCAAGCATCTGGAGAGGCAACACCAGCTTCGATTTTATAGCCACAGCCGGCACTGCAGTACACCAGACAAGATGCAGAATGTGGTTGTCTTGTTAGAAGGTTGCCTTCACATTTTAAAATAGGACTTCAAATGTAAGCGATCACAAAAAATAAATGATCATAAAAAAATGATCACAAAAAAATTAAATGATCACAAAAAAATAAGTGATCATAAATTAAATGATCACAAAAAATTAAATGATCACAAAACATTAAATGATCACAAAACATTAAATGATCACAAAACATTAAATGATCACAAAACATTAAATGATCACAAAACATTAAATGATCACAAAACATTAAATGATCACAAAACATTAAATGATCACAAAACATTAAATGATCACAAAACATTAAATGATCACAAAACATTAAATGATCACAAAACATTAAATGATCATAAAACATTAAATGATCATAAAACATTAAATGATCACAAAACATTAAATGATCACAAAACATTAAATGATCATAAAACATTAAATGATCACAAAACATTAAATGATCACAAAACATTAAATGATCATAAAACATTAAATGATCACAAAACATTAAATGATCATAAAACATTAAATGATCATAAAACATTAAATGATCATAAAACATGAGTAATATCAGCAATAGGATTGGAAATCATTTTAATATAAAATTGATTTTGCTTTAACTATATATTAGCGTTTAAAATAACTTAATATTCAAGGTATACTGTATTATATGAAAAGCAGTTGTGTGTGTGTATATATGTGTGTGTGTGTGCAGCTAAAAATAAAAAACTATAAAGATCTTTAGCGTGTCAAACTCCATATGACATGCATCCAACGCTTAACCGCTATATCTAGAGTCCACAAGTTCGCACCACATCATTAACTGCTTGTCTCTCTCCTTTTATTTCTTATCCATCTTTCTCCCTCTCTACCTCCGCCTTTAAAGTTTTACCCATCTTAGCCCCCCCCAAAAAAAACTTCTATTCTTATCTGTGTCCGGTTGAATATTTTAAACCCCTCTCGTCACTTACCATCTTTCAATATTTCTTAAATCTTAACTGTTGCTGAATTAGAATTCTAATTAACTTTTTTTTTCTGTGCTTCTTCTAATATCGTTTTTCCTAATCATAATCATTTCTCTAAAATCTGATGAAGTTACTGAATCGTTGATACGACTCAGTAACAGAAACATATGCAACTAAGCAGATAAACCAGTAATAAAATATATATATATATATATACTCTGCAATAGTATTGAGCACTTTTCAGGTTTTTACTAATTATCATTTTTGCTAAATATATATATATATATATATATATATGTGTGTGTGCATGTGTGTAGCTAAAAATTTAAAAAAAACTATAAAACAACCACACACAAAAAACAGTCAGTATATTCTTGATCAACGTTGTCCCGTATGAATAATATCTCAAATTTGAAAAGAAATTATTAATTCTTATGGGGCTAAGTCGGTAGAAGTGGGATCAGCTATTTTATGTACTAACTTGAAAAGAAAATGGCAACTCGTTCATACAGGAATCTAGTACATAAAGGAGAATTGGCTGTGTGTGCGTGTGTATGTGTCCAGCGAGAGGAATGGGCTGGGTAGAGAGAATGAGACGTAGGGTTTAAGTGGGGGGATGGATAGAGATAGAATTTTTTTTTTATAGAAATGTGTTACACTTTTGCCTCGGCTAATACAAAGTAGCTCTACTACAAGGGACGTTCCAAAAGTAATACCTATTTTTTTTTTTTTTTTTAATCTAATTCGAATGGATCAGAGAGGCGTGCAAATTGCATTGCTATGATGGCTGGACGTATACATTAACAACCTGAAAGTTTCATCTCTCTGTTGCCGATATTGACAGTGAGGGACTTTTTAAGAACTCAATCCCTGTCATGGACGTGCGTCAGAAGCAGAGATGTGTCATTGAGTTCCTGGCGAAATTGCATTGAGAATGGTGGTGACTATGGAACAGAAAAGGTTGCTCATTTTAATATTACCACTCCCATCTTCGTAGCTCTTAACTTTTTGAGTAAAAAAAATAATAGGAGGCTTTATTTTTGGAGTGACCCTCGTAGTAAGAAATAATTAGTGTTCACAGAGATTGCTTATACATTTATAGCAAACCTTAATTAGGTCTGATTAATTTCAGTATTAAAGAGAAAAAAAAAAAAAAATTGAAATTGGCCATTCAGACTGAAAGCTTTGTATGTTAGCAAATGCTATTGAAGTTGAACTTTAAAAACCCAAAGAGCCTTATACGAGAGAAAAACAATCCAGTTTTTTTTTTCTCCATATAAAAACATTGAACAAGGTTCTAGTCTAACTTTACATTGAAAAAAAAAAATGACCAAATTATGTTTTTATTGCTTTTAAAATATTTTGAATTTTAGTAAAGGTTGGTAGAGTACCTCATTCTCACGAATCTGTCCTGGGATAAATATACTAACTTGCGTCAATAAAATAAAAGCTAAACTTATTTTCCGACTAATAGAGTATCAAATTGGTGAAAAAAAAAAAATAAAATAAATACATAAAAAAATAAAAAAAATTTTTTTTTTTTTTTTTGTAAATAAGCCTAACGCACCCAAAGATTATCCATGCCAAGACTCATATTTTACTTAAACTTTCCAAACTTAAAGTAAAAAATAAAAAATTTATTCATTGTTTTTTTTTTTTTTGTTTTTTTTTTTGTTGTTAAATGAAAGTTTACACCATGCTGCACAACATTTTGGGGCTACGAACAGACAGAGAGCTTTAAACAAGTGTCCATGAGACCAACCATCATCCAACCAACCAACAAGAACAAGAACAAGTGAGCAGGAGTCGGTTGGAAGGAGAGGGGGGAGGGACACACACGTACCTCTAGCGTTTTCCTCGTTGAGCCGCCCGATATTTAGAGGGAAGGACTGCAAGGTGGCACTTCCAGCAATGTTATCAAAAGGTGGTCCCTTGTTCTGTCCATTGTTCAAATTACTTGCGGAGGTGGACGCTGGTGTGGCTGCCATGACCGATGTCGAGGAGGAAGAGGAAGACGAAACAGAGGAAGAGGAGGTAGGTGATGGCAAAGAAATAGATGTCAGAAGCGAACTGGCCACGCTGGTGGCAGTAGTGGACACTGTTGCTGCTGCTGCGGCTGCTGCTGCTGAGGTGACTGTGGTCAACACCTCCCGATTCACCTGCCTCTGTCTTTCGATCAGTCTGTTCAGGACTTCTTTACTATTGACCAGCAGGTTGCCCTCGGACCGATTGATAGCCTGCTCAGGGTAGCAGTCATCGCCTGTCAGGGGGGGTTCACCGAAAAACGCTTGCAACTGACTGTACACACTGTTACTAATATCGGGGTTTTCAAACGAAGACTCAAGAATCTCAGACAAGTTCTCAGTCTGCTGTATGCTGCTACAGTCACGGCTGCATTTGGATTGTTCTTCAAGTATTTGCAGGGGCCCAGGGCTAAACTGGTGCCCTCCGAGGGCCATCTGCTGTTGTTGCTGCTGCAGTGCATGTTCAAGTTGATCAAAACTATGTTGCCCACCTGGTTCGGCAGTTTGCATCTTTCGTTCAACCTCTTGGAGTTCCTCAAAGATTTGCTGCCGACGGATTTGCTGTTCTTCAGGTCCAAAATCACCACACTCTTGTTCTCGGGCCATGACTGTGTTAATCAACGTCTCCATTTTCTCTGGTCTAAAGTCCATTGGGTCAGTCGGTAACATATCGGAGAGCATACCGCCCTCGGGTGAGATAGCATAATTATACAAATGAGGCATGTTGAACCCTTTGGTTGTCTTAACATAACTATCCCCGGTCTTCTTCCATTTCTGTGCATTCAACCGGAGTTGGTTAGAGTGTCTCGGTGAAAAACACGAATCCTTATCATATAGGTTTTTAGATAGACATTGTTGACCTGAAACGACAAGTAGAACTTATATAATGGCTTAAAGGTGGCCCTAAGCCAAAATCAGGCATCTTGGGGTGCATTGGCGCTAGAGGTTCTTCACAAGAGTTAGCATAGCCAGCAAAAGGGTTGGAATGGTTTTAATAAAATTCTATGAATAAACCATAACCTTTAGTAATTCCCAGGACTCTAAAAGTGAAGAATTTTGGTTAAAAAAAAAAAAAAAAAAAAAAAAAAAAAAAAATTTTTAAAAGAAAAGAAAAATTTTTTTTAACGCAAAAATTATGTCAATCATGCACTCCATAAATAATCAAACCAAATATTTTTTATTATGGCTTAAATGAGTCCCTAAGCCAAAATCAGGTGTGTTTAGGATGTACTGGCAGATCATTGTAAGTTAGCATAGCTAGCAAGAGAGAATGGTTTAATATAAAATTCTATAAATCTTTGGAAATTCCCAGGACTCTAAATTTTTTTTTTTTTTTTTTAACCAAAATTCATTTTTAAACATTAATTTAATGCTAAAATTAAGTCAATCATGCATTCCATAGTAACAAAACAAAACAAACAAAAACAAACATCTAAATATTTTTTAAAGGTAGCCCTAAGCCCAAATTCAGCATCTTGAGGTGCATTAGTCCTATAGGATCTTCACAAGAGCTAGGATAGCCAGCAAGAGGAGCAGTTTTAATAAAATTCTATGAATAGCTATTATCTTTTGTCGATTCCAAGAACCTAAAACTGAAGAATTTTGGTTAAAAAGTAATAAAAAAAATTAATTTAATGCTAAAATCAAGTCAATTATGAACTCCATAAAAAACAAACAATTAAAATAAGTTTTATAATGGCTTAAAGTAGTCCCTGAAATAAAATCAGACGTCTTTGGGATGCATTGGAAAAATCATTGAGAGTTAACATACCTGGCAAAAGGGTCAGAATAGTTTTAATATAAATTTCTGACTGACCATAAACTTTGGCAATTACTCTGGATTCTAAAAGCTAATATTTTGATTTTATATATATATAGCAAAATTAGGTCAATCATGCACCTATATATTGCTGTTAACACAATCATAAAGGAGGTGGGGGACATACATCTGAATATGCATTTTTTATATCATGGCTTAAAAATGTCCCTAAGAAAGCATCAGGCTCCTTGGGAATGCACCAAGATCTCCACGTAAAATATATTAAAAAAAAAAAAAAAATCTATGAGACAGTTACTGAGAGTCATCCAAGGATCTGGTGACTTCAATTAACTTTGGTGAATATCCTTTACCAATTCCTGAAATTCTAAAAAGAAATGATTTTGTTTTATTAATTCTACTTGAGGAGCTAGTCTTACACAAAAATCTTAGATTCTAAATACAGTAGAACCCCGGGATACAGCATTAAAAATTAGTAACAAAATACAGTACAGTATATAATGCACACAAATGTAATCAAATGACATTATAAATAATAACGTAAGGCGGGGCAAATAACGTAATCATGGGCTGGAAAAACACTGTATTCCACATTGTAACCTGAAAAACCTGTATCCTAGAGCCACCGTATCCCGGGGTTCTACTGTAAACTGAGTACAAAGCTGAAGATGATATAAAAATTCATAATTAAGGAAGAGCAGATCATAATCAAGATAAGAAATAATAACTAATAGGGTATTGCTGCCACATCTGAACTGGTGCATCTACCACTAGCCTCTCGCTATTAGACAGGGTCCAGAAAAGAGTCTCCAATCTAATAGGTCTTGCACTAGCAACAAAATCCTAACCCCTGTCCCATCACCACATTGTCTCATCCTTATGCCAATTTTACAAGTACAGTAGAAACCAGAGATATGGCATTAAAAATCAGTAACAAAATACAGTACGGTATATAATACACATGTATATAATCAAATAGTGTTATTTATAAATAACACCGTAAGACAGGGCACCCGTAACCAGGAGCTGGAAAAACATATTCCCAATCGTAATCGGAAAAAAAAAAAAAAAGTATCCTAGGACCACCGTATCTCGGGATTCTACTGTATTTTAATGGGATGTGCTCTGACGAACTCGTAGCACTTGTGCCCTCTCGGCATAAATACCTCCCGAATAACCAAATAAGCAGCAAAATCCCACCTTCACACTGTAGAGATCCTTAGATGCCGCAATAGTTTCTTCCCTCAAAATGCCAGACTTAGGAATTCCTTTCCTGGTTTCCTGCTCCCTAATGTACTGACATGCAAGTTTAAATGTAATGTGAAGAAATATCTACATATCGAAGATGAGGAAAACAGTCCCAAACAAGCAAATGGAACAAATATGTTAAGAACATTGCCAATATTGCTGCAAAGAAGGTGGGCTACCTCCACCATGCTAGAAGATGACACAACAGAGTATCCTATATCCTTACAAAGCCACGATTTTCCCATGCATGGAGTATTATTGTCATATCTGGGCTAGTGCATCTACCACTCATCTCTCATGCTCAGACAGTGTCAGAAAAATAGTCTCAAATCTGATAGGTCTTGCGCTGTCGGTCAAGCTCCGACCTCTGTCCCATCACTGAAATGTCACATTCCTGTGCTTGTTTTACAAGTACTTTATTGGAATGTGCTCTGATGAACTCAGCACATATGCCCCTTCGATGTACACACTCCTGACTAACTCAACAAGCAGCAAAATTCCACCCCTTTATGGTTGAGGTCTCTAGATGCCATTATGCTTTCCACTCTCATAATTTCTTCTCTTTGGACTACTAGACTTTGGAATTCTCTCCCTGTTTCCTGAGCATAATAACCTGTAGAAGTTTAAATGTAATATGAATAAACATCTCACTGCTCAACTCCCCCGTTAGACAAAATCCCTAACAGCAGCCCCTTATGTTACACGTAGCAATACAGGGCGCTACCTCGCGACTGAAACAGTCGCATTTGCGAGTGATTTTTCAAAGTGGCGACTAGAAATACTGAAACGCTTATGTTTTGGCGATTGTATTTCTTTTATCGACAATTTTCCAAAGCTCACTACTGAATGAAAAATATCTTTTCAACGTTTTTTTTATATAAAAACGAACAAAGTTAAATTATTTAAACAATAAAAGTTTAATAGAACAATATAATTCTTTTTTTTAACAAAGACTGTTTAAAAAAATATCTAAAGTAATTAGAATGTTTATACTTTCAAGTATCTTAGAATTACACATAAAAAAAAAAACACTTTATGATGTGCATACTGGTCATAGAACTAAGGTGTCATATTCTAAAAATCATGTGGGTTTGTCTAGTAAACGAAAATATTTAGTTGTCAAAGGTCAACAAGGTCAACTAAAGATAAGTTGTCTGTAGAGTCCTGCAATTATACAGTTTTTACATGGTTTATTGCACTTTGCTGTTTTTCACCAAATAAATTTGATAAGGACAAGAGCAAATAATATAAATTACAAATACCTTATGTCTCAATCTAGAGACTATGAATATTCCCTGAGAGGTTACTGGCAGGCATAATTATCAGCCGCACTTCTAAATAGATAAGTAAGGTTTTTACAAACAAATTCTGTCCAGATTCCCAAGTTTGTCAAGATACATCTGAAGACAATCGGAGGTTATATTGCCTGAAACATTGTGAAAATGACGCTTAAAAACAGTAGTTTGAAGATTCCAAATAATACAAATAACCAATTCTCATCTCAAAAATTCAGAAATGTTACATTGTGTGTTCATAAACCTATGTAAATTTGAAATTTATTCAGAAAAATTTTTCTAAATAAATTTGCAATATTAATAATTTACTATTCTTGCCAGTAGGAGTCAAGCACAATGTTTATTCTGAACAGGCTATATCCGGTACCAAACAATATGAGGATTGGTGGAGATTTAAGAGGACTGCAAGAAAAGACGAACAGAAAGAACCCCCACCCACCACTGCCTACCTTCTTCTCTGCCCATGCAGGTTCTACGCTCGGATTAATCTGAGGAAATTCAAATTCTCAGATACAAGAAATCAACCAACACCGACTATTCCTGCAGACATGTTAATATTGAAATATTAACTAATGATGAAAAGAAAGAAATGGAAATTATATATATATATATATATATATATATATATATATATATATATATATATATAGTTTTAACAAAACCAAAACTTCAAAGAATAGATTGATAGCAACGAATAGTGTATTTCATCGTTAGTTACAATTTTTTCAAGACTATTCGGACAAATTCAAACCTTATGTCGTTTGAAAATTTTCACAAGAACAGCCTTTCAGACTTATTGAATAAAAAACACTAATGAACAATATTGAATCCATTTCCCTTATAAGGAAAAACATGAGAAAATATTTTACCTATATCTCATCTTTCCAGTTTTTTTAAAGATTTATACATACAATACATACACACACACGAGAGGAGTTTCAAATGTAATGCCTCTTTTTTTTTTTTTATTCTGTGGGAATGGATCAGAGAATTGCAAATTGCATTGTTATGGTGTTATGGTGACTGAACTTATGCATTCATGACCTGAAAGTCTCATCTCTGTTGTAGATATTGATGGTGTGAGACTGAGAAAGCACCTCTTGTCATGGATGCGTGTCATTGAATTTCTGACAAAAGTGTGTTAAATATGGTTGTAACTATGTAGACAAATAAGTTCTGGAGCACAAAAGGTTGTCCATTTTAATGGTATCACT
The DNA here is from genome assembly GCF_053919585.1 of Euprymna scolopes. NCBI lineage: Eukaryota > Metazoa > Mollusca > Cephalopoda > Sepiida > Sepiolidae > Euprymna > Euprymna scolopes. Next base: position 10,431,571 of record NC_136522.1, read on the forward strand.
TCTGTCTTTGTATTTCAACTGTTTTTTGAGGAAAAAAGAGAGTTTTTACTTTTGGAACGACCCTCATACAGATTTTTTTTAAATATTACTAGCAGGATCCATGGAAACTTCACAGAATAAGAAATATTTAATCAACAATGTTTGGATAAAATGGATATTTTTTTTTTTTTTTAAATAGAACAAGAAATTAGTTTTTGGATGAAAAAAAAAAAAAAAAAAAAAAAAAAACAATGCAGCAAATATGAGCATTAAGATTTCAATGAAAATAGTGTCTATTGTATTTTAAATATAGAACTGATCAAAATGAAATAAATTAATGAGTACTAATAAATACTCAGAAAGTAGTACCGTGATACATAGTTCAATACAAATAATAAAATCACATTAGTCAACCTGTAATTTACTCCTTCAGTCCAGTACCTCTTGGCAGACAATGCTCTTTTTCCTTTTCACCTCACACCTGAAGGCTCCCTTTTTTATGTCGGGTTCAGTGACTTGTTTCTTCGGCGAAGAACTTGCACGTCAAAATTAGGAATTCTTTTCACGCACTACGAGAACAATGATCATATATTATAACTAGCGGGACCTGTAGAAATTCCATAATGGACTCTTTCATATGTAAAATATTGATGTTGGCGTTCTGTGGATGTTCAACGCAAATGGAAACGCCCTGATATTATCGTAGTTCTTTTGTTAAAACTGCAAAAGTATTTATCTAAGCTAGCAGGGATGCCCGGAGCCCTGTCATAAAATACACTTATATAAAATACATATATTTTGATTTATGTAGATTTTGTATATATTATTATAGAGTCAATTTTTCTATTGATTCTGATGTATTATAAAGTTGTGATTTCAAAAATCAAAAAAATATATCCATATGACTTGGGTGCATCAGCTCGAATCAATACCATAACTTACGAAGAAAAAAAATGTGTGTGTGTATATATATATATATATATATATATATATATATATAACTTTAGTTCTTTCAGCTATAATCGAAACCAAAATCTATGAAGAATTCTTGATAAGATTATTTATTATAAGAAATGGAAGGCTATCTATAATGTAAAAGACAAAATGGCCGCATGCATTTGTGATTGTCCAAGGTAGGCTTTTTTTTTTCATCAAGTTTCTCGCCTCGGTTATATTTATGGAAACTTTTCCTTATACTTCCTAAATCGTAATATCTCCGATTCGCAAACGGACATCGTCTATCTTTTATTTGATAGAGTTTTAAAAACATTACTGTGTTTCCAGTGTTTGTTTGTCTTTCTCGTATAAATAAAACGAAACTGATCGAAGCAAACACAAGTGCCTCATGGCCTTCCGTCCAGGACGTCTTGAAGGCAATAAGCTTTGATCAATGTGGGGAAAACCTTTCATAACAGATAATTGCTGTTCATTTGGACACTGCCATAGCCCCCCCCCCTTTTGGGGGAAGCTGGTTTTCCCCAACATCGTGGTGAAACAAATACGGCATTAAGCAGAAAGCTTAACTGGCCTACAGCCAGACCAACTCCTTCATTTCGCTATCCGTTATGGCATAATGGTTGACATCGCTAAATTTGAATGCTTTACACTTCCACTTGGGTCACTGTAACGGTAAACTCATGTTTTCCTTCACTTTCTTTTCCGCCTTCGCGTTGCGGGTTCGAGCCTGCCTGCCTACTACAATGTTTTTTTTCTTTTATACATCTAGAAACACCTGGGCAATGCTGGGCACCCCTGCCAGTAACAATTAAATGACAGTCACTCAAAAGAAAAAAAAAAAGATGTAAACGTGACACACAAACTAACACACACTATCAGATTAATATATAGATGATAATTGAAAACAAGACTACATCAGAGGGAGGTCATTCCTATTCTAGTCCAGGATTGCCAGGTTGGCCCTTTTAAAGTCAAATTTCATGATTTTGACCTTTTTTATTGGAGCAGTTTGACCTTCAAAAATTATATTTGGCCCTTTTTAAAGCGTAACATATGAACTAAGGAACACAAGCAGAATATCTAATATAGAAAAAGCAAAATGGGCGCGTCTCGAGTGTTTGGCTGTTTCGTATAATAAAAATGAAACTATTCGAATGCAAACAAGCTTACAAGCATTTCTCCTAACAAATACCCCGGATATCTTAGCACTAAGTGAGACTAACCTACACTCCTCCATCCCCTTTAACTACTTTGACATGCCCAGATATCTTCCATTCTGGCTTAAGGACTCTGACAGACATGCACGGGCTTGGAGTCTATATTCAAAATACCCTCCCCTTGACAAGAGAAAGAAAATTAGTATCGGACGATCAAGCCTTTATGTGCTATCCAACATAATATAAGTATCTTCTCTACCGCTCTCCCTCGACCCAGAACTGTACCTTAATAAACGAAGTCTCTGACAGCATAGATACAGCACTTTCCCTCGACACTAGCGCACAAGTTCATGTATTTGGAAACTTCAATGTCAAACACAACAACTGGCTTGGATTTTCTACTTAGATGCAGTTGGTAGCATAATACATAGCTTCTCTATAACTCATTCCCTATCACAGATAGTTACGTTTCCAACCCGTTTCCCTGACCAGCAAGAACAACACGCATCACTTTTAGATCTGTTTCTGACCACAGTTCCTCATTGTGTTACGAATGCCCACAGCCCACTTGGGAATGCTGGTCATGTAATGATAATAGTTGAAATCGCCCTAAACTCTAGAGCCAAAATGAAAGCGCTATTGCTCAAAACAACGAGATAATAACGCTGACTGGGAAGCCATCAGGGATCTCATCAGAGACACCCCATCGCAAAATATCTTTTCACTTCCTGCTGAACAGTGCGCAAATGAAACCACTGAATGGTTCAAAACAGCAATTGAAGCACATGTTCCCACGCAGAAATTTTATAGCAAGCCCCACTCTCCCCAATGGTTTACTTCCACATGTGCAGCTGCCATTGCGCAAAGGCAGCACGCGTACCACAGATTTAAAACCAACATAGGTCCAGTTCAAACAGACAGAAGTATATAGAAGCCAGAAGTAACTGTAAGAAAGAAATAGTGACAGCTAAGAGAGAATTTACTGAAACCACCAAAAAACGCATCGAAGCACAGAAATTAGGAACCCGTGAATTCTGGAAAATCTACAACAGTGTAGTAAATAATGGGCAATCCTATCCAACAATCATGAAGTTGTTTGCTCAGCAACCAAGAAGGCTAACATGCTTGCCAGTCGGTTTGCCTCAAACTCCACACTGGACCCTGCTAACCACCCTTTCCCTGACTTTCCTTTGCGGACAGACCCCATACTTGACGATTTGAAAATCACTCCTTCTCAGGTGCATGCTATCATAAAAAATCTTGACACTTCAAAAGCATGTGGACCTGATCTCATCCCGGCTGTGCTATTAAAAAAGTGCGCCGCCAAAGTAGCTCCAGTTCTCTCCAAACTTTACAACAAATGCCTTCATGAATCTTGCTTTCCTGCCTGCTGGAAAACTGCTTCTGTGGTACCAGTTTTCAAGAAACCTGGTGAAAGAACTGACCCAGTAAATTACCGTCCCCATTAGCCTCTTCCCACCTTTTGCCAAAATATTTGAATCCGTAATTAACCAGCTCTAGTCCATCACCTTACAGATGCTAAACTTATGACCGACCAATAATATAGATTTAGGCAAGCCAATTCCACGGCAGACATCCTAACTGTAATCGCTGAGCGTATATACCATTCACTTGACAAAGTAGGGGAGGGTAGAGTAGTAGCTCTAGATATATCTAAGGCTTTTGACAGGGTATGGCATGAAGGTCTTCAAGAAAATCAGATCATACGGTATCGCTGGAAGAATACTTAACATAATTAAACCTTTCTTGGATAAGAGAAAAATCCAGGTTGTTCTTGATGGTCGTACATCTAAACAATATGATATAAATGTGGGAGTGCCTCAGCGGTCTATCCTTGGACCTATATTATTCCTAATATTCATATATGCTGATGACACCACGCTCTATAACAGACACGACAGAAAAACAAATGAACACATATCTAAAGAAATGGCATAAACACTAGAGGATGACCTCCAATCTGTAGTGGAATGGGGAGAAAAACGGATGGTCACATTCAATGCTGCCAAGACTAAACTTGTTTCCTTCAATAACTACACCTTCTCTACCACCAATAGCAATGGCCAAAGACAAATCATACAAACCAAACAGCACATATCAATCATTAACGACCTGTATGTGGATTACTTTTGTACCCGTGTGACCACAACTAAATTTTCACAACATACACATAAGCTGGAGGCCTAATTATAAAAGTACCCATCTCTCTCATATATATATATATATATCTTATTTACCCAAAAACCTCTGGCTTTGATGGAGGGAGAACTACAACTTGCTGCTATGGTTTCAAATAATCTGAAATAACAGCCAGGGGAGACTTAATTCCAAATATTTCTCATATGTCATATCTCCCCTCTTTTTAGAAATAAGGTATGATTATGGTACGATTATGAATATCTCCAAATAATCCTTATACACTGAAATTTACTTTATGTATGAAAACCAAAGAGGGAAGATATAACATATGAGAAACATTTGGATCTAGTCTGTTATTTTAGATCATTTGAAACCATAGCAGCGAGTTTTAGTTTCCCTCTCCATCAAGGTCAGTGATTTGGGGAGAATATCAGATTTTTTTGTAATTTATATGTAAAACTAGGAAAAGAAATGATTATGATTGAAACAGTTTATAACTGTAAAAAAGTGCCAAAAATAGGCTCTGGATGATCCCCTTAATGTGTGACCTTAAGAATAACTGTCACATAGCCCACTACACAATTCAGGTCATTATCTTTCCAACGAGCCTTCCTTTTTAAAATTCTTATCAATAGTCACAGAGATTTCGAACTTACAAAATTGTCAAAAAAAGGTGGCGTGTGTGTGTGCATATATATATTATATATATATATATATATATATAAATAAATAAACGGATATACCTATACTGGTAGCCAAATTGAATATTGAAATACTCATATCTTTGGTTCTATGGGATGAAACTTCATGAAAATTTGCAGGCTTTTTAAAGATTATTATACTATTTTATGCTTAAAACTGACAATTGGTAAAAAAGGACCTATATTTTTAAAAAAATAAAATATGCCCAAATTTGGCTACATTTGTATATACAGTGTCCTGCAGGCCAGCTTCAGTTTTGCTGCTCCGGTTGTCTCCCTTGTAGACTCGCCAGGCCACTAATATTCCATAAAAGTGAGAATGTGTGTAGAGAGACTTCTCAACCTATATATTCAACAAATTGGTTGTCGTACTTGATTCACTATCTTTAGGTTTTGATCTCAGCTTGAGTATCTTCTCTTTTTTTACTTGAAAGAAATGAACTGCTTAGAAAAAAAACATAATACTCGCATGCACAGGTCTCAGTTTCTTTCAATTGTTTTTTTTTTTTTTTTTTTTTTTGAAAAGAATTTAACGTTACAGTTAACACTGGGCAACAGCAGGTACATCTAGTATATATATATATATATACATATACATACAAGTGAAATTATATAAAAAAAAAAAAAATACTTGGATTAATTTCACATCATCGCTTTACATATGTATTAAGCATTAGGCATTCAAATAGCCGTCTTTGTTTTTTCTTTGTATATATATATATATATATATAGATATATATATATATATATATATATATATATATGTATACAGCATTGCAAAACATGTTCTATTACCATTTTGGTGGTAATATATGAATGAAAAGGGGGGTGGGGACAAAAACTGTCGCATTCAATAATATATATATAAAAGTATTTTTTTCATACCAATATAAAAAGGTTAGTTTATTGGATTTTCAAGGTCAGACCCAAATAGTATTTATAGTTAACAAATGAAATTTGGTTCTGACTAGCATATCTATTTTTTAATTTTTTTTTTTTAAATCAATTTAAAAAAAAAAAAAAAAAAATCTTTAACTCGTTTAAACAAGATGACTAATAACATTGATCGTTAAGCAATCGCCTAAAAGTAAAAATCAGCAAAGTAGGATAATTCATACTTTTGATTGAAGACCATAATAGTTGCCTACCTTATGTGCAAGCAAAAAAAAATTAAAAGTGAAAATGGGGGGGGGGAGAGACGATATCCCCATTTTACGGCTAAACTTTTTAAAACTAAAAGAAATTATATTTGCTGATTATGATGACAATTAAAAGTAAATAAAATACAGAAAACTGTATGATGTACATACTCATTACAGAACAAAGATGTCACATTCCAAAATCCCCGGGCAGCCAAATTTTCGACCAAAAACCGATTAAAAAGCTTGCCCAATGTCTGAATACACTATGTAAAATTTCAAAGGTTTACACTAAAAATTGGTTGAGTAATTTGGTAGAGACCGCCGAGGTCAAATATTTTAAAACTTTGACCTAATAACATTTGTTTTGGGCTCAAATCAAAAAAGTTTGATCTATGTCCAAGTAACCTACATCTAAAATTTCAAGCGTTTAGACCCAAAATTGGTAGAATTGTCGAAGGTCAAATCGTTGAACTTTGATCCCTTAACAGCAAAATTTCTGGGCGAAAACCAATTAATAAGATTTTCCCAAATTGCAATACCCCTTTTGTTAAATCTCAAGTCGGTAGACCGAAAATTGACAAGTAGTTTGGTAGGGAAATGTACATACACACAGACAAATTTCACTTTTATAGATGTATAGATTGGATTTAATCATAGCCGACGAAAACACCAACTAGCTTAGTCCTAAAATTTGATTTGCTTGGGGGGGGGGGGATACTTCATCCTCAATCTGTGGCTGGTACGTACATCATACGGACTTTTCTGTCTTTTCTTTACTTTCAAATTGCCACCATAAGTGCCAATCTGAATAAGTACCTTATATATATTTTTTTAAAGCATTCTTTTCAGACGAGGAAATAAAGTTAACATTGATTTATCATAGATTTATATAATAGCCAGTAGGGCTTAACGTCATTGCCTGAGACAAAAGTGTAACGTTTTTATTAAAATTTCTACCTTTCCACCTAATTATCTTTTTCTCCCCAACCTGGTACCGACTAGATATCGAAATACGGTCTAAATTATTCAGCTTCATCGCAGATTCCCGATTCTTTGAAAAACAACTGATATTCCAATTTATCATCCTGTCACTAATATAAACCATGAAAAAGGACTTACCAATTAAATTCCAGAAATTTAGTGGTTTTGAATTGAGTGGTGTCATCATGATTAAGAAATTTAATGTGTTTATTAAACAAAATAAAATTAAATGGCTTCTAGCTATTATTTCTTCGCGACACACCAGTAATCATTTCACGGCACAATGGTAGGGAACCACTACTCCACTATATGCGAATGGTGACTTTGCAGATCTACAGGATACTCTCAGGTGCGATTAATTTTCTGCATGGTAGAGGGAATCAGTCTTTGCAATGCGCTCAAATGTATTTGTTCCAACTCATGTTGCCTGTGAAAGTTAAGCTCAGTAGTTTGAACGATGAGCCCTCAGGTAAGGTGTTATTAGCCATAACTACTGGTGGTTGAAAAAGTATCTTGGAATTACGAAAGGAAAGAAGCTTAGTCTTAGTCACAGATCTTTATTTTTTTTTCCAAGTTTATCCTTATCAATTCCTTGCATGTTTTCCTTAATCTTTTCCCATGAACTAGACCCATAACTTTAACTGTTCTACATCAATTGATCCAAGAACTCTAATCCATTCTTTCAATGTGGCCACATCAGTCTCCTGTTTTTCACATATTTCCCTGCACTGTCCAGATTTTAACTCTTTCCAAGAAGACTCACATTAGACATTGTTTCATTCTCATTTCTCTTCATGCAATGCATGTCCTCAACCCACTCACTATTTTTATGGTATAAGGGTTGGTCTTCTCGGTGATGTATTTGCAAGGAGACTAGGGTAGAAATATCATTCAAGAATTTGTTCTCAATAATCAGCCCGAAAGTCATTTTACTGGCCTTTTATCAGATATCCGGCTGGGTGATATCTGGATAGTCCATCCTTCCAAGCTTTACCTCCTGGTTTTTACAAAGGGGTAAGCTTATTGCTTTCTGTCCTCACCAACAACGCCAGTTTACTGGTTTTTTACCTGTTGGAATGAAGTATTCACTTGGGTAGTACCTAAGAGGTACACCCAGGGTTTCAGGAGGGGTAAATTCATTACTTACTGCCTGAAGCACCCTCACTAGGGAATGCTGAAAGGAAATATCCAGGAAATTATTTTGCTAGGCTAAGGTATTGCTTCTTTATAGTCGTTGGCTTTACTCTCCCCGCCTTCTGACCTTGTGTCACATCTGCGGTGGGAATGAAATAAATCACTAGACATGTCTGATAGACTCTTGCCGCAGTCTATAGTACAATAGTCTAAGTTAATGGTAGAAATCAAAAAAAAAAAAAAAAAAAAAAAAAATCCGAAATTTTAAAAAATCTGAAGTTACACACACATATTATATATATATATATATATATATATATATATATATATATATATATATATATATATATATATATATATATATATTTTAATTTTCTTTCTTTGAAAATTGTAACATTGGGTATGGGGCAGCCAAACCAGCTGCCAACATTGCCCTGCTTTTTATTGAAACCAAGCGAGAATGGAAATTTAATTAACTTTCTTGAAGTTATATATTTGGATTTTACCGTCACTGGATTATTTATCTTCCACCAGACTATCCATTCATGTGTAATCACCTTTTTCTTCACCATATTCCCTCTGCTTCACTTTTTTTGTTTTCAAATAAGATCTTTGACTTACTCGTTGTTTCAAATACTTTTGCATGCAAAATCCGATCCCGCATTTTGCTACATTTCAAAGGGTTTTTTTAACATTTTTTATTAACGGCCGCATTTTGCTACATTTCGAAGTGTTTTTTAACATGTTTTATTAACTGTTTGCTCGTATATATATATATATATATATATATATATATATATATATATACACACACACACCTATAAATTTGTATTTTTTTTTGTATATTGATATTCATATTAAAAACACTTTTTTTCTATTTATTTAAAAAGAAAATACAACTTTGGTTCATGGGTTGTGGAATTATTCATCTGCAAAAGATCTAGCTAATTTGCATATTCTTTTAAACATTCATTTTAATCAATTCTTCATGGGTTTTTTTTTTCGGTTTTCTTTTTGAGATGATCATCTTTAGTTTGCATAATGAAATAGCTATTGGTTCAGGTTTTAATTTTTAACCTTGCAGCAAACAGGTCTTCATAAGTCAGGCATTAACATCAAAGGAAAAAGTAAATGGTAAGCTAAACGTTTTGGTTTTGATTCTCAGTAGTGGCACACAAGTTCTTTTTTTTTTTTCCTCCCCAACTTTTTAAATCATTACTACATATTGGGTCCAATCTATATATATATAAAGTAATCTATATATATAAAAGGCAAAATGTGTGTGACCATTTCATGTATGTCTCGCGAAGGCTTCTTTCGCACATGCTCCCGGGGTCGTTACGATCGCTTACAACTGTTTATATAGCCCCTAGATAATAATATCTACGATTTGGGAACGTGGGTCGCCTCTACATCTATTTACTTCGACTTTTATGAGATTTGCGCTATTTCGCTCTGTCCCCTGTTTGTCTTGCTTTTTAGTATAAATAAAGTGAAACTAAATTCAAACCGGGTAGTGTTCTCGGCATCGCGCCGGGAAACGTCCAGAAGCAATCAGCTTGGATCAATGTGAGGACAAACTCCTCTTATATCAGACAATTGCTAATCAATGTGGACAATGGGGAGCTGGTTTCCTCTTCCCCAACATCTGTGTGGGGGGGGGGGGACAGTCAAAGTTGGGTAAACAAACCCAAGTTAACTGCGTGACTTCTATTTGACCTCATTAATTAGGTCAAATAGAAGCAGCAGAGTTAACTTTTATTGCGGCTTTTAATACTTAAATAAATAAAGTCAAACATTTTCTGTTGTATGTCGCGGTGGCCCAGTGGTTAGCGTTGCACGTTTTTTTTTTTTTCACACTTTAATTTCCAACTTTGCCTCAAGGGTTCGGGTTCGATCCTCATACTCACCTACCAAAACGTTTTTGTTTATTTTAACTTCCACCCATCCCCGGAGTTTTGATTTACCCAAAACCACACACACACCTAAAAACACCCAGGCATCGCCGGGTACCCCCAGCTAGTATAATAATAAATATAAAATCTGGATTAATCAAAATACAAAATATATTTAATTATATTTTATGACCAGGCAATGCCGAGCAGCCTGCTAGTATATATTTTTTTTTAAAGTGTCAATTTTTATCCTTTTTTTTTTATTCTTTATCTTGTATTTTGGTCCAACTCTAATAGTTTTTTATCAAGGTAATTTTTAAATCAGACAGTTTGGTGGATTTTTCTAGTTCTATTTTATTTTTATTAGTATTTTTTTTTAATGTCTGTTATATCTACGTTTATTTACTGATGGTAGTGTTTTTATTTGCACTCTTTCTTTTGCCTTTCTCTTTCCATCTTTTCCTTCCTTTCTATGCTTTTTCTGCTTTCTTTTTCGATACAAACCTACCCCCACCTTTTTCCATCTTCTTCACTTATATCAAAGACTTATTTATTCTTAACTAGCAGGACCTGTGGAAATTGCACAGGAGACTCATAATGTAATATATTGATGTTGGCATTCTGTAGATGTTCAGTGTAAATGGAGACGCTCTGATATTATTGTAGCTTTTTTGTTAAAACTGCAAAAGTATTTATCCAAGCTAGCAGAGACGCCCGGCGTAGCCAGGTCGTAAAATATGCTTAAATATGATATTTTAATTCTTGCAGTTTTCGTATATATGATTATAGAGTTAATGCTCTATCGATTTTTATGTTATAAAGTTGCGATTTCAAAAATAAAATAAAAATATATCTTTAGGACTATAATCGAAACGGAACCAAAACTTATGAATTCTTGATAAAATTATTCATAAAACAAAATTGATTACTAAGGTGCCATCAGCTAAAATTGAAACCGAACCCAAGACTTAAGAATTATTGATAAAATTATTTATAAAAAATAGATTATCGGAGTGCCATTAACTTTAATCGAAACCAAAACCAAAACTTATGAGGAATTCTTGGTAAAATTATTTATTACAAGAAATGGGAGTACATAAACGACCTGGATGTAAGCATGACACAGAAAATAATACACACACTATCGTATTAATATATAGATGACACGTTGCGACTTCCTGATAAATTTTATTTTTTGTGATTGTTGAATCCATGAATAATTTTCATCACGGACAAGCTTTTGTATAAGCAATATCGCCTGAAGACGTCTCTAGTTATTTGTTACTGGCTGACCAAAACATGCTCATGAATGTGTAACAACTTATTAATGCTTATGTAAAACAAAACGTATATCTTGCCCTACTATAGTATTGAGCACTCTATTAACCTCGTTAAAACTTGATTGGTTTCTTTATATATATATTTATTAGTGATGGGACCATTCCAATATTTTCCCCCCGATTCCGATACAATTACAGATTCCCGAGCTATCAAAATCAGCAATTGAAAATTAAGTTAAAAAAAAAAAAAAAAAAAGAAAAAAAAAAGTATTAAATAATCATTTTTTGGCATCAGAAAATAGGTTCAAGTTTTTCCGATCCGCTACATTAAAAAGTTACAATATTTTCTATTCCCAATTCCGATTAATTGTCCAAACACTAATGTGTGTGTTTGTACTCTCCATAGACAGCTGTTTTGCAATAGTACGAGTCTTCAGTGTAGCTAGATGTGGTAATTGTTTTATCTTGACATTTAAACCCAACAATCAGATCACTTTTCACTGTGACAATCTGGTTTAGAAATTTTTACCTCTACGCTATGATACCCGTCACCAACGGTGAGAGTTTTTTTTTTTTTTAATTACTAGCGCATCACAAATTATTAAGGTCTAAGGGACATTCAAGGATAAAGGTTAATGAGTGTTTGGTAGACTGTCAGACAACACTGATGATTGGTAAGGGAACTCTGGTATTGTTTGATTATTTAAGAGGACAGCTTAAGAACTTATTTACATTAGACTTGAAAACGATGCTAGGAAGTAGTCCCATGGTATTATGTTCCACAGACAGTTCTAGGAAAAAAACTTTGCTCATGGAATTTTCAGTTAGCTTCAAGCACTGATAGAGAATAAGAGAAATTGACAATTGTAGGTGGACTAGTATTTGATTCTTGCAGGGTGGATTGAAGCTAGTTTATATATATATATATATATATATATATATATATATATATATATATATATATATATATATATAAAAGCCCCCCCCCCCTGGGTAGAGCACTATCTTAATAATCTCACCCACTACTTAATTGGCTGTAAATGCGAGGCTCTCTGTTTGTAAACAAAGACAAGCGGTTTGAGCACTATGAAAGTGATGGACAAATGTTTGTTTGAAATGGACATTTGTTGAGATCATTTGTGGGTCGATGTGTAGAACTGCCAACTACAATGCAATGGTTCTAGATTCAATCCTCGGCTTGGGAAAGGTGCTTGTCTAGCTTTACTGAGGAGTTGTGATACAACGAAACAAGACTGTATGCGGAGGACTAATATATATATATATATGCACACACACACACACACACACACACAAATGAATAAACGCAAAAGTTTTCTCTACCTATCCTAACTATATCAAAACAGACAGCTTATGCTTCTTTAAATCTACACTATTTTGAAATGCTGTATCTATAGTAATCTACAAATTTATATTCTATCAACAGTCATAGGTACTTTAATTTTTAAACAGTTAATAAATTAATATTCTGTAATATACATTTTTTAAATTGGCATTGTCATATTTTCTTTTATACATGTAATAGTTTTGTTGACAGTAAAACATCTTGATGTCACCGAGATGCTGATAACAGATACTACACTTGAATCTTAAAAAGGCTAAAGAACTATAACAAATTAGTGCTTCTATGATCAGGTATTTTTAAAGAAAGGAAAGATAAAAAAGATTTGATTAATCTATTATTATATCTCACCCTTATACAGTAGAGATCCCCAGATGCCAGAAAGCCTTCTACTGTAATAGTTTCTTCCCTAGGACTGCTAGACTTTGGAATTCCTTCCCGGGTTCCTGTTTCCTTAACTGTACTGACATGCAGAAGTGTAATGTAAAGTGACATCTTGCTGTTCAACTCCCCTACATAGTATCCCTGCAGATTATGTGCCAAAGTAGCGCTGTGCCTTGTTTGGGATGAAAATGTACTAAAAAAAATTGTTAATGGGTGTGGATAGTTTAGTTTCGGTCAAGTTAGTTCCTCCCATACATGGTCAAACATGGTCCGCAGTAGCCCAAATAAAAAGTGATAGGCAGCCAGTCCCAGGACCAAACACTATAGACTGGAGCTAGGGTCAACATTAGATTTGATAGTGTATAACTACGTCCTCAGCCGGCATCATAGGAGTTTTAGCCAATCTTGGAGTGATTCTGGGGTTATTGCTTTGTGGATGAATTTTCTTGTATTGCAGTGTGTCACACAGGCGAACAAAGTTTTCTCCTTAAAAGAGACTGATTGAAGGTAACGATCTTGCTGTGCATCCCGACTGTGGTATTGGGGACGAAATGATGCCAGCAAACCTGGAAATGAAGGCAGTGTAGGTAATAATAGTCAGTATGATTTATGTTGAAATATGGAATAACTATTTGTTCACTGCCGACTCGAAACTTGCATGAAGCTCGGTTATGACCGAACAAGTGTGTACAGGGGTTGTACTGATTTTCAATAGCCAGTTTCAAGGTTTTCAAGTCCTTCTCCAAACAAAATTGAAGTTTTCAAAACAAAATTTAATATATGAACGATATAAGAAACCAAAAAACTTAACTGACAACAGGAAAAATCATTTTCATTTACATAGAAAACAATATGCCCATCGACAATCATATTTACATTCTCTGACCCACTTATATTTGGCCAACCAAGTGCGATTAAATGTTATTTTCCTCATTGTAGATTAGTCTACGCTGTGTTATTTTTACTTTTAAATTTCCGGTATTGTGTATGCAAGACTTATATCCCTTTAGCACAAAACTACCCGATGTTAATATATGGAAAACAGATAGTTTCATAATAAATAAAAGTAGCTCTTGTATACACAATAATTATTTTCAATATTTAAAAAATAGTTTAAATGGTATTATTACTAAAAAAATAATTTAATATTTATTTTGATTATATTTTTAATATTGCAAGACAAATTTCAATTGGACATAAAGAATATGATTTTCAAGGCCTTTTCAAGACATTTCCCATATTTTTAAGGATTTTTCAAGGTAATAAACGAAAATAAGTTTTTTTTTTTAAGGCAAAAGTAAAAATGCAACGCCTTTTCAATTATTTTACTTTGGCTAATTATCAAGGGACTCCGTTTTGGGGCTAACACTAGATCTTATTACAATTTGAATTTATATCCAAAAGGTTGTGTGAACCCTGGTGTTCTTCGAAGCATTTCTATATAAGAATTAAATCTAAAAAAAAAAAAAAAAAAAAAAAAAGACTAGAAGGTCGAGTTACATAGGTGAATTTGATTTGTCTAGTTTTGTAAAATGTTTTCCTAGCTACAATTTTGAGGATGTGTTTTGTTCGGTAGGCATGAATGCGAAATAATGATCGTGAAGCTATTTGCTTTGATGAACTCTCTTGCATTGCAGTGCACCAAGTGGACAAACAAAGAAAGTCTTCTATTTAAAAGAAATTGGTTGAGGAAGGGAATAATCCTACAATGCATCCTGACGGGTATTGGGGACAAAAGGGTGCCAGCAGACCTGCAGAAATCAGAGAAGGCAGTATAGGTAATAAAATAGTATGATCTATGTTGACATATGAAATAACTATTTGTTCACTGCCGATTCCAAACTCGCATGAAACTCAGCTATGACCCAATAAGTGTATACTTCGAAACATTTCTATATTAAAATAAACTTAAAAATCTGAAGGGTCGAGTTAGGAGAATTTGATTTGTCTATAGTTTCAATGTTTTCCTAGTTACGATTTAGAGGCTGTGTTTTGTTTGGTAGGCATGAATGCAAAATAAATAATAATAATAACACAAATATGTGAGAAGGAAGAGTAACAGGAGAGGGAGAAGGAGGTGCAGATCATTCAAAAAGGCTACCTGAATGACACTGGACATAGCTGCTTGTATTCACATTGCCAGAATCTGGATCGTTGGGTGGAACAATATTGCCAAGACCATGTACAGGAACACGGTGCTAAAGAAAAAAAGACAAAAATATTTTAATTATTTACATACAAGTCAATATTAAAAAATAACGTGCGACACTAAACTTGGACACCATAGGACTATAGAGCTTACGTACATTTTTGGATTCTTCGAACGACTACTTAGCTAAATCCATACACATAAAAACTTATACGTACAAGTCAATATAAATTATCACAAATTTCGAAAAAAATAAAATAAAAAAAAGAAATGTGCAAAATTTGGACACCTTGGACTATAGAGTTTTTGTATAGTTTTGGATTCTTCGAATTACTTATCTGATCTAAATCTACATGCACATAAAAACTAATTATACAAATGTATATTTGTGCATGCGCTGAAATAAGGTTTAGTCGGCTTACGTTTGCCAAGTTCCGTTTTTTTTTTTCTTTCTCATTTTGACTTAGTAGCTAGTTTTACCAATTAAAAACCAAATTAAATTTGTTCCACAGATCCAAATCTCTTCCCGGTATATTAAGTTTCAAGTCTTTCAACAAAAAATTGACAGTAGTTTGGTAGAGGCTTTTCTCACAAACAGACAATGTGACTATTTTATATAGATATATTATTTACTAAATATTTTTATATAGATATATTATTTACTAAATATTTTTATATAGATATATTATTTATTAAATATTTTTATATAGATATATTATTTACTAAATATTTTTATATAGATATATTATTTACTAAATATTTTTATATAGATATATTATTTACTAAATATTTTTATATAGATATATTATTTACTAAATATTTTTATATAGATATATTATTTACTAAATATTTTTATATAGATATATTATTTACTAAATATTTTTATATAGATATATTATTTACTAAATATTTTTATATAGATATATTATTTACTAAATATTTTTATATAGATATATTATTTACTAAATATTTTTATATAGATATATTATTTACTAAATATTTTTATATAGATATATTATTTACTAAATATTTTTATATAGATATATTATTTACTAAATATTTTTATATAGATATATTATTTACTAAATATTTTATATAGATATATTATTTACTAAATATTTTTATATAGATATATTATTTACTAAATATTTTATATAGATATATTATTTACTAAATATTTTTATATAGATATATTATTTACTAAATATTTTATATAGATATATTATTTACTAAATATTTTATATAGATATATTATTTACTAAATATTTTATATAGATATATTATTTACTAAATATTTTATATAGATATATTATTTACTAAATATTTTATATAGATATATTATTTACTAAATATTTTATATAGATATATTATTTACTAAATATTTTATATAGATATATTATTTACTAAATATTTTATATAGATATATTATTTACTAAATATATTATATAGATATATTATTTACTACTATTATTTACTTGGTAATCTGCACAGAATTTCAAATGGAACCGTTTAACCCACAGAAGTAGCATGCTCTTTTTTTATCAGCCATGACTGGGCAGAAATCGTAATTTTCAATTGTATTTTTGGGTTGCCCACAATGAGGATTGAACCTTCAATTTTAAGGAGTGTAACTTTTACAACTGAATTTTACCAAGTACTCTATCCACTGCACCACAGGTCCTTGAGAGCATGCTATCCCTGTGAACTAAATAAAGGGATGATTTCAAAATTCTGTGCGGCTTTACAGAATTCAACAAGATACACCTGAAAAAGGTCGGAGGTTACATCGACTGAAATGTGAAAATAACACTCAAGATGAGAACAGTAGTCCAAAGTATCCAAATCATGTAAATCAATGCTTATCTCAAAAATACAGTTTTATTTAGTTATTCCATTATATTATAAACTATCAATAAATACAGAACACTCCCCTCAAGCTTAGGAACTTATTTTGGTCCAACTACACTGTAATAATGAAATTCGATTAAAATAATAAATAAAGGACTAAGAATGGTATCTGACTTAAATTTTTTTTTTTTTTTTTTTTTTTTTTTTACATAGACATCACCAGAGGCCACTCGGCGATAAGGGTTAAAGAGTGTACAGTAGTAAAATTGGACAATAAGTAATGGAAATTCGGTAAATTTTTTAACTTAAGTGGAACAGCTCATCAAGAACTTATTTACGTTGGACTTGAAGATAACTATATTGTAGTCAGCTGGAAAGCAGGAAAACAGAAGACAGTTCCACAGGTGTGCAGTTCTAAGAAAGAAGCTTTGTTGATGGAATCTACGTTTAGGTTTAGGCACAGATAAAGAGTGGGGGGGGGATTATTGATAGAGGCGAGGAGGGGGACCATAGATTGGAGCTCAGTCGAGCACTTACCATGAAAATAATGATAAAGCAGAGAAACTTGCAACATCTCTTCTATGAGAAATTCAACTAAAAGCAATGATATCAATTTAATTGGCATGTCAGAAGTACTTAAATATTACCGCATTATTTAAAAAAAAAAAAAAAAAAAAAAAAAAAAAAAGAAAGTTTTCCATTTTCATCATAAAAATCCTCCCCATATTTCTTTGGGGAGCATGTAACATAACAAGGCAAGTAACTCCTATTTATGATTGTTACCACACAATTTAGTAAAAAATTAGCAATAGTTACACTTTCCTCCTCTTGGAACTCTCCGGTGTTTTTAAGCCAAACATTTTCACTAGTTTTTGTAAAAAAATGTTCTCTTTAATAATTTTTTTTTTTTTTTTATCTTATTGTTTTTCATTATTTTTGGATATATTCATTACTGTAACATGACAATAGAGACCGTTGATTTGCCTCAAAATTGAATATTTAAAATTTTGAATTTCGTCATTATAGTATAGTTGCACCCTTATTTTTCTGTGTTCTAATATCAATCCAAATTGTGAAATATCTATTGTCAAATACTAAACACAATATCTCTTAAAATACCTTCGCTTATAAACTATCATTCTTAACGTACCACGATTCTGTTGCCACAAAAAAATATTACTCTTAGAAATACATTAATTGTTCAAATATAGAACGTTTTTCACTCCTCCATTGGAAAAAAAAAAAATTTTTTTTTTTTTTTAATATATATATATATAAAAAAAAAAAAAATTACAGAAATTAAAAAAAATTTTTTTTTTTTTTTTTAATTTTAAAAGAAAAAAAAAACACTAAAAAGACAAACAAATTCAGAGTGAAAATAAAATAAAATAAAAAGTAAATAAAATTACTTCAGTGGTGTGATTGGCATCATGTGGTTGTGGTTGTTGGCTTGGTTGTACAAACTCAGGGGTTGGATGTAAAAATCGATTTGGGAACTCCAACAATAAGTTCACAACTGAAGTATGACCTCCTTTAGCAGCTTCGATTACCATAGTGGAGCTATCCTGAAAAAGAAAAAAAAAAAAATTAGTTTAGAGAATATATATATATATATATATAAATGGAAA
Source organism: Euprymna scolopes (assembly GCF_053919585.1). Classification (NCBI taxonomy): domain Eukaryota; kingdom Metazoa; phylum Mollusca; class Cephalopoda; order Sepiida; family Sepiolidae; genus Euprymna; species Euprymna scolopes. The sequence goes on from NC_136522.1 coordinate 10,450,326, forward strand.
TGTAAAAAAAAAAAAAGAATACGAAAAGTATAAAAGCTTATAACTTTTCTTTATTCGTTTTCAATTGGTGACATGCAGGAATTCAAAATAATATCATGAAAAAAAAATAAAACTTTTTTTACTGGTACATAATTTTCGACCGATCATTCAGTCTTCATCGGTGTAGTGAAAGTATGAGCATACACAGGGAAAAGAGGAATGGAATAGGAATAAAGGAAGAAGGAGGAGGAGGTATAGTTTTAAATATATACACATAAGTACGCACATACACACAGTATATATACACATATCAACAAAAACTTAAAAATTAAACAGTAAATAAAAATGAAGAAACGCGTCTGTAAGTGTCCAATGTTTTGAATTCTAACGCTATTATTTATTCCAAGAGAGAATAAGAATTCAAAGGATATAAGACGTTATGAGGAGAAACACTGATGCTTATATATATATATCGGAATTTAAATTTTATGATTTGAAACGGTTAAATTTCAAATCTAGAATTTTTTTGTATGCAAATCAAAAAAAAAAATGAGAGGGAGAGCGGTGGGAAACTTAATTTTAGAAGTGCTCTGGAGACATCTTCAATAGCGTTCTGAAGGTCTCCCAAGTTTTATTTTTTCATTCCTTACATATAAAAGGTTTTGTTTTTCCTGGAGAAGAGGAACTTACCACTATTTAAAAATTTATGGCCTTGGGTAACACCAGATAGCTTTGCCTTATATATATATAATATCCCAACATATCCCTCGGGATATTCGACTACACCAGGTTTCGAGAACATCCGGGCACTCCCAAGCTCATGAGTCCGCCATTGGCAATCACTTGTTGAGTATAAATAGGTGTGCCGATCAATATTCCGATGGGTGGTTTTCTGTTTTATACAGTGCTAGGTCGAACTATCATCTCAATATCATTGAGGCGTTAGTTATTAACAACTCTCGACCTAGCCTGTGTAGACAAAAGATTCTGAAACATCAGTTGGAGATATTCATTGATTTAAAACCACCTGAACAGTGAGAATTTTTTTTTTTTTTTTTTTTTTCACTGTTCTTCTAACTGAAACCAAAATTCCCCTCTTCCCTCATTCGTTTTCTTAGTTTTTAATTTATCATTCTGACGTTTCCTCTTAGAGGGTCAGACGATAAGGCCTTAAGGAAATTTTAATTTCACCTGCCCATTTCTTGTTTTTTGGTATTTAAATTAAATTATGTTTCCTCTGAAATTTCTCCTTCCATTTTGTTGTACCAAAAATTTACTTATATATATATATATATATAATAAATGACAAAAATTTATATTCTAAAATTCATGATGTTGACCATCTTATAATTTATTCCTTTAAATAAGTCGATAAATACAATTCTTGACAGTATCTTTGGAATACAAATTTTTGTCATTTATTCTATAGATATTGCTCTGTAATCACATTGAGCTTCTTGTATAAGGATTGATATATAATAAAATATATTTCCACAGAAATATATATATATATATATATATATATATATTTCCACAGAAATATATATATATATATATTTCCACAGAAATATATATATATATATATTTCCACAGAAATATATATATATATATATATATATATATTTCCACAGAAATATATATATATATATATATATATATATTTCCACAGAAATATATATATATATATATATATATATATATATATATATATATTTCCACAGAAATATATATATATATATATATATATATATATATATTTCCACAGAAATATATATATATATATATATATATATATATATTTCCACAGAAATATATATATATATATATATATATATATATATATATATATATATATATTTCCACAGAAATATATATATATATATATTTCCACAGAAATATATATATATATATTTCCACAGAAATATATATATATATATTTCCACAGAAATATATATATATATATATTTCCACAGAAATATATATATATATATATATTTCCACAGAAATATATATATATATATATATTTCCACAGAAATATATATATATATATATATATATATATATATATTTCCACAGAAATATATATATATATATATATATATATATATTTCCACAGAAATATATATATATATATATATATATATATATATATATTTCCACAGAAATATATATATATATATATATATATATATATATATATATTTCCACAGAAATATATATATATATATATTTCCACAGAAATATATATATATATATATTTCCACAGAAATATATATATATATATATATTTCCACAGAAATATATATATATATATATTTCCACAGAAATATATATATATATATTTCCACAGAAATATATATATATATATATATTTCCACAGAAATATATATATATATATATATTTCCACAGAAATATATATATATATATATATTTCCACAGAAATATATATATATATATATATATTTCCACAGAAATATATATATATATATATATATATTTCCACAGAAATATATATATATATATATATATATTTCCACAGAAATATATATATATATATATATATATTTCCACAGAAATATATATATATATATTTCCACAGAAATATATATATATATATTTCCACAGAAATATATATATATATATTTCCACAGAAATATATATATATATATTTCCACAGAAATATATATATATATATTTCCACAGAAATATATATATATATATTTCCACAGAAATATATATATATATATATTTCCACAGAAATATATATATATATATATATATATATATATATATATATATATATATATATATATATACACATACACACACTACTAGTACTACCGCATAATTTAACATCTTGTTTCCAGTTACTGGGGTTGGACGCCTTGTGTCAACACTGATGTTAATGGCTGCTCTCCATCCATAAAGAGGCTCTTACTATCATGAAGCACAAGAATCTATTGTTAAGAAGGATGAGGTATTGTCCAGTTGCATGCATAAAAAAATCAGGTACAGGTATTTAACTTTAAAGTACCATAATTGTGATCAGGTTCCGGGACATACACACACAAAAAACGCACAGCTTTCACTGGCACCCAAACTCTTATAATGGATAATGGAAATTCTAGAATTATTCCTTATATTGCCTCTTACTTAAAAAGCAGGCATTTTGGAAACAACAGTCACAGGTTTTACTTACTATTGTATCATTTTCCAAGCCATAACTTATTCATAAGTTACTTTATGTTACTTGATATTAATTTGAAATGTGTGCATTCCAACATTCATGTAAGAGAGTTTGTGGGCATGTCCCGAGGAAAGAATTTGGTGCTTGTACAGTATAATTCGTACGGCACAATCACGTTGACACACCGGTTCTCGCCAGATCACCAAAGTTAAGCAACGTTGAACCTGGCCATTTTGGGAAAGCTAGGCGCTGTATGTACCTTCTGGGAAGGTTGGGCATGGGGCCAGCACCCTCACTCTGTAAAAAGAACTCCTTGCTACAAAAACATCAACAAAAAAGTTGTAGTGGCCTATGCCCCTCCAGGGGCTCAAGGGCTATGGACAGCTATAATACGTAGTGATAGGAAGATTCCAATATTTTTCCCAGATTCCATTTTTTTATAATTCTCTAAATATTTAATTATAAAGTTTTTTTTTTCTGAATACTGCAAAAACAGGTGTTAAATGTGCAGATATCTGCTCAAACATTAAAACACTTGTGCGGTGGGGGGTGATCTATAGATTTTAGTTTTACTGGTAGTTTAAAATCAATACATATATTTTATCATTTTACTGGTAGTTTAAAATCAATATATTTTATCATTAGTACTAATAGTGAAAGAATTTTTAAAAAATAAAATCAAATAAAGGAAAGGACAATTAAAGGAATCATTTTTGGTATCGGAAAATAAACAAATTTTTTTGATTCTGATATTCCCGAAAGTTCAGATTCCAATTAATTATCCCAACATTAATAATTTGGTTTCCAAAATTGCATTCTACGAAAAATCACAATTACATGCTCACGTGTCATATTGAAATTAGCAAAAATTACAAAAAATAGAAATCTGCTATTTTCTATTTTTAAATGGCAAATTCTAATATCTTGTCAAAAATCACAGGCTGCAGTTACCTCCCCTGGATTTTAAGAACTCTTCAACATTAACAAATACGATCAAATTTTATAACTTGATAAATCTTATTTTATTTGCAATTATTTTTTGTTGTGTTTTATGCGGTCATCAAACCATTTGTTTGACTGTATGGAATTTATCCTAATCGTTGTTTTCATGCGCTTGTTTATACATGTTGATCCTCATGTGCTACGTGATTTAGAAATTACCCCAATACTTTTTTAACAATGCATAGAGCAATTCTAATAAAAAAAAAGTGAATAGAAGAAAAACAAAAACCCAAAAGAAAAAAAAAAAACATTAAAAATGAAAAGAAATAACAAAATGGTAAAGGGGGGGGGATGAAAAAATGTGAAGAGTAAAAAACTGAAAAGAAAGAAACAAACAGGAAAGAAAGAAACAAACAGAAAAGAAAGAAACAAACAGAAAAGAAAGAAACAAACAGAAAAGAAAGAAACAAACAGGAAAGAAAGAAACAAACAGAAAAGAAAGAAACAAACAGGAAAGAAAGAAACAAACAGGAAAGAAAGAAACAAACAGGAAAGAAAGAAACAAACAGGAAAGAAAGAAACAAACAGGAAAGAAAGAAACAAACAGGAAAGAAAGAAACAAACAGGAAAGAAAGAAACAAACAGGAAAGAAACAAACAAACAGGAAAGAAACAAACAAACAGGAAAGAAACAAACAAACAGGAAAGAAACAAACAAACAAACAGGAAAGAAACAAACAAACAAACAGGAAAGAAACAAACAAACAAACAGGAAAGAAACAAACAAACAGGAAAGAAACAAACAAACAGGAAAGAAACAAACAAAAAGGAAAGAAACAAACAAAAAGGAAAGAAACAAACAAACAGGAAAGAAACAAACAAACAGGAAAGAAACAAACAAACAGGAAAGAAACAAACAAACAGGAAAGAAACAAACAAACAGGAAAGAAACAAACAAACAGGAAAGAAACAAACAAACAGGAAAGAAACAAACAAACAGGAAAGAAACAAACAAACAGGAAAGAAACAAACAAACAGGAAAGAAACAAACAAACAGGAAAGAAACAAACAAACAGGAAAGAAACAAACAAACAGGAAAGAAACAAACAAACAGGAAAGAAACAAACAAACAGGAAAGAAACAAACAAACAGGAAAGAAACAAACAAACAGGAAAGAAACAAACAAACAGGAAAGAAACAAACATGAAAGAAAGAAAGAAACAGGAAAGAAAGAAAGAAACAGGAAAGAAAGAAAGAAACAGGAAAGAAAGAAAGAAACAAACAGGAAAGAAAGAAACAAACAGGAAAGAAAGAAACAAACAGGAAAGAAAGAAACAAACAGGAAAGAAAGAAACAAACAGGAAAGAAAGAAACAAACAGGAAAGAAAGAAACAAACAGGAAAGAAAGAAACAAACAGGAAAGAAAGAAACAGGAGAAACACAAAATAACAAGAAAAATATGAAAAAAAGGTGTTAGACTTACTTTCAGTCTGTGAGTAAGGTCTGCGCCACTGTTTAACAACAGTTCAACTACTTCAATATGTCCACCAGCACAAGCCAGAGAAAGTACAGTGTGATCATTTGTGGATGTTTGGCGATTTACATTGGCCCCTACAAGGAAAAGAAAATGAGAGAGAGAAAAAAAAAAAAAAGAAAAAGAAAAGGCCAAATAAAAAAAATAAATAAAAAAAAACAAAAAAAAACAAAACGATTATTTGTGCCAAAAAACATCCGAAATAGGAGACAGGCAAGTTCTGATATTTGAGTTCCAAATTTGACAAATTTCAACTGAAAAACTAAAAGAGCCAGAAGTTTTCATCTCCTAAGCTGAGTATAAAAGCAACAAAATGTACCTTTATTTATCAAGAATTTGACCGTACAGAGATGGCCAGCTCTTGCTGCTTTCATCAAAGGTGTACGTCCGCCTTCAGATTCATGTTCCTAATAAAGAAAATAAGAGATATTCAAGTATAAGAAATAAACAAATCTACCAAAAATCAAAGAAAAGCACAAAGGTTTTTTTGTTGATGTACCGTTATCATGGAAACGTACAGGATAAAATTCACAAAATTTTGATTAAAACATATTTGTTAGTGATATCGAACAAACATCTTTCCTGAATTCGACAGAAAGATTCCAGAGTTTGGCAAGAGACATCTAAAAAAGGAGGTTACATCGGCCGAAATGTTGCGAGAATAATGTTGAAGATAAAAACAAAGTCAAATAATACAAATCTGATGGTGTCAATCATTTTTTTACCCCCATGGAGAGAGAGAGAGAGAGAGAGGGGAGGCAAGTTTATTTCAAGTTAGTGACAGGAAATTATTATTTATTTATTTTTTTAAATATTAATGTTTTTCAACTTGAGGCATACAATATTGGGTACTTATACAGAGAAGTTACCGTGCTGAAACATTTTCAACATGGAGAGAGGAGGGTGTTTACTAACTATTCTTTACTTTCACCTGACAATTGAATAAAAAAGACATAAAACTTTAATTTATCTATAAAAAAAATAAAAATAAAAAAATAAATAAATAAAATAAAATAAAAAAAAAAGAAAAGCACCCAAGTTCTCTGCATAAACATAAAGTATTTTTTCTATGAATATAAAAACAGTTCAATTTTGAAAGAAAAAAAGATTATGGTGAGCTTAACCCGTCAAGTTTCAGGGCATTTAAATTTTTCACTATCGAGTTGAAACTGTAAAGACTCGAAATGAGTTAGAATCCAAATTTAAAAGAAAAGTTATTTTATTTAGAAAGTGAAATATTGACCCTCTTATAAACAGGACAGTGGGTACGTGTGATATATTTTAGAAAGCAAGAGTTTATACATTCAAGATAAAATTTACACATCACGATAAGAAGCAAAGCAGTTCATATGAAGAGTTGCAATAAGTTAGTGACTTCTTATTGCAAGACTCATTTATACAAGTTAATACACCATTGAACCAATCACATTTTACGAAATTTCGCAAGAATTACAAGAGTTCCAATCACTCTGGGAGAGAAGTTGATGGCTATCGATGAATTTTAGCCTTTCTGAAGAATGATTATGCCGTTATCGATACTATTATATATTATCTTAAAGTTTTTAGAAAGAAACAACGACTAATGTTTGTGCAAAGTTTTTAAACATCCAAGGGTTAGTCATTGAGAGAAGTGTGAACAAATAAATGGATGAACGATTTGGGGACAATTTTACTCCTATAATGGTTCCTAGGAGGGCAACCCGAATTATCTCAGAAAATCTGGCAAAAATTTATTTTCACCATGACTAATGTTTGTGCAAATTTTTTTAAAAATCCAAGGCATTGTTATTGAGAAATGTGAATGGATGAACGGGAGTGAATTATTAGGTTCAATCCCTTCTTCATCAGGGACTAATTATATGGTGGTCTTTTTATAGGACAGTGGGACCTAATGGGTTAATATTAGCAAGATACCTTGGTAACCCCCCCCCCACCCCAAAAAAAAAAAACACACACACATAAGTTTTTGAATAAGTTAATTTTTTTTTAAATCATCAGATTAATTGAACTGATAACAAGTCAAACTTTTTCAGATTATTTGTTTGGCTTAGTTTGAGAGCCTTCAACTAAGATTAAAAAAAAAAAAAAAGACAGTGCACATGTGCCAGGAAGGAGACAAAAAGTCATTTATAATATCAATCTCCCCTGTCTGTTTAAATGTATGTA
>NC_136522.1:10463134-10578134 GCF_053919585.1 Euprymna scolopes
AGTAACCTCTTACACCACAGTGGCAATATGTAGCAATACACATTAAAAAATCGAAATTACATAAAATATCTCAATAATCGCATACATAGAAAGAGCTGGATGATCTAGAAAAGAATATTTCTAAATTTTTTTAAATCCAATTAAAATTAAGGAAGTTATGACTATTTTTGTGCCTCACACTTTTTGATATTTTTCCCTCTTTAAGACAATATGCATAATGTCATTAAAAAAAATTTTTTTTTCTCTCAATACTTTTCAGTAAAAATGCTTTGAAGAAGAAAAAAAAAAAAAGATTGTAATCGTTTTTTTTTTTTTTAAAGCATTTTTTTGTGAGCACTAAAATCTTGGTAGAAAGAAAAAACATTTTTTTTTTTTTTTTTTACACATGGAGGTCACCATTATCAAGGCCCGGAAGTCACTTGGGGATAAGGGTTTATTGCGTGTACAGTAATCAATGGGATAGTGTCATAGTAACCGTTAGTAAGGAAGATTTGATAAAGTGTCTTACTTAAGGGGGCGGTTTATCAGGAATTTGTTTATGTTGGACTTGAAGACATCCAAGTTGTAGTCAGCTGGGAAACAGGCAGACGGAACAGAGTTCCACAGGCGTGCACTTCTAAGAAAGAAGCTTTGTTCATGGAATCTACGTTTTGGTTTAGGCACAGATAAAGAATGGGGAAAATTACTGACAGTGGTTTCAGCTAGACGGGTGTTTTTCATGAAAGATTGGCAAGGAGGGATCAAAGATTGGAGCTCAGATGAGCACTTGCCATGGAACCAGATTTGCCAGGATACTATATAGGGAGTTGGGCAGCAAGAGGTTTGTTCACGTTACACTTGAACTTCTCCATGTCAGCACAGTCAGAGAAGAATTCCAAAGCAGTTTGAGGCAAGAAACCATTTGAGATGAACACTTTCCGGCATCTTGAAATCTATACAGTGTAGAGGTGGGATTTTGCAGGGATTTACGTTGAGGTAATACTAGTGCTTTCAGTTCGTCTGAGCACTAAAAGGTACTTGTAAGCACAGGGATGCCACATTTCAGCTATGGGACAGAGGTTGGAGTTTGACCAACCTATTAGGTTAGCAACTTTTTTTTAATCTTATCTAAGGAGTGAAAAATGCATCAGTCCAGATGTGACAATACTCCATGCATGGGCGAACAGTGGCTTTGTAGAGATACAGGATACTCTCAGGTGTAAGTAATCTTTTAGCAAATCATTTCTGCACCCTCGCATGAGTAGTTAAGATTAATTGAAAAAGAATTGCAACAGATTTTAAGGTCTAAGTGGAAGAGAAGGGGTAAGTACAAAGCATGGAATGAAAGCATTTGATTTAGTAATTACTAGCAGTTCTACCCGGCTTTGCTCGGGCCCTATGTACTGTTTATAACTTTATGTGCATATGTATATATTAAAAAGTGTGAATATGTACGGTAATGCCTTTCTATATAATAGGCTTCATTAACTACCATAGAGAAAAGTTGGTAGAGACTGCAGAAGTCAATTTTTTTAAATTTTGACCTCAATTTTGACCTCAATTTTGACCCCATAACATTTTTGGGGGGTTCAAATCAAATTATAAAGTTAGATCCATGTCCAAGTAACCTATATCTAAAATTTCAAGTGTTTAGACCCAAAATTGGCGGAAGAGTTTGGTAGAGTTCTCAAAGGTCAAATTGTTGAACTTTGACCCCTTCACAGCCAATTTCTGGCCGAAAACCAATTAGAAAGATTTTCCCAAATCTCAATACCCCTTATGTTAAATCTCGAGTCTGTAGACCGAAAATTGACAGAGTTATTTATTAGGGAAGTGTACACACACACACACACACACACACACACACATTTTCACTTTTATAGATTAGATTTAAAAGAGGGATTAAGATACAGTTAAAAATTGTTAATAGATTAGAAGTATAAGAATAGGATAAAATGTTAAAGTATGATTCAAAATAATATTAGGATTTTATATTTAGTTCAAAAGCAAGGAGCCTGAATTCTTGAGCCCACAAAATGAAAAAATAAGGGGTATCTACTAATAGTTTTAAGTAGATGATATAGCTGATTTACATATGTTTCAATATTGGTGTAACATCAAATAAAAAGGTATAAATATAAGTATTTATATCCATTAAGTACAGGGTGTCCAAAAAGTCACTGAAGGGTTTTGAACTTAGATTCTTTATTTTTGATATCTTTCTAGAATTTTAACACAATCTCTAAGACCTTGGGGGAATAAAAAAAAGTGCGAAATTCAAACGATCTTTATGAAAAATTATGTCTTTTAAATGTTGCCCATTTCCCAGCTCTCATATTTGTGCTCTTTTCCGAAACATTATTCATAACAAATTGCAGAATCTCTGGATTGCGATTTAACATCCTTATTTCATTCCTGATGTTTTGCAGGGTTTGGAGGTTTGACGTTTTGAGGTCTGCCAGCTTGTGAAACGAAATAAGGGAGTTAAATCGCAATCCAGAGATTCTACAATCCGTCATGAATAATGTTTTGGAAAGAGCACAAATATGCGAAGCTGAAAATGGGCAACATTTAAAAGACATTATTTTTCATAAATAAAGATTGAATTTTGCAATTGCTTTTTTTTTTTTTAATTTCCCAATGTCTTAGTCAGATTATTTCATTCCTGATGTTTTCCTTCAATTCTTGCAGGGTTTGGAGGTTTGACGTTTTGAGGTCTGCCAGCTTGTGAAACGAAATAAGTTAAATCGCAATCCAGAGATTCTACAATCTGTCATGAATAATGTTTTGGAAAGAGCACAAATATGCGAATTTGAAAATGGGCAACATTTAAAAGACATTTTTCATAAATAAAGATGGTTTGAATTTTGCATCTTTTGTTTAAATTTCCCAATGTCTTAGGTCAGATTATGTTAAAATTACAGAAGGATATCATCAAAAATAAATATATTTAGGTTCAAAACCCTTCAGTGACTTTTTAGACACCCAGTAGATACTGATTTATGACCAGGGCGATGACAACAGCATATTCTTTTCATTGCTTTGACTCAAGTATATATCTGACAGTTGGACACAGTTAATCAACTGAGAACCACATTACTCTATATAAAAGCATATAAGATATCAACGGATACACACTCGAGAGTCAAAACAATGAAAAGAATGTTCTGTTGTCCGAGCCCTATTTATGACAAACACATAAAGATACAAGTAGATATTAAGTATCTTGTATAAAATTCTAGGTTCTAAATCAAAAAAAAAAAAAAAAAAAGTCCTTGTTACAATAAAATATGGAAATGCATTTACATGTTAGTAGCAGACTTCTTTTGTATTAATTGGGATTAGAAAAGAATGTTTTCAATAATGGTTAATACAGAATTAATGTAAATTAAGATATTGTTATAACTTTTTCTTTTTTTTAAATCAGATTATCAAGGTCCACTTAAAGATAAGGGTTAATGAGTAACTGGTAGGGTGTGAGAAAACGCCATTATGATCAGTAACGATGGAACATGGATAGGTGTTGCAAATTATAACTCACACATTATTACTTACTTGTAATCGACTCTTAAATAGCAAAAAGAGAAAATAAAAAATATAATTTTTTTTTTTTAATTTTTTAAAAAATTGTTCGACATTTTTGATTAAAAAAAGTGGTTAAAAAACAAATACATAACAAATGTTATCAAAGGCAAGATAAGCTACTCTTCTACCTATCTGGAAAAGATTTTAGTTGTTTTACTCACTTTAAAACGTGTAATCGGTTCGAAAATCAGTGTTTATCGATAAAAAAAATGGTGGCGTGCTCGTTGTTGAACACGGTAAGTTTGTGAAAATGAGTTCAAACAAATTATACAAAATAATGTTAGAAACTCACTGAGTATATGTCTGCCTATGTCACAGTAACATATAGTGAATGAGTTTCTAACAGTAGTTTGTATATTTTTTTTGTTTAAACTCGTTTTCCCAAACTTACCATGTTCAACAGCGAGCACGCAGCCATTTTCATTTTTTTAATATATCGGTAAACACTGTATGTTTTTGGAGCCGAATAAACACGCTACATTAAATAAAAACACTAAAAAATTTACCAGTTAGGTAAAAAAATGTAACTTATCTTGCCTTTGATAACATTTATTTGTTATATGTTTTTTTGACAACTTTTTTGAATCTATGTGTCTAGTAAAACAAACCCAACATTTTGAAATTTCATTAATAAATATTTGCGCGTGTTAATTATTCTATTTAAATATCTGACAAAATATTTCAGAGGATTTGATTTGTATATATTACATATTCTGTGGGATTGTAGATATTTGTATCATTTTTTTTTCATTAAAAGTTGAAATAATTTTCATAATCATCTCATTTCAAGATCGAGAAATACTAAAAATATATATAAAAAAAATTTTTTTTTTTTTGTTGCATTTGCATTACAATTGTCCAATTGTAATGCGCATGCAACAACAAAAAAAAAAAAAATGTTATCAAAGGCAAGATAAGCTACTCTTCTACCTATCTGGAAAAGATTTTAGTTGTTTTACTCACTTTAAAACGTGTAATCGGTTCATAAACACTACATTTCTTAACCTACTAAAACAATTGTCATATCATCATATCAAACTTAGGCCTATAACTACGTCCAGATAGTGAACATTACAAGAACTATTCCAATTATTATAAAGCCTCCTACCGAAAACACTGTGCATGTGCTTACATGCTGGCAAACACACTGCAGTGGGGTTCGGAAGGAGTGTGATTAATTACTAGGATTACCAGTGTATATCATGTGCACAAACAAAACAGCATTTTCTATGTTATGATCGAACACCGAGTTGCTTTTTGACAACATTTCCAAAAACATTATCCATGTATAAGTCGACCCCCCAAAATAACCTTCAAATCGTTTCCCAGAAATTCAACTTATACACAAGTATATACGGTAAGAAAAAATGGAGGGAAAGAAAAAAAGGGGGGGGGAGGAGGAGGAGGAGGAGGAGATACTCACCGTTTGTCAAAAGGTAGCTAACCAAGTCTAAGTGTCCTTCTTGTGCAGCTTCCATCAAAGGAGTGCTACATCCAAGTTCAATGTCTGCACCAGCTTTAATAAGAAAATCTGCTACCTCAAGAAAACCACCACAACAAGCCAAGGTTAGGGCTGTCTCTTGAGTTTCTTCTGTTTGGGCGTTTATATCGGCACCTGATGAAAAAAAAAAAAAATGCTGAGATTCAAGATTGAAAACATAACCATAACAGATTCATTTTGATCCCCTATCATATGAGTTTTAACCATTAATATATATGTCTATAAAGTGAGAATGTGTGTGAGGACACTTCTCAACCTATATACTCAAATTTTTTTATCTACAGATTGATTGGTATATAAAGTATTCAGACATATGGAAAATTTTAATCCGTTTTCATCCAGAAAAATAGGGCTGTTGTGCGGTCAAAATTGAAAAATTGATACATGGATTTTTATCCATTTCCAACTGTTTTACAACTGCACGTGCACAGTCGTGAAATATGTCAGCTTCCGTATGTTAAGTACGAGTTGGTTTGAAAACACTATTTGAAAGTCATGTCAAGCTGGTGTAATGGTTATTGTACTTGACTCAATATCTTCAGGTTTCGATCTCCGCTTGAGTCCCCCCTCCCCCCTACAAGAAATGAATTATATTATTTCATTGGAATTCATTATTGAGATGAGTATTATTTATTAATTTATTTATTGCGGACTACTATCCTCATCTTTCTTAGTTGTTGTTCCACAACGTTTCGCCCAACTATTCCTCTGGCCTTCGTCAGGTGGTAACAGCGATGTGGTTGGAACTCTGAATCTCCTGACTACATTTACTGCCTTCCGTAGTTGTTGTCTCACCACGTTTTGGCCAAGTAAACCTCTGGCCGGCTTTGGGTAGGATTGAAACCGCTATTTCCAGACAATTCTCACCTGGAATCGTAGAGATTCAACATCTCTATCAACTGCGTCACGGGCCCCAAAGGGCGATCAAGGTTGAATTTTTTTGGTTATATAAATTCATGTTTACTATCTGATCTTCTATGGTCGAGTCCGTACCAAATGGTATATATTATGCGATTGGAATTCATTATTGAGATGAGCATTATTTATTAATTTTATTTTTATTGCGGACTATTGTCCTCATCTTTTCTTAGTGGTTTCATGACATTTCGGCAACTATTCCTCTGACCTTCGTTACCACCTGACGAAGATCAAAAGGAATAGTTGGACGAAATTAATTGTTTAGAAAAAACATACTTGCATGCATCTGTCTCAGTTTCTTTCCATTTTGTAATATATATATATATATATATATATATATATATTTTAAGGAATTTAATGTTACTTTTAATACATACCTAATACAAGAAATCTGCATTAATTAAAATATAATTATGCATATTTTATGACCAGGCAATGCCAAATTGCCGGCTAGGATATATATATATATATATATATATATATATAATTTAAAAGATAAAATTAAAATTTCAGATAAAATAGAATAGTGGATAAGCAAAGGAACATACTAATAATAAAAATGACACAACAAACATAAGTTGGTTGGTTGTTTTACAGCATATCAACCTTTTTCAGGTTATTTAATGCCGAATCTAGCTATTTTGAGGAACGATTTTTAATGGGGTATATTTGTTTTTTAAGTCGGATTCTATTTAACCCATAGCTGGGACCCTAACAGGTACTACCACTCCGGGTCAGAGTGGACCTGAGAGCAATGGTAATTAAAGGGTGGCTCCGCACTCCCCCAGGCCCGCAAGCTGGGGCCTCACCATCGGATATAGTTTTAGGTCATATCCAGGACCGCACAAACATAAGAAAAATAAATATTTGGAACTTGGAATGTAGCTATGTTGCTATTTTATATATATATATATATATATATATATATATATATATATATATATATTACATTACACCCACTGTTATATTTAACAACATTGAGCTTCTAAACAAAAAAAGCATATTTTACAACCGAAAAATATCATAGAATAATATATACACATATATATATTTAAAAAAAAAAAATTAAATTGTCCAGAATCAGTTAATTATCTGTGATGATGAATCCAGATGGATTTGAAAGTACTTGGACTTAAAGTAAATATGGCTGCTACTTCAGCCAGTTTTTGCAAGCAAAAAAAAATTAGATGAAAAAGATCCAATCCAGAATTAGTAGACATGAAATGTCTATTTTATTCAATGAAATATGCTTAAAGGATGGTGCCTATATCTATATAAGGTAGTAGCATTCGTGTGTGTGTGTGTGTACAACTCTCCTACAGCCCACACCACTGACGATCTCCCATCTAAGGATGGTGCACATCATTTTCCAAGGTAAAGGTCAAGGCCATGTGTGTGTGTGTGTGTATATGTATGTATATATATATATATATATATATATATATATATACAGGCAGTCACGAGAGTGAGGGAAACCATCATCAGAGACCTTCTCTTTGCCGATGACTGCGCCCTTAACGCCCCAAATGAGATAGAGATGCAACGTCAAATGGATGGATTCTCCACCAGTTGTGACAACTTTGGTTTCACCATCAGTACAAAGAAGGCAGAAGTTATGTACCAACCCACCCCAGGAGATGCATACCACGAACCCGGCATCACTGTCAAAGGGCAGAAGATTCATGCTGTGGAGCAATTCACCTACCTTGGCAGCACCCTCTCCTGCACCGTCAACATTGACATTGAGGTTAACCATAGGACCTCCACAGCGAACAGTGCATTTGGAAGACTTAGAGACAATGTGTGGAAGAGGAGAGGCATTACACTCGCAACCAAACTGAAAGTGTACCGAGCAGTCGTCCTGACAACCCTACTTTGCGGCTGTGAAACTTGGACGCCATATAAAAGACATGAAAACAGCTGAATGGCTTCCACCTCAGATGCCTCTGTAATCTTCTCAACATCCGCTGGCAAGACAGAATTCCTGACACAGAAGTCTTGAAGCATGCGGGGCTCCATACCATCACCACCATAATCCGCAAAACCCAGCTCCGGTGGGCAGGCCATGTCTATCGCATGCCTGACGGCCGAATCCCCAAACAACTCTTCTATGGGGAACTCAGCCAGGCAAAGCGGACTGCAGGAGGCCAAAAGAAACGATATAAAGACTGCCTGAGAACCTCCCTCAAAGACTTTGATATCAGCCCCCAATCTTGGGAGAGTCGCGCTGCGGAACGTTCTGCCTGGCGTTGCGCCATCAGCCTAGGTAGGTAAGTTTTTGTTTAACGGCACATCACCCCTATAGGTCATTTCATGCCATAAAAGGTGAAGAGAATATTCTTCATTTGAGACTTTGGCCAGTGGTTTGCTTTATTTTCAAATAAGTTCCAAAAGTTTAATTTTTCTCAGGAAATCTAATATTTTGTAAGGTGTTTCTTTTTCAAATATTGTTTTAAGGTTTTGTTCCTTGAAATATTTCGTACGAATATTTTCATATTTTTTACATTTCATTAATATGTGTTTAATGGTTAGTGGTTGTTGGCAGATTCTGCATTGAGGGATACCTTCTGCTTTCAGAAGGTATTCATGTGTTAGTCTTGAATGACCAATTCGGATTCTGGTGAATATAGTGTCTACTTTTCGTATTGGTATTATGGTTCTCTCTTGCCCAACATTTGGGTGTATTTCTTTAAGTTTGTTGTTTAGTTGTTCGTCCCATAGTTTTTGCCATTTTGTTTTTATGTAGTAGTTTATTTTATTTTTCCTATCCGTGTATGGGATTTTTCTGTTTGAAGGCATCAGCTTTGTTGCTTCTTTAGCTAGTTTGTCAGCTTCTGTATTTCCTCTTATGCCGACATGACTCGGTATCCATGCTAGTACTATTGTTTTATTATTCTTTATTTGGTGTTGGTATGTTTCTATAATTTCCAGGATGTACGGGTGGTTTACTTTCCCTCCTTTCAATGCAATTAAGCTGGACATGGAGTCACTGAAGATAAGGAATTTGTTTTCACTAGACTCCTGGACCAGTTCAAGAGCCATCTTAATAGCCTGTAACTCTGCAGTGTATATAGAGGCACCATCTGGTAATCGGATTTGCTTGTGTGCATTATGCATTTTTGCTGCTGCTCCTACTTTTCCAGTTATTTTTGAGCCATCTGTATAGATGGTTTTGTATGTGGAGTATTCATCCCTGAGTTCTAGGAATTTGTTTTGATAGGTTTGATTGCTAGTCTGTTTTTTGGCCATTTTGATAGTCATGTCAATGTATGGTTCTGTGATTGTCCATGGTGGAGTATTATGAATTGTGTAAGTTTGTATGTTTTTTGGTTCTTCGTATCCTTCTATAATAGCCTTTTTAAGGCGATATCTCAAAGGTTGAGCAGCTGTAGTTCTGCTGGTATAGAAATTTTCATACATTGACGTATATACTTTTTCGTGAGCAGGATTTTCTGGTAAACTTTTAAGTTTCAATGTATATTGGAGTGAGAGTTTTTCCCATCTCAGGTGAAGGGGGAGTTCATTAGCTTCTGTGTGTAGGCTTAGAATAGGTGATGTTTGGAAGGCTCCTAGGCAGAGTCTGAGTGCTTGATTTTGTATTGGTTTCAATTTTTCTAGGTATGATTTCCTTGTTGAACTGTATATAATACAACCATAGTCCAGCTTTGGTCTTATGATTGCTCTATACAATAGGAGCATGGTTTTACTGTCTGCTCCCCAGTTTGTGTGGGATATTATTTTTAATATGTTTAATGCTTTCTGGCATTTCTTTTTTAGTGCATCTATATGTGGCTTGAAATTGAGTTTATTGTCCAGGATCATTCCCAGGTATTTGGTTTGCTGTGCCACTGGTATTGTGTTGTTATTTATTTTCAGTTGTGGGTCATGGTGATATCCTCTTTTTGCAAAAGTGTATGCATACTATTTTAGTTTTGGAGAGGATAAACCCATTTTCATTTGTCCATTTTTCAATTTTATCAAGGCACTCCTGCAATTTCCTTTCTATTGTTTGCATGTTAGGGGATGAGTAGCTGATTGTAAAATCGTCTACAAAGAGGGCTTTGTCAATGTCTGTAGTCACTGCTTTGCTGATGTTGTTGATTTTTAGGAGGAAGAGTGTAACTGATATTATGCTTCCCTGGGGCACTCCCATCTCCTGTCCGTATACCTCAGACATCTCTCCCCCGAGGCGTACCCTAAATGAGCGACCCCTGAGAAAGTTTTGTATGAATATTGGCATCCTTCCTCTGATTCCAAGGTTATGTATGTCCCTCATAATGCCGTATTTCCATGTAGTGTCGTATGCTTTTTCTAAATCAAAGAATACCGACACCACATGGTGGTTTCTAATAAGACCGTCTTTAATGTAAGATTCCATTTTGACCAATTGGTCCATTGTGTTCCTTTCTTTTCTGAAACCACATTGATATTTGTCAAATATTTTATTTTTTTCTAATATCCATACGAGTCGATCGTTTATCATTCTCTCCATGATTTTACAGATACAGCTGGTTAGAGAGATAGGACGGTAGTTTGTTGGATTTGTGGGATCTTTATCAGGTTTTGGGATTTGTATGATCGTGGACTCTCGCCAAGTGTTAGGAAAGTAGCCTAAGAGCCAGATATTATTTAGTATATTCAGGAAAGTGTTTAATGAGGTTTCTGGTAGTTGTTTCAGAAATTGGTAGTGTATCTCGTCCGGTCCAGTAGCAGTATCTTTGCTTCTATCCAGAGCGTTTTTAAGTTCAGATATTGTGAATGGTAAATTGTATTTTTCTGTATTGTTTGAGCTGAAGTTCAGCTTTCTTTCTTCTGCTTCTTTTTTGTAGTTTTGGAATGTTAAGCTGTGGTGTTTGGGAGAGGAGTTTTATTTAGTTGCTCAGCAAGTAGATTTGCCATATCCTTTTTTTCCGTGCATTTTCCACCATCCGGGTTTTTTAGGTGTATAATGGGGTGTTGGGTTTGCTTCCCATTTATCTTCCTCACCATGTCCCATACTTTCTTGCTAGGTGTTTCATTATTTAATTTAGATACATAATCTTGCCATGTTTCTCGTTTAGCTTTTTTGGTTATTTGTCGTGCTTTTGCACGAGCTTGGCGGTAGAGCTCTAAGTTTATTGAGGTTGGGTTTAATCTGAATTTTTTTAGGGCTTTTTTCCTTTTCTTAATTGCTTCTTTACACTCTTTTGTGAACCATGGTTTTTGCTTGCTGTTTTTCTTTGAAGTTTTAGGGATTGTTTCTTCGGCTATTTTTATTAATCTTTGTGTAAATGTTGCTATTGGGTCAGGTTCCTGGAGTATTTCGTTATTTATTTGTGTTTGGCAGAGATTTCTGAATGTGGACCAGTCAGCTCTCTTTAGTTGCCATTTTGGTACTATGTCTTCTATTGTGGGTTTATTTGTTTTAATGAAAATTGGGTAGTGGTCACTACCACACTGTTCTTCATGGATATCCCAATTGAAGTCCATGTAGATAGTCGGAGAGCTGAGTGTCAGGTCTATAGCTGAGGTTGTTCCTGTAGATGGATGTAGGTAGGTGTGTTTGCCGTTGTTCAGTATACACATGTTTGTGGTTTCTAGTATGGATTCTATTATATTTCCATTATGATTTGGTTGTCTGTCTCCCCAAAGGTTGCTGTGCGCATTGAAATCCCCTAGGATTTATGATGGTGCAGGAAGCTGTTTGATTATTTGATTTATTTGAATTTTTTTTAATTTATATTTTGGTGGAATGTAGATTGAGCAAATTGTGATAGTTTGGTGTAAGGTAGCTCTTACTGCTATGGCTTGTAGTTCTGTGTTTAAAATGAGTTTTTCATGGGGTATTGTTTTCTTTAACAAAATGGTTGTACCACCTATTGGTCTATGGTCTATATGTGATAGGTTGATTTTGTTATATACTTCGTAGTCTCTAAGGGAGAGGTTTGAGTTTTCCTTCATTAGAGTTTCCTGTAGACATACGATATTTGGGTTGTGATCTTTAATTAATCGTTTTAATTCTTCATAGTTGGATTTCAATCCTCTACAGTTCCATTGTATGGCTGTTATATTTTGAGTTCTTTTATTTTGTTCCATTTTATTTGTCTAGGGGTGTTTTGTTTTCTACTTCCATTTCCTCCAATGTTTCTTCGTTTCCTTCTCTTGAGGTAGATTGGGATCTGGATCCTGGTCCTTCCCTAGTTCCTGCTTTATTGGGCGATGATGGTGTTGCTTCGCTTGGCTCTTCATTTCTGCTGTTAGGAGTTCGGGAACTGGAGTTTGCTCGGGACTGTGTATCCATTTTGTTTTGTTTTTTTTTCCCTTTTGTTTGGACAGTGATTGGTGTTGTGTTTTTTGGGGGGGGCTTGCTTCGTTTCTCCCTTCCTCGACTTCCATTTCCAGGGAGTCCATAGATTTATCTGTCATTTGAGAGTTTTGTAAAGGGTCTTTTCCTTTTGTATTTGATCTAGATTTGGATATTGAATTTGATCTAGATCTTGGTTTTGATTTTGGTATAACTTCTGGTGTTCTGGGCTCTTCCAACTTCTTAGTTTTATTATTTTTCTCACCGACATTTTTATTGGTGTTTTCATCCTCAACCTTTCTCAGTAGTTGAAATCTATTTTGAGTGTTCGTTTGTTGTGTGTCTTGTTTTTTATTTGTGGTTATTTCTTTACTTTTTGGTTGGGGTTTTGTTTGTGAGTTTATAGTTGTGTTTTGGTTTATTGTTGAAGTATTGTTTATTGTATTACATTGAATGGTCATGATTTTTTTAAATTCTTCAAGTAAACTTTTTGTTTCATTTAAGAGCTTCGTGATAATGTCAACATTGCTATTGGAGTTTGATGCTATTGAATGTTGGTTTGAGTTATTGAAGTACTGTATATTTTTTTTTGTTATATCTGCATAGTTGGAGCTTTCTATGATTTTCCTAGCTTCGTTAAATGTGTACTTTGTTTTGAGTATTGCTCTTTCTTTTTTCCAGATTGGACAGGTTTTTGAGTTTGCGTAGTGGTTTTCCTGGCAGTTTGCACATTTAGGTTTTTTTTTGGCAATCCTCGTGGAAGTCTTTTTCACCACATCTTATGCATGTTGGTGACCGTGAACATCGGTCGCGATGGTGTCCATATTTTTGGCAGTTATGGCATCTTAGGGGGTTTGGGATGTATGGCTCAGTGTTGACTGTTAGGTAACCAATTTTGATTTTTTGTGGGATTATTGGTGTGTTGAATGTCAGAATGTATGTGTTGGTGAGTATAGTTTCGGAATTTTTCCTTATTTGGATTCTTTGTACATCTGTGACGTTTTGGGATCTAAGGTTGTCTTTTATTTCATTTATGGTACATAATGCAAGTTCAGAGGTCTTGATGACACCTTTACTTGAATTTAGTGTCTTGTGAGGATAAACTTTAATGGTTTTGTTGTCAAAAGTTTTCCATTTTAGCAGTTCCTCAGCTTGCTTTTTATTCTTTATTTGTGTTAATATTGTGCCATTATTTAGTTTTTTAACCGATATAGGTTTAATACTTCGTGAGAGTATTTTTTCGATTTTAAATGGAGAAGTTTTGGTTATGGGTTGTTCACTGGTTGATTCCAATACTAGAAATGTTGGGAAATTCTCATTACTTGATATTGGTTCATTTTCAGAGTCTGAGTTTGAAGAATCTGATACTAAATCTCGTATTCTTTTTTTTGAGGCTTGTTTGTATTCATAGATGGATTTCTTTTTTTTCATTTTTCCTGCTCCCCACCCGCCTCGGAGTCCTATTTGGGAAGTGTTGGGCGGGGATACCCTTTCGCCCCCAACCCAACAGGGATACAGGAAAAGTATACACTCCCTGCTGGTGGATCTAAGCATCTGTGGTTCTTCAATTTTTCTGAAGGCCTCGTTTTCAGGAAAAAATTCAGATTTACAGCCATGTTTTCTCCATTGTCCAGCACGTTGTTTGACCCTACAGCCACCGCTTGCTAAATCAGTTTGTATAATGTGGGGAGTGTGGGCGTATTTTCTTGTTGTGTTTGTCTGATTTAGGGCTTGACGTGACCAGCCGATTGATTGGAGCGGGCCTCTCCGACCGCCCGTCTAGCCAAGGTAAGGACCAAAGTGGCGTGTTGGGAAGGAGAGGAACTCATATCTATCCTCTACAACCCTCAACCACCAGGATTCCGTTCCAAGGTGTCACGGGTCGCCACCCACGGCAAACAGGTGGCCCCATTGAGGGACTTTTACTCTCTGCAGGGGGGCAGAGGGTGTATTCTGATGCCCCACCGACAGGACGAAGGACCGGGAGTAAGGTAGGAAAAAATAAAATAAAAAGGGGAGGGAGATAGGCTGTTGTTTTTGTTTTTGGTTTTGCAGAACATAATTAAGTTTTACAAAAAGGATCAGAAAACAAAAAACGTCAATGTAGGTGCATTTCATCTCAGGAAGCCACAGGGCAGCCTGATCTGGTAGCACCAGATCAGCCTAGGAGCCGACAGGGCAGAGGATCAACGCATGACCCACGACCAGCAGAAGCGCAAGAGGAGGAAGGAGAGAGCTGCCGGTTCACAGCCTGCCGATACCGGATTGGCCTCATCAGTCATCTCAGGACCCACCGACGCCGAACTGATTGATACCTTGGTCATCGTCGACTTCGGACGAGCATGAGGAAGAAATATATATATATATATATATATATATATATATATATACATACACCCACACACACACAAACTATCCTCCAGCCCACCCCACTGGACTGATCATGACCAAACCTGACATGATGGTCTCTGACCTAGAGATGGTGCACACTATTTTTTCAAGGTCATCTTCGGTGCAGCACTGTATCTTTGTTAAAAATGTGTTTCTGACACTAAATTAATGTTAACCATTGATTCGTTGTAATGGTTTCAATTTTTATGTGTAACAATATAAGCGTCAAATTTAATACAACCTATTCATAGTTCATAGTTGGATTTCAGGAGTTAGTTTAAAAAATTTAAACTACTTAAGCAATAGTTACTCTTACATCTACTTACTGCAAAGATGCCTGCAAAACGGGTACCCAGCAAAATCCCGTACAAAGCACAAGTATTTTTGCTAGTATATGTATATATATGTGTAAACACACACAAACAAGTTGATTTTGCAAATATTAGCCATGCCATCTTCAGCATTATATAGAACACAAATTATAAATGACCGAAAAAGTGAATTAATCATTTCTTGTGCTTCTAAAATGAATTGATAAAAGAAAAAGAAAATTAAGATGAAAATAAAACCACCATTTTGTATTTCTTGTTATTCAGGTGGATTTGAAAAGACAATCAAAATGGTGATCGTACATACCATGAGCTAACAAAAGAGCAACCATTTCCTCATGACCTTCACGAGCGGCTTCCATGAGCGGGGTATAACCTTCATCATTCACTTCTTCCAAATTTGCTCCTCTCTCAATGAGAAGGTTGGCCAATTCAGCATGTCCTCCACAGGCAGCCAATGTCAAGGGTGATTCGAAACTGTCTGCAGGCATATTTACCTGAAAAAAAAAAAAAAATAATAAATAAATAAAAAAATAAAATAAATAAAAAATAAAATAAATAAAAAAATAAAATAAATAAAAAAAAATAAAAAAAATAAATAAAAAAATAAATAAAAAATAAATAAAAAAAAATAAAAAAATAAATAAAAAATAACAAAAAAATAAATAAAAAATAACAAAAAAATAAATAAAAAATAACAAAAAATAACAGAAAAATAAAAATAACAATAAATAACAAAAAAATAAACAAAAATATAAAAAACAAAAAAACAAATAATAAAATAAATAACAAAATAAATAAATAAAATAAATAACAAAATAAATAAATAAAATAGATAATAAAATAGATAAAAAATAAAATAGATAAAAAATAAAATAGATAAAAAACAAATAACAAAAAATAAACAATAAACACACAAAACAAATGAAAGTGACAATAAAAAAAAGTGTGTGTGCAAATTGGTGATCTTTTAAACTAACGCATTTCAGGTGAAAACATTATGACATACTTATGTGTCACATCAAAATTAATATAAATTTCAAAAACGACAAAAATGATCCAGTAGAAAAATAATTACAAGTAAAAATAGAATTTATCAAATTATCAACTTTTATCGTATATTTCAATAGGGAAGAGTTGTGCAACCAATTCAGCATGACAAACCAACTTATTTCCCTGGATTTAAATTAAGGGTCCACTATTTTTAACCAGGTTGTATCAGAATTTAATTGTTGATAACTTTTTTGCTAAAAATACATCTAACATCTTCTAGATTATTTTTTGTAATTTATAGTATTTTTGACATGACACGTATATACGTAATAATGTTTTTACCTGAAATGTGCTATTCTAACCAAGCACTAAATTTTGTATTGATATTAAAGTGAGGATTGTTACATTTTACTATGAGTGTCTCAGGTGCAATAAAATTGAACATCATTTATAATATGATGATCATTATTGAAATTATAAAAAAGGATTCAAGATATTAATAAACTCTTTAGTTTACACTAAAAATATTCAACTTGACCTTAAGTAAAGCATGCGGAAATTTGAATTTTTTTTTTTTTTTTTTTTTAATTCTTTTTTCACCCTAAACAATGCATATCATCATTAAATATAAAGGGATGCTATTTGGGATTGTGTCTAATAAGGAAACCGTGGAGAGTTGAGCAGCTAGAGGTCTGTTCACGTTACATTTAAATTTCTGCAGGTTAATACAGTCAGGGAAGCCGGAAATAGGGAGAGGATTTTAAAGTAAAGCCATTTGAGGGAAGAAACTAATAGAGTAGAAGGCTTCCTGGCATCTCGGGACTTCTGTGATGAACAGGTGGAATTTTTCTGCTTGACGGATTTGTCAGAGGTGTGCATGTCAAAGGAATAAAACTGCTATGAATTAATCAGAGCACATTCTATTAAAGTACTTGTAAAACCCTTATCCCTGAGTGGCTTCTGGGCAAAACCCTTATCCCTGAGTGGCTTCCGGGCCTTGATAAGTGGTGATCACTGTGTAAAAAAAAAAAAAAAAAAAAAAAAAAAAAAACACGCAGAGATGCAACATTGCGGCAATAGGACATTAACAATGTCAGAGCTTTGTCATTGAGAATATCAGTAAGGCCACACAAGGAAAATTGATCCAACATGTAGTGGTATTAGGGTCTGGCTAAAGAAACCCTTTTGAAAATTCAGCAGGTGACCATTCTGGTAACCAGTTACCCCAGGCCATTCTTTCCTTGCACCTGTGGAAAATCTATGAAAAATAGGTTTGTTAGAGAATCAATTTAATAAAATCCGAAAGAAACTATCTCCAGAAGATGCAAGCTACGGAATAGCACCACAAAGATTGTCAAAATGAAATTAATATGACAAAGTATTCTGACAAGACCTATTAATGTGGAGCATGCCCCTTTCCTTGTTATGGTTATTTTGTATGACAGTTGCATCTTTGGGAATTTCAAAGAACCAATCGGACAACATAAATCACTAGACCTTCTGAGCCTAAGCAGACCTCACAATATTATTGGTATTAATAAATTAAAAGTAAAACTTATTTCTTATTTATAAATGTCAAGCGCAAACCTCACAATACTGTCTTCATGAATGTCTCGATGAAAGAATGAAAATATTTATACTTCCATCCCCATATCTCTATAAAGCCACACATGAAATAATGCTGCGATATGAGGGCAGGTGCACTACCTACTAGTCTTTCTCTCTCTCGGACAGGGTAGTAAAAGAAAAAAAAAATCTTTAACCTAAGATTGTAATGTAGTAAACGTGTACGTAAACATTAAAATGTAGACAACCGAGGATCCAACACAGTCGTAAAGGAGACAAAGAATAGGGAAGAACTTCAACTCCTGTTTTTGAGTTTTAAGAAAAGACCTTTATTACATAATTTCCTGCCACGCTAACTTTATGTTATAGCTGTGATGTCACCCACATCTCCAACATGATCCGATCTGTGCACACATTCTTTTTATACTTTCTTTTTCCTCAGAGTGACGTCATTTCGTACATGGCTCATACAGCCGCCATACTCTGCTAAAAGACGTTCTGCAATGTCTTACCAAGCTCTAGTCTTTACCCCATCACCGTAACATTGTATCTGTATGTTGTTTACAAGTATTTCCGACAATTGTATTTGTACTCATTTAACGTAAGTATTAGTAATGGAATGATTCAATATTTTCCGATATAATTGCAGATTCCATTTTAAATTTCCGATTCCGATACAATTACAGATTCCGATTCTTTTTAAATCTTTAAATATTTATCTATAGAGTTGTTGTTTTTATTGGGGGGGGGGGGGGGGTGATTGATACCCGTGAAATAATGTACTTATTTTTTTTCAGAAATGTAAAAATACACTAGTGGGTAGGGGGAGGGGGGATTTATTAACTATAGTTTTACTGGTAGTTCAAAATATATAAATATTTATTATCTTACCATTAGTAACAGCAATTTTAAAATTAAATCTTAAACAGACAAAAAAAATGAAACAAGAGAATCTCTTTTGGAATCGGAAAATAGGCACAAAATTTTCCAATTCCGATTTTCCTGATTCCGATGAATCATTCTAACACTGGTAAATACCAGTAATAAACCAGACTAGTGTGATACTATTGATCCACCCCCATAAGTGTTAAAAATTAAAAAGAAAAAAAAAAAGGAAATAAAGGAAGCTAAATAGAATTGTTAATCAAGGTGTGTCAGACAAAAGATAAATATAAAAGTGGATATATTTAGAATGGTTTGCAACCGTTGAAGATAGTG
The DNA here is from genome assembly GCF_053919585.1 of Euprymna scolopes. Taxonomy (NCBI): domain Eukaryota; kingdom Metazoa; phylum Mollusca; class Cephalopoda; order Sepiida; family Sepiolidae; genus Euprymna; species Euprymna scolopes. Next base: position 10,481,898 of record NC_136522.1, read on the forward strand.
TCTGGTTAACAACAGTTGCGAGTTTGGTAGAAAACGGGTTGTGGCTTGGACCAGATCGAGAAAGCTTTAGGGGACAGAGATGAGCTAACATAAATTAACGAACATGGCCTGAGCAGACTACCAAGATGCAGACATAACCGTTCAGAGAGTCGGTAGGGTCACACATACACCTAGAGTAGTAGAATGTGTCAGGTTTGTTTAGCTTGATTTTATTTTTTATACTTGTGAACCTGTGTGTGCCCTCTCAGCAGCCGCCAAAGTTAAAGGCGATGACACGGCCAGAAGAGAAGACAGTGGGAAACAGCTTTGAGGTCGGCAATTGTTGAGCGCGAGGAAGCGCACATGGTCCCATTACACTAGCAACTAGTGATGGGAGGATTCCAATATTTTTCTTGATTCCGATACAATTACCGATTACCGTGAAAATGTGCATATATTTTCTCAAACGTAGAAACGTACTTGGTGATCTATAGATTTTAGTTTTGCTGGTAGTTTAAAAATCAATAAATATCTATTTTATTATTATTACTAAAAGATTTTGTTTTAAACAAAATCAAATATTAATTGAAAACATTCTTGTGTTCGACAAGATACACCTGAAGAAGGTTGGAGGTTACATCGACCGAAACGTTGAGAACGGTGGTCCGATGAATCCAAGCAATACTCATGTTAAAACGTGTTGCATTTACCGATACAGTTGGTACACTGAGGGACATGTGCATGCAGGAAAAAGGAATAGTTTTGGCATCGGAAAATAGGCACAATTTTTTTAGATTACGATATCCCCAAAAGTTACGATTCTTCCGATTAATCGTTTCAACACTACTAGCTACAATCACCGTACAGATCCCCAGGTCCTGGAAAAATTATCTAGTCTAATAGTCTTTGACTGGTGGCCATTGGAAATATGTCCATGCTTTCTGAATGTACCAAAAAGTGAATTTAAATGTAACTAGAAAAAACATCTTGCTTGACTCCCATCCCACTAAAGATACCCTCTATAAATCTGGCCCTTAATCACAGTAGGCCCTTCTGTCTCAGAAACAATAAATCCTGCTTGGAGTGAATTAAAATAAAATAAATAACATTTTTTTTTTTTTAAATAAACAATCTGATGCTTACCTGAGCCCCACTGTCAAGCAAAAGTTTTGCTACTTCAACATGCCCATCCATAGAAGCTTCCATTAAAGCTGTGTGCATCTCATCGGTTTTGTGCTCCTGATCTGCACCAGCTTCGAGAAGAAAACGAACCATTTCCAAATGACCTTCAAATCGGGAAATATAACAAAAATATAAATAAAAAAAATATATGAAAAGACAACAAGTAAAAAAAATTTCACAAAATCTATGTATAAACTAAAATAATGAAAATATAAATAAAAAGTATATAAAATTAAAAATTTTTCCAAAAATCTAAGCGTCCCAATTATAAAATACAACAAAAGAAAAATAAAGATATATAAAAAAGATTAAAAACAAAAAAAAAAAAAAATCTTAAGACCAAGAACTTTTTATTGTAAAAAATAGATAAAAAATATTGACACTTTAAAAAAATTTTGTATCTGAATTATCTATAATATATTATAGATAATTCAGATACAAATTCTTTTTTTTAAGGGCAAAAATCTGTTTAAATGTTTGTATGTCCGTCTGTCTGTTTGTATGTCTGCCTAAAACTTTCGACAGAGGCGACTGATTTTCATGAGATTGATATTTGTTTTAACTTACTGTGCACACCAATGCTTTGAGAAGGAGAAAAAAATGTTACTGCAATCGCAATGGACAGGTTTGATGAAGAGAAAAAAAATTTGAAATATCAAATTATTGCATTTTTCGGTTAACATACTTCCTAACTTCCAGCCTAGGCAAATCAGTTCCTTCACTTTTTTTCTTATGCCTATACATGTACTCTTCCTTTGTTTTGTTTTTTGATCTTTCTCTTATTTTTATTTAATAATTATTGAAAAGAGTTTTTCAGTCTTATTTTAATTAACTAGCAGGACCTGTGGAAATTCCACAGGGGACTCATTCATATGTAATATATTGATGTTGGCATTCTGTAGATTTTCAGTCTAAATGGAGATACTCTGATATTATTGTAGCTTTTTTTGCAAAAAATGCAAAAGTATTTATCTAAGCTAGCACGAACGTCCAGCAAAGCCCGGTCGTAAAGTATGCTAAAAAATATTTTAATTCTTGCAGATTCCGTATAAATTATTATAGAGTTAATGTTCTATTGATTTTCATATGTTATAAAGTTGTGATTCCAAAAAAAAGAAAAATGACTTGGGTGCATTAGCTTGAAATGAAACCAAAATAAAAACTCATGAAGAATTCTTGATAAAAAAAAAGAAAAAGAAAAGGAGATGACTTCAGTGCCATCAGCTGAAACCGAAAACAAAATTTAAAGAATTCTTGGTAAAATTATTTATGACAAGAAATGGAAGTACATAACAATTAAACGACCCGGATGTAAGCATGACACAAAATAACACACATGCTATCGTATTAATATATAGATTATTGAAACTAGTTTTATTATTTTTGTAAGAATTATTAAAAAGAACTTTTTGCTCTCTTTAAAAAATTATTGAAAACACTTTAAAATCTCTAAGTAATGAACTATCTAAAAAAGACGAATTGTTATTTCTATCTGTATAATTTTGTTAATTTTTATTGTATACTTTTCGATAATGTCTCTTTTCTTAGATTTTATTTTAATAAATTGCTTCACAATAGAAATACAGAATAACAAAAGTGAAGAAACTGATTTGCCTTGTTACTGCTTTCGGTAGCGCTATTAGCTGATTATAACTTTTTTCTTTTAACACTTCAATATTGCTCCCAAAAATAATAATCTGTTATTTTTAAATTTGTCCATCTTATTTTCTCGGAAACTACTGGATGATCTAACTGAAAGTTTGTATGGAACTTTGTTATGATATGCAACGAATCAAGTATTATGCACAGTTAGGGATTAATATGGCTTAGAATTTAATGTAATCGCCACAATACCACATTTACTTAAGTTTGGAATATTCTAAATAAACAAGTTATAACTTGTCCGTTTTTAATTGAAACAATATAGTATACACTAGACATTTTGTCAAAGGACATCATGTTGAAAAAAATATCCAGGTACCAATATTTGTTTTAGTTTGCTGCATACACTGAAGCATTAAGGAAAAAAAAAAAAAAAAAAGTTTGTGTGTGTGGGAGGGGGGGGGGTACTGCATTTGCAATGGACAGGGTCGGGAAAAGAGAAAAAGGGAGGTCACTTACCTTTGTAGCAGGCCAATGTGAGTGCACTTTCCTTAAATTCATTGGAATGAGTATTTATGCCGGCACCTGCATCTAATAGGATTTTAGCAACTCCGACATGGCCCGCGCTGGCAGCCTCCATTAAAGGTGTGTGACCATTTTCATTGTGTACTTCAACATTGGCACCGGATTCAATCAATACTATCACAACATCCTCAAAGCCCCCACAGGCTGCGTAGTGAAGAGGTGTGTTACCTGAAAAAATTTTATTTATTTTTTTTAAATAAAAGGACATCATGAATGCTCATAAAGGAAAATCCAAACGCTAGTTATCAAATAATATGAGAGAAAATTTTAAGCTAGGGATTGGTTAGAAATAATCCACTAATTAATTAGAATCTATCTTATCGGCATTTATAATTTAATTAGCTATAGACATGTTTCATCATCTATGATTCATCAGTGTGGCTAGACATAACGTAATTTGAAACATGGTCTGCAGTGAAAGGGTGGGAGGGAGACCTACTGCGCTAAAAAAAAAAAACTACTAAAGTATATCATAATATCATATTTAAATGAAACAATTCATTTTTTACATGTTTATTTCACAATAATGATGAACGAGGTGTGTTACCTTAAAAAAATTTTTTTTTTAAATAAAAAGACATGAATGCTGAAAAGAAAACTCAAACCAAATAATTTTTGTGCGGCAAATATTTCTCAAAAATCTTTATCTTTACTATAATATACTGGGTTGCCATTTTTTTTTTAAATATATAGTGTTTTGAAAATTTATTTGTTATATTTTATTTATTTTGGTTTAAGTTATTTCAATTTATTTTCAAGTTGTGAACACAAATGGAGAATACATCATTGATTAAATAGTTGTTAGTTCTTATTTTACTTTAAAAAAAAAAATGTAGATTTGCAGGGCTCTACATTGCGAGTGAAACAGTCATATTTACGAGTGATTTTTCAAAGTGGCGACTAGAAATAATGAAACGCTGATCTTGTGGCGATTGTATTTCTTTCACTGACGATCTTCCAGAGCTCACTACAGAGTGAAAAATATCTTTTCAACTTTTTTTTTTTATAAAACGAACACAGTTAAATTATTTAAACAATAAAAGTTTAATAGAACAATATACTTTTATTCAACGAAAACTGTTTTTAAAAATATTTGAAGAAATTAGAATGTTTATACCCTCAAGTATCAACAGAAAATTTGTTGTATATTCAGAATTACAAAAAAAATCTATGATGTACATACTCCTCACAGAACAAAGATGTCATATTCTAAAAATCATGTGGGTTTGGCTAATAACTTTTCTATTTGGCTAGTAAACGAAAATATTTAGTTGTCAAAGGTCAACTAAAGATAAATTTGTTTGTAGAGCCCCGATTTAAAAAACAGCAAAAACTTAGTTGCTAACCTAATAAAAGGAACTGTGTGTGTGTGTGTGTGTGTGTGTGTGTGTGTGTGTGTGTGATTTCATTCACTATGGACTCCTAAACTGCTGGGCTGATTTTTATAAAATTTCAAATATATTTTATCTGACTGGCAGAATAATTGCTGTGCGGCAAACATTTCTCAGATCCGTACTATTATACAGGAAGAACTTTGTCCATGTGAGTTCATTCCCTTTGAACTGAAACGGCTGGGCTGAAATTTCATACAAAGGTAATTTATGTGTCTTACAGCGTCCTTAGATAGATTTTGTATCGGAAAGTCTCTGCCAAGTATTGGTAATCAAAAAAATTTGATGAAAGAAGGAACAGGCATTTTGACCCTCGCCCCCTTTTTTTAACATAGGAGTCCCCGCTTATCAAGGCCCATAGGCCACTTGAGGATAAGGGTTAAAGAGTGTACAGTAGTCAATGGGACAATATCATAGTAATCGTTAGTAGTGGAAATTTGGTAAATTGGATTACTTAAGGGGAACGGCTCATGAAGAACTTATTTACGTTGGACTTGAAGACTACCATATTATAGTCAGCTGGAAAGCAGGCAAATGGAAGACAGTCCCACAGGCGTACAGTTCTAAGGAAGAAGCTTTGTTCGTGGAATCTATCTTTAGGTTTAGGCACAGATAAAAATTTGGGGAAATTATTTTGATTGAAAGAAAAGTTGTTTTGATACATTTTTTTTAAAGTTGCTTGGAGTTCCAGCACACGGACAACAAAAAGTGCTCAATATCCAGAGAATGTATTCTCTTTGTATCCATTCCACTGAAATACCTGGTGAGAAGGTTGTTACTACTTCTTTTGGAGCGATTACATTTTCGTGTTTTGATCCGTTCTTTTATTTTTGAAATGGTTGGGGGGGGGGGGGTAATGATAAAGTTGACATATAATGAAAAACTACTGAATGTACTTAGTATAACAGCTGTGTCCAAACGGAACTTTATGTCCACCTGGGTAACACCGGGTATCCATACTAGCAATATATAAATATAGGGATAAAAGTAGCCAATGGTAAAATATAGATGAATTTTACATTGTGTCCCACTCCCTTGGTGCGAGCGTGTGAGGTGCAGAAAATAACTAAAATTATTTTTTTAAAAACGTAGACAAATTCTTGGCCGAAACAAAAGTCACCTAATCTCCACCATCAATCATTTGAAGTACAAAATTGGTTCTTTTGTTTTACGGCATATAAACTAGTTACAGTTTATTTAACGCTGAATCCAATAATTTTGGAAAAGGTTTTATGCTTTAAGTTCTTTATATATCTTTGAATATTTATTTATGGTATTTGGTTTCCAGAGATGGGAAAGCAATGAAACAAGAAAGGGGGGGGGTGAAGATCTGTCATTGGGATTAGCATCTTTTTGTATTGTCTGATGGTTTGTGAATAACTTTCAACTTTGCCAATCGATTGTAATTTCGCTTGTACCAACCATCAAGATAATTCAAGAAATTAACATTAAATCAGACAATGGTTAAACTCAGAACCTCTATTAAAAAAAAGAAAAGGATTTACATGGAAATCTCACCTTTTCATGAATTACAAAAAAAGCAAAGATCTTCCTTCTGAGATTAGCATTACATTTATTTTTCATTTTTCGTCCTTCTGCTTCATGCCTGAAGTTCCTACTTATTTGTCTCCCCACGAGAGAGAAGTTAGAAAAGTTTTTAATGTGGGGTAAAATCCAGCTCCCCATAAAGGGTCAATCATGATTGTTAGTCTAAAATGATTTCACTATTACTGAAGACAAGATAGTCTAAGTTTAGTAGTACAACAGATACTGCACTTTTTTCTAGCCAAAGCACCAAGAAAGTTTGAAGGACTAATTTTTGCCTGTCTGTTGCAATTTTACTTGTACTGCCTATCAAGATAATATAATTTGGAAAATGTTAAGTTTGAGAAAATTAAGTTAGACAATAATTAAAATCAGACGTCTTATTTAAAAAAAAAAAAAATAAAAAAAAAAAAGGCTGTGCATGTAGGGTCTCAATGGGTGAAAAATTTACTTTTACCATCACTAACGCTTGTGCAAAATTTCATAAAAAACACTCAAGGTGTAGTTATTGAGAAAAGTGCAAACATACGAATGGATGAACGATTTGGGGGCAACCAGAGTTATCCCGAAAATCCATTCCGGCCAAAATTTACTTTCACCATGACTAATGTTTGTGCAAATTTTTTTTTTTTTTTTTTAAAACCAAGGTGTGGTTATTGAAAAAAGTGCAAACAAATGGACGAATGGGAGTGAATTACCAGTGAAAAGGTGAAATCTCATCTTTCTGAATTATAAAAAAAGAAAGTTGCCGAGATCAGTTTTATTTTTTATTTTCATGAAGACATAAAGTGATTTTACTTACCAGCCGATGACTGGGCATTAACGTCTGCTCCATGTGTAATAAGTAATTTTGCTATATCAACAAAGCCTCCACTTGAGGCTTCCATCAAAGGGGTGCAATCACCCTTAATTCCTCTGTCTTCTACATTAGCTTTCATAACCAGCAAAACCTGCACAAAAAAGAAAAAGAAAAAAAAGAAAAGCACTTTAATATCATGAAGCAACTTCTTTCTGCCTCCTCATTGTTAACATTTTTGCCTTTGGTGAAGATATAGGATCATTTGAAATGGGCTGGTCATGCAAGAATAAGGGACCAGTCCTATAGTGAGAAAATATCTTAGGTACTTCTGATGCATGACATTTCAAACCAACGCATTTCAGATGAAAACACTATTACGTACTTAGGTTATGTTAAAATTCGTATCAATTAAAAAATTTAAAAAAAATAAAAAAATAAAAAAAATGATTCAGTATAAAAAAATAATCTATATATATATAATCTATTATATAAAAGGCAAAATGTGTGTGTGTGTGTGCGTGCGCGCTTTTCCGCGATGTCTGCAAAAGGCTTCTTTCGGAAAAGCGCTCGCTCGCTTCGCAACTTCTTAAAACTGTTTATATCATCCAGAAATTGTAATATCTCAGAGTTACCCGCGGACCTTGCCTGTCTATTTAATTTTATTCACTTTCAAACCTTAATTATTCCACATTTCCCGCATCGGCACGCGTTACATTCGCTTTTCGGTATAAACAACAGCGAAACTCGACTCTAATCACAGGCCCAGAGCCAGTGTCGACTTCGTCATATCAGACGGGCGAGCGGGTTTTTCAATTGACCTCATTAAAAACTGTCTTGCACAAAATCGCCGTCACGTCAATCAAAAACGAGCACCTGTTTGTTTTTTTTTCACACTATTTTCCAACTGCGCGTCGGAAAAGCTTCCTTTTTTTTTTTTTTTCAAATCCACCTCTTTTTTTTCACACACACCCAAAAACACCCGGGCAACGCCGGGTACCCCGAGCTAGTATATATATATAAAAGGCAAAATGTGTGTGACCATTTCGTGTATGTCTCGCAAAGGCTTCTTTCGCACACGCTCCCAGGGTCGTTACTATCCCTTAAAACTGTTTATATACCCCCTATATAATAATATCTAGGATTTGGGAACGCGGGTCGTCTCTAGATTTATTTACGTCGACTTTTATGAGATTCGCGCTATTTTGCTCTGTCCCCTGTTTGTCCTGCATTTTAGTATAGATACAGTGAAATTAAATTAAACGTCTTCCTGTCAATCAAACTTCTTTTACTAGCTTTATAAGCCTTAACTTAACATGCTAATCAATTACTCTCACTCGTGGTAGAGACGGTTAAGTAGTTGGCTTTGGTTCCCACCTCTGCGTCAAGGCTTCCGGGTTCAATCCCTCTTCCCGACCAAAACTATTTTTTTCTTTTCTTTTACACCTTTAAACACCCGGGCAACGTTGTTTTTTTATTACTTCGCTTATTCTTTAGTTCACCCCCTCCTCCATACACAGGTTTATTTATGCCATTTTTTTTCCGTTTTGGTTTTGGGATTTTTTTTTTTTTTTTTTTTTACATCGTCTTTTTTATAATATTTAAGCAGGGTTATTAATTACCCCCCCCCCCATACACACACTTACGAACACCCGGGCAACGCCGGGTACCTCCCCCCTCCGCTAGTCTAACATATAAAAGGCAAAATGGGTGCACGCGTTTGTGTGTACGTTCACGAAAAGCCTTTTGCATCGAGGTTCTCGCGTCGGTTAGATTCTGGAAGAAGTTTTCGCATACTTTCCAAATCATAACAGATTTGTAAACGGACATCGTCTATCTTTTATTTTTGACTGACTTTAAAAAATTCCCACCATCCTGTTCTCTTGGCTGCTTTGTCTTTTTCGTATAAATAAAGCGAAACTATTTGAACGCAAACACAACCACCTGGTCTTCCGGCTGGGTAGTATCTGTTCTGTAATTCATTCTTGGTCAATTTAGGGGAAAACCTTCATACGGAGACAATTACTATATTTCTTTGGATACTGCCAGAATGCCCCCCCTCCCCCACATTAAAAACAACCTTCGTTTAAAAGCAACACCATTTCTGCAAGTCATCTTTTTGATTGACTACGTTAATTTGAACGCTTCTGGTCGCGTCATGACGTAGCGGTAAGACGTCAGGTTTTCTTTCACTTTCTTTTTTTTTACTATAAACACCTGGGCAACACTAGGCACACAGACAAGTTATATGTAAAAATAAGATTTATTGAATTTGATTGCATTTCATCATATATTTTAACATGGAAGAGTTCCTAAAATCCAGGGGAGGTAACGGAAATCTATCATTTTGACTTTTCTTCCTTGCTTCCCATGAAAATATGCTATTTCAGGATAAAAAATGTTGGATCGGTATTATCTATTTTTTTTTTTTTTTTTTATAAAAAAACAGGTTTAGCTCTTCTACTGGATCATTTTTCCGTGATTTTTAAAAAATTTATTAGAGATGAGACGATTCCAATATTTTTCCTCCGACTGATACAATTACTGATTCCGTACTAAATTCCCAATTCAGATTCTTTATAAATCTTTAAATATTTAACTATAAAGTTGGTATTTTTCCCTGATCACTATAAAAACACATTAATGTGCATATATTTTCTCAAACACAAAAATATTAAAAAAAAAAATAAATATACAAACACACTTGTGGAAAGTGATCTATAGATTTTATTTTTACTGGTAGTTCAAAATCAATAAATATTGATTATATTACTACTACTACTACCACTGGAAGATTTTGTTTCAAACAAAATCAAATAAAAAAATGTTTAAAAAAAAAAAAACATAATTAAAAGGAATAGTTTTGGGCATAGAAAAACAGGCACAAATTTTTCCGATTCTGAAATCCACAAAAGTTTCGATTTTTCCAATACCCAATTCCGACTGTAAGAACGTGATAGAGTTTTTAACTAAAAATTATTTGTTTGAAATCCCATTTAAGCAATGATATAAGGATTGTCTGAATTAAGCGTATGAAGATGTGTGGAAATGATCACACAACTTAGGATAGCCACGTGGAGAAATGGAATATGTGACGTGGAAAGTCTTTAAAGCAAATGGCGTCATCATGCTGAAGAACTGAGAACAACAATTGTACATTGCAAAAATCAGTCACGCGGACAATTGCCAAACAATAACATACCTGAATTATAATAGAATGGGTAGATCTAAATTAGACTGTCTTCTCAGATAAGCACCCGTGAACGAAGGGCCTGAAAAACTGTATAATTGCAGGGCTCTACGGACAAATTTATCTTTAGTTGCCCTTTGACAACTAAATATTTTCGTTTACTAGCCAAATAGAAAAGTTACTAGTCAAACCCACCTGATTTTTAGAATATGACATCTTCGTTCCGTTACGAGTATGTACATCATGAATATTTTTCCGTTTTTTATTTAATAAGTGTAATTCTAAATATACAACTAATTTTATGCTGATACTTAAACGTATAAACATTTTAATTTCTTCAGATATTTTTTTTAAAGCTTCGTTAAAAAAAAAAAAAAAAAAAAAAGTATATTGTTCTATTACACTTTTATTATTTAAATAATTTAACTGTTCGTTTTATTTTAAAAAAAAAAAAAAAAAAAAAAAAAAAGTTGAAAAGATATTTTTCATACAGTAGTCAGCTTTGAAGATTGTCGGTGAAAGAAATATAATCGGCAAAAGATAGGCGTTTCATTATTTCTAGTCGCCACTTTGAAAAATCACTTGCAAATGTGACTGTTTCCTCGCAATGTAGAGAGAGCCCTGAATTGATTAGAGTGATCACCATGATGAAAAATTGCCCAATATGATAAAAATTATTTTTTTTTAATTAAAATGAGTCACCACTTATCAAGGCCCGAAAGCAACTGCAGGATAAGGGTTAATGAGTGTATGGGGATCACTGAAATAACAGCGTAGCAATCATAAGTGGTGAAAATTTGGGTAGAATTTGATTATTTAAGGGAACAGCTAAACAAGAATTTGCTTACATTAAACTTGGAAGACAACCATGTTGTAGTCAGCTAGAAAGCAGGCCAACAGAACAGTTCTGCAGGCACGCAGTCTAGGAAAAAAAGCTTTGTTCATGGAATTTGCGGTTAGATTTAGGAACAGATAGAGAGTGGGGGAAATTGTTGATGGTAGTTGTAACTAAAAGTGCTTTTTGTGAAAGTTTGGCAGGGAGGGGAGGGGGGCATAGATTGAAACTTAGATGAGCACTTGCCAGGAAAATAACAATAGAGCAGAGACAGGCTCGCAACGTCTTGTCTGTGGGAAAAAGATTATTACCTCCCTACAATGGCAGAGTTGGACACAAAGTTGGTTTTCATTTGGCTATTTTGTTTTATGGCATATCAACCCTTTTCAGGTCACTTAATGTTGATTCTGGTAATTTTGGTAAAAGATTTTATGCATCAAGTTCTTTATATCTTCAAATATTTATTCATGGTGTTTGGTTTGGTTGTTTTATGGCATATCGACCCTTTTCATGTTATTTAATGCTGGATCCAATAATTAGCAAACTTAGATTTTGGGACTAAAATTCACTGGTTCAGTCATGTTCTTTGTTATCACGCCGATGATTTCATCCACAAAGTGATTGAACTAGCACATTCTCAAGGTTGAGAAAAAAAAAAAAAACAGATGCGGAGGTCAGCCAAAAATCTGGCTCAGAACAGTGAAACATGATACTCAGCTGATCATGGACCCTTGTTTTTGAGGTCTGCCATTGGAACCATGATCAGCTAACACTTGTATCTGCAACTGCTGTGGACTATGATGGCCGGTCAGCATTTGTTCGAGATGCAGTAAATTCTCTGGATGGAGCTGGCCCAAATACAAGTACGGCCTGTTAAATGGATGGGCATGGTGTTGATAAAAACAAGGCGAGCATGCAGGATCCCCCTTCACCAGTGACGCATTTATTTTCACCATGACTAATGTTTGTGCAAAAGTTTTTAAAAAATCCTAGGCATAGTTATTGAGAAAAGAGCAAACAAATGAACGGATTAACAATTTGGGGGCAATTTTACCTGTATAATGGCCCCTAGCTGGGGCAACTAGAGTATTACCGGAAAATTTGTTCTGGCAAAAATTTACTTTCACCATGACTAATGTTTGTGAAAAATTACAAAAAAATCCAAGGTTTGGTTATTGAGAAAAGTGTGAACAAATGGGCAGATAAACAGGAATGAATAAGTACTTGGTCCAACCCCCCCCCCCTTGTCGGGCTGGGGAGGAAAAAAAAAAAAAAAAAAAAAATTGGGTCTTCTCACCTGTGCCAATTCATAGTATCCTGCAGAGCATGCAAGAGACAGCAAACTCTCCCCCTCTTCTGTCGTTTCGTGTACGCTGCTTCCTTCTTGTAACATCTTTTTTACTGCAGGTACATCTCCATCACTGCATGCTTCGGCTAAAGATCGAGAGCTGAAATACAAAAAGAGAAAATAATTATCAGATTTAACTGAACAAATAAAAATGGCGTTGAAACAAAGATTGGATTTAGAAACTTAAAATACCAACACGTTAACCCAATTATCATAATGTTGATAACATTAATTTAGCTGGTCACGGAATCAACCAATTTGATTTTAATGTGTCTCCAGGAATCTATGGGACGATTTTACTAGATTCAGAGATATATATATATATATATGGCGACGAGTCACACCTTTTAAGAAGTAACACATACATATTACTTTTATTTATATAGACAGTATTATATACTCGCTATATAAATAAAAATAATATATTTAGCTCTTTTTTATTGAGCACTCTTAAAAACCTTGTTTTAATTCATGGGGTTTATCTCCTGAATACATTTAACCTGGAATAAATATGACACATATATACAAGGTGCCTTCAATAAGTTTCCAGACTTTTTTCATATGCGCACTTTTATTGATAGTACACACATGAAACTCTAGTCCCTTTCAAAGTAATCTCCTCTGTCTGCAATCCACTTGTATACCATTCCAAAAACTTCTGGAAGATCCCATGGAAGTCCTCTTGTGTGAGCGTGCCAATGACCCTTGTCACAGCCTCTTATCTCAATTGTTTCATAATGACAGCTTCTAAAGTTTTCCTTGAGTCTATACCAAGTCACAGGAAGCAAAGTCTGGACTATAGGGAAGGTGAGGAACTGTCTTGATGCCCATCTTGACCAAATAACCTGTGACGAGGATGGAGCTGTTCACTTACTGTCTCTATAGACACACGATAGTTCATATCCATGAAATTCTTTATTTGGCCAATCAACTCTGGTTTTCTGACTTCCTTTCTCCTTCCACACCTCATCATCCCTCACAGACTCTCTGCCTTCCTTGAATCTCTTATGCCACTCCAGTACTGATGCTGGATCCATGCAAGATGGTCCAAAAACAGTCTAAAACATTCTATGTTTCGGTGGCATTTTTTTCCTGGTTTAAAAACAGAACTTTATTGCATATCGTTCATCTAAAGTGTCCTCATGTCCCGATTGCATTTTTGTAATTCACTAGCTGTGACAATCAGGCTTTAGTAGGATGTATTCCAACAAAAGTTGTTCATTTGAACCTGAAATCATAAAAATTGGTCAGTCATCTCATAAGATACTGAATTTTCATGAGTCTACAACAATTTTAAATGCTTGTATAACAAACAAAGTCTGGAAACTTATTAAAGGCACCTCGTACATATATACCAATGGCATTCAATCCAAGTGAGTTAAACCAGCTTTCTCCAAAAACGGAAGTTTCTTGGGAACATGAAGTTAAAAAGCAGTTTTAAGTCGCATGTACATCCTGGTCAGGGGAGAGGACAACATTTGTTTTTTTTTGCAGGTCTCCATGCACCCAGCACTATATGATTGCTTAAAATAGTACCTCTTGCAATTTGCAACAACCTATCACTAGTAAATAAATGTCTGTCCATAGCGAAGAGTCACACCCTTCAAGAGGTAACCCTGTCAATATGCATAGACATAGACAAAACATGCCAGATCTAGGAGTAAACCTTCATAAACTATCCTGCTATCCTTATGTAAATTAAGTATCATATATACTTGTGTATAAGTTGAATTTCTGGGAGACGATTTTAAGGTTATTTTCTGGGGTGGACTTATACATAGGTAATATTTTGATAAATGTTAAGAGTGACTTGGTGTTCGATTGTAACATAGAAAACGCCATTTTGTTTGTGCACTGGGTATATACCGGTAATCCTACTAATTAATTGCACTCCTTCCAAACCCAACTGCAGTGTGTTTATCAGCATGTAAGCATATGCATGTTTTTTTTTTTTTTTTTTTTCAGTAGAAGGCTTAATAATAATTGGAATAGCTCTCACAATGTTCACTCTATAAATGTCGCTATAGGCCCCAGTTCGATAGGATGTATTCAGTGACGAAATGACGTTTTTTTCCCGTAGATTAGGAAATGTAGTGTTTACGATATGTCATTCTCCATTAAGTTCAACAAGTTTTAACAATTTAATGACAACTATTTAATGGCACTTAACGCATGTGTTCACATTACAGTATATTACGGCTCATGCAATGCATGCGTTTACATTATTATGGTACACAACATGAATTATGTGTCAAAACAGTAACTGCACGTGGAATCTATAGCATGTCGTTGATCAGTTAGCAACATTTGCTAACATTGCATGTAAGTGTGCAGCGGGTCGGTTCTATATATATATGAAAATTGAATAGACCACACTTGCATAAAAGAAAGTATTATTGCTCATGGATGCGGAGAAATAATTTATGTCTTAAAAAATAAATAAATAAATAAAAAACACCAAAAAGGAAATTATCCGTGCAAGAAAGAGCCGTGAGACGGACTATCTAACTTGTCTAGAATCTGCAGTCGATTTATAGATAGGTAATACCTAAAATGACAATTTTTGGTCTTAAGATGCACATTGACTTTTATACCCAGTATATACGGTAGTTCTTATGGCGTCCAACAAAAGTGTGATTGTGCGGATGACCTCCTTGACAACGGACAAGCACATTGCTCCAGTTAGCAGATAACTATGACAAAATCCTTGTGTCTTTGGAGGGATTGGTGTTAGAAAGGGCATCCAGTCATAAAAGCTTGCTTCAATCCCGTATGTCATGTCAAACATGGCTAGAATATATTTATCACATTTTTTACACTACTTTTTCAGTAAAAATGCTATCTATATCTTTGTTAAAACAGAAGATTTAGCAATGAAATTTATCATATAAGTGTATTTTTGTGCTAGGAATTAGAATATGCTACTGAAAACCTCCAAAAATTAATGGTTTCCAAATAATCTGCAGTAAATGCACATAAATATGCTGCAATTCCTTAAAAATGCCATTCTAGCATTTTAGGACAATTGACTAATTTATTTTTTTTATGGGTGATAAATGGTGCACTTTTCTTTAATGAAGGAACTTTTTTTTCCTTTTTTTTTTAGACCCTTATAAGTAGCTTACCAAGTAACATCGTTTCGTGAGGAGCTTGCCACTTAGACTTAGCATTATTGTTAGGGCTAAAGAAGGTTTTAAAAGGGGGAGACTTGCCACTCATACCTAGGGTTAGAGATAGGATTATGGGAGGTTTTTTTTTTTTTTTTTTTTTTTTTAAGGCGTTTGGCCCCCATATTTACGGTTAGTGGGTCATAATTATTGGCTTTTGAAAATGTTATGCCTTAGATTTTGGACATCAAATTACTTTTAAATATGAAATTTATTTTTGCTTGTTTGTCGTAATTCTTACGGGGGTGTGAAATTTAAGAATTACGACAAATAGACAAAAATAAACTTCATTTAAAACAAGTGACGTCACTAACAGAAAACGTGACGTTTGGAAAAGTAAAAAAAAAAAAATTTTTTTGCTAAAGCTAACAAATCGTTCAAAAATTTTTGATAAATTTGGTTTTTATTTCCAATTACATTTCTTGTCCGAATGACACATTTTGTTAAACTTTTCAGTTCAAGATTTTTTTTTTTTTTTTTAATTATTTCTCTACCTGGACTTCGGGCCAAGATCACAGTGTAGTTTTTTGATGCTACACTTCGCCTTTTCTGTCCTCTGTCAGTGAAGGAGAAATCCTTCATGACAGAGAATTTTTATGTTTGTTTCTATCCAGATTGACCCTTTTTGGGAAGCTGGATTTTCCTCACATTAACTGACCTTGCGAATAACTATCCTCGTGGGAAGGCAAGTAAATAGGAACTTAACTAGAAACTGAGCACCTCCTACAAATATTTAAATATTGATTATATATATATATATATATATATATATAATTGGGTAGATTAGTGTCCATCCGATCCGCTGAAAGAAATTGTCAAAAAAAAAAAAAAAAAAACTTTGCTTCGTGTGTACTGCTTGCACACGTGAAGCAAAAAAATCATTTCACATTTTCGTTAAAAAAAAAAAAAAAAAAAAAAAAAAAAAAAAAAAAAAAAAAAACACTTTAATTCACCATTAAAAACTAATGTAATGGATAGAAGTGCACATATTACACATATTACATAATTGTTTTTCAACTATATTTTTTTAAATTTGACCTAAAATAATGCTAGATTGCTTTAAAATTATATATTCTTATAACCAAATAGCTCTAGTTAAGCTAATTATGTTCTGATAATACGAGTTCCAACTAAATATGTAAGAACATTTTTTTTTTTTTGTATTCATATTTTCAGTTTTTTTAATTCGTTCTGGAATAAACAAAAAATAGTTTGTTTACAGTAAAGTAATTAATATCAGCGATAGTGGCTGCTGCTGCTGCTTCTACAGATCGTTTTTAAATACTTTTTAAAAATAGAATGATTTTTTTTCCAGGTATCATGATTTTAAATTGTTTGGCACCACAAGAGAAAGCCGATTACATTTTTATCTTTAACGGATAAATTTAGTTAAAAGATTGATAACAGTGGGTGTCCAAAGAAATTTTTTTTCAAAATTTTCCAAACTCGCTGTTTTATGAGGTTAACATTTTTTTAGCACTTGATTTGCTTAAAAACTCTTATATAATGTACATTATTAATTTATTTGAAAGTATATTCATTTTCGAACAAAACGGTGGTATTTTGAGGATGGTGCTTTGGTTTTTAAAATATGACGCTTTTAGCAGAACCCCCTCGAAATCCGTATTTATCCAAAGCATCCGTGTGTATTGCTACTTATACATCTATGTTAGAGCACTAATTTTTTTAATAGTATTTTTCAAGTTAAATTAAATTTTTATGATAGTTACACTTTTGCCCTGGGTAATGGTTGGGTAATCCTGCTAGTACACAAGAAAAACATCTCTGCAACTGTAATGATCTTTTGGCACTTTATTGACTGGAACTCATCCTTGGAACCCCCCCCCCCACCTTACCCTCTTCATGAAGCTTATGAAATCTTGACCTTTATTGAAAAATTAACATTTTCAGTTTTCACAGACAACTGTAATGAGAGGGAAAAGGAGGGCAAGGCAGTGTGAAGAAGAGGAAAAAAAAAATAAAGCAAAAGAGAGGAAGAAATAAAATCCAGCAAGATAAAGGCTCTAGTGATTTGACAAAAATCAGTCTTTTCTAAAAATCGCATGCTTTGAACTAAAAGTGAAAAAAACCCTGACATCTTACCCGCTCGACCACGACGGGAGAGGAAGTGAAAACCGTTTTAATTTAATGATTAAAAAGTTAAATGATAGGTGCGTGGATGTAACACGGTCAAACATCATGCGACTTAACTTTCGCGCTGCAAGCCAGTTTCTGTGTATGTGTTTGTTTCCCCCACCAAGATATTGGGGAAAACAGCTCCCCTAAAAAGGGGAGTGTCCAAATGAACAGCAATTGTCTGATTTGACGGGGTTTATTTTCTCAGCACTGATCAAACCTTATTGCTTTCTGAACGTCTTGGCACGAAAAGCCAAGAACGATTTCACTTTGTTTCGCTTTTTTTATACTAAAAAGCTAAAGGAACACACAGCAAGTGAAAAAAAAAAAATCTCAAAAATAGCATGTTAAAGTCACCAAAATCAAAGATACACACAAGCTCGTTTTGTAAATCTTAGATATTATAATCTACAGAGGTAAGTTTTAAGAATGAGTGACGCCACTGAGTGAGTCTCCCAAAAAAGCCTTTGCTGAACTAACACACATTTTGTCTTTATACATACATATATATATATATATATATATATATATATAATGACGTGGCTATGTTGAAAGAATGGATGTCAGTTCTTGGGTTATTAGATGTAGAGCAGTTGCGGTAGCAATTTCAGCTCACAGGAAAAGAAAAGAAAATATGGAAACAAATGACAAAAATGGACCCGAGAAAGATGGATAAAAACAGACCTGGCCAGAGATAAGCTATTTTTAAACTCGATTTCTTAAAGCCACCATATAATTAGGATTGTAACAGCATATTCTTTTCATTGTTTTGACTCTTGAGTATATATCTGTTAATATCTTATATGTTTTTATATAGCCTGATTTGGTTCTCGGTTGATGAAGTGTCTGTGTCGGATATATACCCGAGAGTGAAAAGAATATTCTGTTGTCACAGCCCTAGTTATTAGCTACACCCTTTCTGGTGATTGAAGGTTCAATCCTCGGTGGGGGCAACACTAAAAATACTATCGTGAATTACTTAGGAATTCTACTCAATCATGGTTGACAGAATAAGAACATGCTAGCCTCATGGATTAAACAAAGGGCTATGTTCGAACTTCTGTGCAGATTACCAAGTTCAACAGAAAGATTCCAGAGTTCACCAAGATACATCAGAAGAAGCTTGGAGATTATATTGACCAAAACGTTGAGAGAATTAACACTCAAGATGAGAACTGTAATACAAATTATCAAATTAATATGAATTATCTATCCTCCTATCAAAAAATAACATTTCAGCACAGTCCGTGAACTGCACAACTACCAAAAATATACTATATTATCACTAAAGGAAGAGGTAATGCTTGGGAATATATTCTTATGACAACAGAACATACTATACCTCCCTCAAAAGGGAAGTACTAATTCCTGGAAATAAGATCTTATTACAACAGAACAAACATTACACTAGACACGTCATATAACGTTGTCCAGGAACTAACATAGTTTGAGTCGAAAAGGAGACCAAGACAAAGAATAACTTGAACTTACTTTTTTGTAATAACATTTATTTCCTTATTCTCCCGCTACGCATGACTTCTCGTTACGGCTGTGACGCCTATCATGAAATCGTCTTATCTAATGTGCTCTCTTTTTTATAGTTTTTTTTTTCCTTACAGTATCAAAAATTCAAAAATAAAGTGAATTTTGATGATTAAAAAAAAAAAGAAAAAAAAAAAAAGATAAAGATAAACAGAACTCCCATTTATGTATGTTTTTTGTTGTTACTTTTTTTTTTTTTTTTTTAATTAAAAAGTAATTAAAAAACACTTCAGCTCTGGCTACCCTCCCCATTTCTAAGCACCACCAGAAACAATGCTCAGATGAATACTGAGCACACTAGTTTGCCCATGCAACAAAAACTATCAAACAATCGCAGCTGTTTCATGCCCAACTATATTTGGCATAGCCTCTATAGCCCATGCCTTCTTAAAAAAAAAAAATTTTTTTTTGGTATAGAAAATAACACCATTGAGACAGATAATTCAAAAACCCCAAATATACAAAACGAGGTTGATTTGGCAAAGTAAACTTTTCAATTTTCAACGCAAAAAATCGTTATGCTACATATTAACACATTTTTATTAAAAGCCAATACTTTGCATTATAATTTTTTTATTTTATGTTTGTATTTTGGGGGTGGGGGGAATAAGTAAAAAAAATATTTAAGATAAAAAATTGTAATTCAAGCATTCCTATTTACACAATGCCCCCAACGCGACAGGGTTAGACATCAGGATCATTTTTTTAACATGGAGAAAAGGAACAATCATGAAGGATTTCTCCTCCAATAAGAGAGAGAACAAAAAATTGAGGTGCAGGATTCTGAATAACAGATACTACATTTTGATCTTGGCCCAAAGGCCAAGAACGTCTGTAGTGTAATAATCAAAGAATTACACTTTTTGTTTTGTGTTTAATGTCAGAGAAAGAGAGAGAGCATAATAAAATGAAAAAGGAAAAATATGGACGATTATTAAAGAGAAGTCGTTTCTGCAGAGAGTAAATACCACTTCAGAGAATGAGGTATTTTAATCGTAGCAATATGTTGACGGTAAAATGAAGATTAGCAAATTAAAATAAAGAAAATCCTGTTGCCCCTTGGGACACTGCAGATGTTCTTAATAGAAAATCTTCAGTAGCTCTCATCCTCGGTATCAAAATACTAGCATAGCTGGTAATTAAAACTTTTTGCACTTAATCCATTACATATTGATATTATGATAGACTATTCAAAACCAACTTTTCAAAGTTAGACCCTGATAGAATTTAAGCTGACAAATCAAACATTGGTCCTAGCAAAAGTTCCAATTGTTATTGGTAAAAACATTTAGTTACAATTTATTTTTAAATTTATACAGGGTCACATACAAACGACAGCAATATGAAATATTTTTAAACAATCTAAAAATGAAATTCAGAAAGGGGGATAACTTATTTTAAACTGAAAAATATAATTGTTTACCTTGAGTTCTAAAAAATACTAAAACTACAATAACATTTCTGCTTCCTAGTCAACATATATTTTTTATTGACAAAATGTAGTGTAACAAGCCATGCAAAAATGATATGATGTATCACGTCTATATACCACATGAAAGTTTGTCCAAGACAAGTTATGTTTCAAAATATTATAAGTAATATAGAGACAAGACCTAGTGGTAGGCTTCTTAGGCACTAGACTGACTAGATCAGCAGCAATATGGAACTTGCTTTGCTAACAGCAGGAAGGTTAACAATATACTAAATATGGAAGAAGAGTGTGTGTAAAGAAAATATATACAAAGATTCTTTTAGGATTATGTAATAAAGTAAGATGAGTATTGTAATTCGAATAATTCAGATTATTTTTTAGTAAATTATTTTTAGTAAATCAGATGACAAAAAGGTAAAAATAGAAACAAAACCAGGAAAAGGGAAAGAAAGGAGAAAAGGGAAACAAAACCAGGAAAAGGGAAACAAAACCAGGAAAAGGGAAAGAAAGGAGAAAAGGGAAACAAAACCAGGAAAAGGGAAACGAAAGGAGAAAAGGGAAAGAAAGGAGAAAAGGGGAAGAAAGGAGAAAAGAGGAAGAAAGGAGAAAAGAGGAAGAAAGGAGAAAAGAGAAAGAAAGGAGAAAAGGGAAAGAAAGGAGAAAAGGGAAAGAAAGGAGAAAAGGGAAAGAAAGGAGAAAAGGGAAAGAAAGGAGAAAAGGGAAAGAAAGGAGAAAAGGGAAAGAAAGGAGAAAAGGGAAAGAAAGGAGAAAAGGGAAAGAAAGGAGAAAAGGGAAAGAAAGGAGAAAAGGGAAAGAAAGGAGAAAAGGGAAAGAAAGGAGAAAAGGGAAAGAAAGGAGAAAAGGGAAAGAAAGGAGAAAAGGGAAAGAAAGGAGAAAAGGGAAAGAAAGGAGAAAAGGGAAAGAAAGGAGAAAAGGGAAAGAAAAAGGGAAAGAAAGGAGAAAAGGGAAATAAAGGAGAAAAGGGAAAGAAACAGGGAAAGAAAGGAGAAAAGGGAAAGAAACAGGGAAAGAAAGGAGAAAAGGGAAAGAAAAAGAGGGAGAAAAACAGAAAAAAGGAGAAAAACAGAAGAAAAAAAAAAGCAGATTTCTTTACTAGAGAAAAACATTGAAAATCGTCTCATCTTGTTGAAGCAAAATGAATTATGACAAATATTGCATTTTTGTTTTTCAATTTAAAAAGAAAAAAAAAATGTTAGATCAACAAAGTTAATAAAAAAAATAAAATAAGAGAGGAATTCCAAATAATCAGATGGGAAATATTTTGTTAAAGAACTTGGCCTCAAGGAATGTTATGACATCATGGGTTAAAAAAATTACTCAAATAATAAAGTTGCGCGTCAGGAGTTTTTTTCTTTTTCTTTGACATAAATTAAAAAATGAGCAAGATGTCTGGTGATAGCAGAATTTTATTGGAAGCTAAAATTAAAACATTTATAAAAGAATACCCGTCTCAGGATAGATAAAATTACCCCAAACAGAACAATTACCACTTACAAAGAGTAAAATACTGCTATTAAACCTTATGCCTAGAATCATTATTCCAATTTTTATCAAAATCCATGAAATGATTTTGATTCTAAAAAATAAAGACTTTAGCTCGGTTTTACTAAAAATGTACAATTAAAAATAAGGCACGAACAATGTCTGGCTAATTACTGCTGCTGATTAAAGCAACTTCGACCCAGGCGATTAACTGGGTCTGTCAGTATAAAATATTGTGAAACAATAAAATAAATTTTCTCAGAAATTTTGAGAGGTTACTTATGGTAAACATCTTTAGTTAAGTCCATACCTAAAAAGATATTTACTTAAAGAAAACTCCCGATTTTTATTAAATATTCCCTTTTACACGGGTGGTCTACAGAGTCCGTCAGCGCAAAAAATGTTATTAAAATAAACAATAAAACGAATTTACTCACAGTCGAGAGATTATTTTTGCAAATCCTTAAAGACAGACATTTTTTTTTTTCAATCCATTGTGTCACTTTATTTTTTAAATCTTTGTAAAAAAATAAAAATAAAAAAAAATAAACAAGTTTATTTCTTTATTATTGGGGGGGAAAAAAAACGAAAAAAAAAAAAAAAAAAAAACGAATTTAGTCAGTCTAAACTTTCAGCCAGGAGTTTTACTTTTTCGCAAATAAAATTTTACAAGTCAACTTTTTCTTTTAAATTTTGTAACACAATAACAACGTAACACTAGAAAATCTTTGTAAAAAGAAATCCTTAAAGACTGAGGCAATGTTTACAATCTCTTGTGCCTTTTTTGAGGGAACTAGTTTTCCCCATATTTAAAACATTAGTGTCTAACTATCCTCATGAGGAGGCAAGTAGATAACGTTTTCTCTCTTTTTTTAAAATTATTTTCTATTTTTTTTTTTCTTTCTTTCATAAAATGTTGGTAGGATTAATCGGAATCGGGAATCAGAAAAAAAAAAAAAAAAGGAAGATTTGGGGGTATAAAAAAATTGATGCCTATTTTCCGATGCCAGAACCATTCTTTTGCCCTTGTTTTTATTATTATTTTTTTTTTTTTTTTGATTTTGTGTAAACCAAAATCTTCCATTGCTGGTAATGATATAATGATAAAAAATTTATTGATTTTAAATTACCAGTAAAGCTAAAATCGAGAGAACCCCCACAAGTGTATTTTGACGTTTAGGAAAATATCTGCATATGTAACTTTTTTTTTTTTTTTAAACAAAAATCGGGGGAAATAATTTTATAGTTAAATAATTAGAGATTCAGAAAGAATCGGAATCAGTAATTGTATTATAGTCTCATCACTAATAATTTTGCATAAAGTTCTGTTTTATTATAACACGACTGGTTCATTTTCCTCAAAAAAATAAATAAATAAAAAATAAAAAAATGAAAAAAGAAAGCATTTTAAAAAATTTTCTCAAACACTTTAAAGTTATTATCGACTACTGCTTGGTTTTTTTTTTTTGTTGTTTTTGTTTTTTTAAATTAAACTGAGTTGCTCTGACTAATTAAACACTTAAACGACTGAGAAAATTATTTTTACTATTACAGTGCCAAATAATTGTCTCAGTCTTTGAGGATTTAGACATACATAAATCGTGTTTAATTTTTAGTCATGCATAATTAGTAAAACAAAAACAGCCATATGTTGGTCGAGCATAATTTTAGTCACACATTTTTGTAAAATTCAAATTTAAGGTATCTTAATTTGAAATTCAGAAAATCCTCCAGCGTCATTAGATGTTGGATCCAATTTAATACAAATCAGATATATTTGGAATTTCAAATCTGGCTGTGTCTATAATATGCTGGCTAAAAAGCCTTTAAAATAAAATAAAAATAAACAAGTTTATTTCTTTATTATTGGGGGGGGAAAAAAAACGAAAAAAAAAAAAAAAAAAAACGAATTTAGTCAGTCTAAACTTTCAGCCAGGAGTTTTACTTTTTCGCAAATAAAATTTTACAAGTCAACTTTTTCTTTTAAATTTTGTAACACAATAACAACTTAACTTAAGAAACTTAAATGCTGGCAATTTTTATTCATTGATGTCTAATATATAGTTAAAATTTCACGATTATCGGATGTATTTCAATTCTAACAAAGCTTTCAGTTCTTCTGTGCTTCCTTTGCATAAAAGTAAATATAGTCCACTGTATGATTTTTTTTATGTTGAGCTTATTCTTTTTTACTACTTGTCATACTCTATGAATTTTCACAAATTTTAGATGTATTACTATTTTCGACATGACAATTAATAAAGTAATAGTGTTTTTGCTTAAAATGACATATTTAAAGAAATTGATCCATTGCTTCTATCTTAACCAGCACCAAAAATTCTGTGCAAGTTTTGTTAAATATTATTACATGGGGAATCATTTCAAGTTATAATCCATTGAGAAATACACATTTTATATTGAGAAATACACTTTAAATACGTAAACATTAGTTGAAGAATTACAAATCATCCAAATGAGAAGTCCATCGATTACATAAATCTTACCTGTCTGTTTAAATGCATGTATGCGTGTGTTTAAATGCATGTATGCGTGCCTGTTTAAATGCATGTATGCGTGCCTGTTTAAATGTATGTATGCGTGTCTGTTTAAATGTATGTATCCATGTCTGCCTAAAACTTTAGACAGCGACGGCAGCGGATTTTTACAAGATCAGTATTTTTTTCGCAGCACGACCCTTCGGACGACAAATATTGAAAAATTGGCTAAAAACATTAATTTCTTCACCGTCAAATGGGCACTTTTCTACAAGGAGGTGGTCGCTTTTTTGCCAATATTTTCGAAAGTCATCCCCTCTTTTCGATTTACTAGCCTTAATGTAAACCTTTGCCACTTCCGGTTTGGCGATGGACAACGATAAAGATGTCATTTTTTCCCCCCCACATTCTTTTCCTCCTTCAGGGTACGGGTTCAAGCCTCCCTGCCTACTAACACTTAAAAAAAAAAAATTTTTTTTTTTTTTTTTGCTGCTACACACACACACAGGCAATGCCGGGCACCCAGGCTAGTATTAGATAATTAGTAATTCTTTAACTTTTTGTTATATAGCTTTGTTTCCTTTAGGAATTCAACAATTTTTTCAGAGTCAATCTTGCAAAATGTCTCTTAACTTATTATACTGACTGTCTCTTCTGGGTTTGCTCAAAACTCGACACCATCCCTGGTATGTTATTAGTGTTGGGACAATTAATCGGATTCGGGAATCAGAAAAATTGGAACTTTTTGGGGTATCGGGAAAATTTGAGCCTATTTTCCGATGCCAAAACTGATTCCTTTAATTATCTTTTTTATTTTTATAAAATGTCTCCCACCGTTTGTAGTAGTAATAGAATAAATATATTTATTGATTTAAACTTCCAGTAAGACTAAAATCTATAGATTATCCCATCACAAGTGTGTTTTTATGTTCGAGAAAATACACGCACTTTTAAGATGTGTTTTTACAGTAATTGGGACAAAATAACTTTATAGTAAAATATTTAGAGATTCATAAAGAATTGGAATTGGGAATTTTTTTACGGAATCGGGAAAAATATTGCAATTGTCCCATCACTATACGTAATACAAAATGGTGCTTCTTTTATCAGTAAATATGAGTGGGTGGCACAAGTGTGTCCTATTTGGAATCTAGTTTAACTCTTCATCTTGTGTCTTCTACTTTGATAATCGGTATGATGCTGTAAATTTTTTTTCCTGTATTCGAGTTCCATTGTTCCTGCAACTCTTGTTTAGATACTCATTTTTGGTTTTAAATCCATACAAGGGATATTTTTTTCCTGTTGCGGAGTGGTAGTTGTAAAGATTGAGAACATTACGGTAAGAAAAAATACATTTTTACTCTGCCAAAATCGGAAGGAATTGTTTTTGCCTTCTGAAAATTGGGACGGATTTTTCATATTCCAATACCTCAAAAAGTTTCAATTTTCCTGATACCAGATTGTCTCAACATTGGCCTTCGAGTAAAGATCAAAGTGTAGTATCTGTTCTTCAGATGCTGCACTTCAATTTCTTGTTCTCTGTCAGTGGAGGAGAAATCCTTCATGACGGAGACAATTTATATTTTTGTTCCTTTTCTCCACATTAAAAAACGACCCTGGTGTCTAATTCTGTCCCGTGGGGAGACATTGTAAATAGGAACATTAAAGCAAACAATAATAACACAAACTAAAAGAAATACCCCCCCCCCCCGCATTAGCAGAAATAATATAAACAATACAGTAATAGTAGTATATTTGTTTACAATTATAAAAATATTAAATAATCTTAATTTTGAAATTTGATTATACACACAATCATTTTTTTTTAAAATATTTTCTTTGTTAAATCTAACTGAGTTTAACTTAGATCCCCTCTTTCCCGAAAGGAGTCACCACTTATTAAGGGTCAAAGGTCACTCAGAGATAAAGGTGGGTTGGATAGGTAAATAGTGGAACAGTGAATGGATTTATAAATGATGGTTGTAACTGGTAGAGAAATTGATTATTGAAGAGGAGGACTCGGCAAAAATTTGTTTAGATTGAACTTGAAAACAGCAAGTCAGCCGAGAAGCAACCTTATGATACTGTGTTCCACAGAAGAGCAGTTTTAGGAAAGAAACTTTGTTCATGGAAGTTCAACTTATGTCTATGTGTGCAGAGGGAGAAAAATGGAATTACTGACAGTGGTTGCAGCTACACAAATTTTTGTTGCAAATGCTGTAGAAATGGGGGGGGGGAGACTGCAGCTCATCAAACATCTGCGATGAAAGAAACGATAGAGCAGAGAAAGATGGAGAAAACATCGCCCACTAAATTTCATAGTTGGTTCTGTAGCCTGCAAAGGCAAGGAGTGGTCTGGGCGGCACCTCTCCTGATGTAGCAACAGTACTCCATTTTAAAACATCTTAGACTATCATACAGATAGAGGACCATGTTAGGAGTGAAACGAAAGTGTGATGAGGTAGAACTGATCCATTTTTCCAGCGACGTTGGCAACAGATTTGACATAAGTTTTCCATTTGTAAAAATTTAAAAAAAAAAACTGTAGAATTATGTTATTGCATCAAGTTTCACAGAATAACAAACAACAAGGGACACATTGAAGGTGTGTGATACAAACCAATACCATACAAAAATAAGATTCTTCAACTGTCGCTGCCAATAAGCATATTAAATATCAGCAAAATTTTCAAACTGCAAAATAATACATGTATTGCTAAAATATCGGAAACCGTTGAATTTTTTTTTTTTTTTTTTTTTTTACAAAAAGGAAGTCACCCACTTATCAAGGCCCAAAGGCCACTCGAAGATAAGGGTTAATGAATGTAAGGTGGTAGTTTAGTAATCATAAATTGAGTAGAATTTGGACAATTTATAGGAACAGCTTAACAAGAACTCATTTACATTGGACTTGAAGGCTACCACATTGTAATCGGGCGTGAAGCTGGTCAATGGAACAGTTCCACAGGTGAGCAGTTCTAGGAAAGAAGCTTTGTTCCTGGAACCTCCATTTAGATTTAGGCACAGATAGAGTGGGGAAAATTGTTGATAGTGGTTATAGCTAGTCAAGTGTTTTTTGTGAAAGTCTGGCAAGTGGGGGGGGCATAGATTAAAGTTCAGACGAGCATTTGCCATAAAAATAACACTAGAGCAGAGATGTGCTCGCAACATCTCTTCTATGGGAAAGACATTGCAGAGAAGAGAAAATGGCACCACTTATTAAATTTCAAAGACGATTTGGAACTATCAAGATAAGATAGGATGCACCAAGCAGCTCCTGGCCAGATATGGTCACTATTCTATTTTAGGACGTACTTGGCTCTTACAGAGAATTGCATAATGATACAACCATTTTTCCAGCGATCTTGGCAACAGATTTGATGTATGTGTTCCATTTCAGATCAGGAGTGAAGGTCAGTCCCAGAACCTTGTCAAGACATGATGCTTCCAAGACGAGAGCCCTCCTTGGTCATAATGAAAAGAGAGAAGCTGGGTTTTAGATGCATTAAAATTAACCAGCCACCTATTTCCCCATTGCACCATGTGCTCAAGATCAGAAGAGAAAATCAGAAAGATCTTGATCATTGTTGGTCTTTGAATTGTTGCCAGAGATTGTGGTATAGTCTGCATGAATGTCTATGAATGATATAAGAATGTAATTTCAAGGATCATTGATAAAGATCAAAAAGAGAGTTGAGCCTAGGATGGAACTGAGGGATGCCAGCATTAATACTATGAGCTTCTGACTTCTATCTATTGACAACTACTCTTATAAGCCATCAGATAGAAAGGATTTAATGAGACATTTCCAGCTATGTAATAGCTGGAAATCTTGTGAAGTAGACCTTTATGCTATACTCTATCAAAAGCCTTGGCTATGTCAATAGCTATTGTTCTAGAATTGGTTTGTATTGAACACCTTCAATGTCTCTCTTGTTCATTATTCTGTGAACATTGATGCAAATTATATTAAGTCAAGACATTCTTTAATGGCTGTTATTAAAAAGGAGAGGCCTGCAGCAAGGAGAAAAAAAAAAGACATTATTACCAACAACTTAAAACATATCAAAACTGTGTACCACTAGAATCTGACCAGAAATATTTTATTACTATCAAAAAAATCTGTTCACCATAATGCTACGACCAGGGTTCTAGTCGGAAAGTATTAAATCAGATTCAAGACTCCTAGAATTTAAAATATCTAACCCAGACTGCTTATTTTAAAGTCTTACAGTCTTAAAACTATTTCTAAAAGCCTTAGAAAGATTCTAGGGATCAAATCGAGCGATCAAACTTCCAACCAAGACGTCAGACGATGTTAAATCTGGTTTGAACATGTCCTAAGATTGGCTTCAGTGAAAATTGCTAACCAAGTGTTCCAATCGACCCCTGGATGAAAAAAGTGGAAGACCAAAAATGAACAGGATGCAAAGAGATATTTGATTGCAATGGGAAGAAGCTGGAGAAACAGTGAATTTGGCTGCAGATCAAAATCCTTTGACCGCTTCATGCATCGCATGACGTGAGAGTTCCGAAGTCTAAGTTTACTCACGATCAGGGTTTCTAGTACCATCAGTAAAATCCATTTTTTTTTTTTTTTTTTTTTTTTTTACAACAGTCACCACTTATCAAGGCCCAGAGGCCACTCGAGGATAAGGGTTAATAATCACACAATAGTCAGTGGGACAATGTAGTAATTGTTAGATATAAATATTGAAACATAGCAAGCAATAATCATCATCGATAAAAAATGTGTTAATTCCATCCTACAATGCTGCCGTGTGAATTGAGCATCAACTCAAGATCTCAGTCAACAACTACATTTCTGACCTTTGCTGTTCGTTCTTCACCAATGCTGGCTAAGATGGTTCAGGCATGCAGCTTGGGGCCAGAGGAGGAGTTGAAAACCTTAACGGCAACAATTAGAAGCGAACTAGTCAGCACTATCAGACTAACTACTTATGGATCTTTGACTATGGAATCAAGATTAGTTATAGTGTTTGACCTAGCTTAGAATCAGTGAAAGTGAACTGTGATAGTCAAGCTCTACTTGCTTGCGAGAAAGTTGGCTCGACACAAGGGTAACAACCATTAAAGTACAAGTAAATAATGCCTCATAAAACCAATGCCATTTTCGTGATTTGGTGACCCAAGGAATACCTCTGTGGTCACGTCGTAAAACAATACAAAACAAGTTTTTAGTATAACTGTTAATGTATCCATTGCTAGCTGTCTGGTCACGTCGGTCCATAATTTTTTTTTTTCGGCCCAATATATTCTCACATTGTTTGGATTCCAAAATTTCTGATATCTCTTAGGGAACCTCCGAGCCAGCAACTGCCATCTACTGTCCTCAGCTGTAAACTCTCAATTCAAGATTGTCTGTAAAACTCATTTCTCCTTCCTAAACTGTCCATAAGCTAACTCGAAATATATTGACCATTTTTTTGTCCCAGTCCCAGTCACACCTTGATTAACTATCCTATTTTTGAGCCCCTTTGTGTGCCTTGCTGAACCATCTCCCCCAATTGTCTTTCTATTAACCTTACATGCTATACTTTTATTCTGCTCATCAACTATTTCCTCTTTTTCACACACCCCCTCCCATTTCCTAATACTTGGAAGAGGGGGAGGGGATGATCATAGTATCGCAATTTCATGAGTTACAAGAGTCAGCCATAAGTAACGGTTTACATCCAGGGGTCTCCAAACTACGGCCCACGGGCCAAATCCAGCCTTCCAAAGTTTTTAATCTGGCCTTTGAAGCTTTTATGGAAAACATCAAAATATTCAGGAAAAATTTAATACGGGCTTGAAAAAAGTTTTGGAATTTCACTG
The DNA here is from genome assembly GCF_053919585.1 of Euprymna scolopes. Taxonomy (NCBI): domain Eukaryota; kingdom Metazoa; phylum Mollusca; class Cephalopoda; order Sepiida; family Sepiolidae; genus Euprymna; species Euprymna scolopes. The sequence goes on from NC_136522.1 coordinate 10,512,464, forward strand.
AAAAGCAAAGCTAATGAGGAAAACAGTATAACAATACACGTCCAGGTCATTTTTAGTCGCATGCAAGCAACTCTATAAGTCACTCCGTCGGTCTGTCCGTAACACTTTTGTGCTTGGCCTTTTTGGTTAAGATCAAAGGTATGTTGTTAATAGATGCTGTTCTAAGCTTTTTAAGCTTTTCTTGGCCTAAGTGGGGGATCACTTTTCTGTATTAATTTAATGTAAAATTATCGCCCACTTTACAACCAGTCAGTCTCAGAGCCATTCAAATCATTCTCCAGATCATTCAAGTTGTTTTTGAAGGATTCCAGTTATTATTTAAGCATTCAAGTCATTCTTAAGGTCATTCAATTCATCCTTAAGTCCATTAAAGTCATTTACTTTTTATTTATTTAAGTCATTTCAGCCCATTTTTCGGTCATTTTAGTTTATTTTTAAGAATTTTATGTCAATCCTACATTCACACATTCATTCATTACACGAGAGCACACGACTAATGGCTATCAGCCTTGTTTATTTTATTTTGGCCTGCATAGCTCTATAAAGTCAGCAATATGCCCCTACACCCCACCCCCCGGTCTAGAAAAGTAAGCCCCCACCTGTCTCATTACCACAACGTTGCATCCTTGTGCTTGTTGTGCAAGTATTTTAATGGAATGTGCACATAACAGTTGTGCCCCCCCCCGACATACATACTCCCGACAATTCTGCTGAGCAACAAAATCGCTCCCTCCCCCTGTAGAGATAACTAGATGCTGGAAAGTCTTTCATTGAAATAGCCCCTCCCCTCACCACCACTATTAAACTTTAAAATTCCCTCCCGGTTTCCCTAATTATACTGACATGCAGAAGTTTAAATGTAATGTAAACCAACATCTCACCCAACTCCTCACTTTACATATTTTCTTGTTAGCCACGATCCCAAATAGTAACCTCTTACGCCCAAGTTGCAATATGCCTTGTCTTGGATGAAAAAGAAAAAAGGAAAAAAAAAAAGGTACCTTTAATCAAATTAACGAGATCCAAAGTTTCTTCACCTTACTCATTTCCAGAGTGCGTTATATGGATTCAAATCCATAGAGCAACATAATATTGGACTAGCAAGACCGTCTTAAAAGACAAGATGGCCGGTGGGCAAAAATAATTTAATCTGCTGACGTCATCACGGGTAGTCCCTTTACCGGTGTCAAGCATTGCTTGACTCAAGCAACCAACTGTTGTCACCGGTAGATATCGTAACGTATTGTAATATTTCTTTTTTTATTAAAATGCCTTCACGGTGCATCGTTCCGAATTGCAGAGGAAATTATCGTAAAGGACCGAAAGTTACAGTATTTTCATTTCCGAAAAATAAAGAATTATCTTGTCTATGGATTAATGCAGTAAAAAGAAAAGATTTTACACCATCTCCATTCAGCAAAGTAAGTTTTAACGTGCCCCCCCCCTGTATTTAACACGATGTAACTATAATTTAATTCAAGATTATCATCCTAAGTTTTTTACCATTCAAAAGAAGAAGCTTCGAATAAAATTGCTAATATTAAAAAAAAATTTTTTACAGCATACAAAACTAAGGAAAATGCGAGACATACCACGTTCTTTTGAAGAGACGATTTTTTTAAGCTGTTGACACACGTTTTAAAATTCTAGCAAAAATTAATTTTCCTGAAATTTTTCAATATTTAAAAATAAATTATGCCGGTTGATAAAATTTTACAACTTTTTTTAAAGCTAGAAAGATAAAATTTAAAAAATACTTATATATATATATATATATATATATATATATAATATGAAACTAAACTTATAAAAAAAATTTAAAAAAAACGCGTTCACTCGTGGTGTTACAATTTATATTATTAACGTATTTTAACAAACTGAAAATATGGATATAAAAAAATGATTTTGCATGTTATTTTTGTTATGTGGTGAAATAATCTTAAATAAGAAACATGATTTTTCTTTAGGTTAATTATTTTTTTACTGAGCAATACTTCATGAATTTATTAATGTTTTTAAAAAATGGTTAAATATGAAGAATAACTCCACCTTCGAGAATTCCTTTAAAATTACCACTTTTATAAGTTTTCGGGTGCGCTGAAAACGCAAATAACATTTAAAATTAAGGCAAACGAGTATTTTCTAATATATTTTTAAAAAGAAAAAAAACTACTTGTTTCCTGGAATTTTAAAGGATTTTCCGAGGGTAAATAGTGGCCACAAAGTGGATGGTCAGTTTACGTTAAATTATCATAGAAAAGTGATCCCCCATTTTTTTTCAACTAACATTTCTTGGAAACTACTCGTTTGCCTTAATTTTAAATGTTATTTTCGTTTACAGCGACCTCAAAAATCTATAAAATTAGGAATTATAAAGGAATTTTCCAAGGTGAAGTAATTCTTCATATTTACCAAAAACTGTTAATGACTATTTTAGTCAACAACAACAAAAAAAAGTTCATTAATAATTATTTTTCTATCTTATCGTTTTTTTGTCATGTAATTTTGGGTTTGTATTACTGTACACATAGATTCGAAAAAGTTGTCAAAAAACAAATATATAACAAATAAATGTTATCAAAGGCAAGATAAGTTACTTTTCTACCAAACTGGATATATTTTTTGTGTTTTTATTCAATGTAACATGTTTATTCAGCTCGAAAAACATGCAGTGTTTACCGATGTATTGGACAATTCAAAATGGCGGCCGACTCTCTCTTAAACACGGTAAGTTCGAGAAAAGGTGTTATAAATAATAAACTAGACAAAATACTATTAAAAAAACACAGAATATATGTCAACCTATGTCACGGTAATATATATTGAGCGAATTTCTAACAGTATTTTGTCTAGTTTATTATTTATAACACCTTTTCCCGAACTTGCCGTGCTTAAGAGTCGGCCGCCATTTTGAATTTTCCAATACATCGGTAAACACTGCATGTTTTTCGAGCTGAATAAACATGTTACACTGAATAAAAACACCAAAATTATATCCAGTTTGGTAGAAAAGTAACTTATCTTGCCTTTGATAACATTTATTTGTTATATATTTGTTTTTTGACAACTTTTTCGAATCTATGTGTACAGTAATACAAACCCAGTTTAATGTTTTTATTTATTGCTCATATGGAGTTCTTCGAATTCCCTCATAAATAATTTTTGTCGCAAGGAGAATGACAACATTAATAAAAAAAAAATTTCAGAAAAATTCAAACTTTTAATTAAATTCCACAACGGATTTTTATAATGTCTGATGTATTTAATATTTGAAATATTTCTGCATTAGTAACTTTGTTTATACTAACATTATTTGTTTGATTTTAATTTTAACTTATCGTTTGTTCTTCAGTTAAACTAATTTATTGTTCGTTTTTCAGTTAAACTAATTCATCGTTCGTTTTTCAGTTAAACTAATTCATCGTTTGTTTTTCAGTTAAACTAATTCATCGTTCGTTTTTCAGTTAAACTAATTCATCGTTCGTTTTTCAGTTAAACTAATTCATCGTTCGTTTTTCAGTTAAACTAATTCATCGTTCGTTTTTCAGTTAAACTAATTCATCGTTCGTTTTTCAGTTAAACTAATTCATCGTTCGTTTTTCAGTTAAACTAATTCATCGTTCGTTTTTCAGTTTTGATTTAAAAAAATATTGTTCAAATGATTTAAAAAATATTCATTTCGATTTTTAAAAAAATTCATTTCGATTTTTAAAAATATTGTTTTTTTGATTGTGGTTCATTTTGATTAAAAAAAAAAATTCATTTTGATTAAAAAAAAATTCATTTTGATTAAAAAAATAGTTTAATTCTAATATTTGTTTATTGTCTTAACTCATATCAAATATTTTGCTTGTGTTCTGCTTCAAATATTCATAATCTTACATGCATAATTTTCATTTAATTATATTAAATAAACTTCAAGTTTACTACAAATCAAATCGTGTTCCTTCATTTTTTTAAAATGTAATTTATAAGTAGTTAAAGAACGCATTCTAATCTTTAAAATCTATAATACAACGAAATATTCAATTGCTTATAATACTTAAACAAACAACTTGTTTTTTTTTATTATTTTTTTATTATTAATATTAGATGAGTTTCAGTATAACTCATCGTGTTCTTTCTTTATTTCTTTATTTTAATCCAATTTTAAAGTTTTGTAACGCTGTCTGTAAAAATTACTGTTCATTATTGACAGTCAAGAGTTCCACATATCTTGCTTGTTGGGACCTCGGCGATGACGTCATTTTTTCAGCTGGCCGGCCATCTTTATAACGAAGGCCACGGGACTAGTCCATTCTTTTTGTAGGAAGGGAGAAAGGGTTCGTAGCAGCAAAACTCTAATAATAGACTTACCCTTCTTCACTTGATAACTGGCCTTGCTGTTCAGCTTTCATTCTATGAAGTGCGGCCGCTGCTTCATCAAGCGCACAACTAACGGAGGATGTAAGCTTTTTTAATACGTCGGGGTCAGTTAGGACCTTCCCATCTGGTGTGGACAGTTTTCCAATTCCTGGAAAATACAATTTGTTTATATAATTAGTTACACTAAAACATTTGAATATATAAGCATGGTGAATAAAAAATTTTAAATATATATTTATATGGCAACATTCATAATCCAATACAAATTTTCTACCACTACCAGGATTTGTTGCTGTGTAGTAGTGCATTGGACATCAGTCAAGAGGGTCACAATTTCAAATTACAAGATCTACCAGACTGACAAGTCAAAGATGAAGAAACATGTCTATCTATATATTACACACACACACACACACATCACTGAAGGATTTCAAACTTAAATAGATTCATTTTTAATGATATCTTTCTGTAATTTTAACACAATCTGACTAAAGCATTGGGGTGAGGGGGGAAAAAAAAAAAAAAAAAAAAAAATGCAAAATTCAAACAATCTTTATGAAAAATAATGTCTTAAATGTTGGCCATTTCCAGCTTTGCATATTTGTGCTCTTTCCAAAACATTATTCATGACAGATTGCAGAATCTCTGGATTGCGATTTAACTCCCTTATTTCGTTCCTGATGTTTTCCTTTAATTCTTGCAGGGAATGGGGTATGATGTTTCGAGGTTCACCAGCTTGCAGAACAAAATAAGGGACTTAAATTGCAATCCAGAGATTCTGCAATCCATCGTAAGGTTTTGGAAAGAGCACAAATATGCAAAGCTGAAAATGGGCAACATTTATAAGACATTTTTCATAAAGATTGCTTGTAATTTTTTTTATTTATGTTTTTTTTAATTTCCCAATGTCTTAGATTTTGTTAAAATTACAGAAAGATAAAAAAAATAAAGAATTTATTCAAGTTCAAAACTCTTTAGTGACTTTTTGGATACCCTGTATATATGTGTGTGTAACTTTCCAGGGGGAGGGGGTGTGATTAATCAACACTGGTAATAAAGTTATTGCTAAAAAAAATCCTCAAGAATTTGATTGTAGGTCTAACACAAACTAAATTCTTTTATATAAATACCATACATTACTGTGTCCATTAAAACTGGGTTTCTTTTATTTCATTTTTTTTTTTTAAGTTGACTTCTTAAAAATTTGACCATGATGGTGGTGGTTACATATTTGAGTGCCAAATACACCAAGATATTTTTATAATTGTTAACATAAGTGACAAAAAAAATTAATTGATATTAAAGTGATGATTATTTGAAACAGCTTTAAAATAGAAGGCTGTGATGCGTTCAGGTGATACCTGAGCTCCAAATTTCAAATTTGAATTTTTTTTTTTTTTTTTTTTTTACTAACAAGAATATATTTGTGAAATGAATACATACATATATATATAACAAACTAAAAAGATCATTTGTAATATGATCATCTATATTGAAACTATTAAAAAATATTTATATTAAAGGAAAAAAAAAGAAAAGAAAAACAGTTGATTGAATTACATTTCTGGAAAAGATTTAACTCATTCATAAAAATTAGACATTAACCCCCCCCCCCACACACACACTTTATTTTTTAAATTTCAAGCTAGTATACTTTTGATAATTTTTGTTGTTTCATTATTTCTGCTACTTTTTTTTTTTTTTTTTTTTTTTTACACAGGAGGCACCACTTACCAAGGCCAGGAGGCCACTCGAGGATAAGATTTAATGAGTTTACGGTAATCAAGGAGACAATATCATAATTGTTAGAAGTGGAAATTTGGTAAATTGGATTAAGGAACGGCGCATCAAGAACTTGTTTACGTTGGACTTTAAGTATTGCAGTCAGTTGGAAAGCAGAAAAACGGAACAGTTCCACAGGCATGCAGTTCTAAGAAAAAAGCTTCGTTCATGGAATCTACATTTAGGTTTAGACACAGATAAAGAGTGTGGGGAAACTATTGATAGTGGTTTCAGCTAGGCAAATGTTTTTCATGAAAGTTTGGCAAGGAGGTACCATAGATTGGAGCTCAGACGAGCACTTGCCATGAAAATAACAATAAAGCAGAGACAGGCTCATAATGTCTCTTCTGTAGGAAAGAGGTTTCAGGGAAGAGAAAAGGGCATTCCCCATTAGGCTACAAAATCTTTTTTGAACTGTCAAAGCAGGATAAGGTGCTTCTAGAAGCTCCTACCCAGATGTGGCAACAGTATTCCATCCTTGCACGTACTTGGCTCTTATACAAGTAGATAGTTTCATTTACGGAGGTTTCTTTGGCCCTCAAGTATTTTGATTTCTTCAGCTTCTCTTTCAATTTGAAGCCTTCGATTACATCTCTCGTATGCTAAAATTTGAAATACCGGAATGCTTTCACCACTGAACTATCACTGCCTGCTGTATTTCAATGCACTATCAAATAACAAAAATCATTTCTTCTGGCGTAATGTGATATCTGCCCAATTTTCTGACTTTAATTTAAAGTTAAACATTTAAAAATTTCATCATTTAAAGTTTAAATGATGAATTTCCTCCTACAATTAAAAAAGAAATCTGATGTGCATACACATGACAGAAACAAACACATCATATTCTAAAAATCATGTAAATTGTTCAAGTAGATTTATTTTTAAATACGTCAAATTTTATGACTAATTGAAGTGATTATCTCGCCTGCCATTTTGAAAAACAAAAGGCAATGAGAGACAACAATACTTATGAGATTTAAGTTATAATACCTACGAATTTCCATTAATCACTTAAAAATGATTCTCTTTATAAAAATAAAACTACTTGATCAATTAATGATTTTTGGAATATGGCGGTTTTGTATGGTCACGGATATTTACATCATACAGAATTTTCTTTTTTGTTTTAGAGTACAGGGGAAATTCTGGAGTAAAACCCACTCCTATTTTTTAGACAATTAAAACAAGCTTTTTAAGCTATCTAATCCGAATCCAATCTGAAGGACTCAAAATAACTCCCTGGGACTTAGCGGTGATAATGTAAACCAATTCCTGGGAAATTTAATGGTATCAAGCTTGGCCAGCCGCATAATAGTTGGAGTGATCAAATATTTGGAGTCCGACTGGAGCCAAGTTTTACAGCAAAGATCTTTTGGGGCATTTGTGGAATACTTTTATGGGAGAACTTTTTGGTTTCAATTTGAATAGTGCACATTAGGGGGAGACAACTGGAGAAAAAAAAAAAAAATCAAGAATCTCAAATTTTAACAATACACAAAAAACAATTATCTGAATATTTATTAAATTGAATGAAATAAAATTAAGAAAATAGAAGTTTTTATTTATTTTTTTTTTTTTCTTACAGAAAATAAAAAAAAAGTTGCCAAATGTAGGACTTAAAAAATTTATAGTTTTGAACAGGAATTATTGGAATGCATGTGACATCTGAGAAAAGTTTTCTCCAAAGTTTCAATCTTCATAAAGTAAAATTACATAAATCTCTATTATACAAAAAATCACTGTGTTTGTGTGTGTCTCCTCGGTTCCGAAATGGCTATCTTTTGCAAATTTCACACAAAGGTAATTTACATGTCTGGCAGTGTTCTTAAATATGTTTTGTACAGAAATTCATCCGATAAGTATCAAAAGTCGAAAAAAATCCTATCTTAAAAATAGTTCTTCTTTTAAAGAAAAAAAAAAAAGAATTTTTTTACAAGGGAATATTTTACGCTACACATAATTCCATCATCTCCCTTGGCTGATGTAACATAAAATATTTCCCTGCAAAATTCTTTATCTATGAGAGATGAAAGACTATGTTTAAGATCGTCAAGCACAAATATTAGCTGACATGATATTTTAAACAAACACAGATGGAATTTGCTGAACGACAGCATTAATTAATTATTTTTTTTACAAATTAGTTCACCGAGCAAATTATTCCTCGTAATATGTAATAATCAATAGAGGATTGATTCTATAATAACACATACGCAATCTGCATAAATTAAATTATGTTTAAGCATACTGAACGACCGGGCAACGCGGGCGCCCAGATAGAAAAATATAAATAATCCTTAAAATCATTATTGCTCCCCCTGTTCTGAAATTTGTCTCCTCCTGATGTGTGCTCTTTAAACAAACAAAAAAGTTCTCCTGTTGACAGTAATGCACAAGTGTTCATCTTTTTAGTCATTTTTTTTTTTTTTTTACAAGTCAATACATATCAAGGCCCGGAGGGCACTCGAGGACGAAGGCGAACGAGGGGAGGGCAGTCATTGGGACAATAGCATAGTAATTGTTAGTATAAGAAATTTGGTAAATTGGATTACTTAAAGGGATGGCTCATCGAGAACTTGTTTACGTTGAACTTGAAAATGCCCATATTGTAGTCAGCTGGAATGCAGTCAAACAGAACAGAGTTCCTCAGGAGGGCAGTTCTAGGAAAGAAGCTTTGTTCATGGAATCCACACATAGGTACAAATAAAGAGTGAGGGAAATTATTGATAGTGGTTTCAGCTAGACGAGTGTTTTTTTTTTTTTTGTGTGAAAGTTTGACAACGGGGACCATAGATTGGCGCTAGGGATTCTAACCATGGCCATGATCAAGTATAAAGATGTGGTTGTATATGTGTACATATGCATTTTCCAATACGACCCAAAAAAGGTGGACACGTATGTAAATGTAAATTAAAGAAGGGGGGGTATAAGAATGAGTTTTATTATGAGAATAATGGTGTCACATGCAAAAAAATATTTGTTGATTTTTTTTTTTTTTTTTTTTTAAATCAAGGTACAGTTTAGCTTTTTGACCTCTACTGACCTCTATGTAAAGATCACCTCTCACAACTGTGTCAATCAATGAGTGCTCATACACGCATTTCAGCCATAACTATATTTGTGCATGTAGAAAAAGAGGGGGAAAATATCCGACTGTATGACCAAAGTTTTATTTATTTCGTAGTTTATTTATTTCATAGTTACTTCAGATGTGGAAATGAGATTTTTTTTTTTTACATCAGAGAAAAGGTGGAACGTGATAGAGGAGAGTATGGGAGAGAGAAAGAAAAGAGTGAGGAAAAAGGAAGGGAGTAGGAAAGAAAAATATGATTATCAAGAATTTATAAATTTATTTGAAAATGGGAGTTATGCTTCTGAAATTTTAAGACGAGAGTTAATTTGTGTCATTCGGATTACAGTTTTCAGTTTCGGACATAGTCTCACAATGTTTTTGGCCAATGTAACTAACCTCAGCCTTTTTCAGATATATCTTGTTGAACTTATGAATCCGTAGAGAGTTTCTAAGGGAACCCATGGGGATAGCAGAAATATTTTAAAACGTCCATTGAATCCACAGAGATAGCATGCTCTTATTTCGTCAGTCATAACTGGGTAGAAGTCTTAAATAATTCGCAATTGTGTTGCAAAGAAGCAGTGGCATAACAGATAAAGTACGAAATAAAATTCAGTTTTAAACAACATTCTTCTAGAGGTTGAATATTCAATCTTCAGTACAGATGATACTAAGAATATAATTGAGAATTAACACTTCTGCTCAGTTATGGCTGACTGAACGAGAGCATACTACCTCCGTGGATTCAATAAAGGGTTCCGTTCTAAAGCATTTGTTACAGATTCTAAAGTTTGACAAAATCCACTTTCTATGTCAAACTCCGGAATCTATAAAAAAAACAAAAAAACTTTAGAATGGAACCCTTTATTGAATCCACGATTATGACATTCAGAACATTATAGAATTAAAATCAATTTTAGTATTACAGAGTAATAGGGGTTAAAAAAAAAAAAAAAAAACATGGTGGCATTCCATAAGACTCCATTTTGTGAAAATCATGTTTCTGATATCATATTTACACTTTTCAAACACGTTTTTCTTGAGATTAGATGAGAGGAGATTAGATGCATTGTACCAAATAAATTTGAAATTGAAATGGTTTCTCATTAAGACATTTCATTAGAAAATTTCTATCGCCTATACACAATTTTTTTTTTTTTTTTTTTTACATTTATTCTTTCGAACTGACATGCTATAACTTTTAATAAACACACACAGAAAACAAAAAACATGTAAAGTCAACTTATGCTAGGCTATTTTTTTTTTTTTTTCAATTTTGACACCTTGGCAGCAATTTTATTGGCTAAAAACCAAATCGAAAGTGCAATGTGCAATACACATCCAAATACCCTATATATCAAATTTTAACACTGTAGACCAAATATTAAGAGAGGAGTTTGGTAGGTTTTTCACATATGTAAGATATATTTCCGTGTGCTAGGACATTCCATCTTAAATTTTACACACTTTTGCAGATTGTGGAACCTATGTATAAATAGAATTCAGTGTAATTTTTTTTTTCTTTTTATTCAATTTTCACTCCAAACAAGGTACAGTGCCACTTTGAAGTAGGGGGCTACTATCGGGGACATAAGTTGCAGGGATATTATGAAGGGAGATGAGCAGCAAGATGTCTGTTCACATGACACTTGAACTTCTGCATGTCAGTACAGTTGGGAAAGCAGAATCCCTGAAGGGTGTTCCAAAGTCTAGCAGTTCTGGGGAAGAAACAATTGAAGTAGAAGGCTTTCTTACACCTAGGGATCTCTAGGGGTGGGATTTAGCTGCTTGTCGGGTTTGTCCGGGGGGGGGGATCCACATCGAGGGGTACAAGTGCTTGGAGTTCGTCAGAGCATTCACCATTAAAGTACTTGTAGAACAGGCAGAGGGATGCAACATTTTGTCGATGGGACAGAGGCCAAAGGCTAGATGACAGTTCAGGACCTATCAGGTTGGCAACTCTTTTGAACCCTGTCCAGGAGTGAGAGACGAGTAGCAGATGCACCAGCCCAAATGTGACAACAGTACTCCATAATGGACGAATGGTATAGTTTCAGAATACTTTCACGTGTAAGCAGTTTTCTAGCACAGTAGAGTGAGCCCATCTTTGCAGCGGCCTTATGAAATGAAACCATAAAAATTAAGTAATTAACGTTCGTTTTTCAAAGGAATATGTAAATTAGTTTAATCATCCATGACTGAATATATTAAAGTTTATTTTAATAAGTAAGCTTTTAATATCAATGTCAGAGCGTAAAAAAAAACAAAAAAAACCTCAATTTTAGAGATATATAGATAAGTGGCCTCGTCTGTCTGTGGCACAGTCTCCACCAAACTACTGTCAATTTTTGGTCTACAGACTTGAAACTTTATATGTAGAAATCCAGACCTGTGCAAACAAATATGATTTGTTTTTTAGCCAGAAAAATAGCTGTTACAGTGTCAAAATCAATAAAATTGGAACTTGGCAGATGTAAGTTGACTTAATGTGCTGATCTACGCATGTGCAAATATACATTTTTCTCGGCTAAGTTTTAGAATTTTGATATACATCTGTTGATGGTTTGGATGGTGACGAATAATGCTGGAGCACTTATTTTTGATTCTAGCTGATGGCACCCAAGTCCTAATTAAAAAAAAACAAAAAAAAAAAAAACAAAAAAAAAAAACAAATTTTGTAATCACTACTATATATTGGGTACAATATAATAAGAATGTGTTCTATAACAATAAATATGAAATCTGCATGAATTAAAATATATTTGAATGTATTATATAATTTGGCTATTGATTATTATATTGTACCCAATATAATAATCAATAGAGAATTGGCTCTTTATTAATACAAAATCTGCATTAATTAAAACATTTATAACCAGGCAATGCAGGGTGGCCTGGCAATCTATATATCTATAAAAGTGAGTGTGTGTGTGTGTGTGTGCGTACATTTTCCTATGCAATAACTCAATTTTAAGTCTACAGACTCGAATTTTGATATACAGGGTACTGAGATTTGGGGAAATCTTTGTAATTCGTTTTTGGCCAGAAATTTGATTTAAGGGGTCAAAGTTCAACGATTTGACCTTTGAGAACTCTACCAAACTCCTGCCAATTTTGGATATAAACAATTGAAATTTTAGATATAGGTTCCTTGGACATTGATCTAACTTGAGTTGATTTGAACAAAAAACAAATGTTAAGGTCATAATAGGGGTCAAAGTTTTTAAAAATTTGACCTCTACGGTCACTACCAAATTATTCAAACAATTTCTGATCTAAACATTTAAAATTTGACATAAAGGGTATTCAGAGATAGGGCAAGCTTTTTAATCGGTTTGGGTCGAAAATTTTTAGTTACCAATATATAAATGTATGTATGTTTGCATGTCTGCCTAAAACTTTCAACAGCGGCGACAGATTTTACCAAGATCAGTATCGTCTTTTTCAGCCGGCAAATATAAAAAAATTGTCTAAAAATATTACTATCTTCACCTTCAACTGGGCACTTTTCTACAGGGGGGGGGGATCGCTTTTCCCGATGATATTTTTGAAAGTCATCCTCCCCTTTCGGTTGTCTAGCCTTAATTTAAACTTAAGTCACTTCCAGTTTGGCGGTGGTCGTAAACAGCAAAGACGTCAGGTTTTTTCCCCCCGTTCTTTTCCTCCTTCGTGGTATGAGTTCGAGCCTGCCTTCCTACTCCCACTTTTTTTGCTCAACATACACATCCAAACACCCCGGGCAACGCCGAGTTGAAATGGTAGTATTATAGATACCAAAATTTATGCAGAAATATTTATGAATCAAATTATATATATATATATATATATAATCCATTTTAATTCTAATTAGGAATTCATCAAGGAACTCATTTTCACCTGTCACTAAAATGTTTGTACCCCCCCCCCCTTACTATTTGACACAATGTCAATCATTCTTGCTGTCAGGGTTGTGGAGTCAGATTTTTTTTTTTTTTTTTAATCTAACTCAGACTCCCTAAGTTGAATAAATTTTTTTTTTTTTATTTATTTATTTATTTATTTTTTTTTTTACATGCTTTTCCTGTTTAGTTTTACCAGTTGTAAAATTTCAGTTTTTGTATGGTTTTGCTTTTATTTTTTGAGGTATATCATTTTGTACTGCAATGTACTTTAAGGTCCATTGGATCCTTTAAAATTCTGTCTGAATAGCCATTTTCGTTTTGGTTGTGATATCACCCAGGATCAACAAAAATTCTGTCCAAGTGCGATCACTAGATTACATCAGATAACAATCTAATTTTAATCTGAAAGTTATCCAGTTTGCGACTCAAATGGAATTTGGCAATTGGATTAGTCCAGGATCGATCCAGAATTATGATCTTAAAAACAGGCCTAAATCAATAAGAAACAACTCATGCTACTATAACCCTTTATAGCTTTCTCGCCTAAAAAGGTTTCCCTATCCCTAAATACTGTATTTCCTTAAGAATTGATAGCCGAATAAAATTTAATTGTAAATTTTTTTTTTTATCCCTTTGTTAACTTATTCTATAAAGCTGGTCGAGTGTATATGCGAGTATATTTATCAATGAATGTGAAACATAAAATAATATACATGAAAAGTATTTATAAAATGCTTGCTGAATAAGTGTGGGAGGCTGGTATATGGATCTGCATAATAGGTTTCCACATAGGGGTCAAGGAATCGGAAATCCGAGTTGAACTTTTCATCTGCAACCCTGCTTGCTGTTTCAGTCTTTTTTTTTTTTCTTTCTATTAACAGTCAAAGGTAATCTTTATATATATATATATATATATATATATATATATATAAAAGCGAAAATGTGTGTGTGCACTTTTTCTGTATGTCTGCAAAAGGCTTTTTTCCCGGGGGGGGGGGGTTCACTCCTTCAAACTTTTTATATACTGTTTAAATGATATGTATGAGGTACAAACGGGGGTTACATGTGTATTTAATTTGCCTGACTTTCATGCGCTATAGATATATATATATATATATAATTTTTTTTTTTCTCCATCACGTGTTTCTTTCGCTTTTCAGTATAAAAAAAAAGCGAAACTGGATTCGAATCAGCAGTTTCCTGGCCCACGGCTGGGTGGTCTCCGGAAAGTGATGTAAACGTTGACTTTTCACCGTCATATCAGACAATTGCTTTCGTCTGGACACTCCCCTAATAAACGGAGGAGTTGGTTTTCCCCAAAGTTGGGTAAACAAACAAACAAACCGGATTTTTTTTACCTCATTAAAAACTGTCCTGCAGAAAATGTTAACTGCTGAATAGCGATTGCTTACATCATCGTAACGCTCACAGAAAATGTTAACTCCGCGACTTCTATTTGACCTCATTAAGTCATTAAGTGTGGGCACCTGTCAATTCTCTTTCTACTTAAATAAATTCAAACGTCTTTCAGTTACTGTTTCTTGCTGGCTGAGCGGTTAACATATCACGTTTTTTCACACTTTATTTTCCAACTTTGCCTCAGGGCTTCGGGTTCAATCCTACCCACCTACCAAAATTATACACACACACTATATATATATATATATATATATATATATATATATATATATATATAGAGAGAGAGAGAGAGAGCGGTTTGTATTTACTATAACCTTTTTATGCAAATATTATGCAAGTATAAATCATGTAGAATATCTGCATGAATATAATTACACGTAATACTTAACTAAAGATGATTATCTCATAAGAAAAACGAAAAGAAAAAACTAATAGGGAATTAGAATGAATGTTTAAAAGAATATGCAAATTAGCTAGAGCTTTTGCAGATGAATGCAATTCCACAACCCATATGTAACAAAGTTATATTTTCTTTTTAAGTAAATAAAAAGGTTTTTTTTTTTTTTTTTTAAATATATCAGTACACAAAAAAAAAAAAAAAAAAAAAAAAATTTGTAGGAGTATAGATAAGAAAATCAGATTTTATCACTATCTGAGGATCAACTATCGACGGCCATTTTGAAAAGCAATACATAAATATGTAAAAAAAATAAGAATTTACTCTTAATCACCGTTTCATTAAGAAATTACAGATTATTTTTTTTTTGTTTTAAATTACAATAAAAGTAGGGATGATAGGGATCAATGGCAAACCGAGCTGAAATTAAGTTGAATTTCCCTACCTGTCACCCCTCCCATTGACATGTGTGGGTTCGTCATTACTAGGGCTATGACAAGAGAATATGCTTTTCATTATTTTGACTCTCGAGTATATATCAGTTAATATCTAATATGTTTTTAGATAAAGTGATGTGGTTCTTGATTAATTGTGTCTAACTGTGTCGGATATATACTCGAGAGTCAAAACAATTAAAAGAGTATGCTCTTGTCATAGCCCTACTCATTACCATTAGAAATAGAAACCTTCTTGAACACATCCCATGGAAACTTATTTACAACAACTGCATCTGTTTGGTACAATTTAGCTTCACTTATTATCAATTCGGTTATTTTCGACATTTTTCTAAATAATTGTAGTTTCAAGTCAAAATTAAAAGATCCCACGTGAATATAGGGGGCGGGGCGCAGGAAGTTTTTAAAAAAAAACAAGTCTTTTACTTCTGACATACTCTGAATAGTTTGAAATACACCAAAATTAACATCTTCAGTTTTCAGAGAGAACTGACATAAGCAAGGAAAGGTAGGCAAGATGAGATGGAGAGAGAGAAAAAACAGGAAAAGCAAAAAATAATGCAAGACAAAGCAAGAAAGCGAAAAATAAAATCCAGCCGGAACATAAGATTCAAGCGATTTAGAAGAAATCAGCCTTTCCTTATATATATATATATATATATATATATACACACATATATATTCCTTTATATATATACACACACACACACACTATTATATAAAACGAAACTTTGTATGCAAGTTTGTTCCCTATGGACTCTGTAACAACTGGGCCAATTTTTTTTTCTTTTTTTTTTTTTTAAATTTCATACATAGGTACCTGATGTGTTTGAGAACGTTCATACATAGAAGATGCATTCTAATACAAAACCTAATTATTAAAAAAATTCTTTAATCGAAAAAATCTGATTAAAGGAAGTCCAATTTTGACCAAAGTTAACACTTTTATACAACCTAACATCACAAGTGCATTTGAGAAGTTTTATCACTGCACAAGCAGAAAGGTTCAGCATATAAAATCCAAAGAAAATTCTTTTATAAGACCAGGGCGCATTCGAAATGAATGTTTCTGTTTAGAGCTTAATTGAACTGATACTCGATTTTTGTACTTTTCACTTCAATTCAAGTGATTATGTAAATATAATTTATAAAATCAACAGTTGGTTCTTTGATACGACAGGGGCACATTTGAAATTAATGTTTCTGTTTTAGAGCACAATTGAAGCATGATACTTCAAACTTTAATTCAACCCATTATTTAGAAATAATTTTATAAAATCAATAGATTCTCTACAGTGCAATGTAGACTACATTACCGAAGAAATCAATGCTTCGGATGTTGCCCTGGCTGCCACTTTCAATCAGAATGGCCGCCCAGTTGCTTTCTTTTACCGATCCCTTTCAGTCAGCGAGCAACATTACTTTTCGGTCGAAAAAGAAGCACATGTCATCATCGCGTGTAAATGGCATCACTACCTTATCGGTTCCGCCTTTAAACTCATTACAGACCAATGCTTCATAGCTTTCATGTATGACCTGAAACACTAAAGCAAAATAAAGAATAAGAAGGTAGAACGGCGGAGAATCGAAATATCAGCCCTTACATTTGATGTAATATACCATCTAGGGAAAAATGCAGCCACAAACACTTTTTCAAGCGGTTTGCTCCTTGACTAATTCAACCAGTCTACGAGACCTATATGTTTTGTCATCTGGGCATTACACGAATACCTCATTTTGTATGTCTGCGTAACCTCCCTTACTCCATTAAGGATGTAAGACAAACTATTGGGAACTGTTCTGTCTGTGCAGAATTAATTAAACCGTAATTTTTTTTTATCCTACTAATTGCGAGCTTGCCAAAGCGACAACCATTTGAATGCTTAAGTGTTGACTTTAAAGGCCCCCTGCAATCTAATAGTCAAAATAAATATTTATTAATTATCGACAAATATTTACAATTGCCTTTTGCCTTTCCTTGTCAAGATATGTCCTCACAAATAGTCATAAATTGTTTGTCAATATCTTCACTGTTTGGCATGCCTCCCTTTTATTCACTCTGACAGAAGTCCATCATTCCTTTTAACAAAATTAACAGATTTTTTACATAGAAAGGGAATAGCAATGAGCTGCACAACCTTATAACCCATAGGCAAATGGTTAGGTAGAACAACTAATAAAATACCACAAGATGATATCGCTGGCATTGAAGTCACGAAGACTGACAATTTCTCATTGGGAATCAGTTTTGTGTGATGCCTTGCATTCCATTTGTTCGTTATTGTGTACTGCCACTAACGTTACACTTCACGAGCGAATACTCCAGTACAATCAGACATCAACATCTGGTGCCTCTCTTCTCAGCTGGCTCCGATCCTGATGAAACGTAATGTACGGTCATCTAAGTATGAACTCTTTGTTGACAAAGTTGAATTGCTAGAATGCAACCTTCAATACACCCATGTTAGACTTTCAACTGGAAGGGCGGAAACACTGTTGTTGCATCAACTTGCCCAAAAACCACAAAATGTATCTAATAATACTAATGACTTATCTCCATGGATACTCCATCTCTACAACCAGATGTCACATTTGAATTGGGTGTATACGAAGAACCTTGTGAAAGCTCTCAGGCTGATACAACACTCGATAAAAACTTATCGGAACTCATCCTTAGACAACAATGTGTCCATCACTATCATCTAAGAAACGAAGATGCTTGAACTTGAACCTTTGTATATCATTTCATAACCTCTCCCTGAACTCTTTTCACTCGAGATGAAAGTCGTATTAGCATTGTTACTTTGTGTAAAATCCTAGCAATTTTTCATTCTTCCAATTCAGCAGCATGCAAATCTGTGATTCTAAAAGTATAAAGATTTATTAACTGGTAATCATTCGTCTTCCGAATCATTACAAACAGAAAAAAAAACTCTCTTTACTCCGAATGACAATCATTCATCAAAAGGACTAGAGGGAGAAAAAAAATTTTTTTTTAAATACTGCCACATAATTCAAAATTTACAAACTGAAACTAAAAGAAATACTTGAGAAAATCAACAGAGAAAAAAAGAAAACAGGTATTTAACCAAACTTGCCGCCAATATATATAAGGAATCTTTAAATGGAGATTTTTCGATATAAGCTTGACATACAGGTGGAGCGTAGATACAAGAGGAAAAGATATTGATAATAAAATGTTAAATCTGGCTGAAATTTTGTATGAACTTTTGTTGTAAGGTACAGTGAATTAAGTATTATGTTATCCGTTTGATGCAGTTAAAGATTAGTCACCACTTTTCTTATTTAGTTCTTTAGTTCTTACATTCCATCAGTAATGTTTCTGACAAAGCAGGAAGAATTGCTGTTTTCGGGATTAAAAAAAACATCCATATAACACTTATAGTTGGCTAGTTGAAGTAATTTTTTTAGCTCCTTACATTAAGTGGCTTCATGCCTTGTTTGGAGCGATTTCTATTAAAAACATTTACCTGAAGTTTTAGCAGAAATTATTGGGCCGATCTGACTCAAATTTTGTCTAGACCTTTGTTTGTTATAAGGTGCGGCAAACTAAGTATTATTGTATCCATTCGATATAGTTATGGAAATATCACGAGAGCAGGGAAAATCCAGCAAATGTATTTTCTACGAGAAATGAGCAAAAATTTAACTACATCCAATTTGACACGAAGTACTCATCCTATAACTTTTACCCATTTTTAACAGGTTAAAAAGTTTAGTAGTAGACATGTTTTGCGATAGACCAAAGATATATATAGAGAGGAGGATGGGGGTCATACAATAAAAAAAGAAAGAAAAAGGCTATTTGACATTTACTCTTTCTCCATGTACGAGGGAAGAGATAATATGCAAGTCAGTTATTTCCAGAATTTATTCGAAGGAAGGGTAACAATATCAGAGTTCCAATGGAGAAATTTTCAGAGGTCAGAGGTAAACACACAATCAAGAAAGATGCCTTTTCTCAACAAATTATTTAGTATTCATGTAGAATAAGAACCATGCTATGTTTGGAATTTTCCAGGCAGTTACATAAAACGTTGAAAGGTGGAGAAACACTGAGCTAAAGAAATCGCAGTAGCCATCATTTAAGAAAGCATTTACAATCTTTGATTTATAAAAGAAAAAAATTATTTTGATTTCAGAAAGAAACAGAAAAAAAAACGAAAAGAAAAGAATGAAGGGAAAGAAAAAGAGAGAAGAGAGAAAAGAGAAGAGAGAAAAGAGAAGAGAGAAAAGAGAAGAGAGAAAAGAGAAGAGAGAGAAGAGAAGAGAGAGAAGAGAAGAGAAGAGAGAGAAGAGAGAGAAGAGAAGAGAGAGAAGAGAAGAGAAGAGAGAGAAGAGAAGAGAGAGAAGAGAAGAGAGAGAAGAGAAGAGAGAGAAGAGAAGAGAAGAGAGAGAAGAGAGAGAAGAGAAGAGAAGAGAGAGAAGAGAGAGAAGAGAAGAGAGAGAAGAGAAGAGAGAGAAGAGAGAGAAGAGAAGAGAAGAGAGAGAAGAGAAGAGAGAGAAGAGAGAGAAGAGAAGAGAAGAGAGAGAAGAGAGAGAAGAGAAGAGAAGAGAGAGAAGAGAGAGAAGAGAAGAGAAGAGAGAGAAGAGAGAGAAGAGAAGAGAGAGAAGAGAAGAGAGAGAAGAGAAGAGAAGAGAGAAAAGAGAAGAGAGAGAAGAGAAGAGAGAGAAGAGAAGAGAGAGAAGAGAAGAGAGAGAAGAGAAGAGAGAGAAGAGAAGAGAGAGAAGAGAAGAGAGAGAAGAGAAGAGAGAGAAGAGAGAAGAGAAGAGAGAGGAGAGAGAAGAGAAGAGAGAGGAAAGAGAAGAGAGAGGAGAAAAAGAGAAAAAGAGAAAAGAGAAAAGAGAAAAAGAGAAAAGAGAAAAGAGAAGAGAAAAGAGAAAAGAGAAAAGAGAAAAGAGAAAAGAGAGAAGAGAAAAGAGAAGAGAAAAGAGAAGAGAAAAAGAGAAAAGAGAAGAGAAAAAGAGAAAGGAGAAGAGAAAAAGAGAAAAGAGAAAAAGAGAAAAGAGAAGAGAAAAAGAGAAAAGAGAAGAGAAAAAGAGAAAAGAGAAGAGAAAAGAGAAGAGAAGAGAGAGAAAAAAAAATAATAAAAAAAAAAAGATAGGAAAAAGGAAAAAAGATAAAAAATTTTGTTTATCGTTATTTTGTTATTAAAAATAAATATTTATTCATGAAACTAAATATTTTCTTTTCATTAATAAATGTATAAAACTTAGGAATACCACAGTACAGAATTCCAAAAATGTGACGGTGATAAATGTTCATTCACACAGGCAGTTTAGTTCAGGATTGCAGAACACAATACAATTTAAATTTTCTTAAAAGTTTCATAAAAATTGTCTACGTATTGCATTTTATACGTAACAAAAATATTTTCATTTCGATTTTTCAATGAATTATCTTCGTAACTATTTTTGTTCATTAGAATATTGGCCAGAATTTACGAAAAAAAAAAAATCACAAAACTTTCATTCAGCACTTTCTGCCATTTTACGTAAACTGTCTGGAAACTTCCGATGATAGCATGGTCCTTATTCTGTCTAAGTACCAATAATTTAGATTAAAACAATTTTTAATTAAAAATATTTAACAATATTAAAAAAAAAAATAAAAAATAAGATGACAGCATTTTAGCATTTCTGACTCCTGATGAAATCTATCTGCTTAAGAGTCCGGTTCCAATCAAGATGGAATACTGCCGTCACATCAAGAGACGTGATGCTTACAGCACTCTTTCTTGTCTTGACAAAGTATAAAACAGAGTTACAATCTAGTGGGAGAGGATTTGTTTTCTCTTCCCTGCGGTCCCTTTCTTACTGAGAGAAAGCTTCACATGCCTCCCTGCAATGACAGAGTTCACAATTCATTGTAGTCTGCACTTTAGAGAACCTACTATTGATTTTAGGAAATTATTTTTATATGACTTTCATTAAAATTTAAAAGTCAAGTACAATGGTTCAATTCTGTTCTAAACAAAAACATTGAGCCTCTGTCTTATCAAAGAACCTACTGTTGATTTTAATTGTCGGGTCTCTCTGCTTGTACGGTGGTAAAAACTTCTAAAATCCACTTATGATGAAAGGCTGCATGTTCCTTCTTTAATGGGATTTCTTTAATTATTGATTTTTGATACTCATCGGAGGCATTCCGCGTCAAAGCCTATCCAAGAATACTGCCAGACACAAAGTACATTTTTTTGTATGAAAAAAAAAAAAATTCAGCCCAACTGTTTTGGAGCCCATAGGGAATGAACTCACAGACAAAATACCTATTATATATAAGTGGATATAGTATATATCATTTTGATTTTAACAAAAAAAAAGAAATGGCGAACCATGAGAGTCTAACGATTTAAGTAGTAATCTGGCTTTTCTGAATTTAGAAAAGCGGAAGTACTCTCTAATGGGCCAGAAGAACAGGGTTCAATATTTGGTAGAGTCATACAAAAGAAAACGTGAGAGAAGGTACTTGAGCATTATAAAGGGAGGATCAAGGGCAAGTGGAGTGATCCTGTATTCAGAGTGGGGCACTCCCTTACACTCCAGTGTAACAGCCAATGAAAAGGGAGCTACAGTCAACCACTTAAGTGTTAGCTTAATCTGCTTTACAAATTTTTTATAAACTTTTTCACTCAAAACAAGGCATATTGCCACCTGGAACGTAAAGATCATGTCTAACAAGGGACTGTGGGAAGTTGAGCAGTGAGATTTCTATTCACATTGCATTAAAACTTCTGCAAGTTAGTACAGCCAGGGAAGCGGGAAACAGGGGGAAGGGGTCTAAAATCTAGCAGTCCAAGAGAAAAAAAAAAATTATTAGAGGAGAAGGCTTTCTGGTGTCTAGAGACCGCTATAATTAAAGGGCGAAATTTTACTGTCACTAGATGCTGGAAAGTCTTCAACCGTTTTGGGATTATTTTAATGCCGAAAATCATTCTCACAATGCTGTAGAAATACATTCGACAATTTAAATGTTTCAAATTCCTATCATTTTTCAAAAATTCATTTCTTTTCCATGTTCTAACCAAAAATCAAAATTGCCTTTTAAATGAAGAAACAGAAATGCATTATGGTGGATTTCATTTCCTAATGTATTTTTTTTTTTTAAATAGAAATTTAAAAAAAATAAAAATAAATTTGTTCTTGCATTTTATATTTCAATAAATACCGTATATTTTGGTGTATAAGGCAACTGTCAGATAAGACGAGGTACAAACTTTGAGCAAATTTTAATAAATTTATCATATATCTGTTGTATAAGACGACTGTTAAATCACGAAACCAGGCTAGAGATTGCAACACCCAGTATCTTAAGTAATATTGGTTTTTAAAGATGATTTTTTTAAACTTTAAGGTTCGTCTTATACATCGAAATATATGGTAATCAATTGGTAAAATTAGTGAATATATATTTATGGCAATTAAGCTACACACAGGTGTCTGCATTTCATCCCTGTAGGGAATTGTCCCATTGCTCAGCGAATAGAATTGATGACTATACACTAGATAGTAATAGGTTTGACTCCTGGCTTGAGATGGGTGCTAGTCTGGTTGCATTTAAGAGCTGTGATACAGCAAAACAGTGTCTGTGGATGATATATTAGTAGTAACACCAGACATCTAAAAACAAAAATAGGTGAAAGGCTTCTAAATTTCATACAAGCATTGTCCACGTAAACCTGTAACAATGGATAAAGTACTTAGGCTAATCAGTTCTAAGTGACAGTCTTCTAAAAGTTGATGGTTCAAGCTGCAGTACAGGCCATACTAAACATAAAATTAAGCATTATATAAGACTTATCAAATCAGGGTTGACAGAACAAGAATAAGCTACCTCTGTGGATTAAACAAAAGGTTCTGTTTGATATTCTGTACGGATTATTTTTAAAGTTGGGGTTATATCAGCTGAAACTTTGAACCCAACACTCAAGAATGAGATCCAAATAATCCGAGTTATGGAAAGATATTTTGCAAAACAATTTTTCATGGTTTCAGAATTTTTTAGATGAGGATTGATAATTCATAATTTTTGAATTACTGTTCTTATTTTGGGTGTTATTCACACAATGTTTTGGTCAATGTAACCTCCGACCCTGTTTAGGTGCATCTTGTCAAACCTGTGAATTTGCACAGAATTTCTAACAGAACTCTTTATTTAATTCACAGGGGTAGCATGCTCTCATTCCGTCAGTCAGGACAGAGTCCCAAGTATCTCACAATTGTATTTTGAATGTTGCCCACACTGAAGATTGAACCTTCAACCTCCAGAAGAGCATCACTTAGAACTGAATTTTATCAAGTACTAGAATTGTCTGCAAAGACCCATGGCATAGTGGATAAAATACTTGCTAAAATTCAGTTGTAAGGTTACACTCTTCTGGAGGTTGATGGTTCGATCCTCAGTGCAGGCGACACCCATAATACAATTGTGAGTTACTTAGGATTTCTACCCAGTCATGGCTGCCAGAACAAGAGCATGCTATCCTCGTGGATTAAATAAAGGGTTCCATTTCAGAATTCTACACAGATTCCCCGACCCTCCGTTCGACAAGATACACCCGACTGAAACGTTGTGCAAATAAAACTCAAGATGAGGACAGTAGTTCGAATAATCCAAATGATTTTTTTTTTTAATTGTCCAAGCCACGTAGAGGTGAAAAACACAATCTAAATGAATAAATGCAAACATTTATATAGTAATTTGCAAATGTCCAACCTAATAGGTCCAAAACTATCAACTAAACTCCAACCTGTCCCATTGCCAAAATGTAGCATCCTTGTACTTGTTTTACAAGTATTTCAATCACAAGTGCTGACAAACTCCGAGCACTAGAACTCCCTCAACGACAATACCTTCAACAAACCAGATAAGCAACAAAATCCCACCCCAACAATCTAGATATCCCTAGATGTCGTAAAGCCTTTTACTCGAATAGCTTTTTCCCTTCAGACTGTTGAACTTGGAAATTCCCTCCCAGGCCCTTGCTTCCCTGATTGTACTGGCATGCAGATATACAAGTGCTACCCAGCTCCATAAATAGTATTCCTGCAAGTCCAGTACCAAGGCTCTGTTGCTTTGTTTGCAGGTGAAACGTTAATAACAAATTTTTTTTAAAGTGTAAAAGACCAGGTTTAAGTATTCCAAATTTGCATAAGTTTTTAAACTGTTCCTAATAAATTAATATTCTGTAATTTTGCATGGACATATTTTCTAATATATTAACATTTTTGTCAATAGTAAAATGTCAGATGTTGCTGGGATGTTGAGAACAGATACTATGCTTCGAAATACTTAGACAAATTTTTTTCAAAATTTACATTTTAAACAACTTAGGAAAACGGCCATTCAAATATGCAAGGAAAAATTGGTATATATGATCATCCTTGATCTCATTGATGGAAAAAAAAAAAAAAAAAAAAAAAAAAATGTATCCTACTCTTTGGCAGAATCATCAATCACCATAATATCACATTTACTCCAGGTGCTGTCTTAAATTTCCCAAATCGTTTTTAAATTTTAATGAAAATAAAAACATTTATATACAATCATTTCATCAGCATAGAGTGGAAGGGGGGGGGGGGGCAAAGAATAAAAAAAATTGCTTAATTAGACCCTTCTAACATTTTCTAAATAATAGACTACCCACCGTTTTCCGGTTTGTTTTAAACCGAAAACAAGCAGGCCAATCTCTAAGTAGGGGTAAGATTTAAATTTTGTCAATGAGTGGGTAGTGTAATATCTGTTCTGTTGCTAAGACCGTCCTCCTAGTAATTACCTCCTTTTATCAGAAGGATGGGGGCATTACATCCTCCTTTGAAGGAAGGGGGGGGGGGCAAGGTATTAGATGTTTGTTTACCATGATATCTTCCAAGCCAAGTAAAATATGCTTTTGCTTCATCTGTCTTTATATTTTTGTTCATATATATATATATATATATATATATATATATATATATATATATTTAAAAGAGTGTAGCCATCAACAATTGTGTTTTTCAGCCTTTTATCATATTTTTGTGCCAATATTACTCATTAGGTTGCCTAGAATATATTCTAAAATTCATAATTAATTAAAAAAGTTAATGTTGTACAACATAATCTTTAAAAACATACAATACTTAACATTACATGAGCACCCCACTAAAAAAAAAAAAAAAAAAAAAAAAAAAAAAAATTACTAAAAATCATGCGCGCATGTTACCCACCATGTTGCCTAGTATATATATATATATATATATATATATATATATATATATAATTTCAAAATTCAGTCATGATACAGCATTTGAACCGGATAAATACTGAACTGTTTTGCTTTATTTTTTACCCTACCCTCGTTGGATTTTGTCCAGTTCAAAAGCTATACTAGTATTCTAAATCCATAATGATGAGTTCATTGAGATTATGCAGTACAGTGTACACACACACACACACACACATAAATACCTACACGGATTGTGCTGAAATAATAACGCTATTATTTAGAAACCCATTCTTAACACGAGGGGGGCGTTTTATAACTATTCTGTACATTAACATGTTAAAATTGAATAACTTGAACCCCCCCCCCCAAGAATTTTTTTTTAATAACGATTCGTATTCTGCCGACTTCATACTACTTTTGTTTCAAAGTAAATACACACTTTACACACTTTAAAATAACTTAAACAAAAATTATTATCAATATAGGTAGAAGAATAACTTATATTGTCTTTAGTAACATTTGTTGTAGATTTATTTTTTTCATTCTTTTGGGTTTTTTTTTTAAAACTATTGTAACAAAAATGTCCAATACATAAAATATCTCCTTATACGATTTTACGTAGATACATTGTATAATAAAATATATAATATTTAATAGAAAAAATATCTTTAAAAAAAATAAATAAAAAAAACAATAAACAGGTGCGAAGATTAAATTACAGTTAGGCAGTAGGCACATGTTGGGATTCCCCCCCCCCCCTTTTAGATTAGGGTGGATGATTTAGCTTATTCGAATTGGTATTATTCTCATGTTGGTTTTTAATGTTCACAACGTTTCGGCCGATGTTATATCCGAACTCATTTTTGAGGCATCTTTTTTTTCTTTTTTTTTTTGAAGTTAGGAACTTTTGAATTGAACACTTTCTGTCCAGATAAAATTTTTTTTTAAAAAATGTACCCGAAGAAGATCGAAGACATGGGTCGAAATATCGCTAACAACCAAGATGAGAATAAATCTAATAATAAAAGCTAAATACTTTTTCAAAAATATTAATTTTTATTTTACATTTTGTTCATCTTTTTTCATGAAAGTAAAGCGAACAGAATAATTTTAGTAAAATGCAAAATTTGCTGACAAGTTTCGATTTTTTTTTTTTTGTTTCAAAAAATAATTTTTTTTAAAAAGTGAAAATATGGTACTTATGCAGAATACGGATCGTGCTGAAATAAACCCATTCTTAACATGAGGAGAGGGCGTTTTTAAATTTTTATTTTTAACTATTCTGTCCCTTCACCTAACAAATTAATAAACAATAGATTGCGTAAAAAAATTAAATTAAACCCTATCTAATATATATTACGGATCGTAAACTGCACGACGAGTACCTCGTTATAAAGCATTAACCTAAATACGGAATAAATAAAAACATCGTCATTTGGTTATGAAATTAATATTTAAACTGAAAGAAAATTAAAGTTATTTTTTTAAAAATATATATTAATTTGAACAAAGAAAAAAAGATATAAATAAACTATGAAAGAAAAGGCTTCAATTCACAGACATTAAAAAAAATATTGAATTTAAAAGAATAAAATAAAAAAGTGACCGAATTTACTAATAATTTTTCAAGAATGTTAGCTTAAGATTTTTTTTTTTTTTTTTTAAATATTAAAACTGAGAACAGTACATTTTTACTGTTAACTCTTAACATAAAATGAAATTTACAGCGACGGGGAGTAAATTAGCAATTTATTATAAATTATTAAAAATGTTAATTTACAAAACGGGTCGGGATATAAAAATTAGTTTTATAAAAATGAAACCATTCATTTAGATTTTATGAATAAAAAATTATTGTCCGACATTTGAAAAGAACTGTGTCGAAACAAAAAAAAAAAAAAAATGACTAAACGTACCTTTTTTTTAATTATTAATTTAGAAAAGATTGCCGACAGAATTTTATAAAAAATATCGTCAGAAGATGAAAAAGGGATTTTTAAATGGGCTGAACTGGTCTTTATTTTCTGACACAATTGGACAGATGTCGACCTTATAAAATAAGGGGGGAAAAATACAAAATTTTTATTATATATATATATATATATATATATATATATATATATAAGATGAAGGGGGTTAAAAATGAGCAGGAAAAAAAAAGAGAGGGCAAATCTAGAACGAGAGTTGATCATGGGGTGGAAAAAAAAAAATTAAAGAAAAAAAAAAAAAAAGGAAATTTTTCTTTTTTTTGTTTTAATTTTTTTCATATATATATGTATATAGTTTAACTGGGGAACATACGGGTGGATGCTTAGTGTCGGTAGGTTGTCATTGGAGAACAAAGTCTTCGTAGGGGTGATATTTATTGGCACGGGAAAGAAAGAAAAAAAGATTGAATGTGATCTCATCAGAGAAAGAGAGAGCGAGAGAGTCATTTACACATACGTAGAGCGAGAGACACTTTCGAGGATTTAAGTACGCATATATACGTAGCAAACACACGCGTTGTTCGGGTCGATTGCAGGACGGAATCAAACCTAGGCACTTGGTAGGTGGAATAAAGTTGCCAATACGAAAAGAAACCGAGTTAATAAATGGTGTCCCAGATCGGGATGAGAGATTTTCAGGCTTACCAGACAGTCACGCTTGTGTGTTCACGGCAATATGGCGGCAACTACAGGAAATGGATCCTGTTACGACTGTCGTAAACAGTTATTATTATACAACAGAGAAACGATTTACGGCTTCTTATATATATAAAAAAAAATCTATCAAAAGAAATTAATTAGCATCAAACATTTACTTATGTATATAGATTTTTTTTAAACAATGGAAAATCATTTCACATTTGATTTTTTCAATAAATTAAAGCAGTTTTATTCATTTTTTTTTTTTTACTTAGATATGATAATTCTAAGAATTGGGGGTTACCTGCCCTTAGATTTTATATGGGTTATCTGTCCCTGTTTGTGTAGACGGGGCACTTTTTTATGAATGGCTACGTTGTGTGTACTACAATCTAACGAATTCCTTTGATGTAATGAAAAACGTTTTCGTGTAGCTCACTTGCCACAAGTATATTATGATTCTACTACTAAGCTCTACTTATGTACTGTTGAAGTAAATACTGAAATATATAAAATCAACGTTGTCTATCAGAATTCAACCTATAAAAAAAAAATATCTTTACGTATGTCATATTACAAAAAAAAAATAATCAAATTTATCAATTTTTTTTAATATATAAATTAGTTTTTTTTCTTTTTAACTATTTTTTAGTGATTTTAATAGTAAATCATAGTCATTACAAACCTGGTTTTGATCTCCGTAGTTAGAATTGAGTTGTCAGCCTTTAGTTAAAATATGGCGGATCAAAACACGAACTCTTGCTAACTCATGAAAATTTGATGTTTTTTAGTTAAAAAAAACAACAACAAAAAAAAACTACTTGACGAATTTACGTAATTTTTAGAATATGACATTTTCGTTCTGTGATGGATGAGTACTATATAAAGACTTTTTTGTATATATTTTTTTTTAGGTTGAATTCTGGACAAGCACCAAATAGATAAGTTGAGGTTTCAACCTATACGATCTCCTCAGAATCAATTTGTCCTATTTAGTTTCCTCCCTACGAGAATGGATTTAATTACAAGTTGATTTTTAATGCAGAGAAATTCAGCTCCACAAATAGGAACACTTTGGGTTGGAACAAAAATAATTAAAACAATTGCCTCGGTATAGAAAGATTTCTCCATCATTGGCCCAGGTCAGAAGAGTGCAAATCAGGTCAAATAGCCAATATGAGCAAGTTCTATTATTTTAGTTTCGAAAACTATTGGGTCGGACAGACCAGTTTTGCATAACTAATATTACTAAATAAGCAAGATTATGTTGAACTTTTCGGCTTTACAATGGATGTCATTAAAACAAAATTATATCAACCAAATTAGTTCTACTTTTATAACAATTTGGTTAAATTAATAATTTAACGACCAAACAATATATCGTAATAATAGAGCCTAATTTTTAATTTAACCAAATTGTTATACTAAGAACTAATTTGATTGATATAATGGCATCCATCTTAAAGCTGAAAAGTTCAAGATAACCATGAGCGATCGTTTAGTTCTTCGGAGCTGGATATAAACAAAGAATACCATAGTGAAAAATAAGAATTGTATAAGATTTTTCACTTTGTAGTATTATTTGCTTATATCCAGCCTCGCGCACTAAATAGATAGTTTGGTAAGATTATCCACGCAAAAAACAGTTGCTTTATTTCAGAGATGCGTTTTTATTTTCTTTTTGGTATTTTTATAGATTAGGTCCACCCACCTCCACAATTTTCTTTTAAATGACACTTTTTATAGGTTTTCGACTATGCTGATTACGAAAATCGCATTGAAATTTTGCGATATAAAAAAAAAAAGTTGTATTATGCATTGTATTCTTTGGCGGCCATCTTTTTTTAAGCGCGTGCAGTGTCAGTCATGAGCAGATTTGTTTATGGCGCGCGCACGCGCGTAAAAAGATGGCAGCCAAAGAATACAATGCATAATACAACTTTTTATATTTAGATAACTACTTATTTCTGAAAAAAAATTCAATGCGATGTTCGTATTCAGCATAGTCGAAAACCTACTAAAGAGTCATCATTTAAGAGAAAATTGTGGACCTAATCTGAAAATTTACCTTATTTTTTATGTTTAATTGAAATCCGTATTTAGATAGAGATCACTATTTTGTTTTAGGAGAAAACCATCTGAACGAAAAGAACGATTACTGTTTTCACTGCATTTCCGTTTGCAACAACGTTAACTTTTTTTTTGAGGGGGGGGGGAGATAAATTTATACTTAGTTTCCACCTTAAAATTTTCCCTTTAAAATGACGACTAAGTTTTCGAGTATGCTGAAAACGAATATCACATTTAATTTTGCCACCAATAAGTAATTTTCTGGATATTAAGCAATGTTATTTCCTTTGTTATAAGTGGTGGCTATTGTTGTACTCACATATTTTTAAAGTTTTTTTTTTTTTTTTTTTTTTTAAATAATGTTATTTGGAAAAGCCCTTCTGAATACAGGAAGAGGCAGATCTCTTTATCTATTCTGTGCCTTCACCTAACAATTTAATAAACAAAAGATACCGTTAACAAATTACTCAAAAAGGAAGGAGCGACCGGATATGAACATATGCAGAGAAGGAGCGACCGGATATGAACATATGCAGAGGGGAGGGTGTTTTGTAACTATTCTGTACTTTCACCTAACAATTTAATCAACAAAAATATATTGTAACACTTGAATTTAACAAATAAATAAATATATCCCCACAAAATAAACCTCTAGACTTGATGGAGGGGAGATTAAAACTTATGGTTTCAAATGATCTGAAATAACAGAAAGGGGAGACTGGATTCCAAATATTTCTCATATCATATCTCCCCTCTTTTGGAAATAGGGTACGATCATAAATATCTCTAGTATCAAATACTCTTTATACACTGTGAAATTTACTATATGTATGAAAACAAAAGAGGGGAGATATAACAAAGAGAAAAATTTGGAATCAAGTCTCCCCTTGCTGTTATTTCAGATCATTTGAAACCATGGCAGTAAGTTTTAGTCTCCCCTCCATCAAGGCCAGAAGTTTTAGGGAAATATAAGATAATTTGTAATTTATATGCAAAATTAGGAAAACAAAGGACTATGATTGACTATGATTATGGCTGTAAAAATGTGCCACAAATAGGCTCTGGATGATGGACGATCCCCTTAATGTGCTATCTTTAAGACAAATGTCACATAGCCCACTACACAAATCAGCTCATTACTTTTCCAACAAGTCATTTGTTAAATTCTGATCAGTAGTCACTGAGATTTTGACTTATAAAATTGCCAAGGTGGTATATCTATAGATATATCTATACTGATACCCAAATTGAATATTGAAATGCTCATATCTTTTATTCTATGAGACGAAACTATGAAAATTTGCAGGCTTTTTGAAGGGTATAACAGTATTCTATGCTTAAAATTTTATGACGATTGGCAAAAAAGAACATTTTTTTAAACCAATTTGCCTACATTTATGTGTATAGTGTCCTGCAGGTCACCTTCAGTTTTGTTGCTTCGGTTGTCTCCCCTGTGTTCTTGCCAGGCCACTAAAAGAACAGAACCTTTGACAAAAGTGCAATATAGTTATGTTTGTTTGACGGCATATCAACCACTTTTGGGTCATTTAATGCCAAAACTTTAATTGTAATGTGTTAGATGCTCGTTAGTTGTTTTTGGTTTTTCTTGTGGAATCTTTTGTTATATTTTTTTGTATATTCTAATCTCTTTCAGGAATTCAATGATTTTTTTTTTTTTTTTTTTTTTTTTGGAATCGATTTTTTTTTTTAATATCGACCTTGTACTATTCTCCGGTAATGCTTCATTCGGGCTAGTTTAAAGTCCACACAGCCTGTCAGTATATGATGTACTGTGTAGGGCTTCTGACGCGTTATGCAAATAGGCACCTCTTCTCCTTTTAGTAGATGTGAGTGAGTGACAGGAGTGTGAACTATTTGTAGTCTACTCATTACTACCTCTTTTCTTCACATCTTTTTTTGTATCTCATATACCGATGTTTGGTGTTACTTTGAATAGTTTAATCTCTGTGCATGAGCTTTTTTAGTTTTGTTTTATTTTAACAAAAGAGTCATCACTTATACAGGCCCGGAGGCCACTCAAAGAGAAGAGTTAACGAGTGTAGTCGATGGGAAAATTTCATAGTAAGCCTCAGTAGTAGAAATTTGGTAAATTGGATTACTTAAAGGGATAGCTCATCAAGAACTTGTTCACATTGGACTTCAAGACCACCATATTTTGATCATTTGGAAAGCAGGAAAATGAAACAAAGTTTCACAGGTGTGCAATTATAAGAAAGAATCTTTGTTCATGGAATCTACATTTAGAGTTAGGCACAGATAAAGAGTGGGGGAAATTATTGATAGTGGTTTCAGCTAGACAGGTATTTTTTTGTGAAAATCAGGCCAGGGAGACCATAGATTGGAGCTCAGATGGACACTTGCCATGAAAATAATGATAGAGCAGAGACAGGTTTGCAACATCTCTTCTGTGAGAAAGAGACTGCAGGGAAGAGAAAAAGACATCCCCCACTAGGCTACAAAGTCTATTTTGAACTCTTGCAAGGCAAGATAAAGTCTTTCTAGCAGTTCCTACCCACATGTGGCACCAGTACTCCATCCTTGGACATACTTGGCTCTTATACAGGTAGAGAATTGCATCAGCAGCGAGATATCTACTGGAGCGGAAGAACAATCCCACCATTTTTCCAGCAGTCTTGGCAACGGATTTGATGTAAGTGTTCCATCTCACATCAGGAATAAAGGTCAGGACTAAAAGCTTGTGAAAACATGGAACCTCCCCAAGACGAGAGGCATTCATATCAATTGATGTCAGACGGGGATCAGAGTGTTGACGATGTAAAGATAAGAGCTTGGTTTTAGATGAATTAAAATTAACCAGCCACCTCTTACCTTGTTGCACTATGAAATCAAGATCAGAGGAGAAAGAATCAGAGAGAACTGGGTCGTTTATGGTCTTTGAAGTGTTGGCATAGATGGACTGGAGGTAATCTTGTCAGCATCAGCCACCTCTTTGCCAAGAACTTGGCAGCTAATTCTGTTTTGGAGTGAAAATTTAAAAAAAAAAAAAAAAAGTCGAGCATGCAGGGTTCCCCTCCACGAGTGAATAAATTTGTTCTGGCAAAAATTTACTTTCATCATGACTAATGTTTGTGCAAATTAAAAAAAAAAAAAAAAAAAAAAAAAAAAAAAAGTACAAATAAACAAACGGATGAACGATTTGGGGGCAATTTTACTCCTTTAATACCCCCTCCCCCCAGGGGGGCAACCAGAGTTATCCTGGAAAATCCATTCTGGTAAAAATTTACTTTGTGCAAAATTTTTTTGAAAAACCAAAGCATGGCTAATGAGAAAAGTGCAAACAAACGAACGAGAGTGAATTACTAGATCCAATGAATGGCTCTCGTCTTGGGGAGGCCTCATGTTTTGACAAGTTTCTGGGCTTGACCTTTATTCCTGATCTTAAATGGAACACATACATTAAATCCATTGCCAAGGTCGCTGGAAAAATGGTGGGATTCTTCTATCTATCCAGTAGATCGATCACTGCTGATGCAATTCTCTATCTATATAAGAGCCAGGTACGTCCAAGGATGGAGTACTGTTGCCATATCTGGGCAGGAGCTGCTAGAAAGGACTTATCCTGCCTTGATAGAGTTCAAAATAGACTTCTTAGCCTCGTAGGAGATGTCCTTTTCTCTCCCCTGCAAACTATCTCACAGAAGAGATGTTGCGAGTTTATCTCTGCTTTATTATTTTCATGGCAAGTGCTCGACTGAGCTTCAATCTATGCCCCCCCCATCGCCAAACTTTCACAAGAAACACCCATCTAGCTGAAAACACTATCAATAATTCCTCCCACTCTTTATCCGTGCCTAAACCTAAACATAGATTTCATGAAAAAAGCTTTCTTAGAACTGCACACCTGTGGAACTGTCTTCTGTTTTCCAGGTGACTACAATCTGATTGTCTTCAAGTCCAACGTAAACAAGTTCTTGATAAGCCGTTCCACTTAACAAATTTAGCAAATTTCTATTACTAACGATTACTATATTGTTCTATTGACTACTGTACACTCTTTAACCCTTATCCTCAAGTAGTTTTTTGGCCTTGATAAGTGGTGATACTCATGTAAAAAAAAAGACTATGCTCACCTGGAATCATAGAAATTCAACGCATCTATCTACTGCATCATGGACCCTGAATGGCTATCTAGGTTGGGTTTTTTTTTTGGTCTTATAAATCCTAGTTTTCATTGTTATCTGGTCTTTCATCGTTGGGTCGATACCTTTGGAGACGAGTAATTTGTATATTTTTTAATTTTATTTATTTGTTCGCTGACTGTTATCCTCATCTTCATTGTTGTTGTTGCTGACAACAGCCAGAGGAATAGTTGGCCGAAATATCACGAAACAACAACTATGAAGATAATGATAGTCCGCAAATATATAAGTTTAGGATGATTGAGATAAGTGGAGAATGGATGTAGTACTTGGCATTCCCAAATAGTCACCCATTTTAATACTGACCAAGCTCAATGTTGCTTAACTTCGGTGATCAAATGGGAATTGGTATATCAAGTTCATCAGTTCATTCTTAGTCTGTTATCTTTCATCATAGTTTTGGAGAGTTTTAGTTGGGCTGTCCATGGGAATTACTCTTTGCGATGCCCGAGATATTATTGCGGAGTTCTTGAAATAGTTAAAGGATACACTGGGAATATCAAAGGATGGTCTGGGGGGGGGGGATCAAGAGTTGGAAGGTAAACATGCCTAAAACCAGAGCCATAATGTGTAGCTCTGGTCCACCATCTCTAAGGGACTCTGGTCAGTATTCTTGTTTTGTGTGCCGGAAGGGAGTTAGAAACGATACAATACAGGGTAACCTGTGCCTATTTGTGGGTCCACAAAAAAGTACAGTGACCGGAAAAATTAAATATTTTCAACTAAAGAATCTTGCCCCTTCCCTTCTCCCCCCCCCCCAATTTTTACCAGCGGATTATTATCGAATAATCTATCACATTAAAATTTTTTAAAAAGTCAATATTTAAATATTTGTAGGGGTTGCTCAGTTTTTAATGCAACGTTCTAGTAGTTTAGTATTTTTTTAATTTCACTTAAAGAAAAAAAAAAAAATTAAGAAAATGACTAAACTGCTTTAAAAAAATGTTAAATTTGTGAAATCTGGCCTAAAAACGTTGAGTGCTTTTAAAATGGGTGATTGAGTCACTAGAACGCCGCATTAGAAACCGAGCACCCCTACAAATATTTAAATATTAAAAATTTTTTTTTTTTGATAATCTGATAGACTAGTGTCCATTCGATAATAATCTGATAAAAAATTGAAAAAAAAAAAAAAGACGAAAATAAAAAAAAATAGAGAAGGGGACAAAATTCTTTAAGTCTGCCAAAACACCATTTTCATATTTAAAAATTTGGTACAAGGCTGAAAAGTAAGGGGCGCTCATAACAAACTAATGCTAACCATTCCTACATTCACTTTTCTCTCACCAAAATAATACATTTATCGTATACATTCTTCATCATAGCATGGCCAATCTAATTCAAACCCATATTTTTGACAATATACAATTGGGATTCAGAAAATAAAAATTTTATTAAGATAAACATGACATATACAATGAAGTAATGGTGTTAGTATATAAACCTCATGACTAAACTGTGGAAGATACACAGATTTGCCAGTTGAAAAAATGCTGCAGGTCAGAATGCTTTATTAACCTTGCCCTTCTTATGAAAATTTCAAAAGGTAACCCGCATCTCTGGCAAATCAAGTGATCTCTCCCATAATTGGAGACGGGATGGAGAATTTAAAATAAAATATTCATGCATTTATTGATCCGTGCTAAAATATTAACATTATTATTTAAAAAGCCATTCTTAACATGTGGAGGGGAGAGTGTTTTGTACCTATTCTGTACTTTAACCTTACAATAAAAAAAAAATTTAAAAAAAGCTTGAAGGGTAAATTATCCAATTTCAATGCATGGATAAAGTCATAAGAGATGATATTAGATATGCGATACTATCAATGTCTCCCTTCCCTTCAAGTGTAAGGAAGTTTAAAAAGAAAAAAAAGAAAAAAAAAAAAAAAAAAAAGAATGGGTTTATCAGCAGAACAATAGACAGGAAGTTGTTTACAAAAAAAACACAAAAAAAGTCAAAATAGAATTGTTAATCAAGGTATGGCAGTAGCAGGAACAAAGGATCGGTAAATAAATTTTAGCATTTTGGTTTGCGATAATTTCTGACGGTTGGGAAGAGTTTGCGGACAGTCTTGGGTTTGCGACAGTTGCGAGTTGGCCAGTCAAAGGCAGGTCGTGGCTCTAAGAAACTGGGGAAACGAACTGATCATGCAACTGATGAACATGGCCTCGACAGACACACACACATACACTAAGAGTGCAACTGATATTTGCAGAATATGTCAGAGTTTTGCGTTTTAGTTTTTTATATTTGCGAATCTGTTCACTCGCTCACTTGATAGCCGCCAATGTGAAAGACGACAACACAGCCAGAAGAGAAGGTAAAGGAGAAGAAATCCACAGCACACACTGTTGAGGTCAGCAGTTATCGAGCGGGCAACCCATAATATCACACAGGTGGTGGACGTGAACCAAATACAGCCACAAGGGTGAAGGTAGCTTGGGTGAAATTTTGTAAGTTGTTACTTTTAATAAGGTCGCAACTTGTCCCTCTCTACATCTGGGGTAAGTTGTATAGTTGTCAGGAGCAAAAATATCATATTCCAAATGCCACGTAAATTGTCAGGAGTGCTATGATACATGGCTGTTAATAGTAGTAATAGCCCTTACCTAATCGTTTCTCACCCAACTGCAGCACTATGACAGATCCATGAGCAGACAGATCACCAATGTGAAATCTGACTAAATCCAACACGTCAGGATTTGCTGAAAGCATTTCACTTGCCCTAAGGTAATCCTAAGGATGAATTGATTATGATGGTATGACCATATGGAATTTTCATATATATATATATATATATATATATATATACTAGCCTGGGTGCCCCGGTGTTTGGAGATGTGTGTCGAGCAAAAAGAAAAAAAAAAAAGTGGTAGTAGGGAGACAGGCTCGAACCGGTGCTGTGAAGGCGGAAAAGAAAGTGAAAGAAAATCTGACATCTTAGCCGATGTCTCCAGGATGCAACCGGAAGTCAAAAGCGTTGAAATTAACCAAAGTCAATCCAACAGTGATAATGACTTGCTAAAATGTCGGCGAAAAAAAAGACCCCTCCTTGTACAAAACGGCAGACTTTAGAGTGATGGAATTAATATTTTTTGGCCAATTTTTCGATATTTGTCATCCGAGATGTCGAGCTTCAAAATGATACCGATCTTGTCAGGATCTGTTGCCTCTGTCGAAAGTTTTGGCGTGACATACATTTAACCAACAGGCGAGATTTATTTTATAGATACACACACACACACACACCTATAAAGTTGAATTTTTTTTCTCGTTCTGACATTGTTATTAAAAGCCTACATTTTTATCTAAAAAAAAAAAAAAATATTAAAAACTTTTTAATATACTCGTCATGGATATGTAAGCAACTACATAAAGGTTAACTAATTTGTCTATCACTGAAAAAAACGAACATGAATTATTTAATTTTATGTTTTCTTATTAGACTAGCATGGGTGCCTAGCGTTGCCCGGATGATTGGAGGTGTGTGTGGAGGGGGAAAAAAAAGGGTTGGTAGACAGGCAGGTTCGAACCAGTGACACGAAGGCAGAAAACCTGACATCTTAACTGCTGCGCTAGGTCGACAAAGTGAAAGACGTTTAAATCTAGCGATTAAAAAGTTAAGTGAAGGAGTTCACACAGGTGCGTAAATTTAATGAGGTCAAGCATCAACCATAGAAGATACGCACTTAACTTTGGCTTCAAGCCAGTTAAGCTTTATGCTCCACAAAATGTTGGGGAAAAGTAGCTCCCGATAAGTGGATTAAAATAAATGTAGACTCGACGTGCATTCACAAATTGTAGATATTACAATCTAGACAGTATATAAAAAGTTCTAAGACATAGTGAACTATAATTTTTGATCTACAGACTTGAAACTTGATATATAGAGGATTTTAACCTCTGAAACAATTTTCATTTGTTTTTTTAGCTGGTAAAAATAGCTGTTAAGGGGTAAAAATTGAAAAATATTGGAACTTGGCAGGCATAAGGCAACTAAATGTGTTATTTCTACGCATGCACAAATATACATTTATATCTTTACCAATGTTATCTTTTTGGAGCTTTTATATGCATATGAATTGAGATCAGACAGTAACGAATAAGACTGAAGAACTACATGTTTAGGTTATATTCTATCTGACGGCACCAAAGTCATATTTTTTTTTAATTTTGAAATCACCATTATATATTGGGTAGAATACAATAGAGCATTCAATCTATAATAATAGATAGGTAATCTGCACAAATTATCATTTTTTTTTTTTTTTTACAACCAGGCCTTTGGCAGCCACTACTATATATTGGGTACAATGTAATAATCAATAGAGAATTGGCTCTATAATACAAAATCTGCGTAAACTAAAATATATTTTACTGTACTTTACAACAGAGCAATGACATGTGGCCTGCAAGTGTATGTAAAAGAAATTTAAGTTCATAGGAGACAATACAATGCAGAGATGTAACGGATAAACAAACTGAAGCAAATTAACATATAATAGTAGCTGACGAAGGGAAATTTCCTCGAAATATTGCAACATGGATATTATATCTTACCTCCGCCTGATGCAAGAACAAAATACATGTCAGGTGAAAGTCAGATGGAGTACCCATTCATTTATTTATTGTGGACTATATCATCCTTATCTTTTTTAGTTGTTGGCCTTCGTCAGGTGGTAACCGCAACGGGATAGGAATTCTGAATCTCTTAACTGCATTCCCAGCAATTACTGCCTTCCATAGTTGGTTTTTGTCTCACCACGTTTTGGCCAACTAAGCCTCTGGCCGGCTTTGGATAGGATTGAAACCACTATCTTCAGACAATGCTCACCTGGAACTAGAGATTCAACGTCTATCCACTGTGCCACAAAATAAAAATTCAACCTTGATCGCCCTTCGGGCCTGTGGTGTAGTAGATAGAGACGTGGAATCTTTACGGTTCCAGGTGAGCACTGTCTGAAGTTCCTACCCTGTCGCGGTTACCACCTGACGAAGGCCAGAGGTATAGTTGGACGAAACATCATGAGAACAACTAAAAAAGATGAGGATAATAGTCCGCAATAAATAAATGAATATATAATACTCATCTCAATAAACACTAATTAATTAGATAATATATATGGAGTATCCCTACTGCAATATTTCGGGGGAAATTCATCAGCCACCATTAAATGTTAATTTGCTTCAGTTTGTCTATCCGTTATATCTCTGTATTGAATTGGTTGACAGTGGTTAAAACTGACCAAAAACTCAACTTTAGACCTCGCCATATCAACAGATTGGAAGAACAAGAGGCTAGAGATCACGCAATCACTGAACCATCAGGCTTGATTGTGAGAGATGCAGTAGCAAGGATGGATGAAGCCAGCGCAACCCACTACACATTAATAATATCTCAAGCATCCTTTATCCAATAGTTGGAATAAGCACCAAGGTGGCCAACTCAAGACTTGGAAATTAATTTTTTTTTACAGCCATCAAATGAAGGTCATCATGTAAAAATGCATGTTAAACCAAATATAATGAATACGAGGGCTGTTCAACAAGTAATGTTCCTGACCCACTTCAAATTGTCAGATCTAGCTAAAATTTTGCATGCGCAATGATTTATATCTCTATGGGTTATGTGGAAAATTACAGCTCTGAACTAATTGTGGTTTCTGATTTACTGAGTCAGGTGTGAAATGGAGCCTGTTGAGTGTCGTGCAGTGATCCGGTTTCAGTATTTGAAAGAGTGCACGTCACAGAAAAGTTTTGATGAAATGAAAGAAACGTATGGTAATGATGCCCCATCATTATAAGCTTGTAAAATGATGGCATTGTGAATTCATACATGGCTGGAAAACTGAGGAAACACCTAACAGACCTGCCCCCCCCACCTCCTTTGCCATCGATAAGGCATCTGTCAGAAGGCCTACTACTAGTCTCTCACTCCTGGATAGGGTTTAAAAGAGATTTGCGAACCTGATAGGTTCTAAATCGTCATCTAAGCTTCAGCCTCTGTCCTATCGACTTAATGTTGCATCCCTCTGCCTGTTCTACAAGTGTTTTAATGGTGAATGATCTGACGAACTGCAAAAACTTGTACCCCCCCCCCTTCGATGTAAATACCTCAGTCAAACCAGACACGCAACTAAATCCCACCTCTACACAGTAGAGATCACTAGGTGTAAGAAAGCCTTCTACTCCAATAGTTTCTTCCCCAGAACTGCTAGACTTTGAAGCTCCCTTCCGGGATTCTGCTTTCCCAACTGTACTGACATGCAGAAGTTCAAAACATTTTGCTGCTCATCTCCCTTCATAATGTTCCTGCAACTTACGCCTCCGATAGTAGCCCTCTACTTCAAAGTGGCACTATGCCTTGTTTAGGGTGAAAATTGAAAATTTTTTGGGGGAAAATCGACAAGTGATCATTCGCCAAATAACCAAAGAGATCAAGATTAGTATATTAGGGTTTGTGGAAACCATTTCTTGGCATTTGCATATTGAAACCATCATTTCTTGGCATTTGCATATTGAAACCATCATTTCTTGGCATTTGCATATTGAAACCATCATTTCTTGGCATTTGCATATTGAAACCATCATTTCTTGGCATTTGCATATTGAAACCATCATTTCTTGGCATTTGCATATTGAAACCATCATTTCTTGGCATTTGCATATTGAAACCATCATTTCTTGGACTTTGCATATTGAAACCATCATTTCTTAACATTTGCATATTGAAACCATCATTTCTTAACATTTGCATATTGAAACCATCATTTCTTAGCATTTGCATATTGAAACCATCATTTCTTAACATTTGCATATTGAAACCATCATTTCTTGGCATTTGCATATTGAAACCATCATTTCTTGGCATTTGCATATTGAAACCATCATTTCTTGGCATTTGCATATTGAAACCATCATTTCTTGGCATTTGCATATTGAAACCATCATTTCTTAACATTTGCATATTGAAACCATCATTTCTTGGCATTTGCATATTGAAACCATCATTTCTTGGCATTTGCATATTGAAACCATCATTTCTTGGCATTTGCATATTGAAACCATCATTTCTTGGCATTTGCATATTGAAACCATCATTTCTTGGCATTTGCATATTGAAACCATCATTTCTTGGCATTTGCATATTGAAACCATCATTTCTTGGCATTTGCATATTGAAACCATCATTTCTTGGCATTTGCATATTGAAACCATCATTTCTTGGCATTTGCATATTGAAACCATCATTTCTTAGCATTTGCATATTGAAACCATCATTTCTTAGCATTTGCATATTGAAACCATCATTTCTTAACATTTGCATATTGAAACCATCATTTCTTGGCATTTGCATATTGAAACCATCATTTCTTGGCATTTGCATATTGAAACCATCATTTCTTGGCATTTGCATATTGAAACCATCATTTCTTGGCATTTGCATATTGAAACCATCATTTCTTGGCATTTGCATATTGAAACCATCATTTCTTGGCATTTGCATATTGAAACCATCATTTCTTGGCATTTGCATATTGAAACCATCATTTCTTGGCATTTGCATATTGAAACCATCATTTCTTGGCATTTGCATATTGAAACCATCATTTCTTGGCATTTGCATATTGAAACCATCATTTCTTAACATTTGCATATTGAAACCATCATTTCTTGGCATTTGCATATTGAAACCATCATTTCTTGGCATTTGCATATTGAAACCATCATTTCTTGGCATTTGCATATTGAAACCATCATTTCTTGGCATTTGCATATTGAAACAATCATTTCTTGGCATTTGCATATTGAAACAATCATTTCTTAGCATTTGCATATTGAAACCATCATTTCTTAGCATTTGCATATTGAAACCATCATTTCTTAACATTTGCATATTGAAACCATCATTTCTTGGCATTTGCATATTGAAACCATCATTTCTTGGCATTTGCATATTGAAACCATCATTTCTTGGCATTTGCATATTGAAACCATCATTTCTTGGCATTTGCATATTGAAACCATCATTTCTTGGACTTTGCATATTGAAACCATCATTTCTTGGACTTTGCATATTGAAACCATCATTTCTTGGACTTTGCATATTGAAACCATCATTTCTTAACATTTGCATATTGAAACAATCATTTCTTAGCATTTGCATATTGAAACCATCATTTCTTGGCATTTGCATATTGAAACCATCATTTCTTGGCATTTGCATATTGAAACCATCATTTCTTGGCATTTGCATATTGAAACCATCATTTCTTGGCATTTGCATATTGAAACCATCATTTCTTGGCATTTGCATATTGAAACCATCATTTCTTGGCATTTGCATATTGAAACCATCATTTCTTGGCATTTGCATATTGAAACCATCATTTCTTGGCATTTGCATATTGAAACCATCATTTCTTGGCATTTGCATATTGAAACCATCATTTCTTGGCATTTGCATATTGAAACCATCATTTCTTGGCATTTGCATATTGAAACCATCATTTCTTGGCATTTGCATATTGAAACCATCATTTCTTGGCATTTGCATATTGAAACCATCATTTCTTGGCATTTGCATATTGAAACCATCATTTCTTGGCATTTGCATATTGAAACCATCATTTCTTGGCATTTGCATATTGAAACCATCATTTCTTGGCATTTGCATATTGAAACCATCATTTCTTGGCATTTGCATATTGAAACCATCATTTCTTAGCATTTGCATATTGAAACCATCATTTCTTAACATTTGCATATTGAAACCATCATTTCTTAGCATTTGCATATTGAAACCATCATTTCTTAGCATTTGCATATTGAAACCATCATTTCTTAGCATTTGCATATTGAAACCATCATTTCTTAGCATTTGCATATTGAAACCATCATTTCTTAGCATTTGCATATTGAAACCATCATTTCTTAGCATTTGCATATTGAAACCATCATTTCTTAGCATTTGCATGATGCCAGCTGAAATCCTTAGTTGATGACACCTTTTCCAGAAACAAGACTGCTTCGAATGCTTCAGGATAAATTTGGAGATGTGCTAAGAAGATGAGTTAAAGTTTTGTTTTACATAGGAGTCACTACTTGAGGATAAGGGTTATTGAGTATACAGTAGTCAATGGGATAATATCGTAGTAATTGTTGGTAGTGAAAATTTGATAAATTGGAATGCCGCCAGGGCCAGTTGTTTTACTGGAATCAAGGTTTTTGATTAGCTTGGCATCACACACAGATTTGTATGTTGCATAGCATGTTTTCTGATACAGGAGGAAATACAGGTGGGGGTTGACAGCCATCGAAAATCTTTTGAAAAAGACTTTCGATGGTGCCTATGTAGAGAAAAACTAACAACTGTGCCAAGTTTCGTTGCTCTACCGTTATGAAAACTTTATTCAGAGGCATTACTTATTAGACGCCTACTCGTCTGGTAACGAATGACAAAAAGATGGTGGCTATCAATTTTGTAACGTTAAAAATATATCATGACAAAGTTATAATCCTTCCTGATTTACTGGATCTACTAAATTTCATTTTCCATTGGGGGAAAGTCTTAACAGGTTTTCTGAAAAATCAGCTCAGAATTCAAATATTTAGTGAAAATATTAAACATCCAATTAAAAAGTTATTTTCCAAACAAAAGAGAAACTAACTATTAAAAAAACTTACTATAAAAAA
Source organism: Euprymna scolopes (assembly GCF_053919585.1). Lineage (NCBI taxonomy): Eukaryota > Metazoa > Mollusca > Cephalopoda > Sepiida > Sepiolidae > Euprymna > Euprymna scolopes. Next base: position 10,556,642 of record NC_136522.1, read on the forward strand.
AAAAAAAAAAAAAAGAGACAGTTGTCAACCTACACAAATTCTTTCAACTTTGGAATCAGAAAAAAATATTTCATTCAACCTGGTTGTAAATCAACTTATTAATGCATCTGCATTAGTTTACATGTCATACCTATTCACATAGATGGCAACGGCATTCTGCATCTAGTCTGGTGCACTGCAGCGCCTGCAGTGGCTAAAAAATAAAGCTGGAGTTTCCTCTCCAGATGCAGGCCAGGGCAGGTGATAAGGCGATCTAAGTTTGCCCAGTTACCAAGATCCCCCTCCTGCCGTTGCAGACAGAATCCGACGGAAAGGCGAACCAATATAGTCGGAGCCAGCATAACTGCAGGAGTTGCCGGAAAGGTGCTGCAGTGCTTCATTATCCGCCTATTGGGACTCCAAATCAGATTTTTATCAGGATTTATTTCTTAGCCTTTGCTTTTCCAAGATATCCACAAGGCAATGGAGCTATTTGCCCACAGCTAGTGAGACTTTGAAAATATTTCTAATTTTGACAAAAACAAGATGAGCACGCAGGGGTCCCCTTCCACAAGTGAAAATTTACTTTCACCATGACTAATGTTTGTGCAAAATTTCAAAAAAATTCAAGGCACCATTACTGAGAAAAGTGTGAACAAATGAACGGACAAACGATTTCGGGGCAATTCTACCCCTGTATTGGCCCCCTTGATGGGTGGGGGTAACCAGAGTCATCTTGAAAAATCCGTCCTGGCAAAAAATTACTTTTACCATGGCTAATGTTTGTGCAAAATTTCAAAAAAATAAATTCAAGGTGTGGTAATTGGCTTTCCAGCCGGGACCTCCAAAAACGCAATTAGCTTTGATCAATGTTGGGGAAAACCGTTCATATCAAATAATTGCTATTCATTTGGAGAGCTCTCCTTTTTCAGGGGAGCTGGTTTACCCCAACATCGTGGGGAAGCAAAATACAGCAGAAACTGGCCTGCAGCCAACCTTCATTTCTGCATCTGCATGATTCTTAACTTATTCACTTCAAGTCAACCTTTTTGATTAACATCGATAAATTTGAACGCTTTTCACTTCCTCTCATATCTTAGAGTAGCGGTAAGATGTCAGCTTTTCTTTCACTTGCCTCATCAGTTATCAAGGCCCAGAGGGCACTCAAGGATAAGGGTTACAGTAGTCAATGGGACAATTTCATAGTAATTGCTAGTAGTGGAAATTCGGTAAGTTTGTTAACTAAGTGGAACAGCTCATCAAGAACTTGTTTACGTTGGACTTGAAGACAACCATATTGTAGTCAGCTGGAAAGCAGGCAAACGGAAGACAGTTCAACAGGCGTGCAGTTCTAAGAAAGAAACTTGAATCAGAAAAATTTGTGCACATTTTCCGATGCCAAAACGATTTTTTTTTTTTTTTAATTATCTTTTCCTTTTTTATTTGATTCTGTTTAAGACAAAGTCTTCCACTGCTGGTGGTAATAAAATAATGACTTTATTGGTTTTAAACTACCAATAACACTTAAATCTATAGATCACCCCCACCCTACACACACAGAAGTGTATTTTTATGTTTGAGGAAATATGTAGAAACATTTAACGTGTTTTATGGAAATCAGGAAAAATAGCAACTTTACAGTTAAATATTTTATTTTCATAAGAATCGAAATCGGGAATTTAGTACGGAATCCGTAATTGTATTGGAGTCAGGAAAAATATTGGAATCGTCCCATCACTAGTTTCAACGTTACTTCAAGTTAAGTTACAATTTTCAGTGAGAGGCGATTTATTTTTTTAATGTTGATGTTTTTTCAATTTAAAGCACAGGATATCATAAAAACAGTTCGATCTTAATGAAAAGCGGGGGAATTCATCGACATGCTGGGCTTAATATAAGGATTATAGTTATCGTTCCTTCGGCACCTGAGGCACAATGGATAGAGGAGTTGAATCTCTACAGTTCCAGGTGAGCATTGTCTAAAGACAGCGATTTCAATACTACCCGAAGCTGGCCAGAGGATTAGTTGGCCAAAATGTGGGGAGACAACAACTATAGAAAGCAGTAATTATGTAGCCTACAGTTCAGAGGCACAGAATTCCTATCGCATTGTGGTTAACCAGCTGATGAAGGCCAGAGAAATAGTCGGTGGAAACATTGTGAAACAACAACGTTGAAGATGAGAATATCAGTGTGCAAGTAAAAAAAAAATTAAAAAAATTTTTTTAAATAAAAAAATTAAAAAAAAAATTAAAAGAAAAAAAATTAAAAGAAAAAAAAAAAAAAGAAAATCCAAGTTGAAAACTTTATTTAATCCAATTTTTGCTCTGTTATTAAATTGTTTGTCTGTTTTTTTATTGATCAAAATATCCAGTTTAATCTGTACCATAAATCATAGTAAGAAGATTCAATGTGTTAACTGTTGAAATGAATCTTATATAAACAAAGTTACAGTTCCATTTCTGAAATGTTATTTGCACAACATTTCAGCCAATGTAACTTCTGACCATCTTCAGGTGCATCTTGTCAAATTCAGGAATCTACGCATAACAGTTTATTTAATCCACAGGTTTAGCATACTCTTGTTCCGTCAGCCATGACCAGATAGCAGTCTTAAGTGATTCGTAATCGTATTCTTTGTATCGCTTACACTGAGGATTAAACTGTCACTTACAACTGAATTTTAACAAGTACTTTATCCATTATGCCATGGGTCTTTGCAAACAATTCTAATAAGTATTTTTGGAGCCTTAAACTTTGTTTTTTTTTTTTTTACAAAGGAGTCACCACTTACAGAGCCCCACAGGCCACTCGAGGATAAGAGTTAATGAGTGTACAGTAGTCAATGGAGAAAATATCGTAGTAATCATTAATGGAAATTTGTTAAATTGGATTACTTAAGGGGAACGACTCAAGAATTTGTTTACGTTGGACTTGAAGATGATCATATTGTAGTCAGTTGGAAAACAGGAAAACGGAATAGAGTTCCACAGGCGTGCAGTTCTAAGAAAGAAGCTTTGTTCATGGAATCTTTATTTAGGTTTAGGCACAGATAAATAGTGGGGGAAATTATTGATAGTGGTTTCAGTTAGGCGCATATTTTTTATGAAAGTCAGGCCACTGGGGAACCATAGATTGGAGCTCAGACGAGCACTTGCCATGAAAATAACGATAAAGCAGAGACATGCTCGCAACGTCTGTTCTGTGGGAAAGAGGTTGCAAGGAAAATAAAAGAGCATCCCCACTAGGTTACGAAGTCTATTCTGAACTCTGTCAAGGCAGGATAAGATCTTTCTAGCAGCTCTTGCCCAGATATGGGAACATCACTCCATCTTTGGACGTACTTGGCTCTTATACAGGTAGAAAATTGCACCAGCAGTGAGATATGTACTGGAGAGGTAGGACGATCACATCATTTTTCCAGCAGACTTGGTAACAGATTTGATGTACGCGTTTCATCTCAGATCAGAAGTAAAGGTTAGACCTAGAAGCTTGTCAAAACATGGAGTCTCCCAAAGACAAGAAATATGTGATCTCAGTACTCATTACTACAGATTAAAAAATCTCAATCTTTACTTGTATATAAAAAAGACACCAGGTCTTTGTGCGTTTCATTCCTTATGGACTTTGATTTTATTATCTATACTGCAAAATGTCCTTAAACCTTTATGAATATATGTTACTTTAAATTGTAATTTTTAAAACCAAAAAATCGAATAAAGTTGGTCTTTTGAATTAACATCTTATGAAATGTTAAATTGGGACGCTGGAAATGCGCACAACCAGAAGGTTGTGCGCCATTTGTTTTCAGATGCAGAAAGTTGATATTTTATCTCAAAAGAGATAAAAAATATATATATATTTAAATAGGTTTTCATCTAGCTTAGATCTGATGACCTCAGAGGAATATTAAATCTTGGCAATATAGGCAGATGTATGCAGAACAAGAAGCTTTGATGGTATGACTATGTTGAAAGAACAGATGAAGGTGTTTGAGTCAGTAGATGTTGAAATATGAAGATGGCAGAGTTAGAGGAGAAGACCAAAGAATATATGGAAGGAAGTGATAAGGATGAAATCGAGAGAAAGAGGGATAAATAAAGACCTGGCCAGAGATAAGTTAGTTTAAAAAGTTAATTTATAAAAAACTGCTCCACACATGCCATCATGTAAAATTAGTGTTAAATTTAATCTGATATTCTTTGGGCTACTGTTCTCAGGATGGTTATTTGCACAATTCTGTGTGACTTCCGAACCTTTTTTTTAGATGTATTTTGTTAAACTAGACAGGAGTCAGTCGACCAACTAATCCAAATTAGTAGGTGATGCCCCGACCCGCTTTTCCACAGAAGACACATTGCGAACATGTCTCTGCTCTATCATTATTTTCACAGCAAGTGCTCACCTGAGCTCCAATCCATGATTTCCTCTTGCCAAACTTTAACAAAACTCGCTCGACTGGGTACTACCACCATAAACAATTGTTTTCTACTCTACCCATGCCTAAATCCAAATGCAGATTCCATGAACATAGCTTCTTTCCTAGAACTGCTCACCTGTGGAACACTGTTCCACTGGCTTGCTTCCCGGCCGATTACAATATGGTAACCTCTAATTCGAAATGTAAACAAGTTTCTGTTGAACCATCCCTCAAAAAAAAACAAAAAAAAAAATAATCAAATTCTACCCACTTTACACAACGATTACTACATTACCACCTTACATTCATTAATCCTTATTCTTGAATGGCTTTCGGGCCTTTATAAGTGGTGACTCTCTTGTAAAAAAATAAAAATAAAAAAATGTTGAAGCGTGGAGATGGCAGAGGAATATATGGGAGGAAATAATAAGGATGGACTCGAGAGAAACAAGGATGAATAAAGACTTAGCCAGAGATAAGTTAGTTTAAAAGTCAATTAATAAAAGCTGTCCAACACATGCCATCATGCAAAACTAATGTTAAATCTAATCAGATATGCATTCTTTGAGCTACTTTTCTCATCTTGAAGGTTAGTTACACAATGGTTTGGCTGCTTGGCCTCCAAACTTTAGATGTATTAGTACTTGCACAGTTTAATCAAGACATTAAAAAATGAAAACATCGAAGAAAAAAAAAAAGGTTATATTGTACGTATCCGTTACGGAATGAAGTTCTTCGAAAAAAAATAATAAATAAATAAATAAATTGTTATGATACCGAGCAAAAGGTTATATTTTTAGGAAGAAAAGCTAGTATTAAAGATGGCGAGGGAGTGTAGGTCACCTACACTGTAGGTGCTTTAAACTGAGTTATCTCCCCGTGGCGTGTTAAAAAAAAAAATTCAAAGATGGCTACCTTCAACACGCTGTCATAAAAACGTGTTTTTCCGCTGTAAAAAAAAAACAAAAAAAAAACTACTCAATCAAATTAAGTGAATTTTTTTTTCGGAGAACTTCAGTCCAAAACGGATAGGTACAATATAACTTTCGATATTTTCATTTTTTTAATGTCTTGATTTAACTGTACAAGTACCTCTACAAGTATTTTGTTTATGTTTTGATTTTTTAGCGATTATCGAGACTCGCCTGATGACCGTCTAATGTCAGTCATTTAAAAAAAATTTCTAATTCAAGACTCGCCATTACTTGTGTTTCAAAGTAAATAATAAACGCTTTAAAGTAAGTAAAAACAAACAAAAAATGGCTAATTCAGCTAGGTAGAAGACTAAGAGTAACTTATCTTGCTTTTCATAACATTTATGGCAGACCTGTACGAGAGTGCCCATGCCCACCTAAAAATGCGTGTTTTTCACACACACACCCTGTCCCCCCCCCCCGACGATTATAGATTACAGCCATAAGTATCATTAATAGAAAAAAGTTTGGGGAAAAAAACAAAAAAAAAAATGTAATGACTTTTAACAAGGGGTTCCACTTTCTCGTGATAACGTTCTACTTCATTGGTACCCGACTTAATGTACATTTCTTTACCGACCTGTCACGTGATTTAAAAGTCATTAAAATTTGAAGGTGCTTGCTAGTGCATTTACTGATCCGCGCTATTTTTTGAAATCGTATTTCCAAGTTTAAAGTTTTTTTTTTTTATTATTATTCAGTTGTAAGGTTAAAGTAGAGAATAGGTACAAAACACCCTCCTCATGTTAAGAATGGCTTTTTAAATAATAACATTATTTCAGCACGGATCAATAAGTGCACTAGTACCAAATTTTTTTTTTAATTTTTTCTGCTAATGTGATACTTATGCCTATAAAAAAAAAATAATAAAAAATAAAGATGAAAAGCACGCATTTTTTAGGGGGTGGGCACTCTCGTACAGGTCCGCCACAAATGTTATATTTGTTTTTCGTTTTATTGTTTATACTGTAAAAATATCCATAAACCTATTTGTTACATTTTAAATTGTGATTGTAAAACGAACAAAGTTGTTGGTCGCCTCTTTTGAAACGTGAAATTGGGACGCTGGAAAAGCGCAAAACTTTCTGGTTGTGCGACATTGGTTTTCACCCGCATAAAGTTGGGAATGGGATTGTATCTTCAAAGAGATAAAGTCTATTAAACAGGTCCTCACTTGTCTTTAAAGTGGTTCTTTAATTTTTTAATTTTTATTTTAAAAGTTTATTTAAAAGATTTATGTAAAAATGCTTGCTTGTGGTTCGTCCATCTTTTTCTCTCAGCGCGGAAAACGAGATTGAAAAAAGATTATTCGCAGTGTTCATTTTTTTTTTTTTTATATTATTCTTTTTACACCACGTGGGGAGAAGAAATAATCGCATTGTTGTAGATTAACACCCTTTGCTGAATTACACCTCACAAAAATTAAATCGACGCTTCGTTTTTCTTTTATTTATTTTTATTTATATCATTATTATTTAGGCGATTCCGTGTAAACACCCTCCTAAACTTGGCGAAAAGGAAAAAAAAAAAAAGAAAAAAAAACATTGTCAATTTTTACGACGTGCCCTAGCGTATTATAAACATTCCCAATCTGCCCATATTAAGAACGGCTTTCGGAATAAACACCCCCCCAACCTCCCATGTTAAGAACGACTTTCGAGATTGGAGGGGGTATTTCGAAAGCCGTTCTTAACAGAGGTTGGGATGTTTATAATACACTGGGGCATTGGGGTTGGGGTACGTCGTAAAAATTGACCAAATTATTTTTTTTTATGGATGGAAGAAGGGTCAGTTTCATAGATAAATTTAACGTGTCTTAACTTTTTGGGAATTAACTTTTTTTTTTTACCACTAACCAAATGACAGATCGTAAAAGACTCCTTTAAAAAAAAAAAAAATGTAAATTTTTAGATTAGGTTCATCTCCACAATGTTCTTCTAAATGACTTTTATAGGTTTTCGACTATGCTGAATACTGAAATCGCATTGAAATTTTGCAGAAATATGTAATTATCGAGATATAAAAAAGTTGTATTAGGTATTGTATTCTTCGGCGGCCATCTTTTTTACGAGCGTGCCATAAACAAATCTACGCGCGTAACAAAGATGGCCGCAGAAGAATACAATGCATAATACAATCTTATATCGCGATAACTACTTATTTCTGCAAAATTTCAATGCGATTTCCGTATTCAGCATAGTCGAAAACCTATATAAGTCATAATTGAAAAGAAAATTGTGGAGGTGGGTGGACCTAAAAAAAAAACAAAAAACACGTCTACTTAGTTTTATCGGCATTTTCAACTAAAACTAATGTTATTTACTTGTCATGTCGAGATTAGTTATTGTATTATTACAGAAAACACGTACTTTCACGATTTCACGATACATGAAGACGCCATTATTTGAGGGGGGGGAGTTACAAAACTGACTGCAGTTACCTCCCCTGTTAACACAAGACCTATTCTATTTATTATTTAAGTGTAACTGGCAATTTACTTCGAAAATTATTTTCCAGTAATAATTTATTTTCAACTTTATCATTTTTCGTTTTTGGATAATTTACTAATTTCGACATAACTAAAGTCGAGCGCAAAATTTGATTATCACCTGTCATTTTAAATAATCAAATCCAAACGAATTTTTTAGTCGATTTTGCTTTTGTAACTTATTATCTCAAGAATCATATTCCATTATGAATATATTTATATTATTGAAAACCGTTTAGACTTCATATCGCGTAATATTTTAATTTAATATCATTTAAAGCTTTTTACAAATAATTATTTTTTTTTAATTGTTTTTTTTTTTGTTGTTTAATTCAAATAATTATATTACCGAGAAAGAAAAAACATCAAGAAAAACTGTTTATTTTATTTTTTTTAACATAATATTGATTTTATGTCCAATTTTATTTACAACTTTAAGGTAAGCGAAAAAAAAAATGACGGGATATTATATATATATATATATATATATATATATATATATATATATATATATATATATATATACACACTAGCAAAAGTACCCGTCGTTGACTGGGTTCAAAAACAGCCTACAGAAAATGGACTCTGATTTATGAAAGTATGATAGGTTATGAAAAGGAAAGGTTGTAAATTTGGGTTGAATTTGGGGGTATCAAAACCAAAGCAAAATATGATGAAAGTAAAAATAAAATAGACAAACTCCATAATTTATTATACCATACCTGTTCACACTGAAACACTTATCACAATATTCTGTGGATCTATATTAAAAAACCTTGTTAAACTTTGTGACATATTTCCATTCTATGGAGGTCAGGTGCGAACGAACACCCCATAATTTTATTATACCATATTTCTTCAAGCTGAAACATAATTATCAAAGTATACTTACGCAGATAGATATGAAAAGTCTTTAAAGTTTGTGCCTATTTCCATTCTATGGAGGCCAGGCACACAATTTTATTATACCATCTCTAAGTTAAAACATACTTATCAAAGTATTATTATGTGCATCTATATCAAAAACACTTGTAAACTTTTTTTCTTTTTTTTAATTTTTAAATATTTTATTTCCATACTTTGTGGACCAGGCGCGAACGCAGACCCCACAATTTCAATGAATCATCATTATGCCAGATCAAACATACCCATTCCTGTGTCTCGATACAACTTCTATCATTATATGTGATCAGTTTTCTAGAAAAGTTAACCATATAGGAGCCTATTCGTGACCAGACACACACAGACGTTCAGCTTTACATTATAGAAGATATAGAAAATACCTATTTTTTTTAATTATTTGATCTTTTCAGCTTTTAAAAAATGTTCAAATTTTTATCGACCTACATTTATTTATTTTTCTTTTTTTTTTTTTTTTTTAGTTTTCGTAACATGAAATAAGGAGGAGGGTAGAACACCTATAAAATTTTTTTTTTTAATTCAATATATATTTAACGAAACCTACTTTTATTATGTAAGTTTATTTAATAATGACTATCGAAAATTCCAGGAAAATATGACTTATTTGATTTTTGCTGGATTTAAAAAAACATGGGTGTCAATAGCTTCAATATGATCACTACATAGGAACGTGGTTTTAAAGCGTCGATAATGTGAACACGATTTTTGTCTCGCATTTTCATATGTTGTAAAAAAATTTTATTTTTATTTGAAGTTTCTTTTAAAAATGGTAAACAAGTTAGGATGATAATATTAAATCAGATTACAGTTACATCGTGTTACATACAGTGAGGATTAAAACTGTGGCGCACGTTGGAGGTACCTACCTTTAAATGATATTAAATTCCAGTATTCCGCGATGTGAAGTTTAAACAAAGATTTTTTTCTAACAGATTTCCAATATTAAAAAAAAATATATAATAATATATGATTCTTTATATAATAAAAATCCAAATTCCAAAATTGGCCTAAAAAATTCGTTTTGATTTGATTATTTTAACTGATGGAATGTGGTCTTTATTTTTTGTGCCTTTTTACAAAAAAGTACGAAGGCCTTTAAGCCGCATTATCTTTATATACATAAGTGTTGACAGAAGACGTTAAAATAAATTTTATTAACTTTCGCCCGTGTAGTTAGATAAAAAAAAAATCTTTTATAATGCAAACATGAAAATCCGATAGTAATAAAAAAATAAAAAGTTATGCCCATCCATAAAAATTGACACTGAAAATAGTAAACACACAAAATGATGACGTTGCTGTTATTGTGTCAAACGCTGACATTTTACACAAAGCTGTGGAGGTACCTAATGTTAACACATTTTAATCGTGCATTGTTCGAGTTTAAAATGGGTAAAATAAATTAACTTTTACTCGAAATGACTCCTTATGCAATAATGTTTAAGAGAAGAAACATTTTTAATGTCTACACAGACGTATTTTTTCATATCACCCACAAACCCTACATTTTCCAATGCATTTCTTATAAATACACTGATCACCATTTTGAATATTGTTGTTTACAAGTCAATCCGGCCTGGTTTTCGAAAACAAGTCAACCCGGTCTCGTTAATTAAAAAACATTTTCGGGGTGGGGTCAAATCTACCTTTTTTCTGCTCTCATAATGTACTTTTTTAGAGGAAGGACGGGGGAAGAGGAGTACCCCTATCCACCAAATATTAAATTATAAATAAGACGGGGGAAAAAAATAAAAAATTAAGGAAATCGGGCTGGCTCGTTTTCAAAAACAAGGTCGGATTGACTTGTAAACAACAATATTCAAAATGGCAACCGGTGGATTTATATTTATTTCATCGGAAAATGTAGGTCTTTCAGAACTACTTGCTGGCGACAATTTTCAAATGGGATATTCGTTCGAAATGGACCCGAATACGTCTAAAAATTAACTTTTCAATGGCAAGTCTTTATTTGGTTTTCCAGGGCACAATTTTTTTTTTTTTTTTTTGAAAAAAAAGTAAGTTTATTTCAATATATTTTATTTTGGCAAATTCCGCCAATTTTAAAATAAAAGTTTTGATATTTGTTATGACCCCAAAAATTTCAGCTCTCATGGAGTCAATTCCGAGTATTGACGGGAAATCACGATCCCGGAAATGACTGAAGAAGTTTAAGTCACGAAAAACTAATATAAAAAGGAAGGCGACACGGCACTTCTGCATTATTCGGGCGAGCGCCGTGTTTTTTTTTTTTTTTTGGCGTGTTTCACTAAACTGTCACCAGATGGCGCTTCCATAGGAACAGGGGACGATAACTCGTACTTTTACTTTCTCATTTAAATTATTAATTTGTTGTTGACCCTTCAAAATTGCTTTAATTCGAAAAATGTTTCATTAAAATAATTTGTTCCAAAAAATAAAATAAATTATTTCATAAAAATCCAATGTAGCTTTCGTTACAAAAATGAATTATTACAATTATATTGTCTTGCGGAGACTTAGATGTTTTAATTATATTTTCATACAATAGCTACGTGCAAAAATCCCTTCTTTCACTTAAAAATTCATCAAAAATCAGATAACCAATTTTAATGAAATTTTCGGTATTTATCAAATAATGATCACGGAATATAATGAACACATTTTTACTTATATCTTAGTGGAAATGCGTTATTTTGTTAAAACAAAATACCTTTACTAAAGTTATGGGTTTCAGTTAAAAAAAAAAAATCCATTTGCTTTTTTTTTTTTTAATGAAAATAAAGCATCGTAAATTGTAACGATTATAAAAAAAATAATTTTTATAAGAACATTACGAAAAAAAAAAAAGCCTCTAACATCCATATTAATGAATTCGATATAACTCAAAAGAAAAATTAATTTCTAAAACTACTGATATTATCATTGAATTAAGAAGCACTGTTTATTTAATATTTTCACATACAAAACAATTATCGCAAAAAATATTTCTACTTAAAAAAAAAAAATTACAGGTTTTGCATAATTTTTACATGTAAGATGCTAATATTTTCCTTGCTTGCAATGGATGTGAAACCTTCGCCATATAATTTTAATATAATCTTTCTGGGATTTTAAAAAAAAAAAAAAAAAAAAAAAACAGCCCCCCCCCCTTAACTACCCCTTTCGACTGTCTGAAATTTTGGGCTTCCATATAATCCATGTGACAAGGACTTTCGGTTGAACGAATCGAGAATCTCTCGCTTTTGGGAGTTAATTATGCTTTTTTCTTTTCTTTATTTATTTCAATATCTTACGATTTGACTATCTTTGAAATAGACCCAGAAAACTAATTTATTTTTTAAAGGATTTTTACAATGAATTCATTTAACTTCAACATTCAGCTCGCCATGAAAACATTTTACATGATTTTCTTTCATGTGTACAAATATTTTTTTCCCCTTTTTGGAAATTAGTCTTTAATCTTTCAAATACAAGCAAAAAGTAGTCGGAGACCTACAAAAAATTATAAATCGGCTTTCAAAACTATGACCCTGCTATATTCCACCATTTTTGCCAGTATGTATTATTCAATAAATGTTTTGTTTTTCAAATATTTTTGTATTCGAAAAATAAATAAATAAATATAAGAAATCTTGTTTGTTATTTGACCAAGAAGAAATGGCGATCGCCCGAATAATGCAGAAGTGCCGTCGACACTAACTAAGTAAAGGGTTGGAGTTAAAACAAATTGAATTTGAACTGAACCAAATTGACTGCTGCAAAGAAGGCGGGCTCCCTTTACCATGCTAGAAATTTACTCACACGAGAGAGTATCCTGCATTTCTACAAGGCCACAATTCGCCTTTGCATGGAGTATTGTTTCCACATTTAGAATGGTGCATTTACCAATAGTCTTTCACTGTTGGTCAGGGTCCAACAAAAAGTCTCAAGTATGAGCCTAATTTTGAGGATTATGATTAGTAGGTCCTGCACCATCAACCAAGCTCAAACCTCTGTCAGATCGCTGCAATGTTACATTCCTGTGCCTGTTTTAAAAAGTACTTTAATGGAATGTGCTTTGATGATTTTACAGCACTTGTAGCCGCTCCATGCACATAATCCTGACTAACACAACAGCAAAATCCCACCCCTTCCCTTCACTGTTGAGGTCCTTAGATACCGAGAAAGCCGTCTACTCTAGTAGTTTCCATACTTTGGAATAATCCGTTTCCTGCTTCCTAACTGTACTAAAAATGCAGAAGTTTAACTGTAAACAGCCATCTCGCTGCTCAACTCCCCACAATTCCCTGCTAGAAATGATCCCAAATAGTAGCCCGTTACGCCCAAGTGGCAATTATCTTGTTTGGGGTAAAAGTGGGCAAAAAAATAAATAAATAAATAAAATAAATAAAAATAAACAGTGCTAATGCAGAGAGTTATCATCCGCGCTATTTTTTAAATCGTATTTCCACGTTTAATTAAAGTTGTTTTTTTTTATTCAATTGTAAGGTTAAAATACAGAATAGGTACAAAGCATCCTCCCCTCCCCATGTTAAGAATGGCTTTTTAAATAATAACATTATTTCAGCACGGATCACTGTCTGAATGAGTACCAAATAAATAAAATAAGGTGCTTTGAATTCATGTTTTGCGATATTTATTAAATTGTTAGGTAAAAATCCAGAATAATTAGAAAAAAAAAACTCCTCTGCCCATGTTAAGAATGGCCTTCTAAATAACGTTAATTCAGCACGCTACAATACGTGCCAAAGTACCAAAAATACATAACTAGCTATCCTTTTAAGGTGCAAATAGCGCAGATGAGGTCTGAAATTCGAGTCAAGTTTTCAGATGGGGAAAAGTAAAATCACGTGGTACTCGGTCGCCGGTGTCACAGCAAATAACAGTCGCATATATTTTTGATCCGTGCGTGCGGGCTTTCAGCCCTTACCCCCATAAAAGTTTAAATAAAAAAATTAATTCTTCCATTTTTTTTTTTGCTTGTCATGATTTTTTTTTGATTTTTTTTATTTAAGATTTTTTTTTTTTATGATTATCGAAACTTCAAAAGGAGAGAGTATGGCGCTATCTTTGTACCACACCAGGCACGCCACACCACACACACCCAAAAAATGCTGCCAAAGGCAAGATGTTACTCCTTATCCTACTCGGATAAGTGTTTAGGGTACTTATGCGTCATCGCACTATTTTTTTTTTTTATTATTATTTTTAATTAATATTATTATCAAGTTAAATTCAATTTGGTAAATTTTTACTTCGTTTCCACCTTATAAGATTTTCTTTTAAAATGACTTTTGTAAGTTTTTGGATATGCTGAAAACGAATATAGTATTTAAATTTTCCGCAAATTAGTAGTTAAGCATTAAGCAATATCATTTGTTATTGCTGGTGGTCATCCTTAGTATTGCCTAAAAACGATTTTAATCTCACATTTTCGTTATTTTCGCTCGCTGTAAAAAAAAAAAAATAACGGTACTCCATGCACTTATTGATCCGTGCTGAAATAATAACGTTATTGGTGCTAATGCAGAGAGTGCACTGATCCGCGCTATTTTTTTTTTTAAATCGTATTTCCACGTTTAATTAAAGTTTTATTTATTTTTTTATTCAATTGTAAGGTTAAAAGTACAGAATAGGTACAAAACACACTCCCCATGTTAAAAATGGCTTTTTAAATAACATTATTTCAGCACGGATCACTCTCTGCATGAGTACCACGTTATTATTTAAAAAGCCATTCTTAACATGGGGAAGGGAGGGTGTTTTGTACCTATTCTGTACTTTAACCGGTTTTGTAGATTCGAAAAAGTTGTCAAAAAACAAATATATAACAAATAAATGTTATCAAAGGAAAGATAAGTTACTTTTCTACCTAACTGGATATATTTTTCGTATTTTTATTCAATGTAACATGTTTATTCAGCTCGAAAAACAGTGTTACCGATGTATTGGTAAATTCAAGATGGCGCCTGCCGCCTCACTCCCTCTTTAACACAGTAAGTTTGGAAAAAGGTGTTATAAATAAAAAACTAGACAACATACTATTAAAAACCAGCCGAATATATGTCAACCTATGTCACGATAACATATATTGAGCGAGTTTTAACAGTATTTTATCCAGTTTTTTTATTTATAACATCTTTTCCCAAACTTACCGTGGTAAAGAGAGAGTCAGACGCCATCTTGAATTTTCCAATCATCGGTAAACACTGTATACTTTTCGAGCTGAATAAACATGTTACATTGAATAAAAACACAAAAAATATATCCAGTTTGGTACAAAAGTAACTTATCTTGCCTTTGATAACATTTATTTGTTATATATTTGTTTTTTGACAACTTTTTCGAATCTATGTGTACAGTAATACAAACCCAAAAGTTGCATTATGCATTGTATTCTTCGGCGGCCATCTTTGTTACGCGCGTAGATTTGTTTATGGCGCGCGTGCACGCACGTAAACAAGATGGCCGCCAAAGAATACAATGCATAATACAACTTTTTATATCGCGATTACTATTTCTGCAAAATTTCAATGCGATTTCCGTATTCAGCATAGTCGAAAACCTGTTTGAGTCGTCATTTAAAAGAAAATTGTGGAGATGGAGGGTGGACCTGGACCTCTGGACCTAAACTAAAAATTTACCAAAAGAACATATAAAACTTTAATTAAACTTGAAAATACGATTTAAAATAAAAAATAGCGCGGATCAATAAGTGCATTAGTACCAAAATAACATTACTAGTTTATTTGTAAGCTGCGTATAAAATGGTACAAAAGTTATATTAAATTACAGTTACTACACCGTTGTACATATAGGGGGTCTCGCATGTACCATTTTTAGTTGTACTTATTGTAAGGCGTTTGTTTGTTTGAAACAAATAGCGCAGAGTTGTTAGAACAACAAGATGGTGAAAATTCTTCAAAGTTTCGACTTATATAAACACTTAAAAATAAGTTAGGTATAAGAATAACTTCTGGTGGCAATATCCCCCAACCCCAATTTGAGAAATGCTATTAATATACATGTTCATTCAAAGGGTTAATTTTCTGCTCTTACACCGTCAGCAGAGTACTACGTGACCCAACTTTTCACCAACTGAAAACGAGACTCGAATTTCAGACCCCTCTGCGCTAGTTGCACCCCCTTTTAGATTATTTTAACTACTAGGATATTATTCTCACAGCGTTTTGACCGATGTAACCTCTGACCTGCTCCAAGTGCATCTTGCCGAGCTCAAATCACAAAATAACGAGAGGATCTTCTTGCTCCGTCAGCCATCAGCGGGTAAAACTAATTCGTAATTGTAAATAAATAAATTGTTCTCATCGGTTTAAATTTTGTAGACGTACCAATAAAAAAAAAAAAAAGTAAAAAAAAAAAATAAATAAATAAATAAAAAAGGTGCAGTTATTTCCGGGATTCTCCGTTAATACTCGGAATCGAAATCATCTGGGATGGCTATTCCTTACAAGTATCCGATGTACCAAAAATATTAACTCGTTGATAGTTCAAACACTGGACAAGGCTGAAGAAAAACTATAAAACAAGGAAAATATTTTTAAGTAAATAAGATTAATAAACAAGAAAAAACTTCAACAACTTCACCATTAAAGACATCAAGGTCGTTGGTATCCTTTTTTGTTCTTTCTTTCTTTTCTTGTGTTTTTAAATCATAGATAGAAAATATTTCCCACTTGCATCAAAATTATTTCACGTCAATCAAAGAGCATGAAATGTTAATTGGTTATCGCCCTTTATTTGCGATTAATACGCGTAGTTGACGTTAGAGGGCGAAACTAGTGATGCTCGAAAATGAGGTGCGGGTGGGGGATTCTCCCGTTAAGAATTGACACAGACTAAGGGCGATAACTCAATTTAGTAAATTTCAATTTTACATGAATACTAGTAGGGCTATCCGGCGTTGCCTGGGGTGGAATAAATAAATACATAAATAGAAGATCATAAATAGTGTGAAGTTTTTCATCACCAACCCAGAAAAAAAATTTTTTTTTTATCTTATTTTTTTTTATTTATTTTTTTTTGTCAGGAGTGAAAACTCAGGAGGCCTTCCGAACGCTACTGAATGTGCCCATTTTAAATAAGGATTCTTCCAGAACACTAAAACTCCCACACACCCATTTCTTTCTAGGGTAATGACACTAGTTAAGAAACGATAAATTAAATCTGGAGTTAGTGTCTTTCAATATGTAAAAAAATGATAATTCATTTCCTGGGGTGTATTAATTCATAACATTAAAAATCGTGCTTGATTCTTGATTACATTAAATGATATAAATGGCCATTTGATTTTCAAAGAATGAATCTTTTTTTCTTTCTAAATTTTAGATATTTTTTTCCAAGGTTACTCTGATTAAAAAATACCAACTTGAAGGGATTTGTTGTGTATTTTTGCATTTTTAGCTGGACATACAAACATGCAAATAACTGCCATTTACGGTTCATTTTATAATAGACCAATGTACGAAAAAAGTGGTAAAGAAACAAATATATAACAAATAAATGTTACCAAAGGCAAGATAAGTTACTCTTCTACCTACCTGGATAAGTTTTTGATGTTTTAAATGTGAAACATAAGTTGTGCTGAGCGCTTAATTTAAAATGAAAACAAAATTGGGAGTTTCTTTATTTAAACTGTTAAAGTTATTTCTCCTTTAAGCTATTTCCGTTGAATTTTTGTAGATGAAAATTGATTTATTTTATGCTTTCATAAATCCAACATGCGATCCCCTTTTAGGAAAATCGTAATAAGTTAGGATATTTGGTGTATCTTAAATAGTATGTGTCTGCACCTTCCGCCCACCAATATTTTTCAGGATATACAGCTAGTTATTGAATATTTTTACAATCTTCTCTTTTCTATATTAATAATATTCAGTGACTTTCACATTATTATGATTTCAATTGTATTCATAATCTAGAATAAAACGATAAAAATAAAAATTTATAGTGTTTTGATTCCATTAACGAATTAAATATTTAAAAATTTGCTCAGAATTAACTGAATATTCTAGCCTAAATATTTGGGATAATTGTAATGAAATATTTTGAGGTTTTATGCTCTTTGTTGGGTGTTCTTGTTTTTTTTTTTTTTTTTACCTCTTAAAAAAAAACAAAAAACAGCTTTATTAAAACATATTTGTTGATTAAATATGTTTCTCATTCTGTGGAATTTCCACAGGTCCTGCTAGCAATAAATAACCATATTAGAATTCTCTTCCAGAATGAAATTTTCTCAGCGATGACAGTGAAGTGTGAAGATGCCAAGTTTTGAATTAATTGGCTGGTCGTCTTTGTTTCGGAATCTCCCAGTTGCTTCCATAACAAGCTAGGAAATGCTGACACAAAGTTGGCGGAGATTGTGTTGTAAACTGGACAAGTACCCTTGACCTTTTACCACCAGAATTTTTTATACAATAAATAATTTTTTTTTAATTATGAAACCCACACGTGACGAAAGTTAGCATGCAACTGACGCACGAAAATAAACAAACTCTTCATTCACTTGTTGAACCATGCATAGACCTGTACTTTGAAGATCAGTTGGATTGACAAGCCATAAGAGTAAGAAATGGTTTTTTTTTTGAAAGGCAACTTGAAAGTATAATTTAGCAGTAAGATGTTATAAAAATATATGATTTCTACTTTCAAATGAAATATGAAATAGAAGAAATTCAGGATCTTGTCCAGAATTCTCCCTAAATTAAATTGGGGGTTCTTGTTTTTTTTTTTTTTTTTTTGTTATTGTTGTTTTGTTTTTTACAAAAGAGTCACCACTTATCAAGGTTCGGAGGCTACTCGAGGATAAGGGTTAATGAGTGTACTGTAGTCAATAGGACAATATTGAAGTAATCACTAGTAGAGGACATTTGATAAATTGGATTACTTATTTTATTAGGGAGGTCGTTTATGAATATCAAGAATAATAAAGGTCAAAGGATCGAGCCCTGAGGCACACCTGCATTAATATCAAGAACCATCAAATCTTGACTCATCAATTGAACAAGAACGGGCAAAATTTCATTGATTGAGCTGTCATAGAAACTGACAAATTGGAATTACAAACAAAAAAGTCAAGATCTGGACACAGAAGGAAAGGGGAGTCAATATACAACAATACTAGTCGATTGTAGCAATGGTAAAAAAATAAAAAGAAAAGATTTTCAAGAAAAATTACCTTCTGAAATTGAAGAAAGATGAAAGCAAGTAAATGAGTCATGGTTGCAAAGTTGAAGTCAAAGGTTTTCGAAGGAGTCAGAGTCGACATCATAAGAAAGCTAGGAGGTGGAGTCGGATTTCAAAGAATTAAAAGACAGTCTGAATATTAGAACATTTTAAAATAATAGAGTTGGAGTCAGAAGTTTTAGAATCGTTGGAGTCAGAAATTTTAAAATTCTATGAGTTAGAATTTCCATAAATCATCACACTGCACACAAATGCCAGATAAACTTTTCCCTTAGCTGACAGTGGTAACACTAAGCTGGTTAGTAATGGTAGAAGTTTCTTGAACCTGTTCCATCCACTCCTAATTCTTTCAATAAAATCAATAATGAATGATTTTGCATTTGAGATAAATTTATGTCGTGAAGAATCATCAAATCTTGATTCATCAATTGAAGAAGGACAAGCAAAATTTAATTGGTTGAGCTGTTGGAATTTTTGGAATCGTCAGACTCAAAATTTTAGAAGTTGTCAGCCGGAATTTTTGAAATCGTTGGAGACGGAGTTTTTGGAATCATCACAGTCAGAATTTTAGGACTTGTAAGAATTAAGAATTTTTGGAACTGTCAGAATCAGAATTTTTTGAATCCTAGGAGTCAAAGTCAAACTTATACTTTCAGACTCCTCAACTTTGAAGAGAACCAATAAAAAAAAATTCAGATATTATAAATATTTATAAATAAAAAATTACAATATATAAAATGGATAAATTTTAAGAAATAAACTGAAAATAAAGACATTTTTTTAATCTGTCGAAAACATGAATCAATTACAAATTTAGCAGCACAATTCTTCTAGCAGCTGAATGGAATGGATTTTGCATGACGCTATACCTGATGCCACTCAAATGTAAAAAAATTTTTTTTTTTTCTTTTATCAAACTCATTTTAGAATAATAAACTTTTCCATTAAAAATCACCAGGTTTTATGTCCATTTTAGATGCTGGAAAGTTTTGGGATACATTGTGATACTATAGAGCCCCCCCCCCCAACCCTGCCCCATTGTTAGGAAATAGGAGAGAAAGACAAAAAAAAAATTTTAATAAAAAAAAAAAAAAAAAATTTTATTTAAAAAGAGAAAATAAGTTTATCACATAAATAAAGGAAAACGAAATAAGGTTGGTGGAAAGATAATGGATAGGAAGTTGTTCACCAAGGAAGTTAAAAGGAAGCTAGGGTGGGGTTGTTGGTCATCACTAATCAAGGTGTGGTGATGATTGGAACAAGGTCAATATGGTTAGTTTAAGGTCACTTTTAGGAGTGACAGTTTACAAGGTTGGGAACAGGCTTGAGTTGGGCACAGTCAAAGACAAGTTGTGGCTCAGAGGATATGAGGAAATGAATTGATCAACTGTCTGATGACCACAGCCTCGACAGTAGATGTAGATGTGGAAGCTTTCATTAAGATTGGCACTTATTTGTTTACAAAGCCATTTGGCAGAAGTGACGTCAGACAAATTTTAAGGTACAGATGATGTATCTTTCTTTTTTTTTTAAGCAAATATAAAAGTAGAAGTTTTATTCAGTCTTTATTTGAACTTTTATCACAAAATTAGGGTTTGTATTACTGTACACATAGGTTCGAAAAAGTTGTCAAAAAACAAATATATAACAAATAAATGTTATCAAAGGCAAGATAAGTTACTTTTCTACCTAACTGGATAATTTTTTAGTGTTTTTATTTAATGTAACATGTTTATTCAGCTCGAAAAACACAGTGTTTACCGATGTATAGGAAAATTCAAAATGGCGCTGGACTCTCTACTGAACACGGTAAGTTTGGGAAAATGAGTAAAAGATAAAAATCATACAAAATACTGTTATAAACCTACTAAATATATGTCAGTCTATGTCACGGTAACATATATTGAGTGAGTTTCTAACAGTATTTTGTATAGTTTTTTATTTTTAACTCATTTTCACAAACTTACCGTGTTCAGTAGAGAGCTCGGTGCAATTTTAAATTTTGCCAGGCGCATAAAGTACATAAAGTATGAATTGTTAAGTTACCTTCCTTGTTTCTTGTGATTTTTTCCTCCCAAAATGACAGGAAAGAGAGTCACTCCCCTGATATTCATAAAACTTGATTTTCTGATTTAAAAAGAAAACTACTTGATCAATTTATGTGATTTTTGGAACATGATATTTTCGTTTTGTCATGGGTACGTACATCATACAGATTTTTCTTTATTTTTGGTCTTTAATATAGGGGAAATTCTACACAAGAACCAAAATTATATACCCACAGAAAACAGCGTTTTCATTTTAAACAAATTTTGGCTATTTTTTGAGAAAATCCCAATCACACTGAGTGAATGTTTTTAATGAAAAAGTGGGTCAAAAAATTCTAAACAGTACGTCAAAACAACTATTGACATTTTTGACATGGATATAAATGAATTATTCTTTTCTTTTTATTTTCAAATGTCAAGACCAGCATTTGTTTTGACATTGCTATCTATCTACTATTATATAAAAAGAACTATGTGT
>NC_136522.1:10583134-10655634 GCF_053919585.1 Euprymna scolopes
TCGAGTATGCGCTGAGCGCCCGCTAGTTTGTGAAAAAGGCACGCAATTTGGTATAATTTGATTACTTAAGGAGCCAGTTCAACAAGAACCTGTTTACTTGAAGACAACTATATTGTAGTCAGTTGGAAAGCAGTCCAGCGTAACAGAGTTCCACAAACAGGTAGTTCTAGGAAAGAAGCTTTGCTCATCGAATCCATGTTTGGGTTTAGACACAGATAGAGATTGGGGGTAAATTATTGAAAATGATTTCAGTTAGACGAGTGTTTTTTTGTGAAAGTTTAGCAAGGGGGGATCACAGATTGGAACTTAGATGACCACTTGTCATGAAAATAAAGATAAAGTAAAGACAGGTTAGCAGCGGCTCTTCTGTAGGAAAGACGTTGCAGGGAAAAGAAAAGGATATCACCCACTAGGTTACGAAGTTGGTTTTAAACTCTGTCAAAGCAGGGTAGGGTGTTCAGAGCAGTTCCTGCCCAGATGTGGCAGCAGTACTCTATCCTAGGATATATATGTGATTCTTATACAGGTAGATAATTGTATCAGCAGTAAGATGCCTACTAGAGCGATAGAATGATCCAACCATATTTTCAGCGATTTTCACAACATATTCATTCTAATTTATCATTAATACTCTGAGCTTCTGATTTCTGCCCATCAACCACTACTCTTATGAACCTATCAGAGAGAAATGATTTAATAATTGAGAAGACATTTCCAGCTATACCGTAGCTGGAGATCTTGTGAAGTAGACTTTTATGCAATACTTTATCAAAAGCATTTGATATTTCAGGAGCAACTGCCTTAGAATCAAAGCCCCCATCGAGAGATTCACTAATCCTGAGAGATATGACAATTAGCTCATCAGCTGTAGATCTAGAAAATAGCATTTATGTTTGTCTCACGCTTAAATTTAAAATAGTATTTATTTTGGTCTGTCATGCTTAAAATTTAATAACATTTATGTTAGTCTGTCATGTTGGCCTGTCACGTTTAAATTTTATATAGTACTGGGGAGGAAGGGGAGGAGGGAAGTGCCCGGCTTTGCACGGCTGTAAAATACACTTAAATATATTTTAATTAGTCCAGATTTTGTATATATTGTTATAGAGTCGTGATTCCAAAAGTATTAAAAAAAAGTATTTAAGTGCCATCAGCTGGAATCGAAACCGAAATTGTAGCATTCAAAGCGTGTGACGTTACTACTGTATCAACATGACACACATATAAAGTGATTAAAAATTAAAAATAAACTCAGATGAATGTACAAAATGTTTAACGATTTTTTTCAATTTTGACTCATTTTAAACCCCTTAAAAACTATTTTAATTGGTTAAAGACCCATAAAAGAACGGCCTTTAAAAAATCTAATTACTTGAGGGTCCTAATGCCGCTCTGCGATTTTTAGTTTCGGAGGAGATAGAGTTTGAAAATATAGAAACAGACAGACATTTAGCTATATATATATAAGATTTATGTTGGTCTGTCATGTTTAAAACTGTAATAGCATTTATGTTGGTCTGTCACATTTAAATTTTAATTAGCATTTATGTTGGTCTGTCATATTTAAATTTAAAATAGTATTTATGTTGGTCTGTCACATTTAAATTTTAAATAGCATTTATGTTGGTCTGTCATATTGGTCTGTCCCGTTTAAATTTAAAAAAAGCATTTATGTTGGTCTGTCATGTTGATCTATCACATTTAAATTTTAAATAGTATTTATGTTGGTCTGTTATGTTGGTCTGTCACATTTAAATTTTAAATAGCATTTACGTTGCTCTGTCATGTTGGCCTGTCACATTTAAATTTTCAATAGCATTTATGTTGGTTTGTCACATTTAAATTTTAAATAGTATTTATGTTGGTCTGTCACATTAAAAATTTAAATAGCATTTATGTTGGTCTGTCAAATTCAAATTTTAAATAGTATTTATGTTGGTCTGTCATGCTTAAGTGTTAAATAGATTTTTCATCGCTAAACATGCAAATTGAATGAACTCATCTTTAGAATTGGTTCATTCTTGTTTCATTACCTGCGGCTTCAAGAAGTGCCTCCAATCGAGCATGTGTCTCAGGATCCACTGTTTGCAGGTTGGCCCCTTCAACGTTCTCAGCAGGTAGTAGAAATTTGGCTGCTTCCAACATGGGTTCTTCCTCTATTTCCTGGTCTAGAAGGAAGGAGTCCACCTAAAAATAAATTAAAAAATAACAAAAAAACGTTTAATTATAAGGAGATGAGATTTCGAAGGAAATAAAAATAAACGTGTTCAGTTTTAAGTAATGACGCAAAGCTGCATTGGTATTTATTGTAGACCCGTGCTAGGGGTCACAAATTAAAGAAACCACAAGTAGTGTAAAGTGTATAAAATATAATATGCATTTATCATAAAGAATACAGGAGCCACTAAAGTGGTATGAAAGGAACGTATTTGTAGCATGCGGTTAAACATAAAATTTTAGTTCCTGAAACCAGTGGTATTCATAGGACTGGTTGATTCCACTTAGCTCTCAAATAGGGGTGATTTGTACCCCACAACAGTATTTTATGGTCGTAGCTCAGAGATGAGCTGAGATGAGCTGACGTAAACTGATGAACACGGCCTCGACATTAGATGTAAATGTGGACCCTTAGAGGGTTGTTTCCCATGATAGTGTCACACACACATCTGTATATATTAAAACATAATTGTTTTAAGTAGTTTTGTAATTTGAGAAATATTTTTCCTTAAACCTGCACATAATTTTATAAATATTTGAATAACAAATGAGCGGATGTGTGTATGTGAATCATGAAAAATAGATTTCCTATATTCTCTGTATATAAACATCTAATGTACAGTAAAATTTTTACATAGGAGTGATTTTTCATCCATGATAGGTTCACGAGAGTGTGGATAAATTTAGGCATATATTCATCTGAGTATGTGTTCTTTGAGGGCTGGTGAGAGGGGGAAATTATTATTCTTACCTCTTGATGTGTGAATATTAAATGCTTATGTTTGCTGCTTGTCCGACTAGTCAGGAGTACGTATGTCGAGGGGGCACAAATGGAATGAGTTCATGAGTACACATTCAGTTGCTTAACGACAAGGAAGGCAGAGCAATAGTGGAGGAAAAACAGAGTGACTTTGAAAATGGCGAGATGAACATCATTCCCGTTCATCCATTTATAATATTTGGACTTCTAACTTTCATCTATTTGAATTGTAGTTACGTGTGTGTGCATGTCTTTTAATAAACTTATATCAATATGTAACAGTGAAATGTTTCTTTATTTGTTCATAAGTGTTACGTTTCTTCCCTTATGAGCTGATACCTACCAAACGTGAAGGCTGGACTCCCTGTGGTAAGATATTTTATGTTATATTGATCTAACGCATCCCACGACATAACATAGTTGCAAAGCAGAGCGTTAATGCTGTCGACCAAGGGAATAATCTATTAAGCATGTGTGTAACATGGCCATTAAATTTTCACTCCAACTCAACATGTTGCATGTCGCAAAGGAAGAGATAGTCTGTTGGGATCGAACAATTTTATAATGCAAAGGGGGGTAACTCTTTGCTTCTTTGGACAAAGTCGCCTTCCTTTGTCTGTAGTCTTAAACTTTAATTTCTCACGATTTCTCGTGAGATGAACGACTGGAAGTGGACAGTGGAGAGAAAACAGAGTGACTTTAAAAATGGCGAGATGAACATCGTGCCCATTCATCAATTATCATATTTGGACTTCTAACTTTCATCAATTATGTTTGAATTGTAGTTACGTGTGTGTGCATGTCTTCTTAATAAACGTATATCATTATTTAACTGTGAAATGTTTCTTTATTTGTTCGTAAGTGTTACGTTTCTTTCCTTATGAGCTGATACCTACCAAAGGTGAAGGCTGGACTCCCTGTGGTAAGATATTTTATGTTATATTGATCTAACGCATCCCACGATATAACAGAATGCAAAATGCTTCATTAGATTTCTGGGATGAGACTGCTCGACCATATCTGCAATGAGGATACCCGAAGGTGTTACAGCATCATACTGGCAAGATGAAGGAATGGCGGCTCAGTTGGTTTAGACGTCTGCTGAGGGGTCGACCGATATATATATCGAATGTATTGGAGTTTTATTTCTCTTGCGTTTGTGCTTCAAGTTGTTTTATTTTTATTTTATACTTGCGAACCTGTGCGCACCCTCAGCAGCTACCAATGTGAGATTCAACAACATGGTCAGAGAAGATGAAAAAGTAGAAGAGTGCGGAAACAATGTTGGGGGTCGGCATTTGTTGTTGAGCGAGGGAGTAGATCCACGTGAACATGACTTGTAAACCAGTGATCGCCGATATGAGAAACGATGCAGCCCGAACAAGGTGAAGAAGAAAGAAACTCACAGCACAAATGTTGGGTGGGGGGAGGGTCAGATATTGGAGGTCAGCAGATGGTAGCATGGTTCTACAGAACTTCATAGCACTTGACAGTGGGGCAGCAACATACCACCTCCAAAATAAATATGGGAACATTTTTTTTGTGTGTTTTAAAGGGAAATAATGCTTTCCCTAATCTCACTTACTTCAAAGATATTTTGAGAAGAGTTACATCCCTTGCATTCGTCTGAAAGGGCAAACTACAATTAATGTCCTCATTACAGAAATAAATTCTTCTTTCTGTTATCAGCACGTTAATAAATATGATTGTTGATCTTTACCTATGATTTTTCATGCAAATTCATTTTCATATATTCTGTCCTATGTCTTACAACATCGCTTTATCTGTTGACATGATCAAATCACAGATCTTTAATGTAATCCTTGTAGCACTATATTTGATTTTTCATTTGCTCATTTGCCTTAAAAGTACAGAAGTTGCCTTGGAAGACAAACAACTAACACTAACCCGATTTGTATCCAAACAATTAAACACACAAATAACATTAAAAAAAAAAAAAGTACAGGACATCTGTGTCCATTTTTATATGCACAATGACATGTAAAGTCCATTTCTGACCTTCTTTTTGTCGAATTATGGTTCAGTTTTTTGGAAAATTGTCACTTTCAAGAATTTTGCGGAGAATCTTAGTAATGTGAACAATGAATATGGTGAGCGATTCCATCAGAATATTTCAATGATGAAGAAACGCTTTTTAAAACAAAAAACAAATGGGACCCTGGCATGTTGGTATACTTCTGCTGGAATATGAAAAAGGGAGGATAACACAAAACAGGGTTAAGAGTACGAATGTTGTTTAAACTGACAATTTTGTGATTTTCATTGATCTATATATCTATAAAAGTGAACATGTTTGTGTATCTGTGTGTCTGTGTATCTATGTGTGTGTGTGTGTACATTTCCCTATGCAATAACTTTGTCAATTTTAAGTCTACAGACTCGAAATTTGATATACAGGGTACTGAGATTTGGGAAAATCTTTGTGATCGGTTTTCGGCCAGAAATTTGGCTGGCAAGGGGTCAAAGTTCAATGATTTGACCTTTGAAAACTTTATCAAACTCCTCCGACAATTTTGAGTCTAAACACTAGAAATTTTAGATATAGGTTCCTTGGACATGGATCTAACTTAATAACTTGATTTGAGCCCAAAACAATAAATTTTAAGGGGTCATAATAGGGGTCAAAGTTAAAAAAAATTTGACTTCTGCGGTCTCTACCAAATTACTCAGACAATTTCTGGTCTAAACATTTGAAATTTTACATAAAGGGCAAGCTTTTTAATCGGTTTGGGTCGAAAATTTTTAGTTACCAATGTATAAATGTATGTATGTATGTATGTTTGCATGTCTGCCTAAAACTTTTGACAGAGGCGACGGATTTTACTAAGATCAGTATCGTTTTAAAGTTCGACCTTTCAGACGACAAATATCGAAAAACTGGCTAAAAACATTAATATCTTCACCCGCAACTAGGCAGTTTTCTAGAGGGGGGGGCGAGTTTGCCGATATTTTTGAAAGTTATCCTCTCCTTTCGATTGTCTAGCCTAAATGTTAACATAAGTCACTTCAGGTTTGGGGTGGTTGTAACTGCAAAGACATCAGTTTTTTTCCCCCGTTCTTTTCCTCCTTCGCGGTACGGGTTCGAGCCTGCCTTCCTACTAACACTTTTTTTTTTTTTGCTCAACATACACATCCAAACACCTGGGCAACGCCGGGCTGAAATGCTAGTATAATAAAATATGATTCATAGCACATGAAAAAAACGGTGCTTAATTTAGCGAAATAAAGGTCAGATTTAGTATCAGGGTACTTTTAGTACACTGAAGCAGGTCTCATGTGTCAGCATGTACGTTTTTAAACCTGAAATTTGTTGCACGGAGGAATTAGCTGATTGTAAGAAGTTGTGAGTGAGCCATTGATGAAAAATATGCAAATGAATGGAGAATTGGAAAAGTGCATATTATACTGGCAAACACTAAAAAATCAATATGTCAAATCTTAATATGACTGTAAGATGCAAGAGAGAAAGAAAGAAAAAGAGAAAAGCAAGTGAGAGAGAGAGAGAAGGTAAGCAATCAAGAGAGAAAGAGAGAAAAAATCAAGCAAGAGAGAAAGAGAAAGTAAACAAGAGAAATAGAGAGAGAGAAGCAAGCAAGCAAGAGAGAAAGCATGCAAGTAAGCAAGAGAGAGAGAGAGAGAGAGAGAGAGAGAAAGAAAGAAAGAGAAAGAAAGAAAGAGAGAGAGAAAGAATGAGGGGGAGAGAAAGAAAGAAAGCAAGCAAAGAAGGAAAGAAAGAGAGGAAGATACCAAAAGCAGACAGAGAAAGAGAAATAAAAAAGGAAAGAGCAGGAAATGGAGAGCAAGGAAAAGAGAAAAAGAGAAAGGGATAAAGAGAGAGAAAGAAATCAACGGAGATAGAGAGAAACGGAAAGAAAGAAAAGGGAAGAGAGAAAAGGGGAAAGAGAAAGATAAAGAGGAGATACAGAAAATAAGAGAGAGAAAAAAAAAAGAGAAAGAGTTCAAAGTACTGGGTCAATAACTAATTGACCCCGATTGGAGCTGTGGGTTAAACATCCACAAATCAATATTAAATGCTGCAATAAAGATGAAACGCACAGTGAGATGATGATGATGAGGAAGAGGAGAGAGGGATGGATGAAAGTCTCAGCCTCTCAAGTCCTATTAAAACAATCAAGTATAAAACTTTAAATCGTACTCGAGTGTGATACAAAATGTCGTACTAGTTGTTAAGCAGAGGATCACCGCTTGCATTAGTCGAGAGAACCAGTGCAAATTAACGTACTGTTAAGGTGACGGTGGTCAAATGGTTAATGATACGGACTGATAACCCGAGTGTTCCAAGTTCAAATCCAGTTCATTCCACAAAGTCACTTATTATGTTGTCTCTCTCGTGAGTACCTAATGTCTTTCTAGAAAGAATTCTGATTAGAAAAATATCAGGGAAACCAATGCCAACAATCGAATCATCTCAGTCATACGATATATGAATGAACATGCTTCTAGCATCCCATGCCACAAATATCAATGCGTTTTCTCATTTTTTAAAATGGAGAGAAGCAAGTATATAGCGACTGTATACAGAAACATTTCTTTACATATACAGTAACTTTATACAGAAGCACAATGATGCGTAGTATAAGATAGTGTGTCCAACGATGCTAGAAAGGGAAAAGATAATGAAATATCAAGGTCTTGTGTATGACACGAAAAGAAACCGGAATCTTAGGAAGATCTCTATCCTTCCAGTTATTATAGGAGCAACTGGACTCATGAAAAAAAATTTCAAAAACTACATGCCAAATATAACCGGTGAACCAAGTGCAAGAGAGATTAAAATAATTGCACTTAAAGTGACGGTCAGAATCTTAAAAATATATTTAGGTTGGAATATCCGAGTTAGGGAGTGAATGTTTGGAATGCGGGCATGAACAATCTAATAAGAAAAAAAAAATAAATAAATGAAACTGCTACTATTTCCAAGAAAAGAATTCAAAAACTATATACCCGGTGAACCAAGTGCAAGTGTGACCAAACATAAATATTAGTGTTGGGACGATTCATCGGAATTGGAATCGGGAATCGGAAAAATCGGAGCTTTTTGGGGTATCGGAATCGGAAAAAATTGAGCCTCTTTTCCAATGGCAAAACCGATTCCTTTAATTATCTGTTTTATTTGATTTTGGTTTAAAAAACATCTTCCACTGATTGTAGTAATAATAAAATAAATATTTATTGATTTTAAACTTCCAGTAAGACTAAAATCTCTAGATCAACCCCTCATAAATGTGTTTTTATGCTTGAGAAAATATATGCGTATTTAAGATGTGTTTTTACAGTAATCAAGACAAAATAACAACTTTTATAGTTAAATATTTAGAGATTTATAAAGACTTGAAATACGTAATTGGTAATTGTATCAGAATCGGGAAAAATATTGAAATCGTCCCATCACTAATAAATGCATACTCTGTAGACATACACACACTTTTATACATTACGTTAGCAAAGTGTTGGCGCATGGGAAATAATTCCTTGAAAAATGAAAAATCTGTTACTTCCTTTACTTTGTACATCAATATTCTGAGATAATTACTCGAGCTCATTTTATTTTAGACAAGCAAGGCTACCAAGTGTTGCCCGGGACAAATGTGCAACTTATTTATATCAAAACTTCCATCTCTACGTCCCTCCCAGTTTCCCCTCTCTCTACTCTGCTCTTTTTGCTCTGCTCATTCCTCTCTGGACACACACTTTTGTAGATTACTTAAAGAATGTGTTAATATAAGGGAAATAACGCCTTCAAAAAAAAAAATCAAAGTTATTTCCCTTTATTTAGTACATTAATTGGCTGAAAAAACAGACACTCACCTAATGAATTCTATGCTGGTTTAAGGTCAAACAATGAATAATTTTTTTTCTAAAATTTTAGATATTTTTCATCCAGGGCAATGCTGATCAGGAAAATACTAACTTTGTGGGTATTTGTTTTGTCATTTTTTAGTTTTCGCGCCACACACACACACACACACCTGCCCATTATTTATAATATAAATCTCAACTGTCTGTTTAAATGTATGTATGTATGTTTGTTTGTATGTATGTTTGTATATCTGCCTAAAACTTTAAACAAAATTAAATAAAAAAAAAAAAGGTAATTAAGGGAATCGTTTTTGGCATCGGAAAATAAGCACAAATCTTTCCGATTCCAATATCCCCAAAAGTCTCGGTTTTTCCGATTCCCAATTCCAATTAATCTTCCCAACGTTAATCCTACCCTCTTCCTGAATCAAAACGATAACATTTTCAGTTTTCAGAGAAAGCATCATAAAAAAAAAAAGGAAGGTAACTGAAAGCAAAACAAGAGAAAAAAAAGAAAGAAACAAGAAAAGAGAATGAAAGAAAGAAAAGAGAATGAAAGATACAGGATGGAACAATAAAGTTATCGCCCCAAAAGAAAACAACGCTACAGCTTCGATACTGTTCTGGGGTAGTTAACACCCCTATATCTCTATATAAATAAAATGAACTCATTTTTTCCCGTCTGATTTTGACATTAATAGGATTAAAAATTAAGATATTTCATGCAAATATAATATGCACAAACGGCAGAACAATATCTGAGGTGTGTTATAGGCTTATTATTTCTCAAATTCCTCGATAATCTTAGATTTCTATACTTTTTCTGCTGAGAAGTCACGGCCAAAATCGGTTAGGATCAATGGAAGTGGTAAAATATTTTCTCTCTAATAAATTCCTCCTCCCCCTGCCACCACTTAACACCGTTTGGGGATCGTTCACAAGGAACAGTTGAGAAGAGAACACCGGTTTGGCTTCGTAGTTCTTTCATGTGAAGTTATTTAAAATCACTAAACTAAGCTGCAGTGCTCTGTGGCGTAGTGGTTAGCGTGCTGGACAATTCACATTATATTTTCACGTTCGCGCCGACCTACCGTAGTCGTTTTTTTTTTTTTTTTTTTTTTTTTTTCTAAACAACTGGAATGGACTTTTCTTTGTGGCCAAACTGTTAACGTTGCAGATGTTTTTTTTTGTTTGTTTTTTTTCACACTTTATTTTCCTACTTTTACTCATGACTCCGGGTTTGATCCTTCCTACTTACCTACCATAACATTTTTTAAAACAACCCCCCCCATCCCGGAAACAAACACTCGGGCAACGCCGGGTACCCCCGCTAGTTCATGATAATATGGAATCGTCTGGCCCTATGTAAACCGGACATTTCTGCCGTCAAGCAAAATGCCAGAGTGCAAGATCTAGATGATAGGAAGAGTGAGGAACTTTTTTTTTTTTTTTATTACATTTTCACCCCAAACAAGACGCATTGCCACTTTGGTGTAGGGGGCTACTATCAGGGGCAGCAACTACTGGGGCACTATGTTGGGATTTGGGCAGCAAGATGTCGGTTCACGTTGCACTTGAACTTCTGCATCTCAGTACAGTTAGGGAATCAGGGACCTGGAATGGAATTCCAAAGTCTAGCGGTTCTGGGGAAGAAACTACTGGAGTAGAAAGATCTTTTACATCTAGGGATCTCTACAGTGTGGGGGTGGGATTTAGCTCTGGGTTTGTTGAGGGTGTCTACGTCGTGGGGGCACAAGTGTCTGCAGCTCGTCAGAGCATTCACCATTAAAATACTTGTAGAACAGGCAGAGGGAGGCAACGTTTCGTCGATGGGACAGAGGCTGAAGGTTAGATGCCAGTTCAGGGCCTATCAGATTGGCGACTCTCTTTTGAACCTTGTCTAGGAGCGAGAGACTAGCAGCAGATGCACCATCCCAAATGTGACAACAATACTCCATACATGGGCGAATGGTGGCCTTATAGAGGTACAGGATACTTTCAGGTGTCAGTATCTTGATGCTCATCTTGATCAAATAGTCTGTGATAAGATGGAGTTTTTTAAGCACCCTTGAAACAAACTTTGTGCAAATCTTCCACATCTTCAATTCCTCACGAATAATTGTGTGTGCAGTTCCCACACTGACATCAAACTGTGCACTTATTGTAACTATAGACGCATAACAGTTTGTATACATGAAATTCTTTATTTGGCCAATCAAGTCTGGTGTTCTGACTTCCTTCTCCTCCCACACCTTTCATCATCCCTCACAGATTCCCTGCCTTACTTGAATCTCTTATGCCATTTAAAAAGTGATGCTCGACTAATGTAAGATGGTCCAAAAACAGTCTGAAGTATTTCATATCTGCGTGCGTGACATTTTTTCCAAGTTTAAAACAGAATTTTATTGCATATCATTCTTCTAAAGTGTCCAGATTGCATTTTTGACATTCACCAGCTGTGACAATCAGGCTTTAGTAAGATGTATTCCAATTCCTGCTGTAGCTGTTCATTTGAATCTGAAGTCATAAAAGTTGGTCAGTTATCTCATAAAAGAGACTGAATTTTCAAGTACAAAATCGTCTGGAATTTTTTTTTTTTTTTTTTACATAGGCATCAACACTTATCAAGGCCCAGAGGCCACTCGAGGATAAGGGTTAAAGAGTGCACAGTAGTCAATTGAAAAATATAGTAATCGTTAATAATGGAAATTTGATAAATTTGTTAACTTAAATGGAACAGCTCATCAAGAACTTGTTTACGTTGGGCTTGAAGAAAACCATATTGTAGACAGTTGGAAAGCAGGCAAACAGAAGACAATTCCACAGGCGTGCAGTTCTAAGATTCTAAGAAAGAAACTTTGTTCATGGAATCTACGTTTAGGTTTAGGCACAGATAAAGAGTGGGGGAAATTATTGATAGCGTTTTCAGCTAGACAAGTGTTTCTCGTGAAAGTTTGGCACCTTGTATGTCTGTGATATCATAAAAAACTTAGAAAACTCCAAATATGCGCCTGATTTCATCTAATTCTCCCACTATCCAACAATCATGAGGTTGCTTGCACAGTCTAGTGGTTCACCTTGAACTACACCTTAGGCTCTTCAAACCATTTCCTCACTTTGTTAATTCAATCTTCATTTGTATAAATTTGTAATGGGATGATTTTAATATTTTTCACCCCCCGATTCCAATACAATAACCGATTTTCTTTTAAATTCTCAATCTCGATACAATTACCGATTTCGATTCTTTTAAAATCTTCAAGTGTTTAATTTTAATTTTTTATTTCTTTTTTTAAATTACCGTAAAAAGAACTAATAACGAGAACATAAAAATTCCTTCGTGGGGGTGATTTTAATTTTACTGGTCTAGAGTAGTAATGGAACGATTCCAATAGTTCCCCCCCACCCCGATTCTGTTCTAAATTCCTGATTCCACTTCTTTTAAAACTTCTGAATATTAAACTAAAGAGTTATTTATTATTATTATTATCTTTTTTTTTCTTTTTTCAAATTTTCTGTAAATGTAAAAAAAAATACAGTTGTGGGTGTCTGATCTATAGATTTCAATTTTACTGGTAGTTTAAAAAAGAAAAGAAAAAATTTAACGTTTTATCATAAGCACCAGCAATGAAAAATTAAGTTTTTAACAAAAATAAACAACAGCAATAACAACAACAAAAAAGACAATTAAAAGAATCGTTCTTTGACACCGGAAAATAAGCAAAAAAAAAATTTCCCAATTCTGATGCCCCAAAAGTTGAAGATTTTTTTTGATTTCCGATTCCGATTTCAAATGAACACTACTATAAATGCATGCTGCGATACCTTCTCTGCTGAAACATATCATGTAATCTTCATCATACATACAGCGCCTCGCCTTCCCAAATTGTCACCCATCTGGTTCAGGCCAGGCTCAATGTTGCTTAACTTCGGTGATCTGGCGAGAACCAGCGTGTCAACATGATTGGCCAGTACCAGATGGGTGGCCATTTGGGAAGGTGAGGCACTGTATGTATTGCGAGGTAAAATACCAGGTTGAGAAACTGGTGCTGTCTATCCTTCCCTTGAGGAGAGATGGGTCTCTCTTAAGCCGTGGTAGGCAACCCATCTAGTGATGGCATCACGATAAAAAAAAATACCCTTGATAGCCCTGGCAAAGAATCAAGTATGCAGCTACGGACAAGATTTGAATTACACTGCAAACTCGTGTAGTGAGTTCAATCTCGCCTACGGCTGCACTGGATAGAGGGATGTTGACGAACACCTACGCAGGCTTCCCTCTAGATATGACAGCGAAATCAAGAAATTAGAAGGCTTACCATGTCAAAATCCACCTCCGGATGTATTTAATAAAAGTTGAGTACACAAATCGATACAATGTTTGGACGCCACATGAGTCAGATTTAGCAAAAACTTTCTGCACCTTACGTTAATGGCGATTAAACTAGCCAGCTTGAATTTTGATAAGAGTCACATGGCAGAATCACGTTGACACATCGGTTCCCGCTGGATCACCGAAGTTAAGCAACGTTGAGTCTGGTCAGTATTAAATGGGTGACCATTTGGGACTTCCAGGTACTGTATGTGCTCTCTGCTTATCTCGGCATTGTTTTCAGTCGTCCTGGTCTTCTCCTTGCCACTGAATCCAAACAGTGTCGATTCAGGAGAGGTGTGGTTAGAGATTACGCGACCCTTGCCTCACAATTACATGTACAACTGCCCCTACAGGGGTATCCTTTGTCTTTCGAGACTAAACGGAGGCATCGATATCGACACTGAGTGCATAATGATAACTCAGATCTGTAAAACAAAAATCGTGCAACGAAGCGGTGTGCTCCTATTTGTAACAGAGCATCATCGAATGAAATCAGCAGCAGCCGCAGGATAGCTGACTAGCAAAAAATATTAGCAACAGCAGCTGTTCTAGCACATATGCAAATTAAGCAAGTGTGCACACGCTGAAGTTAGGGGTTGGTTGGTTGGTTGTTTTTGTGTTATGGCATATCAACCCTTTTCAGGTTATTTAATGCCGAATCCAAAGATTTTGAAGAAAAATGTTTTAATAGAATATTGTTGTTGTTTACAAGTCGGTTTTTATTTAACCCATAGTTGGGACCCTAACAGGTACTACCACTCCGAGTCAGAGTGGACTTGGGAGCAATGGTAATTAAAGGGTGGCTGCACACTCCCCAAAGCCTGCAAGCTGGGGCCTCACCACTGGATATAGTTTAAGGTCATATCCAGGACCTGGAGTTAGGGGAAGAAGAAGGAGAGAGAAAAAAAAAAAAAAGCACGTGGTAGAGAAGAAGAAGGAAGTTATGTGCTGAGGAAGATGGATTTGCAAAAACAAGGATGAGAAAGTGCAGGCTATGGCCGGCGTCGGGTGGCAGGGAGAGAAACTTTAAAAGCACACGGTATACGGCAGAGCGTTGTAAAACGTATAGGTGTGTGAAAAAAGTTTGGATAGATAATGAAATGCGTTATTGTTGGAAGAATCACAAATAAATGCATTTCATTTGCAATTTTAAAAAAAAATGCCGAACTGAATTTTTCTTTTGTTTGTTCTTTTGCGACGGTGTCGGACAGCGTGTGGATCCAAGAGGTTTTGAACTTTAACGAGGCACATTCGCAATCAATTCAACATTTGACTATGTGTCGATGTATAACCCAATCGTATAATTTTATAATATTAATGTTTAATACTTATTAACATAATTAGCGAATAAAACATTCTTTTGAAATTACAGCTCAAAAATTGCAAACCCTTAAAATTTTGGCGATGGAAGGGAGATAATCCCCTGTCTATCTTTATTATAGTGTCCTCCCCTTTGTCAACCAATTTTTTTTTCACACATATGAAATCAAATCCAAGAATATGAAAATATTTACAGAGCCAGTAATTTTTCTCCTTTCTTTTCCAAGAGAACAACCAACATACCTGACGACGGTCGAAGCTGAGATTGAAACTAAAACCTAAAGGCAATGAGTCAAGTACGATAACCATTAGACCAGCTTGCCACGCTCTTTAAAAAGGGTTTTCAAAACTCATGAAACAGTTGACGAACAGATAAAAATCCGATGAATCCCCCCTCCCCCGTACCAATTTTTCAATTTTGACCACTTCGCACCCCTTTTGTCGAATGAAAACCGGTTAAAAAGTTTTCCACATTCCTATATACCGAATTTGAAGTGTGCGGATCAAAATATTTGTTGAGTATATATAGGTTGAGAAGCGTCCTCACAGACACACATTCTCACTTTTATAGATATAGAGATTATTTTTCTCCTTTTTATGATTTTTTTTGTTCAAATCAAGAAAAATATTTTGATTTTTTTTTGATATGATAGCCAACAAATAAATAGAAGCTGTTAAGAACTTCCAACTTTTGAAAAGGTCAAAGTTTTTGACCTGATGAGAAAAGAAAAGAAAAATGTCCACTTAGGTTGTGAAAATTAAGATCTGATGAATGGATCTTCCAATCAATAACTTTTATTGATCTACTAGAATTAAAGATGAGTCGAGTTTTTTTTTTTCACCACAAACAGGTGAGATTTATACATCTCGCCACGAGTTGTTGCGTCCAAATTCTTGAGCTCGACAATATACACCTGAAGAAGGTCAGAGGTTACATCGACTGAAACATTGTAAAAATGACACACAAGATGAGAACAGGAGTCAGATGAATCCAAGTACTATATATTTCCTGTTAATTTCAGTGTGATGTGACCAGTAGTTTAAGAATTTGTCAGTTAAATATTAACACAAACATACATACATACATATATCTATTGTTTTATTTATATAGATAAGAAGTTGTTTGGTCCTTTTTTATTTCACGGCATATCAACCCTTTTTGGGTTGAGTAGAAATGGAATCCCATCACATAGATAACCCTAATCCACATACTGTTTTATTTATAGAGATTTAAAAAAAAATTATCAGCATTTGCAAAAAAAAAAAAAAAAAAAAAAAAATCACGGAACTTTGATTTAGCACCTTTCGGCATTTTCTGTAAACTGCCCGAACGATTCCAACAGTAGCACGGTCCTTACACTGCATAAATGTTTCAATTTATCAAGTCAAGAACTTTGACCTTGTTTATTTTTTGACATGTCTGACTTTGGGATGATTATTAAGGTGAAGCTTATATATTGTTTTGTTCTTTATCATCCGAAATAATTGTTTTGGTGTTGTTTGTCAGCTCTTGTCTTAACAAGCAAATTTTAACAACATGGACATTTTCAAAAAAAAAAAAAAAAAGAAAAAAAAAAAATGAAAATATTCTATTTCTCTCAGTCTATCTATCTGTCCATTCAACTTTTTCTCAGATTAGTCACCACCATACCGCATTTACTCTAGAAGTTTTCTTGGAAACTACTGGGGCAATCTGGCTGAAATTTTGTATGAACCTTTGCTATGATAATGTGCAGTGACCTATGTATTATGATATCCATTTGACTAGAAATAATAGGATTAGTATTTAATGCAAAAATTAGTACAAATTTAATGATATTTAACCATCAATTTGGCATAAATTTAAAGTCAACAGACGAGTATTTTGCAATAGTATGTAAGTGGTAAAACGGATATTAAACGGAATATGATGATGATGATGATAAAAACATACATTTTCCTTATGTTGATGATGGTGATGACGCTAAAACAAGTTTTCCTTGTGATGATGATGATGCTGAAATAAGTTTTTCTTATGATGATGATGATGATGATGATGATGATGGTGATGCTGAAATAAGTTTTTCTTATGATGATGATGATGCTTAAACAAAAGTTTTTCTTAAGCACATAACTAATCATTAAAAAGCTAAAAATAATCAGCCCCTACAGAAGCGACATTACTAGTCTTTTTCTACTCTGTTGTTCTTTAAGGCGCTTGACTGAGCTCCAATCTTTGTTTAAGAGCTTCATCAAAAACAAATACCTCATATGTTTTAAACATTATATATATCTTGGTGGTATACTGAAACAGTCGTATGCAAATAAAAACCAAATTTTTTTATGAGAATTTGTTTCCTACATTTGATGTGATTTCTATAATATTAATATTAATACTAGTGGGACCTGTGGAAATTCCACAGCGGACTCTTTTATATGTAATATATGCATATGACTCTTTCATATGTAATACATGCATATGACTTGGGTGCATCAGCTTGAATTGAAACCAATACCAAAACTTATGAACAAAAAATATATATATATAACTTGAGTTCCTTCAGCTATAATCAAAACTGAAACCAAAACTTATAAAGAATTCTTGGTAAAATCTATAATATAAAAGGCAAAATGTGTGTATGTGTGTGTGTATGTGTTTGTATATCTCGCAAAACCTTCCAAGAGACGCATCAGAACGTGACAAAGTCGGTATCATTTTAAAGCTCAGTCTCTCGAACAACAAATATTGAAAAATTGGCCCAAAACATTAATTCCTTCACCCTCAACTAGGCCATTTTTTACAAGGAGGGGTCGGTTTTTACGTCAACATTTTCGAAAGTCATTGTCTTCATTGGATTGACTACCCTTAATTTGAACGCTCGTGACTTCCGGTTTTGCAATGGATGCATCAGCTAAGATGTTAGGTTTTTTTAAATTTTATTTTCCTCCTTCACGTTCGAGTCTGCCTGCTTGCTACCATTTTTTAAAATATCTCTCCACCCGGGCTGCCTACTATTGTTCTGATTCCCCCCCTCACCTCTCCACACCCTCGCTACAACCACTATTTTTTTTTTTTTTTTAAACACTTCTCTCCACCCAGGCTGCCTACAGTTGTTTTGATCCCCCCCCCCCCGGGGTTCCTTACTACACCATCTCTCCACACCCGGGAAACGCCGGGTACCCCCGCTAGTTATTTATAGAAATACATGACTTCAATGCCATCAGCTAACATTGAAACTGAAACCAAAATTTATGAAGAATTCTTGGTAAAATTATTTATTGCAAGAAATGAAAGGTCATAACAATTAAACGACAGTCACTCGGAAGAAAAATGATGTAAGCGTGACACACAAAATAACACATGCTATCGTATTAATATATAGATATATGAGAGGGAGAGAGAGGGGAAGTGATGATAGTGTCTTTTACTGGAGAGCAGAAGATTATAATGACACATAGGTAGATCCAACTGAATCACGATAATCAATGATTCGATCGATGTAACCTTGTTGAATCGTAGACAGAGAACTGTGGAGAGTAAGACGACTCAAAGAAGCAGCACATATGCTATCATCTGTGAGATGCTGGACGACGATAGTTGGATCATTCTACTGTTGTAACGTTGTCCGCAGACCAACACACATTGTGTGCAGTTTCAGTCACAAAGTAGACCAAGACAAAGAACAATTCACTTTTTGGTTCCGTACAACGATATCTATTTCCTCGTCGTTATGGCCGTGATGTCAACCACATGATCTAGAACGTTCACAAGATCTTAAACGTTATCTCCTCTCCGTCATGATCGTTCTCTTCAAAATTTAGCTGAATTGATTAGCTCGCCGTGAAAACATTTTTCATAACTTTTTTTTTACGTGTACAAATATTTGTTTCCTTTTGGAAATTGACTTTAATCTTTAATCTTTCAATCTTTAATCTTTAATCTTTCAAATACAATGAAAAGGTAGTTGGAAACCTACAAAAACTGATGATGAATCGGCTTTGAAAACTAGGTCCCCCTATTTTTATTCATTTATTTTTGCCCGTACCTAATACGGGAACATAGTTGACGGCACACCATATTATTGTATAGCGCCTTCCAGTAGAAGTTTACAACTCGATGTCAGGTGGTTCATCCTCTCTTTTAACAGATAGTGGAGAC
The DNA here is from genome assembly GCF_053919585.1 of Euprymna scolopes. Taxonomy (NCBI): domain Eukaryota; kingdom Metazoa; phylum Mollusca; class Cephalopoda; order Sepiida; family Sepiolidae; genus Euprymna; species Euprymna scolopes. Next base: position 10,601,786 of record NC_136522.1, read on the forward strand.
ATTTACACACATATGCTGGGCGACGATAGTTGGATCATTCTGCCGCTGTAACGTTGTCCGTAGACCAACATACGTTGTGTGCAGTTTCAATCACAAAGTAGACCAAGACAAAGAACTCTGATTGGCTTTTTGGTTCTGAATTTTTATTTTTGTACCTTTTCTCCACGTTAAAAAACGACCCTGGTGTCTAACTCTGTCTCTTGGGGAGGCATAGTAAATAGGTACAACAATATTTATTTCCTCGTCGTTATGGCCGTGATGTCACCCACGTGATCTAGAACGTTCCCGACGTCTCTGATGAGATCTCAAACGTTATCTCGTCTCTATCATGATTGTTCTCTTTCTTTTTTTATTTTCCACCAATGATGTTATGCCAGTGATGTTATATGAATTTACAAACACGCACCTGCGCTGTTATACCGCTCCAGAAAGTATCTCACTCCCGATGCAATCCTCTACCTGTATAAGAGCCAAGTACATCCTAAGATGGAGTACTTTTGCCACATCTGGGCAGAAGCTGCTTAGAGTGTCCACGTGATTTAGAGCGTTTCCCCATGTCTCTCACAAGATCTCAAACGTTTTCTAGTCTTTGTCATGATTGTTCTTTCTTTTTTATTTTCTACTAGTTGGTCGGTTGGTCGTTTTCGTTTTACGGCATTTTCAACACTTTTCAGGTTATTTAATGCCGAATCCGGTGATTTTGAATAAAATTTTTTTAATAGAATATATTTGTTTTTTGCAAGTCAGTTTCTATTTAATCCATAGTTGGGACCCTAACAGGTACTACCATTCCGGGTCAGAGTGGACCTGGGAGCTATGGCAATTAAAAGGTGGCTCCACACTCCCCAGAGCCCGCAAGCTGGGGCTTCACCATCGGATATAGTTTAAGGTCATATCCAGGACCATTTTCCACTAGCGATGTTACTCCGCATGAATTTACAAATATGCATCTGCGCTATGTTACACTGCCCAGCAGATATCCCACTCTCAATGCAATCCTCTATCTGTATAAGAGCCAAGTACATTCTAAGATGGATTACTGTTGCCACATCTGGACAGAAGCTGCTTAGAGCACTCTATTTTGCCCCGGCAGGGTACAAAACCCGATTTTAAAATCCGGTGGACAATTCCCTTTTTCTCATTGAAGAATAGTATATATATTTTTTTTTTTTACATGGAGGGGGGGGGGATCACCACTTATCAAGGCCTAGAGGCCACTCAGGGATAAGGGTTATTGCGTGTACAGTAATCAATGAGATAGTATTGTAGTAATCATTAGTATTGGAGATTTGATAGAGTGTCTTACTTAAGGGGACGGTTTGTCAGGAATTTGTTTATGTTGGACTTGAAGACATCCACGTTATAGTCAGGTGGGAAACAGGCAAACAGAAGAGAGTTCCACAGTCGTGCACTTCTGAGAAAGAAGCTCTGCTCATGGAATCTACGTTGGATTTAGGCACAGATAAAGAGTGGGGAAAATTATTGACAGTAGTTTCAGCCAGACGGGTGTTTCTCGTGAAAGATTGGCGAGGGAGGATGAGAGATTGGAGCTCAGACGAGCATTTGCCATGGAAATAACGATAAAACAAAGACAACCTCGCAACATCTCTTCTGTGGGAGAGAGGTTGCAGGGAAGAGAAAGGGCATTCCTCACTAAACCACAAAGTCTATTTTGTACTCTGTCAAGGCAAGATAGGCTGTTTTTAGCAGCTCCTGCCCAGATGTGGCAGCAGTAATCCATCCTTGGACGTACTTAGCTTTTATACAGATAGAGAATTGCATCAGTAGTGAGATATCTTCTGGAGCAGTAGAAAGATCCCACCATTTTCCCAGCATCCTTGTCAACAGACCTGATGTACTTGTTCCATTTCAGATCAAGAATAAAGGTCAAACCCAGAAGCTTGTCAAAACATGGAGCCTCCCCAAGACGAGAGCCATCCATTTCAATTGATGCCAGATGGAGATCAGAGCGTTGATGATGTAAAGATAGAAGCTTGGTTTTGGATGAATTAAAAGTGACCAGCCACCTCTTCCCCCACTGTACCACATGCTCAAGATCAGAGGAGAGAGAATCAGAGAGAACTTTGTCATTTATGGCCTTTGATGTGTTGCCATAGATGGTCATGTCATCAGCATAGATGTCAACGAATGATTTAAGTATGTGTTTTGGGAGATCATTGATGTAGATCAGGAAGAGAGTTGGGCCCAGGATGGACCCCTGAGGGACTCCAGCATTAATACTGTTGGGCCTCTGATTTCTGCCCATCAACCACTACTCTTATGAACCTATCGGAAAGAAATGATTTAATGATTGAGTAAACATTTCCAGTGATACCCTAGCTGGAAATCTTGTGAAGTAGGCCTTTATGCCATACCTTATCGAAGGCCTTCGATATGTCAAGAGCAATTGCCCTGGAAAGGAAGCCTTTGTCAAGAGATTCACTAATCCTATGAGATATAACCGTTAGCACATCTGCTGTAGATCTTGCAGAGTGGAAACCATATTGTATGTCACTAAGAAGATTGTTTCTGTTGAGGTGATTGACTACTTCTTTATTTAATATGGATTCCAACAACTTACTCATGACACACAGGAGACTTATTGGTCTGTACTGAGAGGGAGATGACTTTTCACCTGAATTCTTAAATACAGGGCATACTGATGAGGTTTTCCAGGGTGTTGGAAAGCACTTCTCCTTAAGGCAACGCTTAAACAGTTTTGTAAGTATGGGGGCAAGTTCTGGCTGGAGCTTTTTCAGCACTATAACTGGAATCAAGGTTCTTGATTAGCTTGGCGACCTCACGCACAGATATTTGTATGTTGCATAGCATGTTGTCTGTTATAGGAGGAAATACGGGGAGTTTGGCCTTTCTCGCATAGGGTAGAGTTAGCTGCAAAGTTCTTGGCAAATAGTTTGGCCTTGTCTGATGCTGACGAGATGACCTCAGGTCCATTGATGATAGTTGGGATAGAACGCACGCTTCTGTTCAAGATCGCTTGCTATCTGCCAGAACTGGTGGGAACCAAGCCGCTGTTCAGCTACTTTGAATTTAGCGGACTGAGCATATAGCTCTCTTGCATTTTTTATTACTCTTTTACAGTGGTTGCTGGCAGTCCTGAAAGCAGCTTTAGTCTCAGTACATCTATTACATTGATAGCTATGGAAAAAGTGATTTCTGTGCACGATGGCAGCAGCACATTCAAGGGAGAACCATGGCTGGCTGTTAGTTTTTTGTTGGAATTTTTTGGATGGTATGAATCGGACTATGCCTACAATTAACCATTCGGTCAGGTCTGATACTATAGAGGACACATCCTTTTTAAATATGGAATTCAGAGGTAGGTCAGATATGAATGTACGGAAGCTATCCCAGTCAGCCATAGAGTATCGATATACAGTACGGTGGAGAGGTACGTCTGAAGACTTATTACATTAATGGAATGACCTAGCACTCCTCTGGACAATAAGATAGACATTGTAGATATATTCCTCCGGGATTAGAGAGTTCGGAAGACACAGAACGAGACAGACTCTCGTATTGTACCCTTTATAAATAAACCTTTGGATTTACCCTAAGTGAATGTCCTGTGTTGTGATTATCTAAAGAAAGATATATCAAAGAGACATTGTAAGTCTCTCCCTGCTCTATCGTTATTTTCATGACAGGTGCTCGAATAAGCTTCACTCTATGGTCTCCTCTCCGTATGTCCTTCATGGCAAACACCGGATAACCTACAACAATTATTAGCAATTTCCCTTACTTTCTATCTGTCGTTCTTGAAGAGTCGTCCTCTAAAATAGGGTTTCCCAAAGTGCACGGAACCCCAAAGCTCCATGAGTTAAGGGGCTCCGGAAACCCTTTCTTAAAGAGAACCGAATGCTTTATATGGAAAAATTAAACGGCTGCTGACATTTAATTATTTATCTTTTTTACTGGAAAAGGATAATCATTAGTTAGTGTTAAAATTTGAAATTCATGTTTCTCATATTTGTTTTCGAAATTATCTCGTTATTGTTCCATAAAAAACATTTGTCCTGCTCAGGGACTTCATGGTGTATTGAAGTTTGGGAAACCCTGCTCTAAAATAAATTAACTATTCAAATTTCCATTACAGTACCCATTAACCCTTATCCTTGAATGAACTCCAAGATGAGTGGTGAAAGAAGCAAACCTAGTATAAATTTTAACACAATAATTATTAATACTAGCAGGTAAACCGGGCTTTGCCTAGTCATAAAATATGCTTAAATAAGATATTTTAATTTCTACAGATTTGTACTACATACAGGAGATGCCCTGATATTATTGTAGCTCTTCTGTTAAAATGGAGTAGCCCGGTCGTAAAGTATGCTTAAATATATTTTAATTCTTGCAGATTTCGTATATATTATTATACAGTCAATTTTCTATCGATTTTAATTTATTAATAGCCTGGGTGCTCGGCGTTGACCAGGTGTTTGGAGGTGTGTGTAAGGGTGTTGGTTGAGCAAAAAAAAAAATATATATATATTTTTTCGATATTTGTCGTCCAAAGAAAATCCGTTGCGTCTGTCAAAAGTTTTAGGCAGACATACATACATACATACATACATTGAAACAGACAGATTAGATTTATATTATAGACTAGCCTGGGTGCCCAGCGTTTGCCCATGTGTTTAGAGGTGTGTGTTGAGCAAAAGAAAAAAAAAAGTGGTAGTAGGCAGGCAGGCTCGAACCCGTACTGCGAAGGAGAGAAAGAATGTAAAAAAAAAAAAATGTGACATTTTTGCCGTTGCATCCATGGCCAAACCGGAAGTGGCAAAGGTATAAATTAAGGCTAGTCAACCGAAAAGAATGCATGACTTTCGAAAATATCGGCGGAAAAAGCGAGCCCTCCTTGTATAAAACTGCTCAGTTGAGCAGTATTAGCTAACTGGCGTTGCCTGATGGAAGCATGTCCTCCTTTGAAAAAATTAAAGTTATCGTTGTTGCTGCCCAACCCCCAACCACCTCATGTTATGAACGGCTTTCAGAATGGATACCTTCAACCTCCCCTTGTCAAGAACAGGTGGAGAGAGGTGATGTGGTAAGGATATTGAGCAACCATATCAGTGAGGGGAAAAAGAAAAAAAAAATTAGACGCAGTAGGCAGCCAGGATGGAGAGAAGTGAAAAATAAAAAAAAGTAGTAACCCAGCAGGCATGCAGGCTTGAACCTGTAAAGCAAAGGAGGAAGGAGGAAAAGAAGGTGAAAAAAATGGCATCCATTTAGCCGTCACGGCCACCACAACTAACATTGTCATGGGCAGTCAAATAAGGTTAGTCATCGTAAGGCGTATGATGACTTTGGAGTGAGAGAGAGAGAGAGTCTGTAAGTTTTGACGGACTAAATTCCTGTTTTCAATAAAGAAAACAGGAAATGCTTTATCAGGCAGTTTTAAATGTGGAAATCCCCCCCCCCCCAAATCATTACCCGGATAAGTTTTGTGTTTTCATGTATTTTAATGCTTTTATTCGGTACATTCATAAACTGTAACGGTTACATTACTTAAGATCTGGAAAACTACTCATTTGCAGAAAATTTAAATGTGATATTCATTTTCAGCATAGCCGAAAACCTATAAAGTTGTCATTTGAAAAGAAAACGTTAAGTTGGAAACCAAGTAAGATTTTATCAATATCGACAACTATTTTTGCCTGTTGGTTGGTTTTGTGTTGGTCTACAACAATGACTAAATAATCTCCCCCCCCCCCCGCCTATAAAACTTACCAGCCCCTCCCCCGCAAAAAAGTGGCCATAAATAAGGTGCTCATTTCACATTAAATTGATATAGAAAAGTGAGCCCCCCCACTTTTTTAAACTATAATTTCTTCATATCTTAGAAACTATTTAAGTGAGCCCCCCACTTTTTTAAACTACAATTTCTTCATATCTTAGAAACTATTTGCATCCTGTAATTTTAAACGTTAATGTCGTCTTCAGCGCTCCTGAATAGTAATAAGTTTAAAGACTGCACCTCAAAAAAAATAAAAATAAATAAATAAAACAAAAATGAACAAATAAAAATCAACTCAAAAAACAAACAAAAAGAAAACACCCAAAAAACGAATGAAGCTTTTTGGTTTCATTTCGATAATAAAAAAACAAATAAAATGGGGGAAAAAAATAAAACAAATAAAACTTTTTGAATTCAATAATAGAAAAAACTGAGAAAAATGGAAAAAACATGTAATGTTATCTGTATTTATCGCAAGGTGTCTGATGACTTTAGGGAGGGAGGGAAGGATGGAGAGTATGAGTATGTAAGTTTTGACAGGCTAAATTCGTTGTTTTCAATAACGAAAATAAGGAAACACGTTATTAGACATTTATAATTATGGATCCCCTTCCCCTAAAACATGAAAAATAAAAAAAAAATGTGGACTATATGCTGTGTGTTGTGTAATTGTATTTCCCGGTAAGCGAGGACAATAATTTTAAGTTTTCAAAGTGTTCATTTAATACCGGGATTAGTTTCATTCTAGAATAGTAGAATGTTAAGTATCAACCAATCAGAAAGGCAGGAACCTGTCTGGAGGAAACCTTATTATTTTTTGTTTCGAGGAATGGAAGGTGAATTCTATGTCTCTGAGTTTACAGATCAGTTACGAAAGGTGGAGTCTCAATATAAGTACTGTGTGCGTAAATTTACGTGGTGTAGAATGGGGACGGTAAGAGGATTTACTAATTAGGGGGAAAATTGGGAACTACTTTGTCTGTAGGTGATTGCAATGGTGATGATGGCACTCCTAGGATTAAATCTAAGGTTTTATTATAACAAATTAATGTGTCTAAAATGTCGTTATATAGTTACAGTGGCTAATAGTGCAGACATAATAAATTTGTATGTGCCATCTGTTGTTATAAACCTACGGTATTTTGGTCCAGAGGGGAAAATAATCTAAACTAAAACCAAAACTTCGGAAGAATTCTTGGTAAAATTATTTATAAAAAAGAATAGATGACTTAACTGCCATCAGCTATAATCAAAATCAAAACCAAAACTTCAGACAAATTCTTGGTAAAATTATTTATAAAAAAATAAATGACTTGAGTGCCATAAGCTATAATCAAAACTGAAACCAAAACTTATGAAGAATTCTTGGTAAAATTATTTATTACAAAAAATGGAAGTCCATAACAATTAAACTACAGTCACTCAGCTGTAAGCATGACACACAAAATAAATAACACACACGCCATCGTATTAATATATCGATAATACAAATTATCAATCCAGACCTAAAAAAATTCCAAAACAACTTCAACTGTTAATAAAATCAAAAAGTTCTATTAGATATCACACAAATTTCTCAAAAAAAAAAAATAAAATAAAATATATATATATATATATATATATATATATATATATATATATATATATAAAAAAAGGCTTTCACTCACGTATTTTTGATATAATAAGAAGCTTTCCTGTAAAAAAAATGAAAAAAAAATGTGATCAGTTTTTTTATTTAATCTATGTTAAAGATTCTCAATGCTAATGTATTAATCTATCTATATATCTATAAAAGTGAAATTGTCTGTCTGTCTGTGTACATTTTCCTACCAAACTACTCTGTAAATTTTCAGCCTACAGACTCGAGATTTGACATAAGGGGTATTGAGATTTGGGAAAATATTTTTAACCTGTTTTTGTCCAGACATTTGGCTGTCAAGAGGTCAAAGTTCACCGAATTGACCTGTGAAAACTCTACCAAACTCCTCCGCCAATTTTGGGTCTAAACACTTGAAATTTTAGATGTAGGTTACTTGGACATGGATCAAACTTTTTAATTTGAGCCCAAAACAATAAATGTTAAGGGGTCAAAGTGGCGATGAAGATGTCCCAAGCTCTGAAGAACTTACAGCCTTTCAACAACCCTGGTTTGAGGGAATAAACTCTGAGTGCTCTTGCTTTTGAACCAGAAACTATCATGTGCTGTACAGGACTGGGAGGAAGGAGATGAGCAATATCAATATACTCCTCAGTTCCTTCATTGTTTCTAATGTGGGTTTCTTTTATTTCAGCAGCTGGCTGGCCTTTAATCATCTAATTCCCTTTCATCGAGCCTGCAGTCCTGCATTTGAATAGTAACATTAAATGTTCCCACCTATATATGGTCCCATTCAACTGCAGGTCGTTTTCTGAGTTTTCTGCCCTATATGGGATACGACCTGCACTGACACTTTTGCATCCTTGTCGGTAACAGAATCGGCGACAAACGCTGAATATCTAGCATCATCAGAAGATCACAAGCAACCAAAATATGCCGGTCTGTAACAAGCAACCAAAATATGCCGGTCTGTAACAAGCAACAAACTTTAAACTTTGACCCCCAAAATGAAAATGCTTAACATTTTAAGCCAATCAGATGCATTTAAGCCAATCAGATGCATTTAAGCCAATCAGATGCATTTAAGCCAATCAGATGCATTTTAAGCCAATCAGATGCGTTTAAGTCAATCAGATGCATTTCTTTGAATTTATCAAGTTTGACATTTTGACCCACACTGAATGCATGAACAGCCAGATTTTTTTTTTTTTCAATAAAATATATTGAGCAAAAGTCAGGCATTGTCAATATCTCGGCTAATGAATCTTCCCTATTTGGCAGGGAATCACAAAATATGACCAACATCCTACGTTTACCTATCGATGTAAACTTCCATTATAAGCGTAGGGTAACCTAGGGTAATTCCGTACCATTTCTGCTGAAAGTCCGTTCAGTTAAAGGAAAGTAATTCAGTACTTTAGATAACTCTTCTGAAAATGTAGATGCGTTTGTTGGTGACTTCTCTTCAAAGTACTGCAGTTACCTCTGCTGCCTACAATGAACATCAATTGATCCAGCGACACAATCCAGAGCCATCCTAAGCTGAGTACAACAATTGCACTTTTCAGTCATCCTTATACTTGTATTCATGTTCTCGCTACTGTTCCAAGTTATTTAAAAACCATGAAAGCAATCTAAAAAGAGCCTAGAAGTTCCCTGATGTTGAATTTATGCTTTGTCAGATGAACGTGTGTTTGGGGAAATTCCATACCTCTGGTGTCTTGAATTTCCCAAAGGATTCCAGCACACAAACTAATAAGTGTTCAACATGAAACAGGCTTCACTTCTACATGTTTTAGGCTTTCCTACTAGTGAATTTGTCATTATTCTATATTTTGTTATTCTTCGGTTTGTCCGATAGAATCTGGGCATTACGCTCAATACAGAACCTTTTTCCAAATCTTATCAAGTTCTTATGACAGTTAAACTGCTTCTCAGCAGTCAACATTAAAGCAGGGTTCAAAAGGTGTGAGGTAATGCTATGGGATCCCACACAGATACCACCCTCTGTGTACGACTCTGCAGAACTGTTTGATCATTCTACACCCCCTACTAATATCAGATTACTTGGCGCCACATCGAGCCAGACATCAAGCGCAGATGTACTGTTTGTATAGCCTTCAACATCATATGCAGCTGTGCCTTCTTCATCAGGACCTGTGCCTCCCACATCAACAGATGGCCCACCCTTGCTTCTTCAAATGTCTACAACGACTCCAAGTTCAATGAAACAGACTATGAAGGATTGACATTCATGCTGGCTAGGCCTGAAAGAAAAAAATTATGCTAACAGGCAAAGGGCCATCAAAATGCAGTATGGAGAGAGCCTGACCTCAGCTGAATGTCTGCAGTGACTTCAAAAAGACGAAGAAGAGAAATCAGGGAAAAAAAAAAAAAAAGGAAGGCAGGGTCTCTAGGGCGAGGTAGAGAGACAGGAGGAAAGACTCAGAATATGAGTACAAGGAAGCCAAAAGCCAATAGCTGACACCTCAGAGCTAGATGCTGACATCACAGAGCTAGATGCTGACATCACAGAGCTACAAAGAAACAGTGAGTATGCAGACAGTGATGGCAATCCTGAATGGGTTTCTTCCAAAATCAGAAGAGACATTTTTGAAAGTTTCTCTTCTGCTATGAACTAAGACTTGTGCAGTTTATCGTTTGTCAGAGACAATTGACAATTGAACTCTCAGCACCTTTCTCTTTTCCAGTCATGCTTATGCCTCTTCTATGCTCTTAAATAAATGCTTAGTTTACTGGTTGGCTTTATTTCTATTTTTATTCATTGGTGTTTCCTCACATCATGCAATTTTCAAACGGAAGGTATGAAATCACCCCATTTTCATATATACTCAATGATGGATCAGAATCGAAATTTGAATCATGAAAGTAATTTAGGCATAACCTGAAAATCAAAACGACGCTTCATTTATTTAAAAGAACACAACTGTCTTTGCGGAATTAATACAGTCAATTAATAGGCTGTTGAAAAAATGGTTGGATCCTTCTATCGATCCAGTAGATATCTTACTGCTGATGCAATTCTCTATCTATATAAGAGCCAGGTACGTCCAAGGATGGAGTACTGTTGCCACATCTAAGAAGGGCAATGTTGGCAGCTGGTTTGGTTGCCCCATATCCAACGTTACAATTTTTAAAGGAAGAAAAAAAAAAAGAAAATACAAAAAAGAAATAAAAAAGGGAATATATACCAGAAAGAAAAGTTGTGTAAATACGTTATATACTATCCACTATGTCTATGTAGCTATCGGAGTTTACTTTTAGGCGTCCAAAATGAAAATACTTATTTCTATGCAACTATATTATTTAATTGGAATTCATTGAGATGAGTCTTATTTATTAATTTTTATCTATTGTGGACTATTATCCTCATGACGAGGATAATAGTCTGCAAGCCAGGTACGTCCAAGGATGGAATACTCTTGCCACATCTGAGAAGGAGCTGCTAGAAAGGACTTGTCCTGCCTTGATAGTTCAAAATAGACTTCATAGCCTCGTAGGAGATGTCCTTTTCTCTTCCGTGCAACCTCTATCTCACAGAAGAGATGTTGCGAGTTTGTCTCTGCTGTATCGTTATTTTCATGCCAAATGCTCAACTGAGCTTTAATCTATGCCCCCCCTCGCCAAACTTTCACAAGAAACACTCGTCTAGCTGAAAACACTATCAATAATTCCCCCCCCACCACACTCTAAATGTAGATTCCATGAACAAAGCTTCTTTCTTAGAACTGCACGCCTGTGGAATTGTCTTCCGTTTTCCTGCTTTCCAGCTAACTACAATATGGTTGTCTTTAAATCCAACGTAAACAAGTTCTTGATGAGCCGTTCCACTTAAGTTACCAAATTTTCTGAATTATTATATTGTCCAATTGACTACTGTACACTTTTAACCCTTATCCTTGAGTGGTCTCTGGCCTTGATAAGTGGTTATGCCTACGTAAAAAATTAAAAAAAAAAAAGTCTATTCCTGGTAATGCAAGGAGCCTTGACGATGACTACAAAGCAGTGAACATATTAAAAGCACATTATTTATCGAAAAGAAAACCCAAAATTACTGTATATTTCGGCAGATAAGACGAGGTACAAAATTGGAGCAAATTTTAATAAATTTATATCGGTTGTATAAGACGACTTTTAAATCACGGAACCATGTTTGTTTAGCGTAGGCTAGAGATTGCAACACCCGGTATCTTATGAAATATTGGTTTTTAAAGATGATTTTTTAACTTTAAGGGTCGTCTTATATGTTAAAATATACGGTATCTCTTTATCTACGGAACTGACATCTGTAAAATATATGGAAGCTGAGACAATTACAGACGATATTATAAGGGTTGAAACTGGCAAAGTTATTAGCAGGACTGTGACAACAGCATATTCTTTTCATTGCCTTGACTTTCGAGTATATATCCGACCGACACAGTTAAACATCAACCGAGAACCACATCACTCTATATAAAAACATATAAAATATTAACTGATATATACTCGAGAGTCAAAACAATGAAAGAATATTCTGTTGTCACAGCCCTAGTTATTAGCGAGTCTGTTGATTTTGATGGTCCTTAAGGGGTTGCTGAGTGACTTTAAGCCGTTTACAACCATGAAAATGCAGAAAGAAAAAACTTTTAGTCAATTCAAGGCAGCACTAGGAAACTGCAATGTTCCAGATATTTCCTGATGAACCACCCCCTTAAGCAAGATACTTTATCAAATTTCCAATACTAACGAGTACTACGATACTATCCCATTGATTACTGTACACGCAATAACCCTTATCCCCGAGTGGCTTCCGGGCCTTGATAAATGGTGACTTCCACGTAAAAAAAAAAAAAGAAGAAGATATCAAGAAGTTGCTGATTGTGGTTAACAGAATGGAAATAAAACTTCTAAAAACTTGACACACTGTGACGTTTGTACACAAGGTAAAAATGGCGAGATACAAAACAAGATGGCAGACAAAAAGGCCACGAAAATTCTATTACTGGTGTATTGTAACTTGAACGGTCCCATGGAACTGATGGGCAAAGGAAAACTTCAGGTATGCATTGAATTTTATAGATGACTAGCGAGGGGTACCCGGTGTTTGGAGGTGTGTGTGGAAACTCCGGAGGGGGGGGGGTTAAAAAAATGTTTTGGTAGGTAAGTATGAGGATCAAACCCGAACCCTTGAGGCAAAGTTCTAAATTAAAGTGTGAAAAAAAACCAAAAAAACGTGCGATGTTAACCATTGCCCCACCGCGATATGCTAACGGAAACACGTTTTAATTTATTTAATTACTTGGATTTGGCAGGTGCCCGTTTTAATGAGTTAATGAGGTCAAGTTTGACTGCGGGATAGTATTTCATTTCCTGCTGAACGCTTTTTTTTTTTTTTTTTTTCCCAAGATGTTATAGGAAAAAGACTAACCTACATGCGGCGAGCGACAAATCTTGAATATTTATCTTCCCGAAATCGAGCAAATTAAATAGACAGGCGAGCTTCGTTGTTAACTGTGAGATATTACGATTTATATGTGATATAAAAAGTTTTAAAAAGTTGTGAACCGAGAAACCGCTTCTCTGAAAAAAGCCTTTTGTAGACATACAGAAAAAGCGAACACACATACAAACATACATTTTCGCTTTTATAGATTATTCTGGTTTAAATATGGTCTATTTCTTAAAAGAACAAATCTGATGCCTTGCTAGCAACTAAAAAATACTTAGCTGACATGGCCACCTATGGTGCAGTAAAATGTATCCGCTCTGACAATGGAATAGAATTCACTAGCAGAAACTTTGAACTTTTATTAATTAACGATTGTATCAAATATGAGAAATTGGCCCCTAATTAAGATCACCAAAATGAAACTGCTGAAAGATTATGGAATGGCAAGATGTCTACTTATTGAATCAAAACTCCCCAAAAATCTCTGGATGTAATAACTGCTACATATGTGTTACAGAATGGATTGAGAGAGAGAGAGAGAGAGAGAGAGAGAGAGAGAGAGAGAGAGAGAGAGAGAGAGAGAGGAGTAAACGTGGAGTGTAGACACGTTTACCAGAACCGAGGGTCAGCTGACCAGATTACGTATGAATGACGTGGTCAGGTTGGCTAGATCTGTGAGACTGGATTTGGGCTTTGAAGAAGACGGACGGCTTAATAGCTGTTCCCTCCCCTTCACTGGGAGTGGGGGACGCTGACGTGTTCAAAGCAAGCAAGATTTACTTCCATATTCTGTGTCGACATCTGGGAGGTAAATAAAAAACTATAAAACCCATTCATCGTCTTGGAGTGATAAATCTTCGTCTAACAGGTACCAGTCTCCCGCTCAAGAGAAGATGAATTCCAGATGGATCACATCGACGACACATGAAGTAAGGTATGTCGAAGAAAATGCATGTAACACACACACAAAAGCATATGAACAATTAGAGATGAACACACACAACTGCATATGAAACTAGACGATCATACGCACACGGAATTCTTTTATGTTATACACCAAACGTCAATTTGGTGCCCCTCTATGATAACCCTAGTGATAACTTCAATGAGAACACTATGTAACATATGCACGTAACCTTTAAGAAATAATTAATGAAGACACGATATAAAGTGTTCTGCAGTCATAAAGCAAACTTAAGTAAAATGCATGTATTCGACTTAACTTGCTTCGCATTTATAGATAAGAAAAGTAAATTAAATATCAAAACCAGCCGAGGTGCATTCTTTGGTTACAACAAAGAAAACCCAGCCTACTTGTTATTTTCTCCAGACAAAAATAAAATAAAAAGAATTCAATGTGTGAAATTCACAGAAGTGTTTAATTCCAAAAACGAAAATCCATTTATATATATAAAAGCGAAAATGTGTGTATGTATGTTCACTTTTTGTGTATGTCCAAGAAAGGCTTTTTTCAGAGAACCTCTCGGTCGCTATTCTATATATTTAAAAGTGAAAATGTGTGTATATATGTATGTATGTATGTGTGTTTGTATGTCTCGCAAAAACTTTTGACACAGGCCACAGATTTTTGCCAAATAGGTATCATTTTCAAGCTCAAACCTTCGCCCAACAAATATCGAAAAATTGGCCCAAAACATTAATTCCTTCACCCTAAACTAGCCATTTTTGTACAGGGAGGGGGTAGCAAAAAAACGTCCTCTCATGACAAGATGGTTTCTACGCATGCGCAAATGACGTCGTAACCTGATTTAGTTTAAATATTAAAAAACTGACTCAAATTTTATCAACGTCGTCTTAGTTCACTTGATTAGAGCGTGGCGTCATTATTTAAAGGTTGTAAGTTCGAATCGTGGTGTAAGATGTCGTTTTTCTTTCTTTTTTTTTCGATTTTTAAAGTTTTAATGTTGAAACAGGGTTATTTAAGCCATTTTTCACGTTCTATGTTTTTTTTTTTCAGATTTTTTAAAGAAGTTTTAACGTTCGTTTTTCTGTCTTTTTTCCATCACATTCGCGTTTTCTTTTTTTGTTTTTCTTTTTCCGATTTTAAGAAATTTTAACATTGCTCATTTGCCTTACGTTATTTTTTTTGTTTTTTCTCTCGATTTTTTAAAGTTTTAACATTTTTTTATATATAATATTTAAACAACTTATTCTTTTGTTTTGATTTATGAGCAAACACACCTCTAAACACCTTGGCAACGCCGAGTACCCCTGCTAGTCTATAATATAAAAGCGAAAATGTGTTTGTGTGTGCGTGTTTGTGTGTGCGTGTGTGTGTGTGCATTTTTTGTGTATGTCCGGCAAAGGCTTTTGGAGGGGGGGGGCGCTCTGGGCGGTTACTGTTTCTTAGAACCTTTTATATGCTACCTAGATTATAATATCTACGATTTACGAAAGGGGGTGGTGTGTATCTTTTATTTGGGCGACTTTTACATGCCATTTTTGCAGTATTTCTTAGTCTTCGCATGTTTATTTGGCTTTTTCGTATATAAGCAAAACTGAACCCATAGTAAAATGAGCCTCCCTGGCACTCGTGCTCGGGACATCCAGAAAGCAACGAGGTTCGATCAATGCGGCCAAAACCCTTCATATCAGACAGTTGCTATTCATTTGGACACTCCTCTTTAAATGGGGAGCTGGTTTTCCCAAACATCTTGGAGGGAAATGCAGAAAATAGCTTGCAGCCAAAATTAATTTCATTTCCGTATGGAGTGATGTTTGACCTAATTAAATACACACACCTATCATTTAACTTTTTAATCATTAAATTAAAATGGTTTTCACTTCCTCTCCCATCGTGGCCGAGCAGGTAAGATGTCAGGTTTTTCCCCTTTCTTTTCCACCTTCACGTCAAGGCTTCGGGTTTGAGGCTACCGTTCTACCAAAACTTTTTTTTTTACACTTCCCAAACACCCGGGTAACGCCGGGCACCTCTGCTAGTCTATAATATAAATCTTACCTGTCTGTTTAAATGTATGTATGTATGTATGTATGTATGTGTGCCTAAAACTTTTGACAGAGGTGACAGATTTTCACAAGATCGATATCGTTTTGAAGTTCAACCTTTCGGATGACAAATATCGAAAAAATGGCTAAAAACATTAATTCTTTCACCCTCAACTTGGCACATTTCTACAGGGAGGGGTCGCTACTTTCACTGATATTTTCGAAAGTCATACCCTCTTTTCGATTGACTAGCCCTTATTTAAACCTACGTCACTTCCGGTTTGGCGGTGGGTGCAAAGGAGGCATTCACGGATGGTGCATTCACAACCTATAGGAAGTTAATCATGATGGAATGTGTTAGCAAGCAAGTGGATGTTTATACAAACAATATCAGATGGTTTGTTGAACTGGCTGGTTTGGAGGGAG
This sequence comes from Euprymna scolopes, assembly GCF_053919585.1. Classification (NCBI taxonomy): domain Eukaryota; kingdom Metazoa; phylum Mollusca; class Cephalopoda; order Sepiida; family Sepiolidae; genus Euprymna; species Euprymna scolopes. Next base: position 10,617,986 of record NC_136522.1, read on the forward strand.
TCAGGCTAGAAATACTGGCCAAACTGGTTTTTGTCACAAGGTTCCATGATGCCATTTCCATCGAACTCAGCAGGCACCAAAAAGTGAAACCCTAGCCATGAGAAACCTAATAGCAAGAGCAAGGATGCTGACGTCAACTAAGGATCAAAGCCATCATGTGGTTGTAGCCGTGAGTTCATTCAATGGTAAATCTGTTGTTCCTACTGGGAGTAGCCCTGGCACAGGAGTGCAACATGCTGCTTATTTCATCCGAAGAGTTTGCTCTGTGATGACATAAGCAGCGGTCAGATTGGCAATACGAACATGCATGGAATGCTAATTTATAGATCCAGCACCATTTCACTGGGAGAAAGGAAAACTGGAGGTGATACAGCCTTCTGCAGCAAAGAAGTCTGGATGCTCAGAGATGAATGGGGCGTGAACTTGACGTTTTGGTGTGCATATGTCCCGGTTGGGAATGGCATAGCAGAGTGATGCCATCGCACTGTGAAACGGATCACGGCTAGAATGCACTGCTCCATACCAGAGATGGTCTACTGGTACAACGTGACTCCAAAAGAGGACAAGTCATCTTTGACCTCACTAGCCAATGCTATATACAGGTAGGAGGTCTGAGCGAAAGGAATGGATGTTATGCCATTACTAGCAGGCCTCAAGCATAATCCATACCAAATTGGAGACTATGTGTGGGAGAAGGCACCAGAGAGTTGTTACACCACATGATTTAGCCAGGGTCGAGTAACCATGATAATTAGTTAACAGGCCATCTTGGTGGATGGAATGCCCCGACACGTGAAGAAGCATCAGAAGAAGATTTCGACAGCACAACATCTCCAGAAAGCGGGTCAGAAAGTTTGATACCGGATGAGGAAATAGAGTTGGAAGATGATCATAAGTCAGGAGTAGAAGAAGCGTGTGATCCTGATGAAGTCTACGGTTTTGAAGAGGCCCCACAATTGCGAAGATGCACCTGACAAAGACGACCACCAACGGAATGCTGCCTGTATATCATGAGATTAAGCCGGGGCATTACAACAGTCATGGATTGGTTGGTTGTTTTCAGGTTATTTAATGCCGAATTCAGTGATTTTGAAGAAAAATTTTTTAATAGAATATTTTTTTTTTTTTCAAGTCAGTTGGGACCCTAACAGGTACTACCACTCCAGGTCAAAATGGACTTGGAAGCAATGGCAATTAAAGGGTGGCTCCACACTTCCCAAAGCTCACAAGCTGAGGCCTCACCATCACATATAGTTTAAAGTTCTATCCAGGACCAAGAGTCATGGAAACAAGCGTCTAAGGCTGGTGTGTACGTATTGTAAAAAGTTACCGACACTCGAACTCAAAACCCAACCAATAGGAAACAAAAAAGTAACATATGCAAATTAAGACGCAGCTGAATTTGAGCGAATAAAAACCTGTATTTCTTTCATTGGGAGAACATTCTTTTTGTTGACTTGGAGTCGTTTGAATGTATGGTTAATTTGCATGTCAATGAGAAGAAATACAGATTTTCTACAAACATTGAAACAAGAAAAGAAAAAGGATCGTTGTTTTTGCATCTGCTGAGAACATTGCAAACTGTAGAAAAAACTACTATTTTCTTTGCACAAGCATTTAACAGTATTCGGTAGTTTAAAGGCAACACATTTATATATATATATACATATATTTTATTTTTGAACAAATTTATTGATAGTGGTTGTAGCTAGTTGAGTTTAAAGGCAAACTTAATTTTAACACTTTAGTTTTATTTTACACATTTATATATATACTAGCGGGGGGTACCCGGCGTTGCCCGGGTGTTTATGTTTTTGGGTAAATAAAAAGAAAAATCGTTAGTTATTTAAAAAAAAAAAAAACGAAGCCTTGACGCGCAGTTGGAAAAAAAAGTGTGACATTTAACGGAAGGTGCCCGTTTTTGACAAGTTACTGACGTGAACTTAGAGTGCGGGGCAGTGTTTTATTTGCCGCGAGTCTGTTCGCTTCTTTTTTTATACGAAAAAACATATGCGGCGGTCAAAAATTGTTGAATATTTAACGTTTCAAAATCGGGCAAATTAAATAGAGAGGCAACCACCATTGTTAAGTTGTGGATATTATCATTTAGATGCGATATAAAAAGTTTTAAGAAGTTGTGAGGCGACCGAGAGGTTCGCTGAAAAAAGCCTTTCTTGGACATACACAAAAAGCGAACATACATACACACATTTTCGCTTTTATATATATAGATTTATTTTATTTTTGAACAAAATTATTGATAGTGGTTGTAGCTAGTTGAGTTTTATTTTTGTAAAAGTTTAGCAAGGGAGACTATAGATGAAGACATCCTATGAAAATTGCACTAGAGTAGAGACAGGTTTGCAATGTCTCCTCTGTGGGAAAGAGGTTGCAGGGAAGTGAAAAAGCCGTCACCTACTAGATTTCGAAGCAGGTTTTGAACTCTGTCAAGGCAAGATAGGTCATGCAGAGCAGCTCCTGCCCATATGTAGCAACAGTACTCCATTTTACGACAATGTTTACGGCTCTTATACAGAAAGAGGATTGCATCAGTAGCGATATACCTTCTGGAGCAGTAGAATAATTCAACAATTTTTCCAGCGTTCTTGGCAACAGATTTGATGTATGTGTTTCATTTCAGGTCAGGCGTGAAGGTCATTTTTATGTATGTTACATACTGAAGACCTTACGTCAAAAGAAATTAAGTTAGCTAGAATAATGAATGATACGAGATGCCGTCAATAAGTTTCCAGACATTTTTGTACAGGCATTTAAAATTGTCGCAGACTCTTGAAAATTCAGTATGTTACTGCTATACGTCTTATGGGATGACTGACCAATTTTTATGATTTCAGATTCAAATGAACAGCTACAGCAGGAATTAGAATACATCCTACTAAAGCCTGATTGTCACAGCTGGTGAATTTCAAAAATGCAATCTGGACATGAGGAAACTTTAGAAGAACGATATGCAATAAAATTCTGTTCTGAACTTGGAAAAAATGACACAGAAACGTATGGAATATTTCAGACTGTGCTTGGACCATTTTCCATGAATCGAGCATCAATTTTTAAATGGCATAAGAGATTCAAGGAAGGTAGGGAGTCTGTGAGGGATAACAAGAGGTGTGGGAGGAGTAAGGAAGTCAGAACACCAGAGTTGATTGGCCAAATAAAGAATTTCATCGATAAGGACAGTCGTATCTCTATAGAGACAATAAGTGCACAGTTTGATGTCAATGTGGGGACTGTACACACAATTATTCGTGAGGAACTGAAGATGCAGAAGATTAGCACAAAGTTTGAGAAGACCAGACTATTTGACCAAGATATGCATCAAAACAGTTCCTCAACAGCCCTATCCCTTGCTTCCTTTGATTTTTTTATTATTCCCTAAGCTCAAGAAAAACCTTAGAGGTTGTCGTTATGAGAAAATTGAGGAAATAAAAGAGGGTGGGACTAGGATCATAACATGCTCACACAAGAGAAATTCAATGGAGCCTTCCAGAAGTTGTTAGAACGGTACAAGTGCATTGCAGCCGGAGGAGATTACTTCAAAGAGAACCAGAGTTTTATGTGTGTAATATCGATAAAAGTGCCCATACGAAAAAAGTCTTGAAACTTATTAAAGGCATCTTTTATCACGTTTTTCAAGTTGATTGAAAATAAAACTTTTCCAATCAGTTTGTCTGTGGGAGCCATGCAATAGGTATCGCCAAAAATGCAAGTCTGCCATGGATTGTGTAACAAACTTTGATCATGTAAGTGCGAAATATTACCTTGATGTCTCTGTCCGTGTGAGTCACTCATTTCAGTTGGCGTAAGTGAACTAAATAACTAAATTAGCTAAGATGTTCGTTTCTCTCTCTCTCCTTTATCAATTATTTCCAAAATAAAACCGTTAAGAAAACTCTCAGCAAATGTCTCTTCATGTCTTTTCTGCGTGAAAAGAAGCTATGATGAAAAAAGAAAAAAAAACTCTCAGCAAATGTCTCTTCGTGTCTTTTCTGCGTGAAAAGAAGCTATGATGAAAAAAGAAAAAAAAGACGATAATGTACTTTTTTTTTTGACATAGGCATCACCACTTATCAAGGCCAAGAGGCCACTCAAGGATAAGGGTTAAAGAGTGTACAGTAGACATTGGACAATATAGTAATCATTAGTAATGAAAATTTGGTAAATTTGATAACTTATATAGAACGGCTCATCAAGAACTTATTTATGTTAGACTTGAACACAACCATATTGTAGTCAGCCGGAAAGCAGGAAAACGGAAGACAATTCCACAGGCGTGCAGTTCTAAGAAAGAAGCTTTGTTCATGGAATCTACGTTTAGGTTTAGGCACAGATAAAGAGTGGGGGGAATTATTGATAGTGTGTACAGCTAGACGAGTGTTTCTTGTGAAAGTTTGGCGAGGGGGGACCATAGATTGAAGCTCAGTTGAACACCTTCCATGAAAATAACGATACATCAGAGACAAACTCGCAACATCTCTTCTGTGAGATAGAGGTTGCAGGGAAGAGAAAAGGACATCTACGAGGCTACGAAGTCTATTTTGAACTCTATCAAGGCAGGACAAGTTCTTTCTAGCAGCTCCTGCCCAGATGTGGCAACAATATTCCATCCTTGGACGTACCTGGCTCTTATATAGATAGAGAATAGCATCAGCAGTGAGATATTTACCGGATCGATAGAAAGATCCCACCATTTTTCCAGCGACCTTGGCAACAGATTTGATGTACGTGTTCCATTTAATATCAGGAGTAAAGGTCAAGCCCAGAAGCTTGTCAAAACTTGAGGCCTCCTGAAGACAAGAGCCATTCATTTCAATTGATGCCAGATGTGGATCAGAATGTTGATGATGTAAAGAGAGAAGCTTGGTTTTAGATGCATTAAAAGTAACTAGCCACTCCTTTCCCCATTGTACTATGTGCTCAAGATCAGAGGAGAGAGAATTGGAGAGAACTTGGTCGTTTACTGTCTTAGATGTGCTACCATAAATGGTAGTGTCGTCAGCATAAATGTCTACAAATGATGTAAGGATGTGATTTGGAAGATCATTAATGTAGATCAGGAAAAGAGTTGGGCCCAGTGTGTGGTGAGCAGCCGGATGAAGTGGTATCTTCAGAGTCATTCAATACCTTCAACGCCAGACTAGACAAACATTGGAAGAATCATCCGCTTTGACCGCAAATCTAGAGATGATGTGCATTGAGAGACTGTAATCTCGGATGTATAGGCATGTGTTCCTTTTTTACTCTATATTGTATTGTATTACGTATACACTTATACTCCAAATACATGTTGTTTATTTTATTATTATCTCGGATACATTATTCGGGCAGAGATGGTAAGATACATATATAGAGAGATAGAGACATGTAGTATGTCCAACTGGTGTGGCATTATGGCTAGCTCTTGACTGGTACTAAAATTCGAAAAGTATTGTAATATCATTTTTGGATAGTTTACAATACATTTTAGTATAATGCTAACATTCTCTTAGTAAATCCAACTTTACATATACAGTCAGGAGCAAACGGCAAAATATCTGCAAATCCCGCTCGCATAAAATTAAGCAATGCAGCTAGGTCTGTTTGAGCACACTTTTTCTCTCAACATGCGGTGAATGTGTGAAATCAGCTGCCGGAAGAAGTGGTATTTACAGAGTCACTCAATACCTTCAAAGGCAGAGTAGACAACCATTGAAGCAATCATCCGCTTTGCTTTGACCACAAATCTAGAGATGACGTGTATTGAGAGACTGTAATCTAGGGTGTATAGGCATGTGTTCCTTTTTCACCGTGTATTGTATTATATTGTCTAACGATCCAAGGAAACAACACAACAACAGCAGAGTGCGTTGAAAGGAACATAGGACAAGTAATAACTTGACTCCTTTTTTTTGTAACAACGACATTTACTGTAATCTCTGGTGTATAGGCATGTGTTTCTTCTCACCGTATATTGTATTGTATAAATTCCCCATATATGCAATGACCATCTTGTTCCTATTAACTTGCCCCTCACGAGGGCAGAATTAGACACAAGGTCAGTTTTTAATGTGGAGAAAATCCAGTTCCCAAAAAGGAGCACTCTGGATAGGAACAAAAATAAAAGTTTTCTCAGTCATGAAGGATTTCTCCTCCACTGACCGAGGACAGAAAAGGTGAAGTGCAGCATCTTGTTATTAAAAATGCGCTCACCCTCCTCCGCCTCCCCCACTACACTTCTTGGCAATCATCCTGTAATCATGTCATGACGTCATAGATGATTTTTCCTCTCTATGTTGGATAGACAGTATGCTTTTGTGACATCGTAACCTGTTTTAATGGATGACATCATCATTTTGTGATGTCATAAAGGATCTTCTCACACCTGGTTTACTGGATGACATCATCTAATGTACCTAAAAATCGTTCTTTCTTTCTTTTTTTTTTTTTTTTTTTTTTTACTTTTAATACTTTTTAGTTATGGCTTACAACTTGGCCTTTGGGCCGGGATCAAAGTGTAGTATCTGTTCCGGCAGATGCTGCACTTAAGATAATTTGTACCAGTCAATGGAGGGGAAACCCTCTATACTGGGACAATTATTATTTTTGGTAACCAGAGTGCCCCCTTTTTGCCTACTTTTAGGGGAGCTGGTTTTTACCTCACATTAAAAACGGCCTTGTGCCTAATTTGCTCAGTGGGGGAGCAAATAAATACCATCTGTTCCGGCAGATGCTGCACTTAAGATGGTTTGTACCAGTCAATGGAGGGGAAACCCTCTATACTGGGACAATTATTATTTTTGGTAACCAGAGTGCCCCCTTTTTGCCTACTTTTAGGGGAGCTGGTTTTTACCTCACATTAAAAACGGCCTTGTGCCTAATTTGCTCAGTGGGGGAGCAAATAAATACCATCTGTTCCGGCAGATACTGCAAGCAAAGACCATATGTGGGGGCAACCCCACATATAAGTTATTGGTCAATGTAGGGGCAACCCTTCATACCAATTGTCACTATCCAGCTCCCCTACTCCCCGGGGAGTTGGTCCCCATTTCCTCTTCACTCCTCACATTAAAAATCGGCCTTGTGCCTAATTTGCTCGGCGGGGGAGCAAATAAATACCATCTGTTCCGGCAGATACTGCAAGCAAAGACCATATGTGGGGGCAACCCCACATATAAGTTATTGGTCAATGTAGGGGCAACCCTTCATACCAATTGTCACTATCCAGCTCCCCTACTCCCCGGGGAGTTGGTCCCCATTTCCCCTTCACTCCTCACATTAAAAATCGGCCTTGTGCCTAATTTGCTCGGTGGGGGAGCAAATAAATACCATCTGTTCTTCAGATGCTGCACTTCCATTTCTTGTTCTCTTTTGGTGGAGGATCAGTCCTTCACGACTGAGACAATTTTTTATTTTTGTACCTTTTCTCCACGTTAAAAAACGACCCTGGTGTCTAACTCTGTCCCGTGGGGAGGCATAGTAAATAGGTACAAAAAATAATTGAACAGCTCTTTCAGCATTCCCCAGTAGGGGTGCCTCAAACAATTAGCAAGAAACTAATCCCTTCCATGTGATACCATAATCGCCCCCCCCCCGTCAAGTGCTAAGAAGTGAAAGAAAAAAAAAGGATAGGTGACGAAAGAAAAGGAAGTTGCCAAGATTGCTGGGAAAATGGTTAGATCACTCTACCGCTCCAGTAGGTATATCACTGCTGATGCAGCCTTTTTTTTTTAAATTACATTTTCACCCCAAACAAGGCACATTGCCCCTTCTGTGTAGGGGGCTACTATCAGGGACATAAGCTACTGGGGTGCTATGTAGGGAGATGGGCAGTAAGATGCCAGTTCACGTTACACTTGAACTTCTGCATGTCAGTACAGTTGGGGAAGCAGGGAGCCGGAATGGAATTCCAAAGTCTAGCGGTTCTGGGGAAGAAACTACTGGAGTAGAAAGCTCTCCTACATCTAGGGATCTCCACTGTGTGGGATTTAGTTGCTTGTCGGGTTTGTTGAGGGTATTTATGTCATGGGGGCACAAGTGCTTGCAGTTCGTCAGAGCATTCATCATTAAAATACTTGTAGAACAGGCAGAGGGACGCAACATTTTGTCCGTGGGACAGAGGCTGCAGTTCAAGACCTATCAGGTTGGAGACTCACTTTTGGACCTTGTCTAGGGGCAAGAGACTAGTAGCAGATGCACCAGCACAAATATGATAACAATGCTCCATACATGAGCGAATGGTGGCCTTATAGAGGTACAGGATACTTTCGGACGTTAGTAGCTTTCTAGCACGGTAGAGAGAGCCTACCTCTATCTGTATAAGAGCCAGGTACGCTCTAAAATGGAGTACTGTTGCCACATCTGAGCAGGAGCTACTCACCGCGCCCTACCCAGCCTTGATAGAGTTCAAAATCTGTCTCTGCTCTATCTATATTTTCATGGCAAGTGCTCGACTGAACTCCAATCTTTGGTTTCTCCCCTGCCAAACTTTCACAAAAAATTTCAACTAGCTACAACCACTACGGTTTACCACACACTGTGCCTAAATTTAACACAGATTCCATGAACAAAGTTTCTTTCCCAAAACTGCCTGCCTGTAGAACACTGTTCCACTAGTCTGCTTCCTGGTTAAATACATGGTAGCCGTCAAATCCAATATAAATAAGTTCTTGTTGAGCCGTCCTCATAAATAATCAAATTTGCCCAATTTGCACCATTAATGATTATTACACATAACCTTACATTCATTAATCCTTATCAAGGCCCAAAGGTCATTCAAGGATAAATAGTGACCTTCCAAGTAAAAAAAAAAAGTAGGTTTAGCACGATAGACAAAAGAGAGGTAAGGATAAGATTTAAATTAGGGTGTGACAAACGATGATAGCAAAAGGATATTGAACAATGGATCTGAGATATTTTTAAATTTACAAACAACTGACTGACAAAAAAGTTGGAGTTGGGACTTCGAGGTAGGCAGATCGCCATTCGGAGCTCCCACGAGACAATCAAAGTTCAGACACAGGAAAGCTTTGGAAGATCGAGATGAACTGACAGCACACGACATTGGGGCTGTAGGCTGTCAAGTGAGGTAGCATGTGGTATCACACTCCAGAAGAGAAAGTAATGCTTGGGAAGCTTACATTTCTGGATTTTTAAGATGAAGATTGGTTATCTATATATTAATACGATAGTGTGTGTTATTTTCTGTGTTGTATTATTGGCTTCCATAAATAGGGATACATATTAAAAGATGACAGGGACATATGGGACATATATAACGATGGTGAGGAAGTCATTTATACAGTTCTTATATTTCTTGGGGACTTCGTATTAACAGTTCTTAGATCACTGATAGAATGAGAATGACATTTATATATATTGCATCATGATGACGACGACTGCGACAATTCTTTGCTGTTTCATTGATACAGTCTGTGAGATATCTGAAACAACAGTTCTTATATAGAGAGGAGGAGGAGGAGGATACTTGGAAGGGTTTACACAAGAGTTTGTTACAAGATGATAAACACGATTACCTTTTGTTCGTGATGAAGGATGTGACACAAGACACAACAAAACGATGATTTCTTTATTCATATGATCGGCCGATCGATTACGTCAGCAATTCAGCTTGTATCTACATGGTTAATCTTCTACCCTTCGCCTCTAAGGGACTCTCCTCTCCAACTGACTATGTCAACTCTTGGCTGATCAACTGACTCTCTGATTGACTCTCTCTGGTTAACCGACTAAAGTCCGAACCCATAGAATCCTATATGGAGAAATGTCCTTCTTCTATGACGTCAAAAGTGTGTTTTCTAAACGTGACTAATTTCACGTGGCTTTTCGTATGTTTGTCCAAACACACTTTTGGCAAACAAAAGAATCCTGAATTCTAATCTAACCTATTTTTTAACAATATATTTTTTAATTTGCATTGTCCATTCTTTTAACTGACATTTTAATATTTGGATTTCTAAAAGAATCGGACAATCGACTTAATTTCTAACATTAAATTTCTTAACCTTGCCTACAGGGTTCGATTCTAGGCTTATCCCAATCTCATTTTCACTTATCTAATATTCTTCTTATTTACATAGAAAGGAGATAGACCTTTTCCATGTAACATGTGTCATCCGGGTCGTTTAATTGTTATGTACTTCCATTTTGTGTCATAAATAATTTTATCAAGAATTCTTCATAAGTTTTGGTTTCGGTTATGGCTGAAGGAATTCAAGTTTATATATATATATATATATATATATATATATATATATATATATATATATATATATGTTTTTTCATAAGTTTTTATTTTGGTTTCAATTTAAACTAATGAACCCAAGTCATATGGATATATTTTTTTTATTTTTGAAATTGCAACTTTATAACATATAAAAATCGATAGAACATTATCTCTATAATAATATATACGAAATCTGAAAGAATTAAAATATATTTAAGCATACTTTACGACTGGGCTTTGCTGAGCGTTCGTGCAAGCTTAGATAAACACTTTTGCAGTTTTAACAAAAGAGCTACATTAATATCAGAGCGTCTCCATTTACACTGAACATCTACAGAATGCCAACATCAATATATTGCATATGAATAAGTCCCCTGTGGAATTTCCACAGGTCCCGCTAGTTTGTATTATTTGGACTTATCCTGAGTGCCATCTGCGCAATGTTTCAATTGATATAACCTCTTATCTTCTTCAGGACGAACTCGGGAATCTACATGGACATGTGGCACAGTGGTTAGAGTACTTAGACATAAAAAAAAGAAATTCAATTGTAAAGTGATATTCTCCTGAAGACTGAAGGTTCAATACTCAGTGTAGGCAACCAAAAAAAATACACTTGCAAATTACTCAGGACCTCTATCTGGTCAAAGCTGATGGAATGAGAACATGCTACCTCGTGACTAAATAAAGGGTTCCATTCAATATTCTGTGCAGATTTCCAAGTTCGACAAAAACATTCTGAAGTTCGACAAGTTACACCTGAGGAAGATCGGAAGTTACATCTACCAAAACTTTCAGGAAAAACACTCGTCTAACTGAAACCATTATCAATAATTTCTCCCAATCTTTATTTGTGCCTAAACCTAGACGTAGATTCCATGAACAAAGTTTCTTTCTTAGAACTCTTCTGTTTGCCTACTTTCCAGCTGACTTTATTTATTTTTCTACCTGAAGATGATTCAATGAAGAATCGAAAGTGTTAGTGATGTATATTAAACATTCGTTTTTTTTTTTAAATATTTTTATTTTTATTTTAACACAAAAATGATTATTAAAAAAGAATTTTCAATAAAAAAAAAAAAGGTATAATGAAACAGTTGATTTTTTTTTTTTTTTACATGCTTCCCCACGAGGGCAGAGTTAGACAAGTTCGGTTTTTAATGTGGAGGAAAACCAGCTCCTCAAAGAGGGCCACTCTGGTTAGTAACAAAAAAAAAAAAAAATGTATCAGTCAAGAAGGATTTCTCTATTAACCGAGAACAAAAAATTATAGTGTAGCATCAGAACAGATACTACACTTTGAGTTATATATTTTTTATTCACTTTGGAAGTTTACAACTAAAACAGAAATAAACAAAAAAAATTAGGCACAAGCCCCTCAAAAATTGGGGACGGGGTGTCTATGGTCATCCTCGTCACTGAACCTTTGCTAGTCTATGCTTGATCCTAGCTAAAGTTCTCATTCACCACAATACCTCAAGCACACCGGGGAGGAAGCGGGGGGGGGGAGGAGGGAGGGAGGGAGGGGGGGGTCATCCTACCTTAAGATTCCCAAATCATATTGTGTGTGTGTTTTTTTATTTATTTAATTTTTACACTTAGATCTTGGCCCAAAAGCCAAGATCTAAGTGTAAAAATTAAATAAATTTTCTTTCTTGGCCCAAATTTTGGGCCAAGAAAGAAAATTGGCAACTATTTTGTTTTATGTTATGTTTAACAATGTTTGTTTAAATATTAGGTTGGTGCAAAAATAATGTTTTTTTGACGTTCAACTTCAAAGGATCATAACTCTTTTCATAATAAACTTTATTAATCGAAATAAGAACCATTAGAATCGACAAATTTTTGCCAACGAGAAACAAGTTTATTTATCTTATTAGCATAGAAATCCGGAGTTGTGGAAGTGATGAAGTTATTGGAGGCCGATTTGACATCATCTCGGCTTTTAAAGCATTTTTTGCGCAGGAAGTTGTCGAGATACTTGAAAAAGTGATAATCGGTGAGCGAGAGGTTTTGTGAGGATTGGCTTCAATTAAGGCTTTTAAATGTTTGCTATCAACCGCAGTCAGTCGGCCGGACGCCACCGTCTTCATTTTTGAGGTTCTCCTCACCATTGCAAAATTTCTTGAACCACCGTTGTGCCATACGTTTGTTAGTAGTTCCTGCGTTAAACACATCATTGATATCACGAGCTGTCTCAGCAGCTTGTCTGCCTAATTTGAACTGGAATAAGAAAATCGTGCAGATTTGAATTTTGTCCTCCATGTTGTCGAAAAGCCTGCAAAAAAATTGAATGAAAGATTGAGAACAGTAACGAATAGAGTGAAAACGAGCTTCAAAATGATATAACACAGCTATATCAATAGCAATGAATTAATTTAGGAATCTATAAATATAAAAGCGAAAATGTGTGTATGTATGTGTGTATGTTTGGTTTTTGTGTATGTCCGAGAAAGGCTTCTTTCCGAGAAGCGATCAGTCGACTCACTTCTTTTTATATCACGTCTAAATGATGATATCTACAAGTTAACGAGGGTCGCCTATCTATTTAATTTGCTCGACTTTGAAAAGATAAATATTCAACATTTTTCGCTCGCCGCATGTGGATTAGGCTTTTTCGTATAATAAAAGCGGAACCTAATTCTGATGGTATTTTTCCGGTCGGTCGCGATGGCCAAAAATGTCCAAAAGCAATCAGCTTTGATCAATGTGGAGTTTCACCTTATATCAGACAAGTGCTATACAATTTGGACAATCCCCTTATCATGGGGAGCTGGTTTTCCCCCAACATCTTGGGGAAACAAAAAAAAATAAAAAATAAAAATAAAAGCGTTCATGCAGTAAATAAAATACTACCCCGTTGACCTCATTAAGTCATTAAAACGGGCATCTGCCAATTCTAAATAGTCAAATAAATTAAAACGTGTTTCCATTAGTATTTTGTGGTGGCCCAGTGGTTAACGTCGCACGTTATTTTTTACACTTTAATTTCCAACTTTGCCTCGAGGGTTCGGGTTCGATCCTTCATACTTACCTACCAAAACTTTTTTTTTTTTATTTTAACCCCCCCCCTCCCCCGACACAAACACCCGGGTGACCACACACACCTCCAAACACCCAGGCAATGCCGAGTACCCCCCCGCTAGTTATATATAAAAGTAACATATGTGAGAAAATGATATCATTTTTGCACCAACCTAATAGAAGAAGACTACTTAAATACACATGATAGATAGATAGATAGATAGATAGATAGATAGATAGATAGATAAGCCTGGGAAGGTAAATCTCGTAAAACTATATAGAATCTCTCTCTCTCTCTCTCTCTCTCTCTCTCTCTCTCTCTCTTTTCCTCCTCTTCTCCTCCCACTACTTCTTTTATTAATCACCCTTTAATTATGTCATGACGTCATAAAGGGTTTTTCCTGTCTCTCTCTGTTGTACCTATTTACTATGCCTCCCCACGGGACAGAGTTAGACACCAGGGTCGTTTTTTAACGTGGAGAAAAGGTACAAAAATAAAAATTGCCTCAGTCGTGAAGGATTTCTCCTCCACTGAAAGAGAACGAGAGATGGAAGTGTTGCATCTGAAGAACAGATACTACACTTTGATCTATGTTGTAAAGGATGATATTGTTGTTGTGGCCTTCAGTTTTTTCTCTGTCAGTGGACGAGAAATCCTTCACGACTGAGACAATTTTTATTCTTGTTCCTTTTCTCCACGTTAAAAAAAAACGACCCTGGTGTTTAACTCTGTCCCGTGGGAAGACATTGTAAACTCTGAAGGAAGACAGATTTTTTTTTTTTTTTACATCCACTCATCAAGGCATAGAGGCCACTCAAGGACAAGGGTTAAAGTGTGTACAGCAGTCAATTGGACAATATAATAATCGTTAGTAATGGAAATTTGGTAAATTTTTTAACTTATATGGAACGGCTCATCAAGAACTTGTTTACGTTAGACTTGAAGACAATCATATTGTAGTCAGCTGGAAAGCAGGAAAAAGGAAGAGAGTTCCACAGGCGTGCAGTTCTAAGAAAACAGCTTTGTTCATGGAATCTACATTTAGGTTTAGACGCAGATAACGAGTGGGAGGAATTATTGATAGTGTTTTCAGCTAGATGAGTGTTTTTTGTGAAAGTTTGGCAAGGGGAGACCATAGACTGAAGCTCAGTCGAACACTTTCCATGAAAATAACGATACATCAGAGACAAACTCGCAACATCTCTTCTGTGAGTTAGAGGTTATGGGCAAGAAACCAAACAGAATATACAGAGAACAATACTCGTAGCACTTAACGCCAAGAGAGTCAGTACATCTTGGTTTATTTATACAAATCCTTTTATTTATGAAGCTCAGTGTATGTTAAATTCAACAGATCATATACAAATGGATGACAAAACAACTATATTCCAAATTCTAAGATTTTATTCATCTTTACATTTATTTATTTCAGCATGTCAAAATTTCCAAATTTTTTGCAGCACCTATATCGTAACGCAGAAACAATCATAATGTGATCATGCCCAATTTTTTTCTTTTTTTTTAAAGTTAAAAAATTCAATTTTTATGATGTGTCAATGTGGAAAAATTCAGTATTGACATAATAAGTGATTGTTTCTGCGTTACGAAACAGGTGCTGTAAAATATTTGGAAAGTTTGATGTGCTAAAATAAATAAATGGTAAAATTAATAAAATCTTAGAATTTAGAATATATTTGTTTTGTCATATATATATATATATATATATATATATATATATATATATATATATATAAAAATTCTCCAAGTTCCATAGATTAGGTTTTCTCAGTTGATCATTTATTACTTTTCAAAAGGTATCCATTACAATATTTTTTCGTATTGCAACTAACAAGTCTGCAAAATTATGTTATTGCTGCATATTTAGTCACGTACTCGTCAGATGCTTACCTTAAAAAACTTATAAGGACACCATTTTGGATAACTTACCTGGTTCATGTAACTGACACACTGCTGTTCCTTCTCATTTATTGTAAGTAATAAATGACCAACTAAGAAAACCTGATATCTTGAACTTGAATAATTATCATATTAGATTAGCAGGGATACTTAGCGTTGCCCGGGTGTTTGGAGGTGTAAAAGAAAAAAAAAAGTGTTAGTAGTCAGCCAGGCTCGAACCCGTGATGCGGTGACGCAAAGGCGGAAAAGAAAGTGAAAGAAAACGTGACATCTTACCACTACGCTACGAGACCATAGGAAGTGAAAAGCGTTCAAATTTAGCAATGTTAATCAAAAAGTTGACTTGCTAAGTGAATGCAGAAATGAACATTGGCTGAAGGCCAGTTCAGCTTTCCACTGTTTCATTTATTTGTTTCCCCACGATGTTGGGGAAACCAAGCTCCCCCAAAAAAAGGGGAACTCTCAAATGCATAGCAATTGTCTGATATGAAGGGTATTCGCCACGGTGATCAAAGCTGATTGCCTTCAAGACATGCTGGCCATGAAGGGCAGCGAGTTGATTTGATTAGATTCAATTCCACTTTATTTATACAAAAAAGACAAACACTGTAAACCAGGATTTTTTTGTTCGCAAATTGTAGATATTATGATTATATATATATATATATATATATATATATATATATATATATATATATATATTAAGTGCTCAAATCGTAGATATTATGATTTAAGGAGTATATAAAAAGTTCTAAAAAAATAGTATCCCCCCCTTTTGCTGGATATATAAAAAATATGCACAGCTGTTTCGTCTTTTATATATATATATATATATATATATATATATATATATATATATATATATACATATATATATATATATATATATATATATATATATATATATATATATATATAGAGAGAGAGAGAGAGAGAGAGAGAGAGAGAGAGAGATTATATATGCTCTGAAACCCAATAAAAAGGTATTTATTGAGCTTTTTTCACAATTTATATAGAAAAAGGATCTTTTTCAACATAAAAAAAACATTGAGAAAGACTTTTTAATCCATTACAATTAGTACATACAGAGTATGTTTCAAGTTAATAATTTTTCTCTCTCTCTCTCACTCTCTCTCTATTATATATATATATAGAATTATATGTAATTATACTGAGTTCGTGAAATTCAGTAAATTTTCATATACCAATGAATTTTAAGCCAAAAATGGTTGACTTAAAGAGTAAGCTACAAAATTATCAAATTTTATAATTGAGCATTAATATACTGTGTAAGCAAAAACAAGACTTCAAAACAAGGTGTTGGTGGCAACAAAAAGTGTATTTCAATTTACGTTACAATTGTTTCCATGTCCAGTTCGACAATTTCAAGCATTATGTCGTTTGAAAATTTTCAAAACTAGCATTTCTTCAGACTTTATGAATAAGCACACTTTTTGGCAATGGAGCATTTTTGAAGAGAAGGAAGGAAGGGGAAACCCCTAGATGGAAAGGCATGCGAGAAACATCTACCTTTGTTGTGGTTACGGAAAATCCCATTTAAATATTAATATATCACCTAATTTTCGTATCCTTATTTAAGACAAGAGTCATGACAAGTTGCTACAGAGAGCCCTAAGCCATTTAAAAAATCTTTTTAAACATATATCCCATTCGTTGGGTTCCTAAATTAGATCTTGTTATTTCTTTGTTACCCAATACTTAATTTAAAAAATTTTTGTTTCGATATTTATGGCCGTAACAGCCTTGTAAAAATGTTACGGTTGGTTTTAGTTTCGTATTAGTGGCAGTATATATATATATATATATATATATAGTAGAACTCCGGGATACATTTTTTTTCAGGCTACAATGTGGAATACAAGGTTTTTTCGGCCACTGGTTACGGTATTTGCGCCGCCTTACAGTGTTATTTATAACGTTATTTGATTATATACATGTGTATTATATACTGTAATGTATTTTGGTACTAATTTTTAATATGTACCGTATAAAATTTGGCTTAAACCCCGCCATACAGCGATTTCACCTTACAATCCCAACCTTGGAATGGATTAATGCCATATCCCAGGGTTCTGTGTATTTATACATTAGTGGCCTGGCAAGGCCACAGGGGAAACAACAGAAGCAGTAAAACTAAAGCTGGCCTCCCCTCCATCAAGGTTAGACTAAAACTTGCTGATATGGTTTTCATACATAAAGTAAATTTTACAGTGTATAGAGATTATTTGGTACTGGAGATATTCATAATTGTACCCTTTTTCAAAAAGAGGGGAGATATAACATATGAGAAATATTTGGAATCAAGTCTCCCTTTGCTGTTATTTCAGATCATTTGAAACCATAGCAGTAAGTTTTAGTCTTCCGTCCATCAAAGCCAGAGGTTTTAGGGAGGGATATATATTTATATGAGGTTAATGTAGTCTGCTTGAAACATTATTTAGTGTGTATATAAAAGAAATTTAAATTTATAGAAGGAAGTAGAGGGCAGAGGTTTAATGGATAGGTACCAACAGATATGGATATAATTAATCATGCGACGTGTTGTCTCCATAGATAAAGAAAGCGAATATAAAATAAACAAGCAGTGCATGCGTGGTCCCCCTCTGGTGCTGCATGTGAGATGACGCCACAAAAAATAGTGAAGAAATGATGAATGTGAGAAGTGTTAAGGACCAACGTTGTCTTCACATTTTCGCCAAGTTTCAGAAAAATCTAATAGATGGGTCAAAAGTTATGGAGTAAAAAGTGTTATTTTTTGCAATTTTTGGGCATTTGTAATCCCTTTGAAGCTCCTGAGAATGCAGAATCCCAGTGAAAATCGACAAATGATGCAGTTTCACGCCTTAAGACGTATGATTGATTGATTGATTGGTTTTACGGCATATCAACCTATGTGGTCATTTAATGCCGGAGTCCTTTTTTTTTTTTTTTTTTAACTTTTTTTATTGAGGGGGGGGGGACTTTTTCAGCCTTTCCTCCCTTTTTTATAAAATTGAACTAAGAAATTAAATGTTGTATTTAAACATGGATGTGTATATTTGGGTGACTTTAAATTTCCTTAAATTTTCTTATATAAATTTACTTTCCTTAGGTATGCTAGAATATTTGTTGAGTTGACCTTTTCAAAAAGGTCCTCCATATTGCTTTCTGTAACACAACAAGCTATGTGTGCGTGGTCTCCCTTTGGTGCTGCATGTGAGATGACGCCACAAAAAATAGTGAAGAAATGATGTGAGAAATGTGAAAGGCCAACATTTCCTTCACATTTTCACCAAGTTTCAGAAATATCTAATGGATGGTGCAAGAGTTATGGGGTAAAAAGTGTCATTTTTTGCAATTTTGGGGCATTTGTAACCCCCTTTTGAGCTCCTGGGAATGCTGAATCATTTGAATTCATGCACCATGGAAAACCACTATATAGACATAAATATCAAGTTTTTGAGTAACATGAAAAAAGAGCTCTAAAAAGGCATTTTTTTTTTAGACTTAAAAGTCCCAGAGGGAGGCGAACCAGAATTTTGCAATATTTTATATTAAGAACAATAGCCTCCACATTTAGGCCAAGTTTCAGGAAAATCTAATGGATGGATCAACCGCTATGGGGCATTTTTTTTTACCCCTTTTAAGACCCTAGATATGCCAAATCCCAGTGTGAATGGAAAATGGTGCAGTTTTAGACCTTAACACATGTATATTCGAGTTGACCACCGTGAAAAACCACTATATAGACATATCAAGTTTTTGTTGAGAAATATGAAAAAGAGCCACAAAAAGGGGCGTTTTTAACACTATAAGTCCCTGGGGACGCAAACCAGAATTTTGCCAGGGTCACCCATACTGGATTTATATTAAGAACAATGGGCTCCATATTTTGGCCAAGTTTCAGAAAAAATGGATGGATCAAAAGTTATGGGGCAAAACGTGTCATTTTTGGCCATTTTTTACCTCTTTTTGGCCTCTGGGGACACAATAAGAATATTTGCAAAAAAATTTTTTTTCACCTGCACATCTATTTAATGAAATACAATTTGTGGCAAAATTTCAGGAAAAACTAATGGACGGTTATCTGGCAATCGTCCGGACTAACGGAAGCACGGATGTCACTGAAAACATAAATTGGGGATCAAAAATAAATAACAATTTTAATTATACAAATAATATTTAAAATTTAAAAATAAATTAAATTAAACAGAATATTAACACTAACTCTACATGATTAAATTTAAAGAATAACAATGGATTCCACAAACAGATTTGAATCAAATCAGTTGCAATTACCCTGAAAGTGAAGCCGCATTTAGCAGAAATACAATATATAAACACTTATTTAAAAAACATTAAATAAATACATAAATAAAATCAATAAATAAAATACAAAAGAAGCACTTTAAATATTCAAAATTAAACACTTATATAATAAACATAAATAAATATGAATAAAGTTAATTATACACAGAATAAAATAAATAAATAATAATAAAATAAATAATACATAAATAATAATAAGTAAATAAAAATAAATAATAATAAATAAATAATAAATAAAATAAATAATAAATAAATAATAATAAATAAAATA
The DNA here is from genome assembly GCF_053919585.1 of Euprymna scolopes. Classification (NCBI taxonomy): domain Eukaryota; kingdom Metazoa; phylum Mollusca; class Cephalopoda; order Sepiida; family Sepiolidae; genus Euprymna; species Euprymna scolopes. The sequence continues at coordinate 10,637,768 of NC_136522.1, forward strand.
ATAAATAAATAATAAAATAATAAATAATAATAAATAAATAAATAATAAAATAAATAATAATAAATAAATAATAAATAAAATAAATAATAATAAATAAATAATAATAAATAAATAAAATAAAATAAAATCAATAAATAAAATACCAAAAAACACTTTAAATCCTCAAAATGCCACCATTTGTTTTTTTTTATGCATTTCAGATGCATCAACAAACAACAATCTACATTCTCTTGCCTCCGTTCAGTCTCAAAAGACAAAGGATACCCTATGTACGAGCAGCTGTGTGTGTAATTGCGAGGCAAGAGTTGCGCAATTTCCAACCACACATTCTCCTGTATCAGCACTGTTTGAGTGCCGTGGCAAAGAGAAATCTAGAAGCAATACTGAGATAAGCAGAGAGCACATACAGCACTTGGAAGTCTCAAATGGTCACCCATTTGGTACTGATCAGGTTCAACATTGCTTAACTTCAGTGAATCATTTGCTGTAGATTACTTGGAAACTATTAGTTTCCGGAGATTTTCAGTGCCATATTTGGATTCTTTAAATAAAAGTAGACTTATATGTCAAATTTCATTGCCTGATCTTGCGTCTTAATAAAGATACAGCATTTTTATTTTAAAAAGTGGTGCAAAAAATGTGAAGAAACGCATATCGGCACAAATCAGAAGGAAAGTGTGCTTATTCAGATTGGCACTTATGGCAGAAATCTAAAAGGTAAAGGAAATACAGAAAAGTTTGTATGATGTATATATACCAACCACGGAACGAAGATGAAACATTCCAAAAATCACATAATTTGATTAGATAGTTTTTTTTGTTTTTTTTTTTTTTCAAGAAAATCAAATTTTACTCAATAAGCAGGGAAAAAGATGCTGCGATAGTAAAATCAAGGGCAGACAACCGATTTTCATTTCAATTTTTTTTTTTTTTTTTGTTTTTGATAATGTCGGAAAGTTAAAACCAAACAATAATTTATTAACATAACATGTACATTTTTAATTTTTTCAGAAAATAAAATTTTCAATTAATGAAAACATTATTTTATAAAGGTCATTTTATATAAGTTAAAAACAAAATTTGAAGAATATTAAAATGGCTTCCACCTTCACTTATCAGTAAAAAACGGGAAATTCGTTTTTTGAAAATAAAATAAAAATTACTTGACCAATTTTTGTGATTTTTGGAATATACCATATTCATTCCATAACAAGTAAATACATGATGAAAGTTTTACTTCATTTTTGTTTTTCGCCATCAGTGCCAAACCTATCCAAATGTGTGAGGCGCAAAAATATTCATTAATTTATTTATTGCGGACTATTATTCTCATCTTTATTAGTTGTTGTTTCACAACGTTTCGGCCAACTATTCCTCAGGCCTTTGTCAGGTGGCGTGATGAAAACAACTATGGATGGCAGTGATTGCTGAGAATGCAGCTAGGAGATTCAAAGTTCCTATCCGTTACGGTTACCACCTGACGAAGGCCTAAGGAATAGTTGGCCGAAACGTTGTGAAACAACAACTAATAAAGTTGAGAATGATAGTCCACAATAAATAAATTAATATAAATAATACTCATCTCAATAATGAATTCCAATTAATAAATAAACGTGGATTTATAAGATCAAAAAATCCAACCTTGATCGCCCTTCGGGGCCCATGGCGCAGTTGATAAAGACGTTGAATCTCTACGGTTCCAGATGAGAATTATCTGAAGATAGCGGTTTCAATCTTACCCAAAGCCGGCCAGAGGCTTACTTGGTCAAAAAACGTGGTGCGACGAAAACAACAGTGATTGCTGAGAATGCTGTTAGGAGATTCAAATAATGAAAAGAATATGCTGTTGTCAAAGCCCTAATGACATACAATGGGACAGTCTGATCACTGATTCGGCGATATCTGCTGTTGTCATCGTTGGTTGAGGCTAAGCACACACACTAAAAAAATTTGAGACATTATTCTGGTTATTTTCTATCTAAATTAATTTCACAAGTTTTATCTAATTTAACTGTGAGTTATTTTTAAAAAATATCGAATCCTGATAGCTTTGTTTATGTCATTTTAACAGTGAATGTATAATTACCAGAAAACGCTTGATCCTTAAACAAAAGTAATATTAAATGAATAGTACCTATTTACAATGCCTCCCCACGGGACAGAGTTAGACACCAGGGTCATTTTTTAACGTGGAGAAAAGATACAAAAATAAAAAATTGTCTCAGTCGTGAAGGACTGTTCCTCCACCGAAAAAGAACAAGAAATGGAAGTGCAGCATCTGAAGAACAGATACTACACTTTGATCTTGGCCAAAAGGCTAAATGAATAGCAGCAGAAGAAACTCTTTCTTACTATTCAAGTTTATCGTCTTATATTCCTTTTAATAAGAGGCTCAACACTCTCTGGCTATCCTTATGCTAAGTCTCAAGTGATTACAGTTATGGGGATTGACAGTGTGTAACAGATCCGCTGATGCTGAGTTAGCAGCAGCAGCAGTCAACATATGCGATATGGCAATGTAGATAAAAGCAATACGTGTTCAGAGAAGTAGGTATTCGAGATGTGTTCGAGACACGAGAGAGTGGAAATAGATGCGTTACATACGTGAGCCATCGGCGACAGGGAAAGACATGTCCTAAACGTGGCCTGACGAAGATAGAGTACCACATATTCAACACGGCAGAGTCTTGTTAAGCACATTGGAATACGAGACGACTTTTGAACAAAAGACAAGGCGTTATTCTGGAAGTACCTGTAAATAAATGTCTGTTGTTTCAATTGAAAAAAAGTGAGTCTAATTCTTTCCTTGTCTTTTTTTTCTTATGACTGTCTGCGTACAACATGTGGGTCCTGTCTGTTACCATATTAATGTAGTCATTACATTCTATTTGTCACTGTTTATGGTTTTGCCTGATGGTTTCTTAACATGTCCTTCGAGAGCGCCTGGCTTTAATTTTGCTATCAAGTGCTGATATACCCTTTGCTTCTTTCAACGTGCCCGAACCACGGTTTGCTTTTATTATGACGTCAAGTTTTCACTAAATGAATAGGAGCAGAAAAAGATCTTTCTTACTATTCAGGTTTAGCATCTATGTTCCTTTTAACAAGAGGCTTGACGCTACCTGGCTATTCTTATGCTAAGTCTCAAGTGATTACAGTTATGGCGTTGACTGTGTGCAACAGATCCACTGATGCTGGGTAAGCAGCAGCAGCCGCCGCCATATGCAACGTATGCGCGACGTGGAAATGTAAATAAAAGCAACACATGTTCAGAGAACCATAAGATGTCGGCTGATGGTCTACTTGTGTTGATTGTTTGATGTTCTGCACAACAACTTTGTCCAGCACCTCTCACCCTAAAACTGAAACTTTTAAATAAAATAAAATGGCAGTTCAATCAAAAATTACGATTTAGCCAGGCATAAACTCTACGGCAAAATTTATCTTTAGTTGACCTTCGACAGCTAAATATCTTCCTTTACTAGCCAAATAAGAAACAAATGTAAAATTTGAATATTTATACATCTCAAATAGAGATCAAATGTTACTCGCAGGAAGGAGGCCCTTGATTTTTCAGAACTGAAGTAAAAAAAAAAAACAATCATGGCAAATGCTCGTCTGAGCTCCAATCTATGGTTTCCTCCTCACCAAACTTTCATGAGAAACACTCGTCTAGCTGAAAGCATTCTCAATAATCTCCTCCACTCTTTATCTGTGCCTAAACCTAAACGTAGATTCCATGAACAAAGTTTCTTTCTTAGAAATGCATGCCTGTGGAACTGTCTTCCGTTTGCCTGCTTTCCAGTTGACTACAATACGGTCGTCTTCAAGTCCAACTTATTCTTGATAAGCCATTCCCCTTAAGTAATCCAATTTACCAAATTTCCACTACTAACGATTACTACGATATTGTCCCATTGACTACTGTACACTCTTTAACACTTATCCTCGAGTGGCCTCTGGGCCTTGATTAGTGGTGACTCCTACGTAAAAAAATTAAAAAAAAAAAAAAAAAGAAAAAGATATACACAAAAATAAGCAGAGGTATATTCATTGTTTATTCATTTACAAGGTCGAACTATAAAATTGTCGCCCTAAATAAAATAACACTACAGCTTAATTTTAAAACTTTTATTGAAAAAAAAAATCAATTCTGGGAACTTTATTGTAGCTGATGGCATCCAATTCATTTTTTCCCACAGTGCTGAACTCGTTCAGTTTTCAGCTGTACTCATGCAAAAAATCATCAAATTCGTTCCGGGTAGAGCTGAACAAAGACTTTTAGAATCAACACTCATTTTAAATACCAACACCATCAGGCAGAGAAAAGGATTCTACAATTTAGTCCCCATTATAAGAAATATAATAAAGAGCAAAATATGAATGTAGATCCTGGGTATCTATTCTATATATCTTTACTCTGAGTAAACCCAGACAGAAAATCAGGAGTGGGGCCCCTCAGGCGGTTGGCCAGCGCACTGCCCATCCCTCCGGCAGCTCCTGCATCCGGATAGGTCTCCAGCTGTCTCGACTCTGCCCTGCCGCTGGGCAAGGCTTATTTCGGAAGAGAGAGTGAGGTTGGTCTTGCGCAAGCCTCCTTCACTTAAATCTCCTTCCAGCGCTAGTCATTGACAAATACAAAAGTCCTGTGGTGATGGGCGAGCAGCGGTGGTAGCAGGTGCGGAATCACTGGAAGCTTCGCCCGGATTGGACTGATCAGCCACCTTCGGACACACAACTAGTTGTCTATGGTCATAATCGACTCCGATTGACGAACACACATTCTATATATCCTTAACTGTTTCTCCTTAGATAAATTTGAAAAAATTAATAAGGTATTAACTAACAAATATAAATAAAAATATGTTAAACGTAAAAATAACATTTTAAAAAAAAGTTCAGTAAACATGCATGCATATATCTAACGTCTGGATATATATATATAAGTAAATGGTAGTTTGCTTGAAGCATTGTTGGTAAAGGACTTTTTTAAACCTCCATATATATACATATTTTTATAACTTTCTACCTATGTATTGAGCACTGTTGAAGTAAATACTGAAAATTTATGCATAAAATTATATTTTCGTATATTAATTTATATGATTAAATAAAGTAGTAATATATATATATATATATATGTACAGAGAGAGAGTGAGAGAATAATACACTCCCCATTATATGCACGTTTGTAAATTCTTTTCCAGAATACGAAGGAACGTTCCTACCCTCTTCACTTGCATATGGTCTGTAACCTATTTCCTCAGTATTTTTTTTAACCAAATCCTGATGATGTCCTCTGAAATTGTTTTGTAAGGGAGGGATAGCAAAAAAAGTCATTCCTTCATTTTCTCTCCTACTGCAACTACAACAATGACGTCATGTTTGACCTAGAAATCGCTGACTTTAGTTTAAACCACCTGCAGTTTTTTTAAACGTTTAATTTTGTCACTTCTCTGTCACTTTGGTGTCGGGGTCACCTACCAGACTGTTTTTTCCACCTTAGCCTTGAGGCTTCAGGTTCGAGCCTACCTCCCTACCAAAACCTTTTTTTTTCTTTTACACCTCCAAACACCCGGGCAACGTTTTTTTTTTTAATTTAAACAGGATTATTACTTCGCTTATTCTTTAGTTTACCCCCTCCCCTACACACACACCTCCAAAGACGCGGTCATCAGCATTATCTTAAGATTGCAGGTTCGATCTGACAGGGTTATTTATACCATGTTTTTCTGTTTGTCGCTTTTTTTTTTTGTTTTTCCGATTTTTTTTTCTTTCCTTTTTTAAGTTCATTCGCTGTTTTTTGTTTTGGTTTTTCCGATTTTTTTTACCTCCCCTTACACACACAACTCCAAACACCCAGGCAACGCTGGGCACCCCCAGTTATAATATAAATCTCACCTGTCTGTTTAAATGTATATCATACTGTATATCGATACTCTATGGCTGACTGAGCTTCCGTACATTCAGATCTGACCTACCTCTGCATTCCATGTTTAAAAAGGATGTGTCCTCTATAGTATCAGACCTGACCGAATTGTTAATTGTAGGCATAGACCAATTCATACCATCTAAAAAAATTCCAACAAAAACCTAACAGCCAGCCATGGTTCTCCCCAGAATGTGCTGCTGCCATCGCACACAGAAATCACTTTTTCCATAGCTACCAACGTAATAGACATACTGAGACTAAAGCTGCTTTCAGGACTGCCAGCAACCACTGTAAAAGAGTAATAAAAAATGCAAGAGAGTTATATGCTCAGTCTGTTAAATCCAAAGTAGCTGAGCAGCGGCTTGGTTCCCACCAGTTTTGGCAAATAGCAAATAGGATCCTGAACAAAAGTGTGCATTCTATCCCAACCATCAATGGAACTGAGGTCATCTCATCAGACAAGGCCAAATTATTTGCCAAGAACTTTGCAGATAATTCTACCCTATGCGATGAAGGTCATCAACTCCCCGTATTTCCTCCTATAACAGACAACATGCTATGCAACATACAAATATCTGTGCGTGAGGTCGCCAAGCTAATCAAGAACCTTGATTCCAGTAAAGCAACTGGCCCTGACGGCATCCCAATTATAGTGTTGAAAAAGCTTCAACCAGAACTTGCCTCCATACTTACAAAACTGTTTAAGCATTGTCTTAAAGAGAAGTGCTTCCAAACACCCTGGAAAATCTCATCAGTATGCCCTGTATTTAAGAATTCAGGTGATAAGTCATCTCCCTCTCAGTAAAGACCAATAAGTCTCCTGTGTGTCATGAGTAAGCTGCTGGAATTCATATTAAATAGAGAAATAGTAAACCACCTCAGCAGAAATAACCTTCTTACTGACATGCAATATGGTTTCTGTTCTGCTAGATCTACAGCAGATGTGCTAACGGTTATATCTTGTAGGATTAGTGAATCTCTCAATAAAGGGTTCCTTTCTAGGGCAATTGCTCTTGACATATCAAAGGCCTTCGATAAGGTATGACATAAAGGCCTACTTCACAAGATTTCTATCTATGGTATAACTGGAAATGTTTTCTCAATTATTAAATGATTTCTCTCTGATAGACTCATAAGAGTAGTGGTTGATGGGCAGAAATCAGAGGCCCACAGTATTAATGCTGGAGTTCCTCAGGGGTCCATCCTGGGCCCAACTCTCTTCCTGATCTACATCAATGATTTCCCAGAACACATACTTAAATCATTCATTGACACCTATACTGATGGCACGACCATCTATGGCAACACATCAAAGGCCGTAAATAACAAAGTTTTCTCTGATTCTCTCTCCTCTGATCTTGAGCGCATGGTACAGTGGGGGAAGAGGTAGCTGGTTACTTTTAATGCATCTAAAACCAAGCTCCTATCTTTAAATTATCAACGCTCTGATCCCCATCTGACATCAATTAAAATAGATGGCTCTCGTCTTGGGGAGGCTCCATTTTTTGACAAGCTTCTGGGATTGACCTTTACTCTTGATCTGAAATGGAACACGTACATCAAGACTGTTGCCAATGTCACTGGGAAAATAGTGGGATTCTTCTACTGCTCCAGAAGATATCTCACTGCTGATGCAATTCTCTATCTATATAAAAGCCAAGTATGTCCAAGGATGGAGTACTGCTACCACATATGGGCAGAAGCTGCTAAAAACAGCCTATCCTGCCTTGACAGAGTACAAAATAGACTTTGTGGCTTAGTGGGCAATATTCTTTTCTCTTCCCTGCAACCTCTCTCTCACAGAAGAGATGTTGCGAGCCTGTCTTTGTTTTATTGTTACTTCCATGGAAAGTGCTCGTCTGAGCCCCAATCTCTGCCCCCCCTCGCCAATCTTTCACAATAAACACCTGTCTAGCTGAAACCACTGTCAATAATGTTCCCCACTCTTTATCTGTGCCAAAATCAAAACGTAGATTCCATGAATAAAGCTTCTTTCTTAGACGTGCACGCCTGTGGAACTCTTCCATTTGCCTGTTTCCCACCTGACTACAACTTGGATGTCTTCAAGTCCAACATAAACAAATTCCTGATGAACCGGCCCCTTAAGTAAGACACTTTATCAAATCTCCAATACTAATGATTACTACGATACTATCCCATTGATTATTGTACACACAATAACCCTTATTCCCAAATGGCTTCCGGGCCTTGATAAGTGGTAACTACCATGTAAAAAAAGAAATGTATGTATGTCTGACTAAAACTTTCAACAGAGACGACGGATTTTCACAAGATTGGTATCGTTTTGAAGCTCAACCCTTCGGACAACAAATATCGAAAAATTGGCTAAAAACATTAATTCCTTCACCCTCAACTGAGCACTTTTTTACAAGGAGGAGTCGCTTTTTTCACCAATATTTTCGAAAGTCATCCCCTCGTTTCGATTGACTAGCCTTAATTTAAACCTTTGCCACTTCCAGTTTGGCTATGGGCGCAACGACAAAAACATCACATTTTTTTTTTCACATTCTTTTCCTCCTTTGCAGTATGGGTTAGAGCCTGCCTATCATCACTTTTTTTTTTATTTTGCTCATCACACACCTCCAAACACCCGGGCAACGCCGGGCACCCAGACTAGTTCAAAATACAACTACTTGATCAACTTACGTGATTATTTTCGTTTCGCCACGGGTACATACATGATACAGATTTTTGTATATTTTCATTTTTTAATATAGATGAATTTTTTTTTTTTTTTTTTTTTTACATGAAGGTCACCACTTATCAAGGCCCAGAAGCCACTCGGGGATAAGGGTTATTTTGTGTACAGTAATCAATGGGATAGTGTTGCAGTATTCATTAGTACTGGAGATTTGATAAAGAGTCATTACTTAAGAGGACGGTTCATCAGGAATTTGTTTATGTTGGGCTTGATTTCTAGACAAATTAGAAATTTTTTTCAATGGAGACTTCCCGTGCTAATAAAAAGCACAACATGAGACGGAGCTTAAGTGCATATAGATTTAATAACCATCAATTCAATAAAAGGAAATACACGAACAGGGATGGGTATAGCATTAGGATTCCAAAAAATCATTTGGTATTAAGAGCATTTTTATCCACCCCCTATTCATGTATTTGCATTATTGAATTGCACTAGTATATACTTTTATATTGTCCATTTTTCTTTCTGTGTAGACAGATGAGATAGATCGGCTGAAAAGAGCTTGATATTGGGGACCTTGAACGGTTCCCTTATATCAGGTTTGAAACCAACGGTACCAACAGCTTATCTAAATTTCTGAAATAAAAATATAAATATTACGCTCTTATTTTGAAAATTTTTCCTCATAATAGAGCAATCTGATGGAATTCTTTTTTCCCAAAAATATAACTAAGTATATATATATATATATATATATCCCAATCCTGAGATATATATATATCACAATCCTGAGATGAATAAGAACACAGATTAATTAATCGTGTGGTATTAAGTCTTACAGAATGTTTTTGGAGGTAATCTATATATATAAAAGTGAAAATGTGTGTATGTATGTATGTATGTTCACTTTTTGTGTATGTCTGTAAAAGGCTTTTTTCGCTGGACTTCTTGGTCGGCTCATTCCTTCTTAAAACTTTTTATATCACGTCTAAATGATAATATGTACAAGTTAATAAAGGGGGTCGCCTGTCTATTTAATTTGCTTAACTTTGAAAAGATAAATATTCAACATTTTTCGATCACCGCATGTGGATTAGGTTTTTTCATATAATAAAAGCGAAACTAATTCTGGCGGTAATGTTCCGGTCGCGATCGCCCGAAAGCAATCAGCTTTGATCAATGTGGAGTTTCTCCTTATATCAGACAATCGTTATTCAATTTGGACAATCCCCTTTTTATAGGGAGCTGGTTTTCCCCACAACATCTTGAGGAAACAAAAAAAAATAAATCTTGTCCCACAGTAAATAAACTACTGCCCCGCAGTCAAAGTTGACCTCATTAAGTGCGGGCACCTGCCAATTTTTAATACTTAAATAAATTCAAACATGTTTTCGTTACTATTTCGTGGTGGCCCAGTGGTTAACGTCACACATGTTTTTTCGCACTTTAATTTCCAACTTTGACTCAAGGGTTCAGGTTTGATCCTTCATATTTACCTACCAAAACTGTTTTTTATCCCCCCCCCCGACACAAACATCCGGGTGTTTTGATTTACCTAAAACCACACACACCTCCAAACACCCGGGCAACGCCGGGTACCCCTCCGCTAGTCTATAATAGAAAAGCGAAAATGTGTGCGTGTTTGCATTTTTTGTGTATGTCTGGCAAAGGCTTTTGGAGAAGGAGGGGGTGCTCGGGGAGGTTACTGTTTCTTAGAACCTTTTATATGCTTCCCAGATTATAATATCTAAGATTTACGAAACGTGCTTGTGGGTATCTTTAATTTGGGCGACTTTTACACGCTATTTTCGAGATTTTTTTTCACTCACCGCGTGTTTGTTTTGCTTTTCCGTATAAAAAAAGCAAAACTGTGAAAGCGAAGTTTGTTCTCAGTCTTTTGTGCCAAGACGTCCAGAAAGCAATGATGTTTGATCAATGGAGGGGAAAAAACCCCCCGTCATATCAGACAAATGTTATTCATTTGGACACTCCCCCTTTTAGGGGAGCTGTTTTCCCCCAACATCTTGGCGGGGGAAACAAACAAATATGCAGAAACTGGCTTGCAGCGCCAAAGTTAAATTGCGTGATGTTTGACCTTATTAAATTCACACACCTGTCACTTAAGTTTTTAATCGTTAAATTAAAACGTTTTTCAGTTCCTCTCCTGTCCTGGCCGAGCGGTACGACGTCAGGTTTTTTCACACTTTCTTTTTCACCACCTTCGCCTCAAGGCTTCGGGTTCGAACCTACCTCCCTACCAAATCTTTTTTTTCTCTTTTTTTTACATCTCCAAACACCCAGGCAACGCCGGGCACCCGGGTTAGTATTATATAAGACAATCATAGTCAAAAAGAGAATAGCTCAATATACTTGATAGAGCAAATGGAATTTATAGTTTTTTTTGTTTAAATTTTATTCACAAATTTATTGTTTGAATAAAGAATAAAGTTTAGATTTTTTTTCTCTGAATGGTATTCTTTATTCAAACAATAAATTTCTATTCTGAAAATTGATGTGTTTCTGAATTATATTTAAACAGAAAACTATATATATATACTCTTTATTTGTTTTTACATAAGTAGAAATATGTTGCTACACAGTCATAAGCATGTTTCGCTCAGCTAGTTACCAGTAACTAGAGACCTCTTCAGGCGATATAGCTTATACGAAAGCAAAGTATATATATATATATATATATATATATATATATATATATATATAATATATATAATATATATATAATATATATATATATATATAATATAATATAATATATATATATATAATATAATATAATATATATATATAATATAATATATATATAATATAATATATATATATAATATAATATACAAAAGAACAAGTAGTTAATAAAACATGTTAAAAAACACTTTGAAAAAGAGTTAAAAACATTTAGTTTTCAAAAGGAAGCACAAAATAAGTGGATAGTCCTATCCACTTATTTTTAAGAGTATCCCCTTATTTTGTGCTTCCTTTTTAAAATTAAATATGTTTTTAACTCTTTTTCAAAGTGTTTTTCAACATGTTTTATTAACTACTTGTTATTATTATAAGCTGTATTTCCTATTTGGTTTTATCGAGCTTTTACATCTGGTTGAGATTACTTTATAAATATTAACTCTTCAATATTTATAACATACTTTAGTTTTGCCATCTTGGATTATTTTGGTAAACTTAACTGTAATTCTTATTTCATTATATACAATGATCTAGTATTACAACCCCTGAACCTTTATCTGGTCTAGTAATAGCTAACAATTTATTTTTTCACAAAGTTTTAATATCTGAATAATACTCTTTATGCTATTATATATATATATATATATATATATATATATATATATATATATATAATGCAATCATGAAAAGAAGACGAAAATTCATGATTAAAGTGTTAAAATAAAATTCACATTTAAAATAAAGTTAACGGGATGAAGAGAATAAAAAGGGGAAAAGGACAATGGGGGAGTCAGCTGACCGGTTTCACCCTTGCTTTATCAAAGCTGTATCGAGGGATTTGAGTGAAAAAAAAAAAAAAAGGAGGAAAGACACGAATGGGAATCGATATTATGTAAAGATAACGTTGCGTTATGTAGGGGCGGGGGGACAAAAAAATGCAATAACATTATATTACTCGAAGATCCTAGAGACTAATCACGCTCAAACCTAAGAGGCATTCCTTCTGCTTGCAGAGGGAAGGCCTTCTCAACCAAACGTGAACAGTCTCCAAGATCTTTAACTGAAATAATGAGTGAGCACGACTCAAGATTGTAAAAGAATTTGTGCTAAAGTTTGCTGCACAAGACGGGTTTTTATAAGGTGGTTAGTAATTGAAGACCCGTCTGTTGTTTGGTTATGTCCCATTTCTGATTTTGGTAGGTACGTGTTGTTGGACTTTTCCATCCAATCTTAATGTTGTTCGACCCACATAGTTGGCACTGCAACTACATTCAAAATTGCAAATTACATTATTATTATGATGAGGGGGAGTAGAATATCTTTTCAAGAAGATGGCATTAACGTTCTCGTAGAGAACACAACATCAAAATAACAATTTTGCACTGTTGAACTAATTTGCTTTGCAAATTTCTCACTTATTGCCCCCAGCCAAGGTAAATGCAGATATACTGGGCATTTATTGACCGTTTGAATTTTAGTTACAGAGAACTCTGCTATTTTCCTCTGTATAACTGACCTAATCACATCGAACAGGTACCCATTTTTGGAGAGGGTGTCAGTAATTATTTTTAATTCTTCATCCAATTTTAATTTGGAGCAGATTATAAGGGCACGATGTGTTAGGGTCCAAATTAGATTTATCTTACATTTTCGGGGGCAAAATGAATCCCAATGTGTATACAGTCCCGTGAACGTGGGTTTACGGTATATTGATGTAAGGTAACTTGACAGTGTTTTCATTACCAGTACATCAAGGAAAGCTAGGGATGAATTAGACTCTCCTTCAGAAGTGTACTGTAACGCGGGATGCATTTTATTAAGTAAGGAGAAAAAATTATTTGCCTCTGTTTGGTTATCGAAGAGACAAAACGTGTCGTCCACATAAAGAAAATAGATCAATGGTTTGATGGGTCCAGAAAGCAATTGGTCTTCATGGAAACCCACAAAAATATTTGCCATTATCAGGCCCAAAACTGAGCCCATCGACACACCTTCTATTTGCCGATACATTACATCGTTGAAGCTGAATTCAACTGATGTAGTGGCAAATTTCATCAGTTCAACGAATATACTTTCAGAAATGGGAGGAGGCGATATTTGACTACGATATAAAAAACCTGTACAGATATCTATAGTCTCTGAAATCGGGACGCAAGTTAACAAGTTGCTAATGTCATAAGAACACATGAATTTATTAACAACCTTAGACCTGTGAATAAAGTCTGCAAAATAAAATGAATCTTTCAAACAGTATTTACTGTAATATTTCAATACTGGTTGCAAAATATTTAAGATCCATTTTGCAACTTTATGCTGTGATGACCCTACGATAGACAAAATGGGCCTTAAGGGAATACCTACTGCATGAGCTTTTGGGAAACCATACAATCTAGGGCAGATCGATATTGAGGGTCTTATCTCATTATGTCCGATGGAAGTACACCACTCTTAACCCACTTAACTAATCTCTCTTGAAATTTAGATTCTAAAGAGATTGTACGATTATGAGTTGCGACAGGGCCCATTTTTATAAATTTATCCATGTCGTTCAATATGGTAGATATTTTGTCGACATAATCATGAAGATCTAGTATTACAATCCCTGAACCTTTATTTGGTCTAGTAATAACTAATAACTAGTAATAACTAATAACTATTTTTTCGCAAAGTTTTAATAACTGAATAATGCTCTTTGCGCTATTTAAACTCTGAATGGGAAATTGGTGTACTTGCATAGCTATGGGCCAGGTCGTTTAATCTTGCTTTTAAATCCCTTACTTTAATTTCAGAGACTGGTGAAAGTTTTCCTGCTTGTGCATTGAGGATTTCAAATTCAGAAAATACCTCTTCCCGTTTGACACCAGGTAATGGTATACAAAAATCTAAACCATGATCAAGTATTAATAATTCAGAGGTAGAAAGATCATGGGAAGATAGATCCAAGACGTTCTTGCCAATATTGGAATTGGTAGTACATCCAAATTTCTTGTGTAGTAAATGCTCCAATTTTCCGTTAAATTTAAGAACCCATTTTGGGTTTGTTTTACTGTACACATAGATTCGAAAAAGTTGTCACAAAACAAATATAGAACAAATAAATGTTATCAAAGGCAAGATAAGTTACTTTTCTAACTAACTGGATATGTTTTTAGTGTTTATATTTAATGTAACATGTTTATTCAGCTCGAAAAACATACAGTATTTACCGATGTATTCGAAAATTCAAAATGGCGGCCGACTCTCTCTCGGAGACGGTAAGTTTGGGAAAAGGAGTTATAAATAAAAAAAAAAACAGTCAAAATACTGTTAAAAACCCGCCGAATATGTCAGCCTATGTCACGGTAACATATTGAGCGAGTTTCTAACAGTATTTTGTCTGTTTTTTTTTTTTTATTTATAACTAATTTTCCCAAACTTACCGCCTCAAAGACAGAGTCGGCTGCCATTTTAAAAATTCGAATACATCAGTAAACTGTATATTTTTCGAGTTGAATAAACATGTTACATTAAATATAAACACTAAAAACATATCCAGTTAGTTAGAAAAGTAACTTATCTTGCCTTTGATAACATTATATATTTGTTTTTTGACAACTTTTTCGAATCTATGTGTACAGTAAAACAAACCCTACATATATATATATATATATATATATATATATATATATATATATATATATATATATATATATATAATCAGATGAACTATTTTATGAAATACAAGTATATGTACGTACATATATACGTATCACTCCAAGGTAAAAAAAAAAAAAAAAAATGCATCAAAGTTAAAGCTAAAATTAGAATAACCTTTAATTTAAATGTTTAGGAATTTAATCGTTTTAAGGCATGAAACTGGCGGTAACAGTGAAAAATGAATATTGTATAGCAGTTGAATAAATAAAATGTATCCTTCGACTTGAGTAGCTTCGACCTCATGAGTAATAACGCAACTATCACTATCTGCAAGTGTACAGCATTCAGCAAGTACGTCCACACACAATTTATATATATATATATATATATATATATATTATGAAAATATGGCACAAGGGCACTGAGCCTTTTTTTTTTTTTTTTTTTTACTTAACTGTTTTGTACATTTTTTCGGTGAACGCACGTACCCCGCTCGCTCTCTAATTTTTTATTTTCGTTTTTTTTTTTCATTTCATTTTTTTATTTTTTGGGGCGGATTATTATCGAATGGTCACTAATCTATCAGATCATCAAAAAAAAAAAAAAAAATATATATATATATATATATATATATATACACAAAAAACTTGAATATTTAACATTTTTAAGGGTGTTTCGTTTCTAATATAACGTTTTAGTAAATCAATCCCCCATTTCGGAAGCATCGACTTTTTTACGGCTAAGTTTTAGCAGTTTTTTAAGGCCGTTTAGCCTTCAAAAAAGGCTTAAAAGGGCTAAATTTGCAAAATTTGGCCAAAAAGTCGATGCTTTTAAAATGGGGGATCGATTTACTAAAACGCTGTATTAGGAACGAAGCAGTAATGCCCCCCTCCCCTTAAAAATGTTAAATATTCATTTTTTTTTCTGTGAAAATCTGGAAGATTAGTGACCATTCGATAACAATCCGCTTAAAAAAAATATTAAAAAACAAAAAAGACAAAAATAAAAAAATGGGGAGGGGGGTAGGGGGTACCGTCTCTATACGTGCGCCTTTTTTTTTCTAATTAAAATGCACACAATCGTTATAAAATTTACATAAACCCTTTTAAATATAAAAACAGTTGGTTTAAAACTTATGGCAGTAAGTGGACTGGATGATGTCTAGTTCAATGGCCTTCATGCCTATTAACCAAAAATACATTTGTGGCAAGTTAGCTACACAGCAACATTCGTGTTTCATTCACGTAGGACGTAATCAGACTAAATATTTTCATTCTACTAAGGTCTACTCCCGCGTGGAGCAAGGGTGCTTTTATTACTTTATAATAAAGTAATTTACTTTTAACCATAAATAATTTCCTACTCGATGAATTTTCGTAATTTTCAGTTTGTATTACAATACACAAACGTACTTGGCCTTTTGGCCAAGATCAAAGTGTAGTATCTGTTCTTGCTGCACTTTCATTTCTTGTTCTCTTTCGGTGGATGAGCATTCCTTCACGACTGAGACATTTTTTTTTATTTTTGTACCTTTTCTCCACGTTAAAAATGACCCTGGTGTCCAACTCTGTCCCGTGGGGAGGCATTGTAAATAGGTACAATGGCAATGCACAAACGTACGAAAAAGTGGTCCAAAGATAAAACAAATATATAACAAGTAAATGTTATCAAAGGCAAGTTACTCTTCTACCTATTTGGAAAAGTTTTTAATGGTTTTACTCCAGATAGGTAGAAGTTACTTGTTATATATATATATATATATATATATATATACACACACAACTTTTTCGTAGGTCTGTCTGTACTGACTGCACTAACTAAAAAATCGCTTCTCTCATATATATATATATATATATATATATATATATATATATATATGAAAGAGAGAGGGAGAAACTATATTTGGTAATTTTTTTTTAAGGGTTCGAGATATAAATCGTTTCAGGGCAATCGCAAAGCTGACATAACCACCTGATTAGAAACGGGAGTGTTTCTATAAAAAAAATACCTCTATATTTTGTACATTATGTACAACAGCAAGGAAACAGAAAAGGTTATTCAATCACGACTGGCCATCCGTAGTATAAAAAAGTGGGTCAGTTTTGCTGATGATCATCTTCTTCAACGGTTAGACCCTCTATGAAAACGAAACTATAGATAGGCAATAATTAAAAAAAAAATACCAAATATGCTTCGGTTTACAAACATATGCATTTATAAGACAAAAACGTAAGCAAGTCACCTGTAGTGTCGTGTGTGTAAGTAAAAGTTGTCTCGTATGTACAGTTGAGTACGATCCACATACGGCATCATATGATTTATATAGCGCTCTTGTGTGTGAGTGGATGGCGAGACATGTGCGCGCGTGTGGCAAACGGAGAAAAAGCGGTTATTGGATGGTTTCTTGGTTTTTTGGGGATTTTTTTTTACCCGTTCTCATATCACGATTTGGGATTTTTTTATTAAAATAACGTGGGAGGAACAGATAGGGGCTAATTAATTAATTTTGGGGGTTTATCTTCAAGCTATGTTCCCTGATGTTGACAAAGATTTTGCCCTGAGCTGCAGCTGCCATCCGCAAAATGGAATGAGTTTTTCTTTTTTTTTTTCTTTTTGTATTTGTTTTGGTGCTTATGCACTTCTGTTTATTAAGTAGTATCTTCAAGTTAAATTTAAGTTTCACCGCGATATCTTTTGTTTTATTATTCAATTGTTAGTTGGAAGTACAGATTAGTTACAAAACATACACCTCGCCCATGTAAAGAATGGCTTTCAAAATATTAACGTTATCATTTCAGTACGGTGACATAAGTGCATAAGTACCTCTTTTTCTAATTGTAATTTTTTAAATAAAGAAATAATAAGAAAAATTCGTAATTAAAAATTTTTTGTTGCTGTTGGTTCATTGGCTTATTTACAAAAAAAGGTACTCCT
>NC_136522.1:10658134-10898134 GCF_053919585.1 Euprymna scolopes
TATATATATATATATATATATATATATATATATTATCCCAGTAAACCACCATAACTCGGAAAATTTCGGTAACAAATTTCGGTCATACAAAATTCTGAAACGGAAAACGAAATATATATATATATATATATATATATATATATATATATATATATATATATATATATATATATATATATATATATATATATTACTAGCATATGTATAGTGTAGCAAATTTAGGGCCAATCATGAAGAAAGATTGATTCGTCTAAGGGGCGTAACTCTACTTTTACTAAGAGATTAATTTGGTTTGTATGCGTGTGCTTGCATGTACAAAAATGTCTAACATAATTGCTTAATAGCCGGAAAGTTACTTGTTTGCGGCAAATTTAAATGCGATATATTCGTTTTCAGCATACCCAAAAACCTCGTCATTTGTGATTAAGCTGGAAAGTAAGTAAAAATTTACCAAATGTTTTTTCATTCAACTATTTAATATAATATAACAATTTTTTTAAAAGTAAATAAAAATAGATTTATTAAAATGCGATTATTTATTTTGAAAGTGTTAAACTTCGTGATTGCCTGTACCGTAATTTTTCTCAAAGAAAATATTCTAGTAATTGTAAGAAAAAATATATTTAAAAAAAACAAAAACAATAGTAACAATGAAATTATCTTTTTATATTTACTTAAATAAATTTTTACATTAAATAAAGTAGTTGAAAAAATATTTGGTTAAACTTGCGTAGAATGCGGTGTTTTACGGTTGTTGAAAAAATGGAACGGAAATTTAAATTTCGTTCCGTTTAAATCTTTTTAATTACAATTGAGCATACAGCCTAAAAAAAATCGGGGTTTGTATTACTGTACACATAGATTCGAAAAAGTTGTCAAAAAACAAATATATAATAAATAAATGTTATCAAAGGCAAGATAAGTTACTTTTCTACCAAACTGGATATATTTTTCGTGTTTTTATTCAATGTAACATGTTTATTCAGCTCGAAAAACATACGGTGTTTACCGATGTATTGGAAAATTCAAGATGGCGTCTGATTCTCTCTTTAACACGGTAAGTTTGGGAAAAGGTGTTATGAGAGCGCGTTGAGGGCGGCCATCTTGGATTTAAAAAAATTGTTTGAATTTTATAAGTGCCAAGGGGAGATAACTCAATTTAAAGCGCCAAACTCCCTCCCATCTTTAATACTAGCTTTTCTTCCTAAAAATCGAACCTTTTGCTCGGTATCATAAAAAATTGTTCTGTTTTTTTTTT
The DNA here is from genome assembly GCF_053919585.1 of Euprymna scolopes. NCBI lineage: Eukaryota > Metazoa > Mollusca > Cephalopoda > Sepiida > Sepiolidae > Euprymna > Euprymna scolopes. The sequence goes on from NC_136522.1 coordinate 10,659,393, forward strand.
CGGAGAACTTCGTTCTATAACGGATACATACAATATAACCTTTTTTCGAAATTTTAATTTTTTTAATGTCTTGATTAAACTGTACAAGTACCCCCCAAAAATAACTTTTATCGTAAAAAATTGATACATTATTACATTACGTCCAACTCACCGCTTACATTCGACATGCTAACTTTTATAGGTTTTCGGTTATGCTGATAAGGGTGTCTATTCCGAAAGCTGTTCTTAACATGGGGAGGTTAGAGGGTGTTCATTCGTTTATTTGCAATGTGAAAGAACAGTTAATTAGATTTGTCAAAAATAAAGAATACCAAAAAGGTATACCAAATTAACTTTTTTTTCGTTTTAATTAAATTTAATTATTTCGTTTTTTGTTAATCAAATTTTCAGTACTTGTACAGTTTAGTCAAGACATTAAAAAATGAAAATATCGAAAAAAGTTTAAATTGTTTGTATCCGTTATGGAACGAAGTTCTCCGAAAAAAAAAATTCACTTAATTTCATCAAATAGTTTTTTTTTTTTTTTGTTTTTTTTACAGTGTAAAAACAATTTATGATACCGAGCAAAGTGTTCGATTTTTAGGAAAAGCTAGTATTAAAGATGGGAAGGGGTGTCAGCGCTTTAATTGGAGTTATCTCCCTTTGGCATTTCTAAAATTCAAACAAAATCTTTTTTTAAATCCAAGATGGCCGCCTTCAATGCGCTCTCATAAAAACGTGTTTTTCCAAGTAGTTTTCCAAATATTAAGCCATGTTGTCATGGCTGGCCATTTTTGTATGCGCATGCGTGCGATGGTACTAACCCTTGAACTCTGGGACTATTTTCGATTTCACAGCCTAGCCTTTGTTTACGCTATGCGCGAGCATAAACGAAGGCTTGCGCGTACAAAATGGCCACCCGTGATAACATAGAATTACATGGTTTAATATTTGGAAAACTACTTGTTTTTCGTCTAATTTAAAATTTTTGCCAATACTACACTGTGACAAGGCAGTTTGGTATGCGAGTGCATATTTACCAGTTTTTTTGTTTTTTTTTTGCACAAAACAGTATTCATCAATTTAAACCCTCAATTTCAACTCTTCACTATGGATTGGTTGGTTCTTTTTGTTTTACGGCATATCAACCCTTTTCAGGTTATTTAATGCCGAATCCAGTTATTTTGAAGAAACCTTTTTTAATAGAATATTTGTTTTTTTCAAGTCGGTTTCTATTTAACCCATAGTTGGGATCCTAACAGGTACTACCACTCTGGGTCTGAGTGGACCTGAGAGCAATGACAATTAAAGGGTGGCTCCACACTCCCCAAAGCCCGCAAACTGGGGCCTCACCATCAGATATAGTTTAAGGTCATATCCAGGACCCTTCACTATGGAAGATGTCCACTGTGGTTCTGATCTACAAACGCAAAGTTGACAAACCAAAGTTATCTAGTTTTAATCCAATTTCTGTGACCTCTTGTCTTGACAAGGTCATAGATCACATTGTGAACAACTGCTTTACTTCATATCTCATAGAAAATAAGCTCATACATCCGTCTCAGTTTGGTTTTCTAAAATCACACTCTGCCACGGAACAAGATGCCTGTTTTAATCAACACTTTGGTCTCAGAATGTGAGGCTAAGAAGTGCACAATACTGGCATTTTTAGATCTTACCAATGCGTTTGGAACCATTCCTCATTTGGCGTCCAAGGCAAGCTCTTCTCTTGGGTCTGCAACTATCTGTGTGATCGGCTGCAGGCTACTTTGGTCAATGGCTGTTTGTTGGATGAGCTTCCTGTCTCAACTGAAGCGCAGCAGTACAGTATTATTGCACCAATGTTTCTTTTGCTCTTCCTCAACAACTTGATGGCATTAATGGACAGTGCAACATCTCATTTAAACTGAAAAGAGTACGGAGCCAAATAATATTCTCAATGTTCCGTCCTGTATGGTGTGCCCACTCATTACTGAAGCTTCTGGCTCATGTTTAATCTGTTGCTTGTATCTGGTTGCATTCCTCTTATATGGAAAACCTCCACTGTGGTTCTAGTCTACAAGAGGTGATGGATCAAAGTTATCTAGCTAATGTTCAATTTCTGTGACCTTTTGTCTTGACAAGGTCATGGACTACATTGTGAACGACTGCCTTACTTCACATCTCATAGAAAATAAGCATTTTTGAATCTCACTGCATTTGGAACTGTTCCTCACTCAGCCCTGCAGCAGAAACTATCCTCACTTGGTGTCTGAGCAGGCTCTTTTCTTGAATCTGCAACTATCTGTCTGACCGACTGCAGGGAACTTTGGTTGCTGGCTGTTTACTGGTTGAGCTTCCCGTCTCAGCCGAGATACTGCAGTACAGTTTTATTGTGTCAATGTTATTTTTGCTCTTCATCAATAACCTGCTGACATTAATGGACAGTGCAACATCTCATTTGTGGGGAATTTCCACAAAAAAGTATTTTAACAAAAGTTTGCAACAATGGTTGTTGCGACCTATAGCATCGGAAAAAAATGAACACCTCATCAGTCGGGCAAAGTTAATAAGGACACAAGTCTTCCTGTGCTACAATGCTGGACTGATCCAAAATCCATTCAGCACGATCAGGTGACTTTTTTTAATAAGCTTGGCCAATCAAACAAAGCGAACATAACAACTATCAACATAAGAGTCTGCACTCTCACAAATATTTCTTCTTTGCTACCACTCTTCCAGAGGGTGCCAGTAAGTGACGCCTACCAATTCTTTTGTGTAGAGCAATATTTTTTCCCAATACATTTTAACTGCGACGACTTGACTGTGTTCCCAAGCTCTTATACTGATGACAGACAAATTTCTGTGCCGCACCTAGACCCTTACAGAGCATCGGTATATTTGTAATTGTTGCTTGTTTTTGTATCTAGGTGGGCAAAGGACTGTAGTATGCTGTTCAACCCAGCAAAAACAGTTGCACTATTGTCCTCTAGATGCCTCTCTCCTGTCCCTATCCGTGGGATTTGGTTTCAAGACATATTTATGCCAGTCTCGAAATGTCATAACTATCTGGGAGTAATAATATCTAGCACTCTCAGGTTTGACAATTAGAATCGCCATGGTTTGACAGCTTATCAAAACATGTCAAACTCTATGACCAGTCAGTTTGCACCAGAAGATCTGAACGGAAACTGGAAGTGACGTGTCAGATGTCATGTGTTCTAGTTTGCACAAGCATTGTTAAGTTGGATTGGAAACGCTGAATGAACAATATGAGGTCTCAGATTGGAGACATAGAGAACCTACAAGCTAAGATTCACTTCAGTTCTGCCATGAAGAAATGCCTGGAAGTGAATAAAATATTAAAAAAAAACACACATCTGTCTTGGGTCCCTGTCTCGGAGCGTTTCCTTTAAACAGGTTCTAGCTCCCCTCAAAGACGGTTGGCGAATCCCCCAGAAGTGAGCAGTAGAAAGACGTATGTCGTCATGTAAGGGGTATTCTGACATGCACTCACCTATCTATCTGTCTATAGAATAATCTATTTAGCAATGAGTGGTCGATAGAGATTTGAATGGTGACATGTTTTGACATGTATCAAACTTTATGACCAATCATTTGCATCGGAAGTATCCAAATGGGGATCAGACGTGACGTATCTGGTGTTTCGGTTTGAATAAGGTGAGTAAAGTTTAGTGAGTTGGTGTTGAGGCGCAGAAAAAGACAGATGGGCTAAAATGGTCTCGGAATGGAGACATAGAAGAACCCCCCCCCCCAGTCAGAGATCATCGGTAACTCCATTTCTGCTGACGGGATGCCTCGGAGTGAATAAACCATATAATAAAACCACGCATTTATCTTCAGTCCCTGTTTAAATGTATGTATGTATGTATGTATGTATGTATGTATGTTTGTATGCCTGCCTAAAACTTTTGACAGGTGACGGATTTTCACAAGATCTGTATCGTTTTGGAGCTCGACCCTTCGGATGACAAATAGCGAAAAATTGGCTAAAAACATTAATTCCTTCACCCTCAACTGGACACTTTTCTACAAGGAGGGGGTCGCTTTTTTTCACCGATATTTTCTTTTTGATTGACTAGCCTTAATTTAAACCTTCACCACTTCTGGTTTGGCGATGGGCGCAACAGCAAAGACATACTTTTTTGGGTTTTTTTTCACTGCTGTGACGAAATGCCTAGGAGCGAATAATAAAAATATATATAAAAATAATTAGTCATTTTGGGTTCGTCTTGAAGCGTCTTTGTTACAACAGGTTCCAGCTCCGGCAAAGATGATTAACGAATACATAGAGGTAGCCAACAGCAAAAACAGGTATGTCGTCAATGTATATGTTATGTTAGATGCTCTGACATGTACGCACCAACACCTAAACGAGTCATGGGCCATAAAATAGACATTAAGGATATGTGAACAACAGTCTGTTACATAACATACAGTTAAATACATATGGTCCGTTTATGATAAAAATACAAAAGACATTTAGTAGTAACACGTATGCATCAAATACGCCACGATTCAACTATATATACATGTACGTTGATTTATATACACCGTCATATATAAACACTCCCCCACACACAACGTAACATACATCAAATCCGTTGCCAAGGCTGCTCGAAAAATAGTAGGATCCTTCTACCGCTCCAGTAGATATCTCACTCCTGATGCAATTCTTTACCTATATAAAAGTCAAGTACAGCCAACGATAGAGTACTGTTGCCACATCTGGGCTGAAGCTGCTCGAAGCAGCTTATCCTGCCTTAACAGAGTTCAAAATAGACTTCGTAGCTTCGTGGGGAATGCCCTTTTCTTTTCCCTGCAACTTCTTTCCCACAGAAGAGACGTTGCGAGCCGACTCTGCTTTATCGTTATGCCAAGTGTTCAGCTGAGCTTGAATCTATGGTTCCCCCCCTCATCAAACTTTCACAAAAAACACTCGTCTAGCCAAAACCACTATCAATAATTTCCCACACTCTTTATTTGTGCCTAAACCTAAACGTAGATTCCATGAACAAAGCTTCTTTCTTAGAACTGCACGCCCGTGGAACTCTCTTCTGTTTGTCTGCTTTCCAGCTGACTACAATTTGATTGTCTTCAAGTCCAACATAAACAAGTTCTTGATGGACCGTCCCTCTAAGTAATCCAATTTACAAAATCTCCAATACTTATGATTACTACACTATAATCCCACAGCCAATGCATACCCATTAACCCTTATCCTCGAGTACCCTCTGGGCCTTGATAAGTGGTAACTCCTTTGTAAAAAAAAAAAAAAAAAAGCTTAAATTTAACTTGAAAATACTATTTTAAAAAATAGCACAGTAACTTTTTTGCATAAGCATCTGATTTTCTTAGTTAAATAAACTATTTGATCAATTTACGTGATCTTTGGGATATAAAATTCAGTAATTGTTTTCTTTTTCTGCTTTCCTTTTCAGGAACCCGGGTTCCATTTTGTATGGTGTCTTCAACTCGCTACCAGATTTTACTGAGCCAATATATGCAGCCATGAGGGTTGATCTATGTAATTGCAAAAAACTCCATTTTTTTTTTTTTTTACTTTCTCTCTCATCAACATTCACAATTATATTGACGGGTATACTGGAAACGAATATCACATTTAAATTTGGGGCATATAAGCAGTTTTCTAGATATTCAGATTTTTACTGGTGGCCATGTTTTTGTGTTTTTTTTTTCAAATTGAAAAGTACTAATGCGCATATGTGTTACAAAATACACCCTCCTTCCCATGTTAAGAATGGTGAACGCGATTGACATTTACTAAGTAATACACTGGAAAAAATTTTTTAATATTAAGAAAACTACTTGTCTGCACAAAATTTAAATGTGATATTCGTTTTCAACATACTTGAAAACTTGTTTTAGCCATCATTTTTAAAGTGAGTATTGAAGTGGGACGAAAGTAAAAATTTACCAAAACTCTTGAAATTCCTGGAACCATTGAAGATTCCTATGTTACCCCCCTCCAGCACACACCTGTTTGTATTTTGCGGCATTTTACAGTATAGACAAAAGGTAAAAAGTTTGGTAAAAAAAAAATCTAACAAATAGATGTATCCAAAGGCAAGAGAAATTATTTTACCTAGCTAGATAACTTTACAATATCAAAATAATTTATCTTGCCTTTGGTAATATTTATTTTTTTTATCACTTTATCGTTTTGTTGTAAATACTGCCAAAATGGCCACATTTTTATGCTATTTTAGATTAAATAAACAATGTTTCTTTATTTTGCAGCCTGGAGCAAAGTGTAGTATTTTTTTCTGAAACTACAGTTCATCTTTATGTCCTTAAAATATGAAAAATATAAGGTGTTATAGGCGATCCTAGATCCGTCGACCCTAGAATCAGTGTCAGGTGATAACCTCGAGTTAAAGAAATAATGGTTCGGATACAAATTCGCCATGATTGGATAGAAGTCCTAAGTACATTTGTGAATTACTTAGGACCTCTATCCATCATGGCTGACGGAACAAGAGTACGCTAACACCATGAAGTAAATAAAGGGTTCCGTTCGAAATTCCATCCAAATTCACAAGTTCGACAGAAACATTCCAGAGTTCGACAAGATACACCTGAAGAAGGTCTGAGGTTATATCGACCGAAAATTGTGAAAATCACACTCAAGATGAGAACAGTAGTCCGATGAATAATAATACAGAGACGATCTGTTTGCGAATTTTAGATATTACGATCGGGGAAGTATGCAAAAACTTCTTACAGAATTTAACCAATATGCGAACCCTCACCCAAAAATCCTTTCATGGACATACACAAAGGCTCACATCCATTTTGCCCTTTATATGATATACTAGCCTGGGTGCCAGGCTTTTTGGAGTTGTGTGTTGAGCAAAAAAAAAAAAATGTTGTGGCAGGCAGGCAGGCTCCAACCCGTACCGCAAAGGAGTAAAAGGGCGTGAAAAAAAAACAAAAAAAACATGACGTCTTTGCTGCTGCAGCCATCACCAAACCGGGAGTGACGTAGGTTTAAATTAAGGCTAGTCAATCGAAAAGAGGGGATGACTTTCAAAAATATCTGCAAAAAAAGCAACCCTTCCCTGTAGAAAAGTGCCAGTTGAGGGTGAAGGAATTAATGTTTTTAGCCAATTTTTCGATATTTGTCGTCTGAAGGGTCAAGCTTCAAAATGATACCAATCTTGTGAAAATCAGATGCATCTGTCAAAAGTTTTAGGCAGACATACAAACATACATACATACAAACATACATTTAAACATACAGGTGATATTTATATTATAGATTATATTGGACCCAATATATAGTAACAATTTAAAAAATGTTTAAAAAATGACTCGTTCATCACCACGGAGAATTGAAACCAAAGTGTTTAGCTTACAATTTACTTTTTCCTTTGATGTTAATGACTGACTTATGAAGACATGTTTGCTGCCAGAGATTGGGTCATAAAGTATGGATAACTACCGTAATTTTATTTGGAAAAAACGTGCCTTTGTTATAACAACGAACGGGACCACATTAATAGGCTCGCAGAACACAACTTCTTATACATAATGCTTTAAGTAAACTACATCTTTCTCATACCTAGTCTGAGCCAGAATTGAAATCTTTAGGTATATCTCAGAAATTTGCATGAAATCTAGAAAGGTACTCTTCATTTAATCCACAGAAGTAGCATGCTCTCGTTCTGTCAGCCCTGACTGGGTAGAAGTCGTTAGTAATTCCATGAAGACGGAAATAATACAAATTATCAATCCTCATCTCAAAAAATTCAGAAACAAAAATGATTTGTTGAAACAAAAATTAAAAATTTTATTTATTTATTTATTTATTTTGTGTGTGTGTGTGCGATAATGGTGGTGTGGATCCATTGCCATCCGGACTTGGGGTTAGTGGAAGGTTTAAAGAATAGACACCCGAATGTAGATGAGAATAGTATGATTATATAAAATTTACCTTTCATTTCTATGCCTTGCTACTAAAAGTGTGGAGAGAAAGGTGGGAGGGACCTTTAATGCTTGCAAATCGCGACCCTGAGAATTGTAATGACCTTTGACTGCGCTGTCAGTTTATAACTCATCTGTCAAACAATATTCAACAAACAATTCCAAAGGTTAGCAGATTTCTATCATTCATCATCTTTTTTTATTCTTAACTTTTGACGACATTTTTTTTTCCTATTTGTTTTTAAACAGAAGGATGTTTTTAATCTATGCATAAATAAAAAAAAAATTTTTTTTTTTTATTTTGTTCTAGCTGGGGACAGAGAATCCAACCGGATACCAGCCATTCACCTGCTACTTCATACATTCCAACCGAGAGATCTTTTTAAGATCATAACTGCTCCACTAAGTGCAATTGTTTGTATCTCTCATACACTTGGTTCACCGGGTATATTCACTAGGAAGTTTTGAAAATTCTTTTTCATGAGTCCAGTTGCTGACCAACTTGCAACATTAGCCCTAAGCAGGTTGATCCAGCTTTCCCCGAAGAAGGAATGTCTAGGGAGCGTTCCCCAGTCACATGTCTATCCTGATTAGGTGAAATGACAATGTTATGCTTTTGCAGTTCTTGCAGGGAGATGTCAACGTCTTCCTGCATACAGCACCTGGTATTTTCCAAATGGTCACCCATCTGGTACTGACCAGGCTCAACGTTGCTTAACTTCAGTAATCTAATGAGAACTGGTGTGTCAATGTGATTATGTTGTATATGAGTTTGATTGCTTCTATAATTATCGAAATTATGAAGATCTTCCTAAGATTCCAATTTCTTTTCATATTGTACATAAGGCCTTCGTATTTTATCTTTTCCTTCTTAGTTCTATTTAACTCAGCATCGTTGGTGACACTATCTCATGCATTCTAACCGAGAGATCTTTTTAAGATTCTAATTGTCCTTTTAAGTGCAATTGTTTGTATCTCTCTTGCACTTGGTTCACCAGGTATATTTACTAGGTAGTTTTGGAAATTCTTTTTCATTTTTTTTTTTTTTTTAATTTTCTTCCCTTGAAGATTATAATGCTGGGTATGGGGCAGCCAAACCAGCGGCCAACATTGCCCTACTTTTTATTGAAATCAGCCGAGAGCTCTTTTTAGTATCCTTGTTGTTCCCTTAAGTACAATTGTTTGGATCTCTTTTGCACTTGGTTCACCAGGAATATTAGTTAGGTAGGACTTCAGGTTCTTCTTCATAAGCCCTGTGGCACCTATAATAACTGGTGGTTCCAGTTTCTTTTCATATCATACATGATACCTTGGTATTTGGTCTGTTTCTCGCTTTCAGCTCTGTTCAGACCTCCATCATTAGGAACACTCACTTCAACCAAGGTTGCAAATCTCTCTGACTTATTCCATATAACTATGTCAGAATTCAGCATTTTCAAGGTAGGTGGCTGTAGGGATTACATGGTCGTAATGTATGGTATATAAGTCATTTCCAACTGTTCTTTCAGGTTGATGTTCTCAGGACTTGCTGCTACACTGGATGTTTAATTTTTTACAGATGGTCCAGTGCAGGTACTTACATACTCCATCATGTCTCGTTGTGTATGACCATTCCCCAAAAGAACCTCGCAACTTGATATCAAATGACTCAAACTTTCCAATTCCGTGTGGCAGAATCTGCATTTGTTGTTATTAATGAGACCTGCCATCTTCTTGAATGCATTGACCTTGATTGACCTTGAGCAGCCATTATAACCCTTTCCTGATCGTGGTGGAGGGCTCCCCTCTTGAGCCAGTCCAAGGAACCTTCTTTGTCTATGTATTTCTGGGAGAATTTCCCCAGAAAATACTTTGCACGCTGATGTTGGTCCCACTCTTCAATGTTCCACCTTTGGAAGGTCTCAGTATATTTCTGCCGGCTCTTTCTTGCTATTTCTGTGGCAGGCTTGTTTGGTGTTTCAGCCTCATCTGTGAGACAGCTCTGACCAAAATGTTTGGCCAGCTGGGTGACTGATGTTGTCTGGTCATGACTATAATTAGTGAAATGATGGAGAGCTTCCTAAGATTCCAATTTCTTTTCATGCTGTACATAAGACCTTGGTATTTCATATTTTCCCTCTCAGCTCTCTTTAACGTAGCATCATAGGTTGCTTCTTCCTCCTTCTTGTACCACATCACCATGTCATGTTTAATAGCTCTGTTTTCTAGGTACATAGCTAAAGGAATCGCAGAGTCATAGTGGATTGTGTATGACTCATGAAAAAAATCCTAAACAGTTGTGAATATGATATTCTAGTTCTTGCCCAGAATTCTCCAGATATCTATACTCCTATAAATTTGGGATATACGGCACACAGATTTTCAACAGATCACCAGTTAAACAATGTTGAGCTTGGCCAGTACCAGATTAGTGGTTGATGGGCAGAAATCAGAGGCCCACAGTATTAATGCTGGAGTCCCCCAGGGGTCCATCCTGGGCCCAACTCTCTTCCTGATCTACATCAATGATCTCCCAAAATACATAATTAAATCATTTGTTGACATCTATGCTGATGACACGACCATCTATGGCAACAAATCAAAGGCCGTAAATGATAAAGTTCTCTCTAATTCTCTCTCCTCTGATCTTGAGCGCGTGGTGCAATGGGGGAAGAGGTGGCTGGTCACTTTTAATGCATCCAAAACCAAGCTTCTATCTTTACATCATCAACGCTCTGATCCCCATCTGGCATCAATTGAAATGGATGGCTCTCGTCTTGGAGAGGCTCCATGTTTTGACAAGCTTCTGGGTTTGGACTTTACTCCTGATCTGAAATGGAACACATACATCAAATCTGTTGCCAGAGACGCTGGGAAAATGGTGGGATCCTTCTACCGCTCCAGAAGATATCTCATTACTGATGCAATTCTCTATCTGTATAAAAGCCAAGTACATCCAAGGATGGAGTACTGCTGCCACATCTGGGCAGGAGCTGCTAAAAACAGCCTATCCTACCTTGACAGAGTACAAAATAGACTTTGTGATTTAGTGGGGGATGTCCTTTTCTCTTCCCTGCAACCTCTCTCCCACAGAAGACACGTTGTTTTATCTTTGTTTTATCGTTAATTCCATGACAGGTGCTCGTCTGACCTCCAATCTCTCGTCCCTCCTCGCCAATCTTTCACGAGAAACATTCGTCTAGCTGAAACTACTGTCAATAATTTTCCCCACTCTTTATCTGTGCCTAAATCCAAACGTAGATTCCATGAGCAAAGCTTCTTTTTTAGAACTGCACGCCAGTGGAACTCTCTGCTGCTTGCCTGTTTCCCACCTGACTACAACTTGGACGTCTTCAAGTCCAACATAAACAAACTTCTGACAAACCGCCCCCTTAAGTAAGACACTCTATCAAAACCCCCAATACTAATGATTACTACAATACTATCTCATTGATTACTGTACACGCAATAACCCTTATCCCTGAGTGGCCTTCAGGCCTTGATAAGTGGTGACCCCCATGTAAAAAAAAAAAAAAAAAAAGATGGGTGACCATTTGGGAAGGCTAGGCATTCTATGTACCGCGCAGAGTTGTACAAATTTCCAGGTTAGTATCTGGGGTCGCATTTATTCACTGGGAGAGATTCACCTCCAGTCTTCATTAAAACATGCATCTAGGTTGATTTTGTTTTACGTCATATCAACCCTTTTCAATTTACTTAATGCCAAATCCAAAGATTTTGAAGAAAAAAATTTTTTCATAGAATATATTTGTTGTTTTCAAGTCGGTTTCTATTCGACCCATAGTTGGGACCCCAACAGGTACTACTACTCCGGGTCAGAGTGGACCTGAGAGCAATGGCAATTAGAGGGTGGCTCCACACTCCCCAAAGTCCGCAAGCTGGAGCCTCACCACTGGATATAGTTTAAGGTCATATCCAGGACCACATGCATCGAGAAGGAAACTCTGATGTAAAAACCCGCGGTCTACTGAATACAGTGGCAGTAATCTGCACTGACAAAGGTTAGCAGTCATACCAAAAAGTGTTGTTGGTTCTACACAAAGCCTTCACCACTATAAACAAATTATCTGTTTAGATTTCCGAACAACTTAGTTTTTGTAGAAGCTCATATGTCAAAATCAATGGGAGAGTCCATCAGAATTTTTTTTTTTTTTTGTGTATTGATATTCATATTAAAACCCCTTTTTTCTATTTATTTAAAAAGAAAATACAACTTTGTTATATATGGGTCGTGGAATTGCATTCATCTGCAGAAGACCTAGCTAATTTGCATATCTTTTTAGACATTCATTTTAATTACTTCCCTATTAGGTTTTTTTTTTTTCATTTTTCTTATGGAATGATTATCTTTAGTTAACTATTACATGCAATTATATTCATGCAGATATTCTACATGATTTATACATGCGTAATATTTGCGTAAAAAGTTTATAGTAAACACAAACCTCTTTCTATATATATTTATGTATGCGATTATATATTTGTTTAAAAAATTTTGCCTGCCAAACTCCTCTACCAGTTTTTAGTTTAGAGACATGAAACTTAATATATAGGGTATTCGAACCCATGCAAAACTTTATGTTTGGGTTTTAGCTGGGGAAAATCGGTGCAAAAGTGTGGAAATTAAAAAAATGGAATTTGCCAGGTGAAGATCAAATGACAGCATTACAAATATGTATGCGTAACGTAATAGCTATTGGTTAATGTTTTAATTTTTAGCCTTGCAGCAAAAATGTCTTCATAGGTCAGGCAGTAACGTCAAAGGAAAAAGTAAATCATAAACTAAACGTTTTGGTTTCGATTCTTGGTGGTGGCACACAAGTCATTTTTTTTTTTTTTTTTAAACTTTTAAAATCATTACTATATATTACGTCCAATATAATAATAAATACGAAGTCTACATTAATCAAAATATCATATTTAAGTGTATTTTATGACCGGGCAATGCCGGGTGGCTTACTGATTAAAAATAAACTAAGATGAATGTACAAAATGTATTACGATCTTTTCAATTTTTACCCCTTTTTGACCACTTAAAAATTATTTTAACCGGCTACAGACCCATAAAAGAACGGTCCATAAAAAATCCAATCATTTTAGACCCCCTAGCACCGCTCTGCGACTTTCAGCTTCAGAAGAGATAGAGTTTGAAAATACGGAAACAGACAGACAGACAGACATATAGCCGTTTATATTTAAATTTTTGACCATTTTTGTGCCTCTCTGGATTGTAAAACAAACCCAATACATAATTAATCCAAAAATTGTCTGTAGGCGATAAAAATGGGTTAGGGTTAGCGATAAAAATGGGTTTATGTTTTTTTGTTTGTTTGCTATATTTTACTAAATAGGGAACAATTGAAGTTAAAATCTCAGGATGGAAAAAAAGTATTAAAATGAGTTTTCTGGTGAAAGGACTGACCCTCTCAATTATCGGCCTTTCAGTTTCCTCCCCCTCTTCGCTAAAATCTTTGAGACCTTAGTTAATCAAGCACTAGTCGACCACCTCACAAAGGCAAATTTTCTCTTTGACAAACAGTATGGATTTAGACAATGTTGTTCTACTGCAGATATTTTAACAGTCACTGGGACATATGGCCGAGTGGTCCTAGACGTTGTATCAAAGTTTACAGTTACCCAAAGGTGCTGAGTTCAATCCTGAACGAAGGCAGTGAAAAAGTAACATTCAAAACAGAGAATCAGCAACTATGTCCCAGAGCCTAGCTGGAGTCCGAACACGGTACCCCCGTAATAATAATAAAGGGTTGGGTTCGAGACTCCTAACAAACGATTCCCCAGTTCGATACAAAACACCTGATGAAGACCGGAGGGCAAAACGGCTGAAACGTTGTAACTACAACAACCAAGATGAGGAAGTCAGTCCGACAATCTCTTAGACAATGTTGTTCTACTGCAGATATTTTAACAGTCATCTCTAGACACATGTACCACGCATTGGATAAGACCAGCAAAGCCAGGGCTGTAGTCGTCTATATATCTAGGGCCTTTGACAAAGTCTGGCACAAGGGGCTGCTAATGGAAATTAAATCCTACGGTATAACTGGACGTATATTAAATATAATTAGATCCTTATTAGACAACAGGACCATCCAGGTTGTCATTGATAGATGTACATCCAAGCAGCATAACATTAAGACGGAAGTGCTTCAGGGATCAATCCTTGGATCACTATTATTCCTGATATTCATAAATGACCTCCCTGATACATAGTGGAATGGGACCGCAAATGGATGGTAACATTTAATGCTAGTAAGATTAAACTGCTCTCCTTTATTACAAGATGTCTCTCCAACCACCGATATCCAAGACAAATAACACCCTACCTGAGAATTCTTCCTTCAAACTCCTTGGCCTAACATTCACAGGCAATATGAACGGGAGAAAATACATTAAGAACATTGCAAAGGCTGCTGCAAAGTAGGTGGGTTCCCTCTATCGAGCTAGAAGACTACTCACACTTGAGAGTATCCTGTACCTCTACAAAGCCACAATTCGCCCATGCATGGAGTATTGTTGCCACATCTGGGCTGGTGCATCTACTACTAGCCTCTCCCTTTGGAATTCCCTTCCTGCTACCTGCTTCCCTGACTGTACTAATATGCAGAAGTTTAAATATAACGTAAACCAACATCTTATTAATCTTTCCTAGACATGGTCCCAAATAGTAGCCTCTTACCTCCAAGTGGCGATATGCTTAGTTAAGGGTGAACGTGAGAGTAAAAAAAAAAAAAAGTATTAAACGTCTTGTTTCCTTACGTAATAAAACATTTATTTTTTAACTCCAACATTATATATATATATATATATATATATATATATATATATATATATATAAAATGCTTACAGCGTTTCGCCGAACGTTTCGGTTTTTACATAAACACGGGTCACGTGACCCTCTGACATTGTCAATTTAACCACGGCCACCGGCGGTGGTGATTTAACCCAGGTTACGAACATATCACGTGACCTAAATTTTCCGAGGTCAGAAATTCGGTACCCATCTGGTACACTAGTACTTCGAATTTTATCGGTAGGAAGCTAGGCAGTCGGCCGACAATTTCAGCATTTAGGTCAAAAGTTTTGAGTTATGTCCCTTAACATGAAATTTAAAAAAACTAAGAACACCCGAAAACAATATTAATAAAGAAAGCAATAAATACAAAGTAATTATTAAAATAAATAAATAAAACACTATGCAACAATGTAAATATATTCAAAAAAAGAAAAAAAAAAAAATTCGTTTCATGTTTCAAGGATTCGGGTTTCATTTTGTGTACATGCATGCCAGCAGTTGTAATTTCTTTACAAGATTTTACCGGCAGGGGGGCTGATCTATATAAGCACGAAAAGAACATTTTTAAAATGAACGCCATCAAGTGAGGGCATTTCTGGGGGTTTTTTTTTTCCAGCATTCAATCTAATTAAAAACCAAAAATATAGAACAGTCTTTACCAGTGACTAAACGAGAATATCATATTCTAAAAATTTCGTAAATTGATAAAATATTTTTTATTTTCTATTTTTTATATAGAAAATAATTTTTAAACGATTTTATGCGATTAATATGAAATGGTTAGTATTACAAAGCTGATCTTGCAAGTCTGGGTCATTGTGGAGTTATCTGCCCTTTTTTTTCTTTTCAAGATGGCGACGTTGAAATAAAATTGGATTTTCTTAGTTTTTTTTTTTTTTTTTTTTTTTTTTTTAACTATTTGATCAATTTACGTGATATTTCGGTGTATATCTTTGTTCCGTGACGGTTCCATACATTTACAGATTAAAAAAAATATTTTTTTTTAATTTTTGCTTTTTAATTAGGTTGAATTATGGACTTTCACCCGCTTCTGCTGTTTAACATTTCCAACAAATTTAGAAAGCCATTCTTAACATGGGGAGAAGAATGTCGTAAAGTAAATTTATTTTACGACAACCACCACGGTATAGTGCTGTTCAGTCTAATGACACTATCCTCCATGGCATTATCTCTTCCTTCGGGAAAGCGGACAGGTTTATCGGTAAATATTTTAGTGGGGTGGCAAGAAGGGTGTCCTGAATTTACCCCCCCCCCCAAAAAAAAAAAAAAATAAACACCTATTAAACTGACCTGGGATCACATCCATACCCAGTGAAAATAATGGTAATAAAATAAAATGGGTACTTGTACAGTTTAGTCAAGAAATTAAAAAATGAAAATATCGAAAAAAGTTTAAATTGTATGTATCCGTTATGGAACGAAGGTCTCCGAAAAAAAAATTTCACTTAATTTCATAAAGTTTTTTTTTTTTTTTTTTTTTACATCGAAAAAACAATTTCTTATGATACCAAGCAAAATGTTCGATTTTTAGGAAGAAAAGCTAGTATTAAAGATGGGGAGGGAGTGTCAGCGCTTTAACTGGAGTTATCTCCCCTTTGGCATTTCTAAAATTCAAACAATTTTTTTTTAATCCAAGATGGCCGCCTTCAACGCGCTCTCATAAAAACGTGTTTTTCCGCTGTAAAAAGAAAACAAAAAAACTACTTGATGAAATTAAGTGAATTTTTTTTTTTTCGGAGAACTTCGTTCTATAACGGATACATAGAATTTAAATTTTTTTCGGTATTTTCATTTTTTTAATGTCTTGACTAAACTGTACAAGTACCATATAAAATGTATAAATAGACAAGTTTGTGTGTATATTTTAAAACTGGTAAACATTAATCAGATGTGACTTTTCCAGGGCATTCATCAGATCAGATATCATCAGCTGACGAACAATGTCAACAAAGAAGTACAAAACTTGGATTTTTAAACTATGCTATTAATTACTAAAAATCACAAAAAAAAAAGTTATTTTCGGTATTTATGCACTTTTGTTACCGTGCAGAAATAATGTTTTGGGGAGGGGGGGAAGCGTTTTGTTCTCTACTCTACTCTACTATCACGTAACAATTTAATATGATATCGTAAAAGTTGCATTTAACTTGCAAATACTATTTTTTAAAAAAGCGCGGTAACAAAAGTGCATAAGCATCTTATTTTCTATGCAAAAAAAATACTTGATCAATTTATGTGATTTTTGGAATATGACATTATCGTTCCGTGAATTTTCTGTATTTTTTAAATCTATTTTGTGTGTGTGTGTGTGTGTGTGTGTGTGTGTTTATGCACTTATGTAACCGTACTATTTTTCTTTTTTACATAGTATTTTCAAGTTAAATTTAAGTTTTATTGTATCGTATTTTTTTTTTACTATAAAATCGTTAGGTCAAACTACAGAATTAGTTTCGAAACAACCTTCTCATGTTAAGAATGGCTTTCTAAATAATAACGGTAACATAAGTGCATAAGTACCCCGTTTTTAGATTGAATTCTTGATTACAAAAAAAAATATGAGATTGTACTTTTTTAGGCGATTACATTTTTAGAAGGTAGGGAAGTAAAGTGAGAGTAATTTTTTTGGTAAATTTTTATTTACTTTCCACCTTAACAATCACCTTTAGAATGACGACTTTTGTAGGTTTTCGGGTATGCTGAAAACGAATATCGCAGTTAAATTTGCCGCAAACAAGCAGTTTTCCGGATATTAAGCAGTGTAAGTCCTTATGTTATAAGTAGTGGCCATTTTTTGTACGCGCAAGCGCGCATATAATTTTAAAAAATGATTATCACAAAAACTAAATATTAATAAATTTAAATTAAAAAAATGTACTACTTACATCAGATAAGACATCGTCATCATGGTGTATTATATCCGTGGTTAAAGATATCGAAGGTTGCCCACAAATCTGTGTTGGATTGTAGGGGGCAAGACGAAGATCAGTTGTTAAGCATGAATCATTACTAATACTACTATTACTATTACTACTACTACTGGGTTTCTTATAAATACTATTTTCGTTAGTATTATTATTATTACTATCGTTGTTATTACTATTATTATTAATATTATTGTTATTATTATTTCGAACAACGGGATCTTCCCTTAAAAAGGGGATTGCTGAGTTGGTTGAATATCTACTCATATGTACAGGTGTAATTTCTTGTTTGAAGGCATTCAAAGAAATGCCGTCTGTACTAAAGACAGTAATAGCAGTAGGTATAGCAGTAAAAACGTAGAGAATGTAGTAGTAGTTTGAGTAGGGCTCAGGTACTTTTAAGTTATAGTAGTTATAGTAGTTTATAAGTGATAATAGTAGTAGTTGAAGTGTAGTAGCGATAATAGTACTGATAAGAGTAGTAGTTATAGTAGTATTAGTAATACTAGTACTGATAACAGTAGTAGTTTTAGTGTAGTAGCGATAATAGTATTAACAAGAGTAGTAGTTATAGTAGTATCATAGTTATAATAGTATTGATAATAGTTGTAGTGTAGTAGTGAAAATAGCAGTGGCTATGATAGTAGTAGTTGTAATAACAATGTTACGGGACCTGTGGAAATTCCACAGCGGCATCTTTCATATTTAATATATTGCTGCTGGCTGGGCATTCTGCCTGACGTTCAGCCTGTATGGGGACCCCGCAATATTATTGTACCTATTTACAATGCCTCCCCACGGGACAGAGTTAGACACCAGGGTCGTTTTTTAACGTGGAGAAAAGGTACAAAAAATAAAAATTTTCTCAGTCGTGAAGGATTTCTCCTCCACTGAAAGAGAACGAGAAATGGAAGTGTCGCATCTGAAGAACAGATATTACACTTTGAGATATTAAATCTTTTATTCATGTTAAAAAATACAGTCAAAATCAACGATGAACAAAAAACTTAGGCACATGGCCAACTCAAAAGGGGGGATTTTGGGGGTCGTTGGTCATCCTTGTCACTCCAGAACTAAACAAAGTCAAAAGTTTCTCCCAGCTAGTATCTTCTTTCACCATAATACCGCATTCACCCTTTCATATTGGGGGACATCCTATAACTCCCAATTTTTAAAACATTTTTTATTGACGTGTAAAAACAAAAAAGATAACAATAAAATGGTACAATAATTCATTTTTGTCGAGGCGGGGGAAGAAAAAACAAAAGGTGATTAGTAGGACCCTCCCAACCCCGTCTAGTTGATAGACTGCCCGTTCCACTAGGTTTGTAAAAGGAACCTCGCTTCTGCGGGTCAGTCTCTAGGTGGGGATGCCCTCTAGATGGGGGTGAATCGAGAAAAGAAAATTTTTGTGGGTAAATATTTTAGTGGGGTTAGTTTGTATTTCTTTTTCTCCAAGATGGGTAAAATTTAGAGGAAGGGGTGAAAACAAAAATTGCAGGTAAGCGGGGATGGGGATCTTGGAGGCTTCCTAATCGGGGAGGGATGGAACACACACTCAGCTAGCTGAGAGACTACTTGTTTAATTTTACTTTACAGAACTGCGCGTTCCACACCTAGGCAGGGAACACGTATTCAAATTTGGCTCCTCTTCGTACACACAGACTTGCCACATGTATCCATCTTCTGTCAAATGCCGTGCAATGCAGCCTTCTTCTATCACATCTGATCTTCACCCGTAGTTGGTGTTTAAAGAACGCGATCAGATCTTGATCAGAAAAAGACAACACCCCCCCGGCAACCTTGCAGACGCGACGTCCAAATCACCATTCTCGCCACGGCCAGGATCGTAACGTAGACCATTTGTCTTTCCCGGTCCCACGGCGGCCTCACGTTGTCCACAACATTGGATACAGTAATTGGGTGAGGATGCTCAGGATCGATGCAAGCCGTCACTCCGCTGACATACGACCAGTACTGGCGGAGTTCGCGGCAATCGAAGAAAGCATGATCCGTAGTTTCTACGGCCGTTGTCCCACAACGGGGACAATCAGGCGACTCCAAAAACTCGGAACTGCATTGTATGTTGTTTAGTGGAAGTGCATTTCGGGCCAATCGCCAGGTCAGAGAGAACTCCGAATTGTTCAGATGACTCGAACCTGGCGCCCAGCTCCACGCGGAGCGGATCTCACTCTGCTGCCACCCCAAACGCGCGCATAGCGGGTCGTCAGCGGCCCCCTTCACTAGATCCCTGTGGAGTTCCCTACGGGTAGCAGTCACAAGGTCACTGGACCTTGGTAGTCGTTTTAGTGCGGCTCGGCACTCTTTTATGTAGGCAGATTCTCCCCGCAGCCTGCGACGGCTCTCGATGGAAGGGTCGAGAACGAGGTCGGCGAAGGCGGCAGTAACCACGGGGTGCCACGATTGGTCATCCTGCATATAGTGGCTCAGGAAGGCCAGCCTCTCAGCATCTCGATGACACTTCAAGTCCGGCATTCCCAAGCCTCCCTCACACGGACGTTGAATACAGACCTGTCTGCTCACCCAGTGTCTTCCTCTGTCCCAAAGGAGCGAGGACAAGAGTTCAACAAGAGCTTTTAGGTGTTGTGCAGGCAGGGGAAGTACGGCCAGTCGGTAAAGGATGAGAGGAAAGACGTAAGTGGCGCACGCCTCAGCTCTACCTTTTAAGGAAAGTTTCCTAGGAAGTCACGAATTGACTGCAGCCTCCACCTTTGACCATACCTCAAACCAATTCTTGTCAAGCTGGAGACCCGGTCCGAACCACACGCCGAGGATCCGGACCGGGCCATCTGTCCAGCTGAAGGGCGCAGGGAGGTTTGCGTTGCCACTCCATGCGCCCAACCGCAGTCCTACCGACTTGTTGCGGTTTATCTTGGCCCCCGTGATTCTTTCGTACTGTATGAGTGCCTCCGACACGACCTCAATGTCTCTGAAGCCCGACACGAAGACCGTGACATCATCGGCGAACGCGGATACCTTGGCAGCTGAGCCGCCAGGCAGAGCCATTCCGCGCAGGGCCGAATTTACCTCCCCATGTCTCAGCTTGCGGAGAAGAGGCTCCAAAGCCAGGACATAAAGCAGGGGCGACAGCGGACAACCCTGACGAACCGACCGAGAGATAACAAAGGGTTTCGAGCGCTTTCCGTTCACTTGCATGACAGCCATGGGCTGTCGATACATTATAGAGATCCACTTGCAAAAGTCCGGTTTAAAACCGGCGGCCTCTAAGACAGATGCCAGGAAATGATGGTCGACCCTATCGAAAGCTTTGGACTGATCTAAGGTGATCAGCGCGGCTTCCGTGTCGTCATCTATTCCCCCCTCTAGGATCGTGCGGATCAGGTGCAAGTTGTTCTGAATCGATCTCCCCTTCACAGCATAGTTCTGTTCTGGTTCAACCAACTCGTCGATAACAACCTGCAGCCGATTCGACAGGACCTTGGCCAAAATCTTCAACTCTGTGTTTAGCAGAGTTATGGGCCTGTAGTCGTTTAACTCTTCCCCTCCATGCCCGTCACCTTTCTTCAGCAATGTGATCACTCCCTTGGTCACCTGCCCTGGGATGGATCCCTGAGCAAACCAATGGTTGAACATATCCGTCAGAAGAGGCAGAAACATGGGCGACAGCCTCAAGTACAGTTCGTATGGCAGACCATCAAGTCCTGGCGATCTGTCACAGCTGACCTGCTTCAGCGCAGTAAAGACCTCCCGCTCCGTCACCCGGCCCTCGCAACCAGCCGCTCTAGCCGCCTCGAGGCGGGGAGAGTCAGCCAAATAGTCGCTAAACTCAAGGACCGGAAGATCGGGCTGCTGCGTAAAACGCTTCTCGAAATATTCTCGAAACCCCTCGCAGATCTCCCGAGTCGATTCCAGGGTGCGTCCATCCGGATGTTTAACTTTCGCAATGTATTTGTCCGAGCCACGCCTAGAAACCTCACGGCGCACGTCTACATCAGAATTGACTGCTTCGTTGCCTATCTTTCTAAGCCTAGCTCTAACTACTTGGCCTTCGTAACGCTCGCTAGTCTCGCGTAGAAGGTCCTGCTTAGCTAGTTCCTGACTAACCCTATCACCCTCCCCCGTAGCCTGGGCTAGTTTCTGCTATAGCTGCTTTTTCGTCTTGGCCTTATCTAGTGCGAGGTGCTGGGCATACTTGACGGAGAAGCTTCTGATCTTGGCTTTGAGACCTAACCACCACTTACTCCCGGTAACCGCCCCCACTAGTGCCTTTTTAATCAATTCTCTTAACTGATCTTGGAAGTCTTCTATCTCCAGAAGGGAGGTGTTTAACTTCCAGTACCCCGCTAACTTAGGCCTATTTCCTAGCTTCAGCCGGGCCATAATTAATTTATGGTCCGTCTGGCCTAGCCAAATGAACGTGGGACAAGATAAGAAGTCTACTTCGCCTCTCCTAACTAACATCCTGTCCAAATAGGTATTTGGATAGGAGGAAATGCTATTGGTCCACGTCCACATCTCCCGCCCCGGATGCTCGAACCGAAACCTGTCGACCAGACCGCATCTAGCCATCAGATCAGCCAGGCTGGACTCGCACCTCTCCGATCCTCTAGCTCCGCCTCCTACCTTATCTATGTCGGGGTCTAAGATGGCATTCCAATCCCCCATTAGCACTACCCACTTCCGACAATCTACAAACGCATCAAGCTGACTGAAGAATGAGACCCTCTCACGTGCGGTGCTGGGCGCATGAACCGCGATCACCCGAAACACAGAATCTTTTACGGCAACATCGGCCACAACCAGCCTGCCCACCGCATCTCTTATGGACAACGTCGACCATCGCCGACAGGGTACGTTTAACCAGCACGGAAACTCCCTTTCCCCGCGGGCTGCCATATGCTGAGAAAACCTC
Organism: Euprymna scolopes; assembly: GCF_053919585.1. NCBI lineage: Eukaryota > Metazoa > Mollusca > Cephalopoda > Sepiida > Sepiolidae > Euprymna > Euprymna scolopes. The sequence goes on from NC_136522.1 coordinate 10,681,969, forward strand.
AAAATCTCTGGCCAGCACCTGACAGTCCACAGAGGAAACGAAATGCGTCTCCTGAATCGCAGCCACATCCACTCCCAGGGACAAGAGGTCGTGCCGGAGGCGAGCCGCCCGGCCTGGTGATCTCAAGCCCCTCGCATTCAAACTAGCCAAATTCAAAGCCATGGTACCTACCTTAGGGTGTGTCACACTCAGCTCCGAAGTCAGCTGGGGAGAGGATGCCGACGTTATGTGCCATGCTCAAGGTGGTCAGGTTTTTCATATCCTGACCTTCTCTCGCAATGCCGACGTCCAAAGGATAAATTAATTTTATGGCCCTGTAGAGTGACGGATGGACCAACACTGGGACCCTTCCCTTGCATTGTTTTGACAGTTCATCAAGAGAAGGGTCATTTTTTTTCACCAGTTCAATTCCTGGAAACGCCCCTTCAGCGGCGTGCAGCCTTGTCCACAAGTTGGTCTTGCAGGCCTCTGGAGTTCTGACAAAAGTTATTAGGAGTGGGGCGTCCGGGAAATTTGAGGGGATATTTACATCTTTCCCCTCTATCTGTTTGTAATCGAGCAGAGGTTTTAAGTTTTTCCTCTGCCGATGGGAAATGTCTGTGGCCACAGATAGAGGGTCTACATTACATAGTTCCTCAGGACATTACATAGTTCCTCAGGGGCAAGGACCTTTAGTCTGGTTGGTCTGCAGGAGGCAGAGGAGTCTCTCCCCTCCCTCGATTCATTCTTTTCCTTTTCTTTTTGGGGTAGTGGCTCAGTTTGCCTTGGTGTGGGGACGGGTGTTTGTGTGGTGCCTGGTGTTGGTGTTGGTGTTGGTGTGGTGTCTGGTGTTGGTGCGGTGTCTGGTGTTGGTGCGCTGTCTGGTGTTGGTGCGGTGTCTTGTGTTGGTGCAGTGTGTGATTTGGGGGTGGAAGTGGATTTTGTTGTTAGGGGTGGTGTATGTTCACAGGGAGTGGGGGCCACCTTTTCTTCCTCTTTTCTTCTTTTGTTTTTCTTTTTCATTCTTTCGAATGAACCGGGGAGAGGTGAGTTTGAGTTCCTCTCCCTCTCACTTGCGGATTCATCCTCAGAGGAGCAGTCTTTTCTCCGCTTGATCCCCGTCTCGATTGGTGTGGGGACCGTTGGTTGTGTCTGCTCCTCTATTTGCTGCTGCAGCTGTTTTTGTTGTTGCTGCTCTCGCTGGTGTCGTTGGTGCTGCTGCTTCTGCTGCACTTGCTGATTTTGCTGCTGCAGTAGTTGTTGCTGCAGTTGTTTCTGCGGCATTGGCTGTGGTGGCTGTTGTTGTTGCTGCATTTGCAGAGGCTGCTGCCTCGATTTTTGGGCTGGTGGTGGGACGGTGGCAGAAGGGATTATGTGTTTCCGCTTTTGTCTCACTACCGTGCTCCATTCTTCCCCCTTGGCCTCCTGGGTAGTTTGGGTTTTCCTTGGAGCTGGGGTTGGTGCTGCAGTTGCAGGGGTTGTTGCCGCCTGTTCTTGGCCATTGTGGCCCTTTTGTTAAAACTGTAAAAGTATTTATCCAAGTAATCTGGTTAATATAGTGTCAGAATAGATTTGGTTATTACTATTTATGTCTAATATCCTGATAGACGTCAGTGACATATTTATTTTCTATGGACGCCCGGCGCGAACAGAACCCTAACAATATCATTATACCACCTTTAGACAGAACAGATCTCCATGACCCTTCACTGCTAATGTCCCTAAATGCCAGAAAACTTTCTATTCTAATAGTTTCTTCCCTCAAACAGCTAGACTTTGGAATTCCTTCCTGCTGCCTACTTCCCCGGCTGTACTGATATGCAGAAGTTTAAATGTAACATAAACCAACATCTTGTTAATCTTTCCTAGATAAGGCCACAAATAGTAGCTCCTTACGTCCAAGTGGCGATATGCTTGTAAGGGGTGAACATGAGTAAAAAAAAAAAAAAAAAAAAAAAAACAGATACTACCTATGGATCCTAGCCAGAAGATCAAGAAGGTATGGTTAAGTTTCACGTACAGCTCAAAAGTAACACGATATTTTATTTATTTATTTTTATATTGCGTTTTCGGTGATCGGGAGATCCTATTTATTAAAAGGTAGAATGGAAGGTGATAAACGTACCACGAACATTACATTATATAGATACTAATAGTTTAATGTTCGTCCTACTATCTTCCTTTTTAATAAATAGAATCTCCCAGTTGAATAATTTATAATCTGAAAACGTGACGCAGGTACTAATCGTATTAATATTAGGTTGGTGCAAAAATAATGTCTTTTTTTTGCTGTTGAACTATATAAAAAATTTATTTTAAAAAAAACGACATTATTTTTAGTAGTAGTTGTAGGAGTATAGAAGCTTTTCCAATTTTGATCCGGGCGGGGGGGGGGGGGCGCCATAGAGTTAGTATGGATGCCCAGAAGTGTTATAAAGTCCTGGTTGGATGTAGAGTGTTATTTGAGGTTTTACAAACATTGTAACATTGGATATATTTTTTTCATTTTTAAATAATTTATTTTATCAACATTTATTTTTATTTATTTTTTTACTACTAATAAAAAAAATAAAACAATTTATTTAAAAAAAAAATACAAAATTAATCTCGTATTATTAATCAACGCATGTTCCGACATTTTAAAATACAACCGCTGAGAGACAATGTGCTGATCTTAATCAACTGACTTTTCTTTCTCCAAGTTTACATGGCCAGAAAAAAGAAGAAAAGAAAAAAGGACAACATACTGAGGATGAAGTTGTAGCGGTTAACGAACTATTTTATATATACGGATCAATACCCTTTGCCAGCGTGATTCGTCAAGACCGACCAATCCATTGGCAGAGCTCATTGATTTTAGTTGTCCCCTAAAGGACTATTTTTAGCCCTTTGGAAACTCAGCTGATTTGGGCAGAAAGAGACACCAGCCAGCGACCAGAACAGATCTCTCTCACAGCACTCCTAACACCACTTACTCACTGACTTCCGCCATCCGTCGCTCACCTACCCGACCATTAGCAGACGACACTCAACCAGGCAGATTGCTTTGCCCTTTCTTTCTCTTCAGTTCGAGAAAGAATCTCGTCCTTCTCCTGCAATAAACCCCTTTTGTTGTTATTTGTTTCAAGGAGGTGTTTTGTTGTTTTTGTGGTTTTTAATTAAATAATTATTACGAAGAGTAAATGCGCCTACATTTCTTTTCTTAAAGAGAGAAATATACTTAAATTATAAGTTCATGCAAGTAAAATATTTATTTATTTATTTTTATTTATTTATTTTTTTTGCACAGGCACCACCACATTATCATGGCCAAGATGCCACTCAAGGATAAGGGTTAAAGAGTGTACAGTAGAAATTGGACAATATAGTAATCAGTTCGGTAAATTTGTTAACTTATATGGAACGGCTCATCAAGAACTTGTTTACGTTAGACTTGAAGACAACCATATTGTATTTTCGTAATATTGCGTTGTGATTTGGCTTTCAAGCTCACCTCGTGCGTATTCTACTTTTGGACAAAATTTATTTATTTTTAAACGAAATTAAAAAAGAATAAAACATTTTTAACAAGATTTTCTTTTAAATGTGAGTTCCTTTTCTAATAAGAAATGAAAAGAAACTGGAATCTTTTTTTTTTTTTTTTTTACATAGGCGTCACCACTTATCAAGGTCGATAGGCCACTCAAGGATAAGGGTTAAAGAGTGTAGAGTAGTCAAAAGGACAATCTTAAACATCTTAAGAAAGTATACATCATACCAGTCATTATAGGAGCAACCGGGCCAATGAAAAAGAATTTCAAAAACTATCTGGCGAATATACCCGGTGAACCAAGTGCAAGAGAAATGCAAACAATAGCACTTAAAGGGACGGTTAGAATCTTAAAAAGATCTCTCGGTTGGAGTAACTACACACATGGGAGAACGTTTGGCATCCGGTAGAATGTCCCATCCCCAGCAAAATCAAAGTGATACGAAAATTAAAACAAAAAAATAACTTTTTTTTCGACTTCAACAAGTAAAGCAAATTTTAGTGGTTATCTGCAACAATTCCTCTGGCGGCAGTGAATGAAATAAATTTAGAAATATTACGGGGGGGGGGATAAGTGTGTGTGTGTGTGTGTGTGTGTGTGTGTGTGTGTGATTTAAAAAAATTAACATCATTAAAATCTCCATTTACGGTATAGCTGGAAATGTCTTTTGAATTATCAAATCATTTCTCTCTGATATGTTCATAAGAGTAGTGATTGATGGGCAGAAATCAGAATCTCACAGTATTAATTCTGGAGTCCCTCACTCTGAGCCCAACTGTCTTCCTGATCTACATTAATGATCTCCCAAATCACATCCTTACACCATTCGTAGACATTTATGCTGACGACACTACCATCTATGTCAACACTTCAAAGGCCGTAAATAACCAAGTTCTCTCTGATTCTCTCTCCTCTGATCCTGATCACATGATGCAATGGGGAAAGAGTTGGCTGGTTAATTTTAATGCATCTAAAACAAAGCTTCTATCTTTACATCATCAACGCTCTGATCCCCGTCTGGCATCAATTGAAATGAATTACTCTCATCTTGGAGAGGCTCCATGTTTTGACAAGCTTCTGGGCCTAACCTTTACTCCTGATCTGAAATAGAACACGTATGTCAAATCCGTTGCCAAGGCTGCTGGAAAAATGATGGGATCAGTCTTCCGATTCAATAGATATCTCACTGCTGATGCAATTCTCTGCCTGTATAAGAGCCAAGTACGTCCAAGGATGGAGTACTGTTGCCACATCTGAGCAGGAACTGCTAGAAGCAGCTTATCCTGCCTTGACAGAGTTCAAAATAGACTTCATAGCCTAGTGGGTGATGCCCTTTTCTCTTCCCTGCAACCTCTTTCTCACAGAAGAGACGTTGCAAGCCTTTCTCTATTTTATCATTATTTTCATGGCAAGTTCTCATCTGAACTCCAATCTATGGTCTCCCTGGCCTTATTTTCATGAAACTCATCTAACTGAAACCACTATCAATAATTTCCCCCACTCTTTATCTGTGCCTAAACCTAAACGTAAATTCCATGAACAAAACTTCTTTCTTAGAACTGCACGCTTGTGGAATTCTGTTCCGTTTTCCTATTTTCCAACTGACTATAATATGGTCGTCTTCAAGTCCAATGTGAACAAGTTCTTGATGAGCCATCCCCATAAGTAATCCAATTTACCAAATTTCCACTACTAACAATTACTACATTTTCCTATTGACTACTGTACACTCATTAACCCTTATCCTCGAGTGGCCTTCTGCTCTTGATGACTCCTTTGTAAAAAAAAATAGAAAAATAAAAAGCATTTCAAATTGAGAAATTGAATAAAAAAATGAACACTCTACATTTAACAAGAATTTTATAACACTTCTGGCCATCCATACTGACCCGAGAGGACCTAGTTAAACTGTAGTGATAATAGTGATAAATATAGTAGTAGTTATAGTATTGTTTGATGATAGTAGTAGTTATAATAGTTCTAACGGTGGTCCAAGGGCAGAAGCAGTAGTAGTAATAGTACCAGTAGTAGTAGTAGTAGTAGTAAAAATAATAACCCTCTCTCAAAAAAATTTGGCGACCAATTATCGTCTATTTTAAATAAAGCAGTTTCTTTGCTAAAAAACGACCCTGGTGTCTAACTCTTTCCCGTGGGGAGGTGTAGTAAATAGGTACTTTCTATTTCCGCTGGCGGACCTGTACGAAAGTTCCCACCCCCCTAAAAATGTGTATTTTTCACCTTTTTTTTTTATTATCATTTTTTCCAACGATTATCATAGATTATCATATTAGCAGAAAAATTTTGAAAAAAAAAAAAAAAAAATTAATGACTTTTAAGAATCACCTGACACGTCGGTAAAGAAATCTACAGGAAATCAGGTGGCAATGCGTGAACCCCTTTCTTAAGTCATTAAATTTTTTTTTTTTTTTTTGGCTTTTTTTTTTTTTGGCATTTTTTTTTTTTTTTTTTTTTGCTAATATGATATTTAAGTCTGTAATCTATAATAATCGTCGGAAAAAGTTATAAAAAAAAAAAAAAAGGTGATAAATACGCATTCTTATGGGGGTGGGTGGGCACTCTCCTACAGGTTAGGTCTCCCCTTCCGCTTTCTGATTTAGCGGAAGTTTTGCCGGTGTATAACGAGGAATGGTCCGTTCTGATTAATAATTACTCAATTTTAAGTTTAAATAATTTTAAAATCTTAACTTGAACAAACAAAACAAAACTTTGAAATTAATCTTCTTTTCTTTTTTTTGTTTTTTTTTCGAAATAGATTTATTGGTGCTTCTGCATTTACCGACCCGCAATTTCCACGAAGTTGGCTCGGGTTCGCTCGGCAGTTAACGGAAAAGGTCGATCGAGCTTACCTCAACTTTTAACGAAAGCGCTGTCCTGTCTGTTTTTACCTTTTAGCTAATACGAATCTATGAGGGCTACTTTTTTATAAATTGGAAGAAATAAAAAATAATAATTTTGTAAGATACATGTTTGCATTTTTGTGTTTTCCCTTTTCATCATGATAATTTCCTTGTAGAAATGTAACATTTTGCGATCGGCGGCCGAGCATACCCGAGAAACTTCGTGGAAACCGCGGGTCGGTAAATGATTTATTTTTAATAAAATCTGGCAATCTTGACTAAAGTCGTGCGCAAGATGGTTGTCGCGAACGGATGTAAAAAATGGAACGGAACACAAATTTTAACGAAACGAAATTAGCGAGTCCAATGTACAGCCTAGCCTCGCCAAAAAAAAAAAAAAAAAAAAAAAAAATCGACTGCTGATAACAACTAATAATAATAAGCGTGTTTTAATTTTTAACTACTCTGGACTTGCAGCTCTGACTTTTTGAGATGAGGTATGAATGTTTGTAATGTCTTGTTTTGATTTTTTTCAACGACCGAAGAAACGATGAGAATAATTGTCCGAACGATCAAAACAATATCAGAGTATATATTATATACTCTGATATGTATAACGCCAAGTTAGCGTTCAACAACCAGCCTGCTCTAGTTGGTGTCAGTTTATAAATATGAGCTATCTGCTCCTGTGTAAATTATACTTAATTTGCATATCACTACATCTCCCTATAACGGAGGGGCTCTATTCCGCGAGTACTTCTTTACTTCTTCTCGTACCCTCCTGAACATCTTCCTTGGATCTATCACGTTATTCCCTATAATCGCAGTGTTCCTCCTGCATATTCTGATCTTCCTCTTCTGCCTTGTCCCATTCTACTTCTTCCTCTTCTAACTCGTCTCCAAGTCTCATTCTGCATTAACTCTTCTGTTACGTCAATAATGAGCAGCTCTGAAGGCATTTCCTCATCCGATTGTTCTCCTTGGGATCTTATTTGGTCAACATGAGCTAGAACACTGTTCCTATTTTCTTTATTTAATATTGCAGTATTATGTCTTTTCTGCATAATAAATTCTCTGTATGTCCTTCTTTACCGTCTGGACCATTCTTTCCGCTATCCCATTACTTTGAGGGTGGTAGGGAGAGGTCTTGTAAGGTCTGCATCCTATTTTTCTTAGTCATCCATGCAAATCAGCATCTGCAAATTCTGGCGCGTTATCCGTCACCAATGTTCTTGGTATATCATTTCTCTAAAATATGACTTCATATTTGTTTTACGGTGGTACTTTTTTTTATCAGGCACTCTCACCACTTCATGCCAACCTGGATATGTGTCTACTAATATTAATAATAGTCCTATCCCATTGACATAAGCATGATACATGTGCAATTTGCTCCATGGTTCTACTTCTCGGGGCCACACATGTATTTTCTTTTGCTTGAAATTCCTGAGTTCTGTGCATTTTTTTGCATCTTTTTATGTAATCTTCTACATCTCTTGAGTACCCCGGCCACCATGCTTCCAAGTTTAATCTTCTTTGTGTAGCTGTCACTCCACAATGTACGTCATCGTGTACACATTTAATAACCTGTCTCCTCTGTGTTTCTGGGGTAACTATCAAGTCTCCATTACATATTACCCTGTTTTCTATAGTCAGTTTATGTTTTATTTCTTTGAATGGTCTTTCAGCCATTGAACAATTTCCCCAGCGATTCTCTTTTATCCTCAATACTATTCTGTTTAACACTGGGTCATTTGTAGTTTCAGTAGCCATTTTATCTACAGATATTACATCGGTTTCTACAAGGTGCAGGAATGTGTCTTCAAATTCCTCATCATTTTTGTCCTTATCCTCTTTATAAAACCTCAATCTAGATAAGGTATCAACGTGCGGTATCGTATTCCCTTTAACATACTGAATGTCAAAGTCAAGCGCCATCAGTCTGATCGCCCAACGTAATATTCTGGACGTTGTAACTTTTGGTAGTTCTTTTTTTGGGATTGAAAATAAATTCCAATGGTCTGTGATCACTTTTCAACAAAAATTTTTTCCCATCAAGAACTGTCTTGCTCTATCCGTCGTCCACACTATGGTTAGTGCCTCCCTTTCTATATTTGTATAATTGTGTTCAGTCGTTGTTAATCTCCTCGGTAAGTACATTACGGGATGACCATCTTGTGACAAAATGACTGATATGGAATGCTCATTAGCATCAGTAGTTAGAATTATGTCCTTCTTAAGGTAAAAAATTTGTACTATTGGCTTTTTCACCAGAATCTGTTTTAAGTTTTCAAAGGCTTTCTGTTGATGTTCTAACCAAATGAATTCTGTATTTTCCCCCTTTAACTTCACAAATGGTTCTGTCAACTCATTATATTTTGGTACATATTTTCTATAAAAATTTACCAAACCCAAGAAAGACTCCAACTCTTTATTTTTTGGTGTAGCCACTTTTAGAATTTTCTCTATTAGCGCTTCATCTGGAGAGATCCTTTCTTTTGATATTGAGTAACCCAAAAACGATATTTCATTATTGTTGGTTATACTTTTTTGTATTTACTGTCATGCCAGCGTCTCTTAGCCGATTCAGTATATTTTCAGTTTTTTTCTTTAAATCATCTTCATTTAAATCTCCAACAAATATATCGTCTTGATAACAGATGGTATTTTCAACATTTCCTATTACTTTTTCAATAGCTTTTTGAAAAATTGCATATGCCGTTTTTATGACATACGGCATCCTTTTACACCTTTAACACACCTTAACAGGTGTGTTTATGGTCATCACTTCTTTAAAATTTTCATCTATGGGAATTTGGTGGTAAGCTAATTTTAGGTCTATCTTCGAAAATACTTTAATTCACGCCAGTTTATGTAAAGCTACTTCCACGTTTGGAATAGGGTACGAGTCAATGCAAACTTTATGGTTCACCCCTATTTTATAATCTCTACAAATTCTGAAGTCACCGTCTTTTCTTTTTTTTTAATACCACAATGGGTGATGCCCATTTACTTCCGTCTGAAGGGGCAGTTTCTAATAAGTCTTCCTTTATTAACTCTCACAACTTAGTTACTACTAACGGTAATAAATGCACTGATAATTTCCTTGCTTCGTAGTAGGAGGGGGGAACATTTTCTTTTAATTTTAGGCTAGCTTCATAATTTTTTAATTTTCCTATTTTTTCCATTTCTATCTCATTAATCAGATTCGCTCATGGAATGTGAGGACTAAAGGACAAAATAAGGGAAGTGAGAGTTTAGAGGCTACGGAAAGTAAACCCAAAATCCACTTGCTACTGTCCTTATGTTTTGTAAAGATTAATGTGCCCATATTAATCTTTTTGCTTTTCTTTTTTTCTTTTTGCTCTTTTTTTTTTCTTTTTTTTCTTTTTCTTTTTCTCCTTTTTCTTTTTCATTTTTTTCCCTTTTCTTTTTCCTTTTCTTTTTTCTTTTCTTTTTGCTTTTCTTTTTTCTTTTTGCTTTTCTTTTTTTCTTTTTTCATTTCTTTTTTCTTTTTTCATCATGAAAATAAAATTTCTGCTTTTCTTTTTTTTTCCTTTTTTCTTTTTTCATTTCTTTTTTCTTTTTCTTTTTTCATCATTACGAAGCTGCCAAAAGTGAACCCAAGATCGGCTTTCTACTCTTCTACTGTGGGGTCTAGTTAGTAAGAGCGCCCGTGTTATAAACTTAATGCAATTAATGGAAAAATGGTCGGATCCTTCTATCGATCCAGTAGATATCTCACTGCTGATGCAATTCTCTATCTATATAAGAGCCAGGTACGTCCAAGGATGGAGTACTGTTGCCACATCTGTGCAGGAGCTGCTAGAAAGGACCTTTCCTGCCTTGATAGAGTTCAAAATAGACTTCATGGCCTCGTGGGAGATGTCCTTTTCTCTTCGCTGCAACCTCTATCTCACAGAAGAGATGTTGTGAGTTTGTCTCTGCTTTATCGTTATTTTCATGGAAGGTGTTCGACTGAGATTCAATCTATGGTCCCCCCTCGCCAAACTTTCACAAGAAACACTCGTCTAGCTGAAAACACTATCAATAATTCCCCCCACTCTTTATCTGTTCCTAAACCTAAACATAGATTCCATGAACAAAGCTTCTTTCTTAGAACTGCACGTCTGTGGAATTGTCTTCCGTTTTCCTGCTTTCCAGCTGTCTATAATATGGTTGTCTTCAAGTCTAACGTGAACAAGTTTCTGATAAGCCGTTCCACTTAAGTTAACAAATTTACTGAACTTCCATTACTATCGATTACTATATTGTCCTTTTGACTACTGTTCACTCTTTAACCCTTATCCTTGAGTGGCCTCTAAGCCTTGATAAGTGGTGACGCCTATGTAAAAAAAAAAAAAAAATCTTCCGCATCTTCTGTTCTTCGAATAATTGTGTACAGTTCCCACACTGACATCAAACTGCACACTTATTGTCTCTATAGACACACGACGGTTCTTATCCATGAAATTCTTTATTTGGCTAATTTTCTCTCTTGTTCTGAGTTCCTTATTTCTCCCACACCTCTCATAATTCCTCACAAATAAAAACACCAGACAAAATACTGTTAGAAACTCGCTCAATATGTTACCGTGACATGGGTTGACATATATTCGGTGGGGTTTTAACAGTATTTTGTATATTTTGTCTATTTTTTTATTTTTAACTCCTTTTTCCAAACTTAACGTGTCAAAGAGAGAGTCGGGCGCCATTTTTTCATTTTCCAATACATAGTTAAACACGGTATGTTTTTCAAGCTGAATAAACATTTTACATCAAATAAAAACACTGAAACCATATCCACTTGGGTAGAAAAGTAACTTATCTTGCCTCTGATAACATATATTTGTTATATATGTGTTTCTTGACAACTTTTTCGAATCTATGTGTAGAGTAATACAAACCCACCAATTTAACTACATATTAGTGCGTTTCTGAGCATTTTTCACAAAATTTTACTACCGCCAAAATATGCTACCTGGAGCAATAGACTTGAACCAATCGGCACTGAGCTTAGAAAGTAAGCATAGATTTAAAATCGTAAACTGTGAGCTGTCACTATTGGCACCGCAATACTATTTGGAAAATTTATTTTCCTAACAATTTAGCAGTGTTGGGGTGGAGGAGGAAGTTAATCTGCTGCCATGATGTATCAGTCTTGGCCCTTATTTTTTTATTTATTTTTTTATTTTTTTAAATTTTTTTTTTTTTTTTTTAAATTTTTTTTTTTATTTATTTATTTTTTATTGTTTTTATTACATTTTCATCCCAAACAAGCCACATTGCCACTTTGATGTAGGGGGCTACTATCAGGGACATGGGATACTATGTTGGGATGGGGGAGTTGGGCAGCAAGATGTCGGTTCACGTTACACTTGAACTTCTGCATGTCAGTACAGTTGGGGAAGCAAGAACCTGGAAGGGAATTCCAAAGTCTAGCGGTTCTGGGGAAGAAACTACTGGAGTAGAAGGCTCTCTTACATCTAGGGATCTCTACTGTGAAGGGTTGGGATTTTGCTGCTTGTCGGGGGTATTTATGTCGAGGGGGTACAAGTACTTGCAGTTTGTCGGTGCATTCACCATTAAAGTACTTGTAGAGGTATGTTATATTTCATCGACGGGACAGAGGCTGAAGCTTAGATGAAAGTTCAGGATCTATCAGGTTGGCGACTCTCTTTTGAACCTTGTCTAGGAGTGAGAGCTATCATCATCATTGTCATCATATATATTTCCAAAAATTTTACTATCGCCAAAATATGCTACCTAGAGCAATAGACTTGAACCATTCAGCACTGAGCTTAGAAAGTAAGCATAGATTTAAAATCGTAAACTGTGAGCTGTCACTATTGGCACTGCATACCTCTGCCTGTTCTACAAGTAAGATGAGAGCCTTCTACTCCAGTAGTTTCTTCCCCAGAACCGCTAGACTTTGGAATATACATTGTGCCTGGCTCTCTTGGCATGGTGATGGGGAGGGAGGAGTAAGCAATTCTAAAAAAAGGAAAGAAGCTTAGCCATGATTGGTTGAATCAATTAGTGTTAGATATTGGTAGGCAAGCAACCCCAGGAAGAAAAAAAAAATATTCGATGCACATGCGCAATGTGAAGAATTCGGGACTTTCCAGCATTGTCTAACAGCGGAATGCATAATTTGACCCTTAAATATTGATGAAAAAGGTTGAAACAATAGAGAAAGGAAATATTAAACATTCCAATAAGAAAAGATTATTTGTATAAATAAAATCGTCAAAGAAAAATGGTAGTCAGTTGGTCAGAGGAAGCCAGGCTGCGTCACCATTTCTTCACCACCCCGACATTCAACAACCCCGCACTACATCAAAACACAGAATAATAATTTGTCACAGAAAGGCTGATTTGTCTGTGTAAGCAATATATTTTTTGTAGATCAACTGTGCTGTGAGTTTTACTTCGCTGTCAGTGTGTGTGTATACATTTTGCCAGTGGCAAAAGTAGATGTTAACATTATATAAACTGGACAAACACATTTTGAACAAAATGATATCGACATTAAAATTTCTTTTTAACTGAAAACAAGAAGGTTTTTTTTTATTAATAATTTATTTAGGGGGGTATTTTCTGGGAATGTGTTCATCAGTTCGATAAAAACGGCCAGACATCTCTGCTGAAATAGGAATTATTTTTGTAAGTGACAGCAAAGGAATATAATGAGAATTGTTTGCTGGTTCGGCGTTTGTTGATAAATAAATTCTGTATCTTGGAGTTTCATTTTGGTAGGTCACTTGTAATGGAGTCTAACGAAGGATATATATATATATATATATAGGCAGCAAGTCATTATTCATTGAACATGACAGAGTGTGTGTATACATTTTTCCAGTGACAAAAGTAGATGTTAACATTATATAAACTGGACAAACACATTTTGAACAACCAGCCACAGCAAACACGTAACAGTAGCTCCCAGCTTTACCATTTTTTTTAACCCTAAACCTAGCTCCCAGCTTTACCATATTCTTATTGCTTCTCTACAAAGATAGCTCCGAACATTTCAACTTTGAATGAAAACATGTTCTAAAGGCTGTTGATAAAAGATATTGACATTAAAATTTCTTTTTAAAAGAAAAGATTTTTAAGAATCCAGAGTTTTTTTTTTTAAATTAATACTTTAGTTTCTATATATATATTTTTGTTTTTGAGGGGAAGGTGCCTTCTTTAGGTATTTGTTCATCAGTTTTATGAAAATCAAAAGATCTCTGCTGAAATTGGAATCATCTTTTTAAGCGTGAACCAAGGAATATAACGAGAATTGTTTTCTAAGCTGGCTTCTGTCACTAAACAAATGCCACATCCTGGAGTTCCGTTCTAGCAGGTCACTCATTGCTAAACAACAAAATAAGGGCAATGCTCAAAGATAGTTCTGGTCATTTCAACTTTGAATGAAACTTGTTCAGTTGAAAAAATGATATCGACATTCAAATTTCTTTATAACTGAAAAAATGTTAAAAACAAGAAGGTTTTTTTATTAATAATTTATTTAGGGGGGTATTTTCTGGGAATTTGTTTATCAGTTCGATAAAAACGGCCAGAGATCTCTGCTGAAATAGGAATTATTTTTGCAAAGGAATATAATGAGAATTGTTTGCTGGTTTGGCGTTTGTTGATAAATGAATTCTGAATCCTGGAGTTTCATTTTGGTAGGTCACGTGTAAGTAAACGATTATAACAGAATAGAACATCTGTTATAATGGAAAGACTTAGCATCCTTCTAACACTAAAAATGGGCAGCCTAGTCCTGAGATGCAAAAACTGATAGAAAAAGAAGAGAGTTTGACACACTGACGGGAAGAATGAAAAAAGGACCTTCACACGCATTGTAGGCGGAAATCCCTTTCCATACTTACCTACAGATGTAGATGTATATAATAGTACAAACAAGAATGGAGTCTAACGAAGGATATATATATATATATATATATATATATATATATATATATATATATATATATATATATATATATATTGGCAGCAAATCATTATTCATTGAACATGACAAAGTTATTCTTATTTTTCTGGATATCTTTTCCATTCGCCGAGCATTTTTAATTTCAGCTGGCATATATATATATATATATATATATATATATATATATATATATATATACTTCGGAGTAGTTTTTATTTAACAATCAGTGGTTATGTAAATGTCAGATTGTAGGTTTACAAAATATTACTGGCAGTAATATTCTATAAGTTATCCCATCTAAACGAGAATTGCTCGATATTCAAGATAGAGCAAATAATAATTTGAAATTATTATCGGCTGGACCCAGGACAAATTTAAACAAGCACTTGCCCGATTCGGATATATACACAGCTATGCGGATTACCCAAGATATAACTTGGAAACTATTACCAAACGGATGTAAAGAACATATAATATGGATTTTACCAAACAAGTTGGATCAACAAAAACATTCATATCCTTTTTATACAAATACTCCTGCTACAGAACTTCTGATAAATATATTATTTTCACTTTGACTTTCCATGTCTCACTGACTTTAGCAAATAGGGTGCATACCTTTATAACTATTTGCTAATATTTTCACTCCTCTGATGAGATGGTAGACATCGAAACCCTATAGGTTAAGGAGATAAACTTTCTAAAACATTCTTTGTCTTGCTTAGAATAATAAAAATTCTTTGATATGAAACTCAACCACTTCATTTCATTTCAATGAGAGTTTTTTGAAATTCATTGAATTAGAATTTAATATATATATATACATATATATATATATATATATATATATATATATATATATATATATAACTTGCTGCCAAAATATATACATATATATGCCAGCTCAAATAAAAAACGCTTGGCGAATGGAAAAGATATCTAGAAAAATTGGAAAAAAGAATAACTGTCGTGTTCAATCAGATATGCTTGAATAATGACTTGCTGCCAATATATATATATATAAGTTTCGTGGTTAAATTTTAAATTCTGAAAAAACAACATATAGAGACATATATTCGATTTAAGAATTTATTGTTTGACAAAAGGAAATATATAGAAGAGGATATGTTAATGAAATGCTGTTAGCAAAATGTTCAGCTGCGAATGGACGCTAATTTTGCTTGCATGCTTGCACTTTATTATAGCGATGTCCGGCCGTACATATGGGCGCAGTTATATACTTGAGTATGCGTGCATGCATACTCGCCTGACTGTATAAGTAATCCCTTCTTTAATTTGCGTGTTTGCATTATGATATGTATATATGTAAATGAGTACACATGTGTATTAGTATAAGGATGCATGTGTATATAAGTCTGTATTTATGTATGCATGGTATGGATCAGTGTTTGTGCGTAAGTGTATACTATGTATATGCATATGTGTATGTCTATATATGTATATGTACGTATGTATGTGTGTATGTGGGTATATATGTGCTTATATCTGTACTTATGTTTAGGTTTGACAGATGGATATACAAGTAATCATTATGTAAATAGTTAAAATCAACCACGCTTGGGCGACCCCACACCCAGCCCCGCATTTAAATCAATTCTCCCCATTATAAAAATAGCTAATTAACCATAGTATATAAAGCACTCACTCAAACATCAATTCCAACCCAACGAACAACAAAACAAACTCATCCATAGAGCGCCTCCAAAGAGAAATATATGTATTTTAAATAAAATTTAAACAAACTTAATTAAACCAGATCACGTTAAGACGACAAGTGTAATGAACTGACTTATCTCAACTAATCAAGTCACCTTTAAATATACACTCAAAATTAAAAGAACCCAACCTTAAACTCACTCAAATAAGTAACCCTCCAAGCATTCCATATTTTCAGACCATGACTCGTCTCTATCTCCACCTCATCTGCTCACCCATCCGCACAGCAAAAACAGCACACCCACCCCTTATCACGTACACCCCCATTGAAAGTCATAAGAATATCCATTTCCCAGTTGAACTTAAAATCAAGAGGTCAACCCTTTTAAAGAATACTAAAATACAAGTCCCCCCCTGCCGAAAAAATTCCATTAAGAACCTGTATGCTCGCCCAGTTTTAACCCTCCCCCTCTCTCTTTACCCTCTCTACTTCACCCCACTCTCCTCTTTCCCTCATCTAAAAGGCTTCCTATATATATATATATATATATATATATATATATATATATATATATATATATATATATATCCTTCGTTGGACTCTATTTTTGTTTGTACTATTTGTACAATAAACCTTTTTGTGTTACTCCAATCGTTCTTCATATAATTATTCCACCTCGGATTATCATTTTGCTTATATCGAAATTCACAATATAACAGTGGCAATGAAAGGATTCGAGCAACCCACACGGATATAAGGTTGATGAAAAGAGAAACATTGCATGTAGAAAGTTGACAGGCGAACTAAAAAAAAATTCAACCTTTAAAGATTAATGGTAACTAAACAATATATAAGTTAGGTAAAAAAAAAAAGAAAAAGAGAAAAAAACGACAAATACATTTCTTTTTTTTTTTTGACCAAGTGATATGTCCTAAGGTGGCCTATTAATTCGGACAATCAAAGATAAAGTATTACATAGAGACAAATAAAGCGTGTTAATGTTCAGGGAGGAAGTCTCTGTCTGTTAACAGTCAAAACCGGTGACTCGGTTCCTTATGTAGAATGTTCCGGGTTGGTTACCTATCTCCACGTAACACCAAGTCATTGGATTGATCTAGCAGTTGTATATATATAGTCGAGACTTTCTCCTATTGTGTTGTATTTAAAAATTATTATGGTGTTAAAAATAGTGTTTGCGTTTGTGTATAATACACAAACGCAAACACTATTATTTAATCGTTTACTTTTACTTTGTTTTCTTTTTACTGTTTCTTTTACGTTTACTAAGAGTCTGTGTGCTTACACCGTTCTTACATATATGGGCGTGGATATGTATGCTCTTACGTATGTTACGTGCAGTTCACTATTATATGTGTGTGTGTGTGTGTGTGTGTGTTCTTATCCTTACACCGTTTCTTGCCTTGAAAGTCTTCGTGACGTGTACGTGCAAATGTATGATGCGTACATACCTGGTTGCTTTGGCCAGCGGATGATATCTCCTTGGACGCTGGTCTCCATCTCGTTGGGGAGTGGTCACTGCAGACAGATTCATTAATGACAACAAGATGGACTGAAGCTTCAATCTTTTATTTAAGGCAAGCCTATATCTCGGACCCTGGTTGTCGGAGACCCGAAATCTCCTGTCTGCATTCTCTGCTGCACAAAACCAATCTCAGCCCATGTGGTCGTCAACCAGAAGCCTACGACCATAATTCTCGTGTTACTCTTAATTTCTGGTGTGGGTCGTCAAAAGGTGACTTGATCTGACGCCTGTCAAACTCAACCTTTCTGACCCCGCTAAATCGCTGATGGGAAACAAAATATGCTTACATAACTTTCTATATCTAAAAACTAGTCTGTGAACATTTAAGAGTTTGATAAACATTTTACATGACAGTAACCACCAGGACGAATTTGCATACAATGACACAAAGTTATATTCCATATAATATTTATTCACATACTGTGTCAAAATTTTGATTACGTTTTGACTTCACCGGCTCCCACAGTGTCTTCTCCCCCGGCTTCTCGTCTGGCTTCCAACTCTTCTTGACTAATTGATCCGTGCATTTTCAAGCTCTCATCCTACGATCCACGTCATCTTAAGTGACCTCTGCATCAGACTACCTCAGACTCTAGAGGTCAGACCTATTTTTAACTTATTGTTTGTATTAGGTACGAAAACTAACATTCCTTTTTCTGAAAACATACAGGGTGTCCCAAAAAAGCTGATGGTAACTTTCTTAATTTTTTATATTTTTCTTTTATTGTTTCTGTAAAATGTTCTTGACTCCTGATGGGGGTATGAGACGAATGGATTCGCCAATCATTTTTATAACCAACGGCTGTGCTGAACAACCAATGAAAACGTTTAAAAATTATTATAAAAATTGTTGAATTTTGGATTCAATCAGTTTGCCGTTAACTACGCCACCGACCGCATTTGATTCTTGGCTACCATCTTGGTTACTGATCTGAACTACGCTGCCATCTTTATTCAACACAATGTCTCAAAACTTAACAGTTTCAGATCATCTAGAATAACGCTCCCAAAGTCATCATGAGTTGTTACACTACCGAGGAACGGATATTTATTGTCGAGTCATATTTTCGGTTGAACGAGTCAATATCAGAAACTCAAAGAGAATTTTGACAAAACTTCAACACAAGAAATTCCCCTACTCTCAATGCAATAAAAGCTGTGATGGCTTGATTTCATGAACAAGGGTTTGTATGTGACCTTCCTAAATCTGGTAGACCCTGTACGGCAAGAAGTGATGAGAATCCTCAGAGATTAGCAGAGAGTGTGGCTGAGGATCCATCCACATCAGTACGGAGACCAAGTCAAATTGGGGTCTCTTGATCATCTCTTCACAGAATGCTTCATGAAGAGGGCAAATTTCCATATAAAATTCAATTGGTGCAAGAGCTTCAGCCAATGACAATGGACAATGCCCTGCAGAGAGCACAAGAGTGTGAAAATTAAAATGGTGGACATTTGAGTAACATCATTTTTCATAATTAAAATTAGACCTTGTGAAAAGCATACCCTGGATTAAGTTGTGTAAATAATATTAGAATAAGTAGACTATGATATTTTACTATATCTCAAAAACATCACTCATCTACCTACATATGAAAATTGGTAAGCATAACTTAAATGAAGTTAATCAAATTTGAAATCCGTCAGCTTCTTTTGGGACACCCTGTATTTGATCTTGATTTCACTAGCTTCCACGATGTCTTCTTCTGGCGAAAGAATGAGGAAATAGGATTAATTAACTCTTTTTACGGTGCTTTATCGCCAGCAGTTCCACTGCTAGATCCAGACTAACAAGAATAAGGACATCATCAGGAGGATACCATTTTAGCCTGTTTCAGCACCTTATTCTTGACTGATTGCACTAGCATGGCGTCTCCTCTCGGACATGTCTCTCTTGGTTTGGTGCTGGCTTCTGCTCTCTGCAACAGATAACTACGAGTGTTGGAATGTTTTCATTGCTATGACGTCAGATTGCATTAACATTTAATTTGACCTCTGTCCAACTAAATCGAATCTTTCTCAGCAGTTTGGATTTCTGTTAACAGTTTGCTGGTTTCAGACTGCGTGGACCCAAAAGTTTTTTTTCTTAAATAGCAAGTTTAATTTGTTTCCTGTTTCTTGTATTTTTCTCCTTTGTGACGGAGTCTACAATGTGCTGGTTCTCTACATGTTGACATGT
This sequence comes from Euprymna scolopes, assembly GCF_053919585.1. Lineage (NCBI taxonomy): Eukaryota > Metazoa > Mollusca > Cephalopoda > Sepiida > Sepiolidae > Euprymna > Euprymna scolopes. The sequence goes on from NC_136522.1 coordinate 10,701,684, forward strand.
GTGTAACGTTACACATTGCTTTTGCTCGGCCTTGTAAGCAATGGATGATTTTTCTTTACCTTATTTGGATAGTGGGAGTTGAAGTTCAGATATCGTCCAATGAAAGTTGGCTTTTACTATATGAATGACATAAACTTCTGATCTGTTATTTGCAAATTCAACAAGATACACCTGAAGAAGGTTGATGGTTACATCGACTGAAATGTTGAGAAAATAAAACTCATGAGAACAGTATTAATCCAAATTATCAATCCCATCTAAAAAGTTCAGAAGCATTATCTTTATGAGAAAGAAAAACTACAGGAGTTATCGTGGATCTTGAGGTGTTTTTGTTTAAAAAGAAAAGGAATATGCTCTAAAAAGATTGATACGTGAAAAAGAGACTTGAAAGAATCAGTCTCAGAAACAATATAGTCTCCCACCTTCTTCAATTGTATCTTGTCAATGTCTGATGGGACAAGAACATGCTACCTCCATAGATTAACAATTCCAAGATGCCTCTCCAACACCCAATATCCATGACAAATAATACCCTACCTGAGAATTCTTCCTTCAAACTACACGGTCAAACATTTACAGGGAATATGAACTGGAACAAATACATTAAGGTCATTGTGAAGGCTGCTGCAAAGAAAGTGGGTTCCCTCTATCGAGCTAGAAGACTACTCACACCTGAGAGTATCCTGTACCTTTACAAGGCTATCATTCACCCATGCATGGAGTATTGTTGCCACATCTGTCCTGGTGCATCTACATCTAGCCTTTTGGATAGGGCCCAAAAAAGAGTTTTCAATCTATTAAGTCCCACTTATTCAACCAAGCTCCAACTCCTGTCCCATCGCTGCAGTGTTGCATTTCTAAGCCTGTTTTACAAATATTAGATCTTGTCATCTATATATATATATAGATATAAAAGGCAAAATGTGTGTGATCATTTTATGTATGTCTCGCAAAGGCTTTTTTCGCCAACGCTCCCCACTTAGAACTGTTTATATACCCCCTAGATAATAATATCTAGGATTTGGGAACACGGGTCGCCTCTAGATTTATTTACGTCAACTTTTATGAGATTTGCGCTATTTCACTGTCCCCTGTTTGTCCTGCTTTTTAGTATAAATACAGTGAAACTAAATTCAAATGGGTTGTGTTCTCGGTTTTTGTCGAAACGTCCAGAAAGCAATCAGCTTTGATCAATGTGGGGGCCAAACTCCTTATATCAGACAATTGCTATTCAATCTGGACAATGGGGAGCTGGTTTCCCCCTCCCCAACATCTTGGGAATGGGGAGCTGGTTTCTCCCTCCCCAACATCTTTGGGAAACAACCAGCCGAAGTTGGGTAAACAAACCCAAAAGCTGCCCTGCAGCAAAAGTTACGTCCGCTACTTCTATTTGACCTCATTAATGAGATCAAATAGAAGCAGCAGAGTTAACTTTTATTGCGGCCACGTGTCAATTGTTTTTAATACTTAAATAAATTCAAATGTTTTTCCCTTAGTATTTCGCGGTGGTCCAATGGTTAACGTCGCACGTTTTTTTTTTTCAAACTTTAATTTCCAACTTTGCCTCAAGGGTTCGGGTTCGATCCTCATACTTACCCTACAAAAACTTTATTTTATTTTAACCCCCCCCCTCCTCCAGTTTTGATTTACCCAAAACCACACACACCTCCAAACATCCGGGCAACGCCAGATACTCCCCGCTAGTTCAATATAAAAAATTCTTTTGGAGCGAAGCAAACTTTTTTTTTTTTAACGAACAATTATCTATATATTAATACGATAACCTATGTGTGATTTTGTGTCACTCAGCAGAAAAAAAGATGTAAGTGTGACTAGTTTAATTGTTATGACATTCTATTTCTTGTAATATATAATTTTACCAAGAATTCTTCCTAAGTTTCAGTTATAGCTGATGGCACTCAAGTCATCTATTTTTTTTTATTAATAATTTTACCAAGAATTCTTCCTAAGTTTTGGTTTCGATTCAAGCTGATGCACCCAAGTCATGAATATTTTTTATTTATTTTTTTTATTTTTGAAATCACAACTTTATAATATATAAGAATTGAAAGAAAATTGACTGTAATAGTGTTAAGTTTTGAGACATTGTGTTGAACAAAGATGGCGGCGTAGTTCAGATCAGTAACCAAGATGGCGGCCAAGAATCAAATGCGGTCCGTGGCGTAGTTAACGGCGAACTGATTGAATCCAAAATTCGACAATTTTTATAATAATTTTTAAATGTTTTGATTGGTTGTTTAGCACAGCTGTTGGTTATAAAAATGATTGGCGAATCCATTCGTCTCATACTCCCATCAGGAGTCAAAAACATTTTACACACCTCCTTTGATATAATTGAAAAATTCTTTCAGATTCACTTGAGAAAAGGAAATAAAAATAAATAAAAATAAATGAACAAAGAAAAATAAACCAATAAAATAATTGATTTTTTTTTCTTCTGGTTTTGGGGGAATTTGTCTTTATTCTCATTGGTCAAAAAGAATTAATATATTGGTATAATGTGTGCAAAAAGAAGCCATTTTTTTTTTTTTTTTTTTTGATACATAAAAACTTTTCAAATATCTATAAACATACAAATAGAATACTTTTCAAATACATATAAACATATGCACAAAAATTCAAAGATACATTTTTATTTTATCAAATGTTTGCAAAAAAAATATAAAAAAGAACTATTTGACAAATAGGAAGTTTACAAAAAGGTTTTAACAAGTGCTTTTTTTTTTTATTTATTTATTTGTAACAAAACAAAAAACTCACTTGTTAAAACCTTTTTGTAAACTTCCTATTTGTCAAATAGTTCTTTTTTTTGTATGACTGTACAAAATCTGCACAAATTAAAATATATTTAAGCATATTTTACGACCGGGCTATGCCGGGTGTACCTGCTAATCTTTATAATTTATATGTGGAGTAAGGATTTCTTTCAGTTTTTACATAAAACTTGAAATCAGCAGTCATTTTGTTTCTAGGCTGTTATGTCTACAGATTACAGCCACAACCAAATAAACTGTGAGGATATTCATAAACATATGTAGGTAGCTGTCAAGAAACTCTTGGTTAGTTCTGCATTCTTTTTTGTTGAATTGTTTTGCCTCCTTCCATATTCTTTATAGTAGTAGCCTTCGTCTTGGAATTTACAAAATGCAGGCTGTGGATCATCATTAACTGGTGAAACCCTTTCACTTTGTTGTACACTTTCCAACAGTCGAATATCACCATGGCTTCATATTATTTGGAGTAATCGGACTACTGTTCTCATCTTGTTTGATTTTCAGGTTTCGGTCGATATAAACTCAGACCTTCAGGTGTATCTTGTATGAATAACCAATCATCTGAAAAATTCAGAAACATCACGATGGCTTTTATTAAAGGGAGGAGGGTTTCAGCGTTATGATTTGATACAGTGACCAAGAAACCCTCCTTCTCAGCAGGGTGCAAGGAATCTTCAGATGTTAGGTTTCCCTCTCATATTACGAAGCAAACATATTCAAAATCTTAAGCCGTAAGTATATGCTGCTCCTGCTTCTACAAAAGCCTCCGACTGGTCCAGATTTCAAGATCAGGATTTTTGAACTGATGATGAAAACAGTTCTGTTCTGTAGAACAGATACATGGAAAACAATTGCCAAGAGGGTTTTGCCGTTATGATTTGGTACAGTGATCTGAAGATAGCAGTTTCAATCCTACTCAAAGCTTGCCAGAGGCTTACTTGGCCAAAACGTGGTGAGACGACAACTACGGATGTCAGTAATTGCTGAGAATGCAGTTAGGAGATTCGGAGTTCCTATCCGTCGCGGTTAACACCTGACGAAGGCCAGAGGAATAGTTGGCCGAAACGTGAAACAACAACCAAGATAAGGAGAATAGTCTGCAATAAATAAATTAAGCATTCTATGTGTTCCAATTTCTATTCTCTGCCAAAGACTAAACCTATTCTCCCTGCCATCTGACCTTCTGGTGGTTTAGACATGCATAGGAAGAGCTCATTCGCAAGGTCCTCTTTCCCCCGTTTGTCTGGCTGGCACAAATATGCCACTGAGAAGCTTAAGACCTCAGTGATAATAATTAAGGTAAAACTATTGGGCCCCACAAGTATTTGGTCTTCGGCAATGGAATCGCGATTTGTCAGTCATATTCTGCGACTTGGCCAAAAATAGACGAAACTGGACTATGACCGTTTGAGATGCAGTTTGCGTCCAGGAGGGAGCTGGCTCAATCTGATCAAGATGGTAGCTACTACAAGTACAATTAAATAAATAATTCTGATTAAAGTTTTTTGGCCAAGATAATAAAAAAAAAAAAAAAATTTTTTTTTTTTTACTACACACACAAACTAATTGTAAATATATTTTTTTGCAAAAACGCTGGGGGGTTTTCATTAGTTAATTTAGAGTCCAGAGTGAATGAGGTATTGTGGTAAATGTTGCCAGTCAAGAGTAAAGTCGCCAAAGATTCCATTTTCACTGTAGTAACAAAGACCCTGCAACACTCCCCCCACCCAGATCTTAAATGGCCTTGTGCCTAAATTTGTTTTGTAAATTTGAATTTTGCTTTTAATTTAAACATTGTAATTTTCACGAAATAAATTAAATATAAAGATCAAAGTGTAGTATCTGTTCTTCAGATGCTGCACTTCCATTTCTTGTTCTCTTTCAGTGGAGGAGTACTTCACGACTGAGACAATTTTATTTTTGTACCTTTTCTCCACGTTAAAACACGACCCTGGTGTCTAACTATCCCGTGGGGAGGCATTGTAAATAGGTACAGGTTCTCTAGCAGTTAAACCCACTTGTTTGTGCAAAATTTAAAAAAAAAAATCATCCAAAGAGTGGTTGAGAAAAGTGCGAATAAACAGGAGTAAATTACTAGGTCCAATCAGTCCTTTGTCCAGGGTGGGGTGGGACCAAAAACACTGTAAATATTTACCAGATATACTTTTGAACTACTGGTCACAGCACTACAATTAACAAGAAATTATACACCAAGGATGGTTTATAACGAGTAAAATTTTTGTTTGAGTTGATTAATAAAGCATACAGACATGTTGAAATGCCAAATTTAACTTTACTTGTTCTGCTTTCTGCTCATAACATAAAATTCAAAAGAGTTGATAGTTACACACTATTATCTGTCTCGATACCAAAATTGTATAGAACACAGCTGGGACATGAAACGTTTTGGTTACAATTCTAGCCAATGACATTAAGTCATTTAAGAAAAAAAAAAAGTCATAATAGTTTTGTATTAATAAATGCGAATATCTGCATCATTTTAAATATATTTAAACATTTTATGACAAGCAGAATCAGAAGCGCTACCGTATTAGTATATAGACTAGCGGGACCCATGGAAATGCCACAGTGGGACTCATTCATATGCAATATATTGATGTTGGCATTCTGTAGATATTCATCGTAAATGGAGATGCTCTGATATTATTTTAGCTTTTTTTGTTAAAACTGCAAAAGTATTTATCTAAACTAGCATAAATGCCTAGCAAAACCCGATCGTAAAATACGCTTAAATATATTTTAATTCTTGTAGATTTCGTATATATTATTACAGAGTTAATGTTCTATCGATTTTTATGTTATAAAGTTGCGACTTTTGAAATCGCAAAAATATATCCATATGACTTGGTGCATTAGCTTGAACTGAAACTGAAATAACAACTCTCATATATATATATATATATATATATATATATATATATATCTCATAACTGGAGTTCCTGCAGCCATAATTGAAACTGAAACTTGCATCTACTGCTTCTACCTCACGAAGAGATATGGGGAAAAAAAAAAAAAAAAAAAAAAAAAAAAAAAGCCATTATAAATTAATGTTTTGTTTAATCAATAAGAAAATTATGTACGAGAACGGAATATTCAAATATATCAAACACAACCTGGCAATGCTGGGTACTTCAGCTAGTTTATTAAAATTTTTTAAACTATATACAATCAAATTTACGTGATTTTTATTTTATAAGAATCTCATTTCATAATGGGCATGTATGGAATAGAGATTAAAAATTTTATTTTTATTTTTTAAGTTTGCTGCAATTGAAAAACGTGCCCCGTGTTGTTTCTCTTTCATTAACCTGGCAACACGAATCGTAAGGATCTGTCAGCACTCCATCTCTGGTTCACTTAGTACAAAGGAGGCAACACGTCTGACCAATCGTCAGGTCAAATAATATTCAGAGTTGTTGAGAGAGCTTAGGCCTGGCACCCAACTCTAAGAGGTGGGTCTCCTCTTCCCGCTGCTCCAAGCTGTACCATCCATTAGATCCGATACTGTCTTTTTTTAGGCTGCGTAAGATCAGCTCAACAGAAAAACAGTGACAATGTCACCGAATGCGGAAACTATAACATACCCTCCACGAGGTACAGTGATTCCGTGCAGGAAGCATCTCGATGCTCCATCGATTAATTTGCGAAGGAAGGGGTCCAACAGACAACCATGATGCATCAATGAAGAAACCAAACAATTCTGAAAGCTGCCATTGTGACTTGCATCGCTACAGGATAAAGATCTACTTGTGAAAGTCTGGATTAAAACTGGCAGTCTTTGAAACAGATCAGAGGACGCGATTGTCAACCCTATGGAAAGCCTTGGACTAATCTAAATTTATCGGTGCAGCTTCAGTGTTTTCCTTTACTCTCTTTATGATCGTGCGTATCATTTTTTGAATCGATTTCCCTTCACAACAAAGTGCTGATCAGATTCGATCAAGTTGCCAACAATGGTCTGCAAATTACGGTACTTCAATATGTTCTTACTTCGAAAGGATACATTATGAATTACCATAGCACATGTATATGGCGTGCATTCCTCAAAATCATTTAATTTGTATACAAACAAAGAAACTCAACTGGGTATCGCCATCCCTTTTTTTTCTCGTATTATTCAACAATTTAACCCTACGAGATATGCAAGCGTTTTTTGAGGCAAGTAAATTTTGTAGAAAAAAAATTATACTAAGCTAAAAAACAAAAACATGCAACAGGATCAAGGTGGGATCATGTGAACGATGTATTTTTTTTATGTACATTGTATTCGAAATAAATTCAAAGCACCCATTTTCACCTTAACTTCATGATGTTCCCTCAGCTTTAAATATGTCACGCCTCAAATGTAGCACATGTGCACAGCTTGCCTTCCTTAAAATAAACTATTAAGGCAACATTTCAACAGCTTTGTAAGTATGGGAGCTAATTCCGGTTGGAGCTTTTGGAGCACTATGATTGGAATACTGTCGGGGCCAGTTGCTTTACTGGAATCAAAGTCTTTGATAAGCTTGGCAACATCACGCACAGGTATTTGTACATCGCATAGCATGTTTCCAGTCACAGGAGGAAATACAGGGAGTAAGTGGCCATGGTCGAAAAGGGCGGAATTTGTTGCAAAGAGTTTATTGATGGTTGGGATAAAGGACATCTGTTCAGGACTGTTTGTTATTCGTCAAAACTGGTAAGAACCAAGCTGCTGCTTAGCTAATTTAAACTAATGTACTGAGCATACGAGTCTCTTGTATTCTTTATTAATCTTTTACAGTGGTTGCTGGCATCTATTTCGTTGAAAGCAATGGAAATTGTGGTTGGTGCACAGTGGTACATTCTGGAGTGAACCACGGCTATTAGGCTTTTGTTAGAATTTCTTGGAGGGTATGAAGCAGTTTATACTGATAATCAGTCAGGTCAGATACTGTGGAGGACACAGGAGTTTTAAACTTGGAACACAGGCGTATATCTGATGTTTGGAAGTTATCCCAATCAACCATTGATATGCAGTACGATGGAGAGGTACATCTGAGGATTTATCATTTTCTCATCTTAACTGAGACAACCGAGTGATCGGAAGATCCCAATGGAGACAGAATGGAGGATGAGCACAGTTCTGGGCAAGCTGTAATTGCCCTATATATCCTTCAGAGGAGCACTGGCTCACAGCATTGCATTCATATTTGCCTTGTATCGCTTCCATGATGGTGGAGTTACTATGATTGAGAGTATCTGAGAAGATATCTATCATGCTGCAAAAAAAAAAAAAAAAAAAAAAAAAAAAGGCAAGGAGACAGTACCTCCCTTCGTCATCTGTATCCGTCTTGTTTGAGTGGGGCAGCCATGCAACATTATGAATATTAAAGTCTCCACAGATGTGAATGTTAGTGAAGAGATGGGCAGACAGAACAAAGATAGTCTCAATCATAGTAACTGTTATGGGGGGCGATAGAAGGTAAATATGAACGCAGTGCTGCGAGTCAGTACTCCTCTGAAGCACTGAGGGCAATTAAGGATCTTCTCTGGAGATGTTCCTACTACATATTCTATGCACATAACGATTTTTGATATCAGGTTTGAGTATCCTTTAATCATTAACCCATCTCGGGGAAACAGTCGAACTGATGCCAATTTCGCACAGGACAGGTTTGGTTTCTTATGACATTTCAACATCTGGAAAGATGGAATACAGATCCTCATGTTGGAGAAGATCTGGTAGCGGAGGTCTATGTTGAGAGTTCTGGGTTTATTCTTGTATTGTTCCGCGAGATTTTAATTTTTTTTTTTTTCAGCATAGAGATATCCAGGTTTTTTACTTTCTGAATATAACTATTTGAACTACAGCGTAAAATGCCTTTGTGCTCAACATCGTCAACATTTACAGTTTATCTAATGCTTTTTTTTTTTTTTTTTTTTTTTTTACACGGTGGTCACCACTTATCAAGGCCCGGAAGCCACTCAGGGATAAGGGTTATTGCAAGTACAGTACGTTAGTGTGGAGATTTGATGAAGTGTTTACTTAAGGGGGCGGTTCATTAGGAATTTGTTAACGTTGGACTTGAAGACATCCAAGTTGTAGTCAGGTGGGAAGCAGGCAGACGGAACAGAGTTCCACAGGCGTGCAGTTCTAAGAAAGAAGCTTTGTTCATGGAATCCACGTTTTGATTTAGGCACAGATAAAGAGTGGGGGAAATTTTTCACAGTGAATTCAGCTAGACGGGTGTTTTTCGTGAAAGATTGGCGGGGGGGGGGGGGGGGACCAGAGATTGGAGTTCAGACAAGCACCTGCCATGGGAATAATGATAAAATAAGGATAGGCTCGCAACGTCTCTTCTGCGGGAGAGAGGTTGCAGGGTAGAGAAAAGAGCATCCCCCACTAAGCCACGAAGTCTATTTTGTACTCTGTCAAGGCAGGATAGGCTGTTCTTAGCAGCTCCTGCCCAGATATGGCAGCAGTATTCCATCCTTGGACGTACTTGGCTTTTATGTTAGATAGAGAATTGCATTAGTAGCGAGATATCTTCTGGAGCGGTAGAAGGATCCCACCATCTTTTCAGCAACCTTGGCAACAGACTTGATGTACGTGTTCCATTTCAGATCAGGAGTAAAGGACAAACCTAGAAGCTTGTTGGCTTGGTTTTGATCCTGAAGTACTGGTTTTTTTTTTGCACTTAATGTAAATGACTTCACGCCTTGTATGGAGCGATTTCCACAAGAAAGAAAAAAAGATTGTTATAGTTTCCAAAATTATCAATTGCATCATGCATTCTGGACAGTTCAGCAGCAGCTAACAACAATCATTGAAAAAAACGAAATGGAATAAAATATTTTAAAAAATTAAAAATAAAAAAATTTAAGAAAATTTAATTTCAAAATGGTTTGAATTTTCTGGCAGCTTTCATTAGAGCAATTTTCTGTTTATCTTCTTCAAATTTTTCTCGTAGAAGAACAATACCTACAAAGTGGAGAAAAAACAAAAATAAAAAACCAGGGAATTAAAAAGAGCAAATAAACTTACATAAGCATCAAAGACAACAAAATCAAATTGTATTATTTTCAAATTACTTCTACCCAGTTATGGCAGATGGAACAAGACTATGCTACCCCTATGGATTAAATAAAGCCTTTTGTTCAAAATTCCGTACAGATTCCAGAGTTCGACAAGACACACTTTAAGGCTAAAGGTTACATTGGCCGAAACACTCAAGATGAGAATAGTAGTCCGAATAATCCAAATTATCAATTTTCATCTGAAAAATTTCAAAACATTATACAATTTTGTTACTGGATATTTTCAGTTTAATCCCAGGTAAAAAGATAAAAGAATGTTATTATCAGGTTGAGTAGACTTTCCTAATTTTTACATAATCCACTTTTTAGAAGCACAAAAATTCAAAACGAAATTTGTTTATTTAAAAAAAAAATTACAAATCTGCACGTGGTCGTTCTTTCTAACCTCATATTTTGAATTTCATTTATGCTGTGCTTCCAAAAAGTGGATTCCTATTATATCTATGATATATATACCCCCTACCAATGTAATACACCCCTGCCTACAATATTTCCTGATGCGTCATTCATCTGAAATGAGTTTTGGATATCCTGACATAATAGAATAAGCTGTTTGTTCCGCAATTCATTTGATTTCCTTTTCGATGCAGCCTCGTGTGAGATCACAATAATTTACAGGATTATTTATTTTTATTATTTTTATGAGTCACCACATATTAAGGCCCGGAAGCCACTTAAGGATAAGGGTTAATGTGTGCATTGTAGTCATCGAGACAGTTGCATAATAGTCATCTGTAGAAGTAATTTGGTAGAATCAGATCATTTATGACAGCTGAACAAGAACTTGTTTACGTTGAACTTGAATGATATTGTAGTTAGCTGGAAAGTAGACCAGCAGAACAGAGTGCCAAAGGCGGGCAGTTTTAGGAAAGAAGCTTTGTTCATAGAATCCATGTTTAGGTAATGATAGAGATGAGAGGGAGGGAATTTGTTGCTAGTGATTTTGGCTAGACAAGTGTTTTTGTGAAGGGTTAGCGAAGGAAGGGCTATAGATTGGAGCTCAGTTGAACACTTGCCATGAAAATAGTGACAGTTGGGACAGGCTCGCAATGTCTCTTCTGTAAGAAAGAGGCTGCTGAGAAAAGAAAAAGGCATTGCCTACTAGATTACGAAGTCTGTTTTGAACTCTGCAAAGGCAGGATACGGTGCTTCAAGCAGCCCCTGCCCAGATGTGGCAACAGTATTCAATCCTAGGACTTGGCTCTTATACAAGTTAAAGACTTTTTTTTTTACCGTTTCAGAATTTTTCACATTGGACGCCCTCACCAAGTGTTAAGTGATTCGAAAAAAAAAAAAAAAAAAAAAAAAAAGAAGCAAAACCATAAAAGGAAATTGTTTTTTTTTTTTAGCAGAACAAATGTAAAGACGCTAAGCTTCCCGGGATCATTTGAACCAGAGATAGTAAGCTACCTCACGGTCAGTTTTCAAATAGTCATGAGAGCGACAGGAGAGTCATTTCTGCTCATCAGTCAGACTTTTAGGATTTTTGAGCCAGTGTCAATAAATTTGGAGTTAGTTTCAGATTATATAAAGCACAGTTGCCTGCATGTATGCGCGTATGGCCAGCTAAACATTTAAAACTACTAACCTAAGATCCATAAAGCTAATACATTTTCTTGAATGACATTGCCCTAGATGTATATCTAAAATTTAGAAAACAAGGCAAACATGCAAGGTGCCCCTCCAAGGAGGGCAAATTTACTTTCACCATGACTAATGTCTGCAAAATTAAAAAAACCAAAAAAAAAAAAAAAAAAAAAAAAAAAAAAACGGAGATGTGGTTATTGAGAAAAGTGCAAACAAACGGACCAACAATTTGGGGGCAATTTTACCCTCTATAAAGGCCTGCCCAGCTGCAGGAGGCATGATTGAAAGGGGGGGGGGGGGGAGCGGGGGAAGAGAGGGAGTGTTAAAGAGGCGACTCCCTAGAAACAACATGCTAGAAATGGAGGTGTCGAACAATATGACATGTGTTTGGGGGTGGTCTCTCCCCCTCAAGTGAACAAACTCTCGAAATAAAACCATGAAAACTCAGCGAGTATTGTGTTTTCACGCACGAATAGTTTTGTTCACCTAGCTAAACTGAGGAGGCCCAAAGTCAACAACCATGAGAAATTCACGGCTCACAATTGGAAAAGCGACAATCAAGACTATCAGCGGCACAAGCACGTTTAAAAACGTCATATCGTTTCCTTGATTGCTCACTGACGAGAAAAACATGCAATCATATGCTTTTGACAAAAGGACGAAATGCAAAGTTTTGTTTAAATGTTACAGAGAAAAAAAAAGACGAAAAAAAAAAAAAGGAAAAATACTTACGACTTTGCTGCGATTCCTTATGTTGGAAAGTATAAAAATCTAAAAGCTCCTATGAAAAAAAAAGAAAAATAAGCAGATATTATATCAACTTGCTACATTATTAAAAAAGCAACTCATTTATAGAAAATATAAAAAGTTACCTTGTGTGTGTACATGCGGAACAGTCACTACCAAACTGTCAACTTTTGGTCCACAGACTTGAAACTAGATATATAAAGGAATTGAGCCCTTGATTTAGTTTTTTGCCACTAAGGAGTCAAAATTGAAAAGCTAGAATTTGGTAGGTGTATACGTATATACGGCATAATCGCGTTGACACACCGGTTCTCGTCAGATCAAGTTAAGCAACAATGAGCCTGGTTAGTATATAACTTTCTGAGGATTTATTAGTACTTAATTTATCTCATTTGAATCGGCTCTAGATTTAAAACGCAATGGACACTATTTTCATAGAAATGTTAAACCCATATTTGCTGCATGTTATTTTTTTTCTGTCGAACGACTAATTTTTTGTGCTACCAAAAAATCAGCTTTATGAAAACACTAGCAGGCCACCCTGGATTGCCCGCTCATAAAATATGCTTAAATATGATATTTTAATTCACTCAGCTTTCATAAGCCGCCTGGTATTGCTCGATCGTAAAATATGCTTAAATATGATATTTTAATTCACTCAGCTTTCATAAGCCGCCTGGTATTGCTCGATCGTAAAATATGCTTAAATATGATATTTTAATTCACTCAGCTTTCATAAGCCGCCTGGTATTGCTCGATCGTAAAATATGCTTAAATATGATATTTTAATTCACTCAGCTTTCATAAGCCGCCTGGTATTGCTCGATCGTAAAATATGCTTAAATATGATATTTTAATTCACTCAGCTTTCATAAGCCGCCTGGTATTGCTCGATCGTAAAATATGCTTAAATATGATATTTTAATTCACTCAGCTTTCATAAGCCGCCTGGTATTGCTCGATCGTAAAATATGCTTAAATATGATATTTTAATTCACTCAGCTTTCATAAGCCGCCTGGTATTGCTCGATCGTAAAATATGCTTAAATATGATATTTTAATTCACTCAGCTTTCATAAGCCGCCTGGTATTGCTCGATCGTAAAATATGCTTAAATATGATATTTTAATTCACTCAGCTTTCATAAGCCGCCTGGTATTACTCGATCATAAAATATGCTTAAATATGATATTTTGATTAATGCAGATTTTGTATTTATATTATATTGGACCCAATATATAGTAATGATTTAAAAAAGTTAAAATGACTTGTGTATCAGCACTGAATAATCAAAATCAAAGCGTTTAGCTTAGGATTTACTTTTTCCTTTGACGTTATTGCCCGAACTATGAAGACGTGTTCGCTGCAAGGCTAAACTTTAAAACATGAACTAACAGCTATTCGAAAGAAACCGGAAAAAAGTACTGTCTGCCATGAGGTGCAAGACTTAAAGAGTGAATTAAAGATTTTCTCTTACAATGGGATTTTGTTATTTGTATTGAACTATGTAACAATATTACTTTCCGAGTATTTATTAATTTATCTTATTTGGGTCAGTTCTATATTTAAAATACAATGGACACTATTTTCGTAGAAACCTAAATAAACTCAAACTTTTCATTTTTGTTAGCTCCTTACATTAAGTAGCTTCATGCCTTGTCTGGAGTGATTTCCATTAAAAAAACAAAACAAATTATTTTTTTTGTGATTAGATGTTGATATGAAGTGCGGTTGAGGCATCGTTTTGGCCAAAACGGTTTAAATATATTTGCCATTCCGTGGAATTTCCACAGGTTAGATAAAGGTTAGAGTTCTAATAAAACCCGCAAGACTCACCTTAACTTCTTTTTTCTTTTTCTCTCGTCTCCGGAATCGTCTTTTGTTTTTGGAGCTTTTATTCGAGGAGGCTTTTATTTTTGAATGCCGATTAACCGTTGTCCAGCCTTCAGAGTCGGCCGTGTCTGCAGCTAATTTACTCTTCAGTTCCTCCTAAAAATAGTGAAAATGAAAGACCGACATATATATATATATATATATATATGTGTGTGTGTGGGGAAAAAAAAAAAAAAACTAAAAAGGGGGGGGGGCTAAAAGAGGCAAGAAAGAGTAAAGGGAAAAAAATTAAAAGATTTTCTTACTTCTTTTTTATTTTCATCATAGGTTTCAAAATATTTTTTCAACTTGGGTAAAAGTTTTTCCGGGTCCACAGCTGAGTCAATATATTCCTGACAATATTCTTTAAAAAAAAAAATAAATAAAATAAAATAAAAATAAAATAAAAAAATCATTATTTTAAAATTGTATGTGATTTCTACATTTTAATTGAAGTTCATAAATTTAAAAAAAAAAAAAAACTGGTTAAAAATTATCAAGTAACTAATTTTGGGGTGTTATTTAATTTTGTCGAGTGGAGCAATTTTTAGGGGTTATTTTTAGTTTTCTATTGACTTTGTATCAGTCAATTTTGCAGGAGACATTAAACACTTAATTTATTTGTAGAGATAACTTTTTTTGCTTTTCACTCTTTCCAATAATTATTCTTGTAAAACGTTCTAAAAATTTATTTTTTAGAAACATTCGGTATGATCTTCAAACCTAATTCTAAACTTAACTGGCAACTTAGACTTGGTAAAAATATGTTAACTGCTCTAAAACGCTAGAATAGCCTGGAAATGGATCATTTCATGTTAAATTTATGCATGAAAGCGATTCCTCATTCAAAATAAAATAGACCCATTGCCTGGAAAATGCAAGGGGGATAACAGACTCAATTCTTTTAGGAAAGGGAGATAAACAAGATCGGTGTTTCTCGTATTTTCTAGATGAAATATTGGTGCTAGATTGATCTTTTAAACCAACACATTTTAGGTGAAAACATTACATACTTATGTGTCATATTGAATTAGTATAAATTAATGAAGAATGATGCGCTAGATGTATTTTAAAAAGTTCATCCACAATTACATACTGTTAAAATGTTTTTGACTCCTAATGGGGGTATGACATGATTTTGACGATCATTTTTATAACTACAAGATGACCAACCAATAAGAAGCTCCCAAAGTTCCTATAAAAATAGTCAAATTTTGAATTTAATCAGTTTGCCGTCGTCTCAGTCACGAACCAGCATTTGATTCTTTGCCGCCATCTTTATTACTAGGAATTACTTAACACTCAGGATCGGAACTGCATTGATTCTTCATCGCCATCTTTGTTGAACATAATGTCTCAAAACTTAACACATACTGTAATTATGTGTTTAAAAATGGCATACCTTTAATTCAAGCCAATTTGAATCAAGGGAGATAAATCAGTTTGCCATACAGAATTGATTGCACTCTTCCATATTACAACTTAGGATAAAATTCGATATACTTTTTTAATTTTTTTTTTTTATTTGTAATAATTTTTGCTATTTGTAATTTATAATTTTAACATGACATATACATATGTAATGTTTTCACCTGAAATGTGTTTGTTTAAAAGATCACCAAGCTGCACAAGAACCAAAATCTTTCATGTTCAAATTTGATGGGTTGAGATACATATACGTATATATACATATATATATTTAGAGGTACAGAATTTATATATAGTTTTAAAAATAATAGGTGGAAGTTTCGAGAGCTCTTTCAGCTATCATCTCGTCAGGAGAAATTCGATAGCGAACAAAATATTGTGTTGAAAAATAAAGAGTTTTATTGGGGAACTTATTAAATGTGCCAAAAGTACAGGGACACTAAATTTATTAACGTTTAAAAACGATTAAAATATTGGCACAACGAGGGAGAAAAAAAAAAAAAAAAAAAAAAAATGCGGGAGAAAAGATTCAAAGTTCCCCAAAGAGAAACAATGCGTATGATGTTTCTTTTTGCCTAATCCTGTAGTTTTAATTTTTATGCTTAAAGGTTTTTTTTGTTTTTTTTTAAATATCACTATATTTATGGTGTTTTTGGTTTGGTTGTTTTGTAGAGGATAATTGTTGATTTTAGCTTTGCAGAACATGAGTTTTGCAAAGGGAAAGGAGAAAAATAACGTCAATGTTTGGTGCATTTAAGTCAGGAAACGAATATCTTTTGACAACCTGATAGCACTAGGGATCGAAATTTGGGATCGGTGGGGTGAGGGGGAAGGGGGTCCACAGATAGAACCAACACGGAAATATGGAGGTAGGGGTGTGTGCTGAAGAATTAAATAATTTTTCAACTTACTTTCTATTCCTGTCAATAGAGGATCTGACGTGTTTTTTGTTAAAACTCTGACTTTTTTGCTAGAAAAGTTTAAGGCGTTTTTTACGCTAGATTCGTGTCTGAATACGACATAAGCCAATTTGTAGCCCTGAAAGAAAATGAGAAAAAAATGTTTGAATCACTATGGAAGTTTTGGTACTTGTATAGTTTAGTCAAGGCATTAAAAAAATGAAAATATTGAAAGATCAATTGATCAAGCATTTTTTTTTTTTTTTTTACCCGAGAAAAATTTTTTTTTTTTAATGAGATCGATTGTATCACAGCCACCTATTTTTTCACTTAGGAGAAGGGAGCGCCAGGGGGAGATAACTAATACCCGCTTAAAGTTTGTCAAAATTTGACAAGATTTTGAAACAGGAGCAGAAAAAAATAAATATTTTTATTTTTTCCCCCATTTATTTTAAAGAGGTTCTGTGTCCTTTTTTCATTTTGTTAATCAATTTTTCGTTTAAAAGCCCCCCCCCTCGTCGTGTCCATAAACAGCAAAATGGCCAGGATACGATCGATCTCATTAAAATTTGATTTTCCTCTGTAAAAATCACAAAAAAAACTACTTGACCAAATTAAGTGAAAATTTTTTTTTTTTTGAGAAATCCATTCCATAACGGTTATGTACCCCCCCCCCCATATTTTCATTTTTTAATGTCTTGATTAAACTGTACAAGTACCAAAGTTTTGGCAAAGAAATTTTTGGTTCTTGTACAGAACCCCCCCCCTCCTTATTAAAAAGAAAACAATCTACATAAAGTACATACTCACGATGTAACTAAAATATATACCAAAAAATCATGTAATTTTGAGAGTAGGTTTGTTTTCATAAAGAAAAATTCATTTTTAAGAGATTAATAGGAATTCATAGGCATAGAAAGGACTCCTGCCTTGATAGAATTCAAAATAAACTTCGTAGCCTCATAGGAGATATCTTTCTTCCTTGCAACCTCTTTCTCACAGAAGAGATGTAGCGAGTTTGTTTTATTTTCATGGCAAGAGCTCGACTGAGCTTCAATCCTCGTCAAACTTTCACGAGAAACACTCGTCTAGCTGAAAACACCATCGATAACTCCCCCCCACTCTTTATCTGTGCCTAAACCTAAACGTAGATTCCATGAACAAAGCTTCTTTCTGAGAACTGCATGCCTGTGGATCTGTCTTCCGTTTTCCTGCTTTCCAGCTGACTACAATATGGTTGTCTTCAAGTCTAACGTAAACAAGTTCTTGATAAGCCGTTCCCCTTAAGTTAACAAATTTATTGAATTTCTATAACTGACAATTACTATATTGTCCAATTGACTACTGTACACATTTTAACCTTTATCCTCGAGTGTCCCTGGGCCTTGATAAGTAGTGATGCCTATGTATATAAAAACAAACAAAAAAGGCATTAAAACAAAAGTCCTGCAAGTTTTGTCGAGTCATCTCCCTTGGTTTGTTTTATTGGGCCTAGATTA
Source organism: Euprymna scolopes (assembly GCF_053919585.1). NCBI lineage: Eukaryota > Metazoa > Mollusca > Cephalopoda > Sepiida > Sepiolidae > Euprymna > Euprymna scolopes. Next base: position 10,719,594 of record NC_136522.1, read on the forward strand.
ACCATAAAATTTGGTTTTCTTATTTATAAATAGAATTACAGTGAAACCTGATAAGATTTCGTCTCTGGCCCTCTCTTAACACCGGATTCACTGTACTTGATCAATTTAAGTGATTTTTTAATATAGAAAAAATTGAATAAGCATTAAATTTTTTAAAATCTCCATTTTTGCTGGGAAAAATATTTTTAGAATAAATGGTTACAAAAAAAATTTCGATTTGTTTTATCAGAGGTTTAAATCACCCGAGGGTTAAATTTTTTATTTAAAAGACATAAATTTCAATCCAATAAAGATTCTTTAATTAAAAAAACAAAAAAAAAAAAACAAAAAAAAACTTGGATTTATAATTTTTAAGTTTTTTTTCTTTTGCATTTAAACAGGGTTAAAAGATCTTTAAACTTTTTAGTTGGGATTTAAAAAAAAATAAAAAATCGGCGGTGAATTAAAACAAAACATTCTTATTTCAATTTCTGTTGTCATAGCCCTATCATAACTAATCATTTCTATGACAAAAACATTTTAGTTAAAACAAATTCCACTTTGTTATCTTTAAAACTGTATTATTTTCAGCTTGTTTTCGTTGTAACAGACCGTAAACAGAAATCTTCCTAGACTGAGGCAGCATTAAAGAAATTTGCTTAAAACCAGTATATAGTCATCAAAAAGTGCTCAATATCTGGAGAATAACTTTTTATCTTTGATTCCTTTCTGCCAAAATATCTCGTGGGAAGGTTGTCACATACTTTTTTGGCCGATTACATTTGTGTAATTATCCGTTTTTAAGTAGGATTACCGTATTTTATTTTTGAAATTGTTGTGAGGGGTATCAACGTATGGAGTTGACATAATAATGAAGTACTCAATATCCTTATTATAGCAAGTCTGTCCCAAATGGAACTTCATGTGGACCCAGGCAATGCCGGTATCCATGCTAGATTGTTTTAAGTGAAAAAAAAAAAAAAAAAAAAAAAAAGAAAGGTGATATTGTACATATCCTTTTTGAACTGAAAATCTCAAACAAAAAAAAAAAAAAGAAAAAAATTCACTTAATTTGATTAAGTAGTTTATTTTTTTTACAGCGGAAAAACGTTTTTATGACAGCACGTTGAAGACAGACATCATCTTGGAATTTAAAATTTTTGTTTGGATGTTCGAAATGCCACAGGGAGATAACTCTGTTTAAAGCGCCGACACTCCCTCCCTATCTTTAATACTAGCTTTTCTTCCTAAAAATCGAACCTTTTGCTCGGCATCATAAATTGTTTTTTCGCTGTAAAACAAAAACTACTTGATGAAATGAAATTTTTTTTTTTTTGGAGAACTTCATTCCATAAAGGATACGTATAATTAAGACTTTTTTCCGATATTTTCATTTTTTTAATGTCTTGATTAAACTGTACAAGTACCAACAATAAAAGTTACTTTGCAACCTACCTACGTAATTCTTTGGAGTTTTTAAATATTTTCGCACGCTTTTTATTTCACCTCAGATATTAACTCTTTACAGTTTTTAAGTTTTAAGATGGATGCAGTCTTGTCGATTTTTTTTTGGCCTTGCCAGTCTCAATGGTTATAATTTTCTTTAGGTGGGATGGGGTGGGGGTGGGGCATTTTTGTTTATGGCAGTTGCCACTATCCTTCCCCTCTCATGCCCTTTCAATTAAATTATAAATAAAAGCAAAAAACAGAGGGAAATGGTGTCACCTGTCAATCCAACACCGCTTCTGCTAAGAGTGCAAGCCATTCGTGGTTCCAGCAATGGACCTCGTAAAGGTGAGAGTCCAGAATCAGTTCAGCACCATTTCATGTTTTACTCAGTATGGTAGTGGAGTTGGATCGAGGACTTCATGTTACTTGGGTGTCAACAAAGGGCATGGCCGAACGAACAAACGACATCTGGCAAGGGAGTGGATCTTGCAGAGAGCATGAACTGTACTGTTGGAGATAAACTGTTGCCAGAGCGCACAGGAAGTAATATAGATCGAATAACTAGTCTGGAGGTCACCTGCCCGCATAGGCAGACGTAATAATTTTTAACTTTAATAATAAATCCAATGGAGAATGATTAATTTTGCAGCAACAAATAAACTGCAAGTACCATATTAAATTTTATACCTGGATACCCTCATTGTAATAGCTGGTTTTATATTAGTAAATGATTTATTTCCTTGGAGTGATGTTAAAAAGCTATATTTTTGGTCATCCATAATTGTAAAAGATTTTCACGAATAAATCCTTTACAATCGACTTTAAAGTAAGTATGTTTATTTATCGTAGCTAGTCACTTTTTCAACTCTATACCCATGATGATATGCCAATATTTTGGTAATCAAAGAGAAAGGAATTTTACCTTTGGGTTTTCTGCTTTCGGAAAATATTGAGAATCTATTAAGATGGGAGGTTCTGATGTTGGTTTACTGTGGAGATAGACATTTTCGATGGCACCATGAATTAAAAAGAATTTTTCAATATGTTCCTGTTGAGAAAAAAAAAAAAATTAATAGGTTAAATTAGTTTGCTTGAAACATTGTTTAATGTGTATTTAAGAAATCAGAGTTCATAAAAAAGCAAAATAATGGAAAAATGTAATGAATAGACTCAAAATTGATTACTGTACACGCAATAACCCTTATCCCTGAGTGGCCTTTGGGCCTTGATAAGTGGTGACCCCCATGTAAAAAAAAAAAAAAAAAAAAAAAAAAAAAAAAGACGTCACTTAAGATATTATGATCGAAGGAGCTACGCAATATCAGTTTTATTGATCCAATTAAAGATGCATAAACATATATACATTTTTTTTAATACAATATTTATACTTGCGTCAGGTGGTGTGGTTTTGTGATGCTACATTTTGAGAGGTCTTCCCTACGTCAGGTGGTGAGATGATTAATCGAAATCAAAAATTAATGAAATAAAAAATTTTAAAACATCACAAGTTTTGGAGTATTGGAATCTAGAAATTTTTTTTTTTTAGACTATTTTCCAATGCCAAAAAAATTTTTGTTCAAAATTTAATTTTGAATTGCTTGTACTAATGATAAATTGACAAATATTTATTGATTTTAAACAGTAAAACTAAAATCCATAGAACCTCAAGCGTAGTTTTATGTTTGCAAAAATATAAAACAATATGGATTTTCACAGTAATCCGATCAAAAAAAAAGATTAAAAGAACCAGAATTGTAAATTTAGAACAGAACCAGTAATTGTTTCGAAAAAAAAAAAAAAAAAAAAAAAGTCTTATTATCAGAGGAAAAATAGCAGTATGATATCCATAAACACGCTATAAATTTTGCTGGTTAGCAAATAAATTGAAAAATACAGATTAAAGATATATTTGTATTCAAGTTGATAATGCAGAAATGTTTGGTTTAAAAGGATATTTCAAAATCAAGGCACAATGAAGTTTTTGATCCCCAACTAAAGGGGTGAACCTGTAAATTCACCCTCGTCAATAACTACCGGGGGGGGGGGGGGGGGGGCAGTTTTCCTGGAAAATCCATTTTTTTTTTTTTTTAAACTCGTATCATGTTTAATGTTTGTGCAAAATTTCAAATCATTCCAAGGCGTAGTTATTGAGAAAAGCGCAGACAGACAAGCAGATAATGGCGAATTTACAGGTCCACTCCTTTTGTTGGGGGGGGGGGGGGGGCCCAAAAAGAAAATGTCTCATAAGTCTAGTGTTTAACCATGGTCTTATAGCATTAAGTGAACCAGATTGCTTGAACCATCCCATTTATATACACTAGCAGAAAGTTTTGCTTATATCACCAGAGTCTATACAAATAGTGACACACCTAAGTATGATCAGGAATTCAAATGTAGCTTAACCCTGACGAGGTGACAGGGTCGTGTGTGTATAAGCTACTTTGTTTGTACAAACCTTTTGAATATAAGGCGGAATGTTTAGCACAAAAAGCGTCCTCTCTTTTGGTCGGTAGGCGTCAACTTCCTTTGAAGAATGAGCTTTTATAAATAAGTGACGTTCAACAGTGCTGCTTTCATCAATTTTTACACGAAGAACTGAAAAAAAATAAAAAATAAATATAATAAAAATATCAATTTTCTGGGAATGACAATGGAAGGGATCCAGAATGTCCAAGTACTCTCCTCACCTAAAAGGATCAAGGGGGGGAGCTGAACCTCATTTAAAACTTGAAACATATCCTACGTTGATAAAATTTATGCACATTAAAATTCTGAGGAAGACGATGGAAGTGGTTCCAAATTCTACATTACCCTCTATGTGCTAAATGTCTACGTGAACGCCACCCATACGTGATTCGTGGGGACAGAACTCCCGTTAACATTTCAAATACGTACGTCTAATTTCAATTAAATTATACTAATTCACTAGAATTTAACATTTCAGTTTCTTCTTCATGGAGACGTTTTAAAGTTTAGTTTGTTTTTCCAGATTTCCAACCCCCATATCTCTCTAAGAGTTTTAAGACTGAATACCTTTGCCACATCTAGAGAGATGTCACACAGAGCACTTTTTCCTGCTTTCATGGAATACAAAATAGACTTTAAAATCTAATGGAAAGCAATCACAGAAAAGATATTATTTCTATGTGTAATACTACACTGAGCACCAATCTTTAGTTTCTCCTTATAAGATATTCACAGCAAGAACTCTTGATTCTTCATGAGTGAAATTCGAAATATTGAGTTAAAAAAAAAAAAATAAATAAAAATAATTAAAAAAGAATTATTTTAATTCCCAAGTTTTTGTTGTACTTTTTAAAAACCACTGCCGTTGTCAAGCATGTTATTTTTCGGTACTTGCACAGTTTAATCAAGACAAAAAAAAAAAAAAATGAAGATATTGAAAAAGGTTATATTGTACGTATCCGTTTTGATCAAGTAGTTTTTTTACAGCATGTTGAAGATAGACATCTTTGAATTTTTAAAATTTGTTTGGATTTTTAGAACACGCTATGGGGACATAACTCAATTTAAAGTGCCGACACTCCCTCCCCGTCTTTAATACTAGCTTTTCTTCCTAAAAAGACCTTTTGCTTGGTATAACAAATGGTTTTGTTCGCTGTAAAAAACTACTTGATGAATTTTTTTTTTTTTTTTTTTTTTTTTCGGAGAACTTCATTCCATAACAGATACGTACAATATAACGTTTTTTTTTCGATCTTTTTTTTTTAATGTCTTGATTAAACTGTACAAGTACCTATTTTTCTTTTGTAGCAAAAACAATGAAAATTGGATTTGTGGAAGAAAAAAAAAAAAAAAAAAAAAAAAAACTGTCAAATTGTGATTTTTAAATATTTTATCTTCGTTATAAAACTGACATGTACACCATACAGACTTTTTTTTTTACCTTTATTTGCAGCCATAAATGCTAATTTGGACAAGCACCAAATATTCACACAAATGTACATATGTTACTTGTCATTTAATTAAATTACTTTATTTACAAAAAAATAAAACACTTTGGGTGCTTGTACAGTTTACCATAGACATTAAAAAAAACGAAGATATTGAAAAAGAACTATGTTGTACTTACCCATTATGAAATAAAGTTCTCAAACAATGCTTAGTTTTATCAGTTAGTTTTTAATGAGATTGTATTGCGGCCACCTTGACTATTTCTGCAGACGAGGAGAGCACCAGGGGAGATAACTTCATCTTAAAGTTAATAAAAATTTGATGAGATTTTGAGATGTGCAAAAAAATACCTAGATAAATATTTTAGAGTTTTTCAGATTTTACAGAGTTTGTTCTTTTTTAATCCCTTCGTTTAAAAAGACAGTCACCTCGTCTGCAGAAACAGCAAAGATGGCTGCAATACAATCAATCTCATTAAAATTTGAGATAATGTTTTGTGGCTAACCAATTAGAGTCTGGCACAGATTTAGTGTTTACAGGAGGAATTATGGGACTGGATCTCGTGCAAAATTTGCAGGGTCGTGCTTTCTGTCCCTGCTGGTCTCATTCCTTTTTCACAAGACCTCGCTTCTGTTCGAGGGGATTCTCCTTTGTTCAGTTCAGTAATAAAAAATACTCCCTAGGTGAAATAGCTCATATTTGCTTTGTTCTGGAAGCCAATTTTACTAATGTAGACTCCTCGTTGGAGGTCTTCCCCTTCAGTGTCAAGAGAGGATTAGAGAAAGTATGACCAGGATCAGATCCAGTGATTTCAGAAATCCATAACCTTCAAGGATGAGAAATATGTTCAGTTGCCCTGGCATGCAGATAAACTGGCTCAACTACCTTTAAATCATGCAAGTGCTTTGCACATTTTAAATCCTGTTGCCAGGACCCTAGAGAAAAAGGGTTTATATCAGAAGTATACGAAAGCGTTTCTTCAGTATAAGCAGGAGAGTATCTTTGAGGAATTACATGTTGCTCCTCAAAAGTTTGAGGATTATATCTGGATTCTACATTAGCCCATTTTTAAGGCAGATGTATGAACAAAGGAAAACAACGCCAATGTTCACATATAAATTGACTGTTGGACTTTGTGTGTGTGTGTGTGTGTGTGTGTGTGTGTCTTCCCCTGTTCTATCGATGTTTCAACTCCAAAATTGTCCACGTCTAGTTCAGTCAACTTTATAACTGTTCAACTATCACTGTTCAACTTCCAACCGCTGTCTAGCGAATCTAGATCTCAACTTTCACTGTCCAATTTCCATCCGCTGTGACGGGCATCTAACTGTCAACTGACAGTTCAACTTCCATCCGCTCTCAAGCGCATCTCGATCTCAACTGTGTCTCCTGTCTTGGTCTGTCAGGTTGTCCACCCCCACCCTGGCTACCGGAAGCTGCCCTTCCCGATTTTATCAGTAGGTTTCTATTGTTATGGTTGATTGTAGGATATTTCCTCTTTCTTTGTTTTTCTAAGTCATTTCCTATCCCTTTGTCTATTGTAGGATATTTCCGATTTCTTTGTCTACCCCCCCCTCTAAGCACTTAGTGGCTCAAATCCACCCCAGGGCCACTTTATAGTATCACACAGATCCAACAATAACTAAGATCGGACCCATATTTAACTAGCCTGAAGACCAGTGGCTTGGCTTCATTGAACGAGGCTGCTTACTCTCGTGTAAACACGAGGGGAGATATGAGATATGTTGGACTTGATGCCATTCATGTCAAATTTGTCTTGTTTGCAGATACCAGGAAAGCATTCTTAATGGTTTACTTTGCCCTGTAGGTTTTATTCTTTTGTTAAAGATGGTGGTCACCTTAGATGTTTTCACTATTAGACTGATTTTTGGGTTCACCTCGAGCCACTTTATATTGGGGAGCATCCTGAGGTTTCACGTAGCCCAGTACCCTTAGAGGAATCTCGAGCAGTGATAGAGAACAAATTTTATGTCGGCAACCTTGTGGTGACCAAGTCCAACCCAGTGAGGCTGGCTGGACTGTATTCTCAGATGACAACCTTAGGAGCAAGACGAGAAGGGATAGTTCATTGAGTACTCATGAAGGTGGATGGTGTTTAGGTACTGGTATGATCCCCAGCTAAATGTGATGCAAATGCATCGACCAAGAGGTGAATTCATTCAGAATCAGCTACAATATTTGATCCTTTGTCTTTATGCTTGCTGGTGACTATAAGAAGCAGGGTTTTGGTGGGAGAATTGTGGAAGCTGAGCTTTAATCGGAATGAGGAAGTTCTTTCAGAGTTCCAGTCATCTTGGAAGAACCTTGGAGAGGAACTATCAAAATTAAGCTATATGCATTTTAGCAGAGACCTGTAATGGGAACCGATCTGAAGAATTGTATCGGTTTTGCAATGCATGTAAAGAAGCACAGTTTTGCTACCTACTATATTCAAAATAAAAAAAATCTGATTTTTTTTGTCAAGGCATTGGTTGCACCAGTAGAGGATAGGACATTACCAACTTAAAACTAATGGCTGCTTCTCTTGCCTACCTTATTAGATGGATGCAAGTATGATTATTTTAAGCTAGGCACCGTCAAAACTTGGGGGGGCAGGTAAGTACTTTTTGAGGGACCGTCTTTTTAAAAATCTACCAAAAATCAGGTAATTATCCAATCAATACAAAATTTTCAGCAATTATTAAAAGAATGAACTTTATAACAGTGCACTTATTTTTCATAAACAATATATTTTTTGCTTACAAAACCCCCCTTGTTTTGAGGAGGTTCCAAATATACTTAAATAATCATCTGAAATTGAAAAAAATGTTGTAAGGGACGGGATTATAGATAAAAACTTGTTTGCATACCTTATTTTGATGTCTGAATATCAAAACTTCGATTGTGTTTAATTATACTGCTTTTGAGTTTTGAAGTGTGAAATTCGGTGAATATGTTAAGTAAAATAATTAAAGTTAAGTAAAACAAAATTTTTAATATTTATACGAAAAAAGCCATTTTAAAATCTTTGATAAATTAATTTCTTTTTAGCGAGCCGAATAATGCATGACCATTATTAAACAGGGCATGCTTTGAAGAACTGATACAAAAAAAAAAAAAAAAAAAAAAAATCGATAAATATTGTGTCCTTTGTGTTAATCATTTTTTCGATCAAGTTTGGAAACGTTTGCCGCCTTTCAACTACGGTGAAATCTTTTTTATTCTGCTTTAAATTGCCCCCCCCCCCTCCCCATTTTGGAGAGCCTGGCTCCCACACACATTAAAAACCAAACTTATACAAATGGTCACCCATCTGGTACAGGCCAGCCTCAGCATTAATACATTGAAATTTTCGTCACTGAAAAATAAGTTTTTTTTTGGCTTTTGGTCCTCCGTAGTTTGCTTTTTATCAAGCACAAATGTAAACAGTAATCAAATCGAAGTAACTGGTTGCCTATATGAATAAGTGGAATTATTTGAAATCCAGGTACTTATATTTTTGCATATTCTCATAGAAAATCACCCTGACAAGAAATAAAAAATTTCTTCAAAAATTTTTTTTTTAAACTATTTATATACGTTTTTTGTGCAAAACATGCCAATTGTTAACTTTTGGGGAAAATTTAACATTTAAAATTTGATTAAAAATAGAAAAAGTTTTACATTCTGCTTTCTATGATAAAATTCAGGGTTTTATCTTTCTGGAAAAAAAGTTACTCAGAAATAATGGATTTTAAATGTAATTTCGTTTTAAAAAACTTGATTTTTCAGCCATTTTTGGCGGTGCCTATTTTAAGCATATTTGGAACCCCCTCAAAACAAGCGGGGGTTGTAAGCAAAAAAAATTATATATATAGATATATATATAAATATTGTTTATGAAAAATATAATACTGTTATAAAGTTCATTCTTCTCTTAATCGCTGAAAATTTCGTATTGATTGGATAATTACCTCATTTTTGGTAGATTTTTAAAAAGACGGTCCGTCAAAAAGTACTTACCTGCCCCCCCCCCCCTCCGTTTTGGCGGTGCCGGGGCCTAGTTTAATCTAATTAAAAAATGAAAAAATTATAAGAATGAATTTTCTGGTTTTATTTCAGCCTTTGGCTGAATGTTTAGGGGTTTGTTCTGTACACAGATTCGAAAAAGTTGTCAAAAAACAAATATATAACAAATAAATGTTATCAAAGTTACTTTTCTACCTAACTGGATACATTTTTCGTGTTTTTATTCAGCTCGAAAACCATACAGTGTTTACCGATGTATTGGAACATTCAAGATGGCGTCTGATTCTCTCTTTAACACGGTAAGTGTGGTAAAAGATGTTATAAATAAAAAACCGGATAAAATACTGTTAAAAACTCGCTCAATATATATTACCGTGACATAGGTTGACATATATTCGGCGGGTTTTTAATAGTATTTTGAATAGTTATTTTTTTTATTTATAACACCTTTTTTCCAAACTTACGGTGTTAAAGAGAGTGAGTGAGACGCCATCTTGAATTTTCGAATACATCGGTAAACACTGTTTTTCGAGCTGAATAAATATGTTACATTGAATAAAAACACAAAAAATATATCCAGTTTGGCAGAAAAGTAACTTAGCTTGCCTTTGATAACATTATATATTTGTTTTTTGACAACTTTTTCAAATCTATGTGTACAGTAATACAAACCCCACATTTACCCTCCCAACACGTGTTAATTACAAAAGTCTTGCAAAAGACTTAAAAATAAATAAAAAAAACGGTAAATTTATACAAATACCGTGACAGCGAATTAGAAAAAAATGTACCCTAACCCAGTTTTCAGATTCGTGTTCAGCACACCGAAACGTAACAGAATACTACGTAAAAGATTTTACTAATTCGCTGTCACGGTGTTTGTATAATAATACCCAAAAAACTGTTAGAAACACACCCAATATATGTTACTGCGACATATTGGGTGGGTTTCCAACGTTATTTTTAATTTTATCATCAAGTCAATTTTAAGATTTCAAACATTTAGGTTGAAATTCGCGGCTATTTTTCTTGTTCAGTTAACGCTCGACACTACATTATTCGAACCGAATGAACGGGTGATTAAAACAACTAAAAACTTTTCCAAATAGGTAGAAAGAGTATCTTTACTTCAACTTTTCTGTCCTCGGTCAGTGGATGCGAAATCCTTCATGACCGAAACAATTTTTATTCCTATCCAGAGTGCCCCTTTTTGGGAAGCTGGATTTTTCCCATTAAAACTGATCTTGTGTCTAACTCTGCTGTTGTGGATACAAGTAAATAGGAACATTTATTATGTATTAGAATTTTTTTTTCACCACTTATGTACCTCTTTGGATTATAAAATAAATTCGACTTTACTTTTATTTTTAAGTAAACGAACACCTTCAAATAAGTTACAAAACACTTATCCAGTTAGGTAGAAGAGTATCTTAGTTGGTCTTTTGTAACATTTGTTTGTTGTATATTCATTTTTATCGTCCCATTTGTGTTTTTGTTGCCTATTTTAATAAATGTGTGACCATGTAAAAATCGCACATGCGAGTTTGATTTTCGTGTATTAAAAGAAATTGAATTATACGAAACAACCAGAAAATGAATATATGAAGAACTAATCGTTTATCAAACATTAATTCTTGAAAGATTTTAGTAAATTTTTAAGTAATATTAAACACAATTTGTAATTTAACTTACCTTTAAAACCCTGCATGGTCTGTTTATTCGCCATGTTGAAAATTACAATCAAAACCGGAAGTGAGCAAATGGCCTCCTCTAAAGTCAACTTCCTGTCTGGCCTTGTAGCAACACTAGATTTTCTTTTTCTTTTACTTGTCCTTTTATACGCGAGATGTTTTTTTTTTTTTTGGTATGTGTAGGGGGGGGGGGGCGTGTGTCCTTCTAAACGCTAGATTTTTTTTTTTTTGGGGGGGGGAACCTGTCCTTTTAAACGCTAGCTATTTTGGCTGGTCTCTTTTTACACTATATATTTTTTTTGCTTTATTCCTTTTTTTGTTTACGCTAAATTACTTTTTGGCTTGTATTTTTATGCTAGCTTTTTTTTTGTTGTTTTGGTTCGTCCCTTTTTCTACGCTCGTCTTTTTTTCTACACTATATATTTTTTGGCTTACCCCTTTTCAGGCTAGATTATTTTTTGTCTTGTCCTTTTTTTTTCTCTATATTTTTATTTGCTTGTCTTTTATGCTATAATCTTCTATTACTTGTCCTTTTTACGCTATAATTTTGTTTTACTTGTCCTTTTTATGCTAGATTTTCTTGCTTGCCTTTTTACGCTAAACGTTTTGTTTTACTTGTTTTTTGGTACTTATTCAGATTGGCACTTATGGCGACATTAGTCATGGGACGAAGAAGAAAAATTCCCCAAATCACGTAATTTGATCAAGTAATTTTTTTTTTTTGATTTAAGACAAAGAAAATCCAATTTTGTGAGTGTCTGAGAAGTAAACTGTCTCACCTGCTATTACGGAAAAACAAAATATGTCAACCAAAGGAGATAACTCAACAATAATTCATAGTTACTAGATTTGTTATAATTCCAATGAATTTCCATTAATGACTTAAAATTGCCATTGCTCAAAGGCAGCATGCGTCCTGCAGATTCAACCGACATAAGTCCAGTTCAAACAGAAGTATATAGAAGCCAGAAATAATTGTAAGAGAGTAATAGTGACAGCTAAGACAGATTACACTGAAACCACCAGGAAACGCATTGAAGCACAGAAATTAGGAACCCTGAATTTTGGAAAATCTACAACAGTGTCGTAAATAATGGGCTGTCAACCATTTCCCCACTATCAATCAATCATGAGGTTGTTTGCACGGCAACCAAAAAGGCTAATCTGCTTGCCAGTCGGTTTGCCTCAAACTCCACACTGGACCCCACACACCACTCCCTCCTTGACTTTCCTTTGAGGACAGATGCCACACTAGACGATTTGAAAATCACCCCTTCTTAGGTGCATGGTATCATAAAAGACCTAGACACCTCAAAAGCATGTGGACCAGATCTCATCCCAGCTGTGCTAATAAAAAAATGCTCTGCTGAGGTTGCTCCAGTTCTCTCCAAACTTTACAATAAATACCTTAATGAATCTTGCTTTCCCGACTGATGGAAAGCCGCTTCTGTGGTACCAGTCTTCAAGAATTCTGGTGAAAGAACTGACCCAGTAAATTATTGCTCCATTAGCCTCCTCCCACTTTTTGCCAAAATAATTGAGTCCTTAGTTAATCAAGCCCTAGTACAACACCTAACAGCTGCTAAACTCCTGACCAGCAAACAATATGGATTCAAGCAAGCCCATTCAACAGCAGATATCTTAACTCTAGTCTCTGAATGTATATACCGTTCACTGGACAAAACAGGGGAGGGTAGAGCAGTAGCCCTTGATATATCTAAGGCTTTTGACAGGGTATGGCACGATGGTCTTCTAAGGAAAATTAGATCATATGGTATCACTGGAAGAATACATAATGTAATTAAATCGTTCTTAAGTAAGAGAAAAATCCAAGTTGTCCTCCACGGTCGTACATCCAAACAATATGATATAAATGGGGGAGTATCCCAGGGGTCTATCCTTGGACCTTTATTATTCCTGATATTTATAAATGACCTCCCTGATAAAATTGTTTTGGAGATGTGTATATTTGCCGATGACACTACCCTCTATAACAGGCATGAGGAGAAAAGAAATGAACACATATCTAAGAAAATGGCAGAAACACTAGAGGATGACTTCGAATCATGAAACACTAGAGGATGACTTCCAATCATGAAACACTAGAGGATGACCTCAAGTGGACGGGGACAAAAATGGATGGTCACATGCTGCTAAGACTAAGCTTGTTTCCTTCAATAACTACAACAAACCTTTTCTACCACCAACAGCAATGGCCAAGAACACACTGCTTGAAAATACTCCCTTTAAACTCCTCGACCTAACGTTTACAGGGAACATGAACTGGAATATATACATTGAGAGCATTGCCAAGGCTGTTGCAAAGAAGGTAGGCTCTCTCTACCGTGCTAGAAAATTACTTACGCCTGAAAGTATCCTGTACCTCTATAAGGCCACCATTCGCCCATGTATGGAGTACTCTTCTCGCATTTGGGCTGGTGCATCTGCTGCTTGTCTCTCACTCCTGGACAGGGTTCAAAGAGAGTCGCCAACCTGATAGGTCCTGAACTGTCATCTAGGCTTCAGCCTCTGTCTCATTGACGAAATGTTGCATCCCTGTGCCTGTTCTACAAATACTTTAATGGTGAATGCTCTGACGAGCTGCAAGCACTTGTACCTCCTCGATGTGACTACGCCCGACAAACCCGACAAGCAACTAAGTCACACCCCTTCACAGTAGAGATCCTTAGATGTAAGAAAGCCTTTTACTCCAATAGTTTCTTCCCCAGAACTGCAAGTCTTTGGAACTCCCTTCTGGGATACTCCTTTCCCAACTGTACTGATATGCAGAAGTTCAAGTGTAATGTGAACAAAGATCTTTCTACTCATCTCCCTTCATAATGCCCCCGCAAATTATGCCCCCGATAGTAGCCCCCTACTTCAAAGTGGCACTTGTTTGGGGTGAAAATTGAAAAAAAAAAAAATTATTTTCTTTGTTTGGAAGTGAAATGCTTGATCGGTTTGGGTGATTTTTGGAATGTGACATTTCCGTTGCAAGATGGATACATACATCATAAAGGTTTTTCTGTAGTTTTGTTTTAAGAACCACTAGAAAATTGTAGTTTATGGATTTTGCTTGCTTGTCACCATGCACACTTCATTTGAAGGATGAAGGATTTGAATAGACTTCGTGGCTTAGTAGGGAATGCCCTTTTTCTCTTCCCTGTAACCTCTCTCCCACAGAAGAGACGTTGCGAGCCTGTCTTTGTTTTATCGCTATTTCCATGGCAAGTGCTCATCTGAGCTCCAATCTCTGGTCCCCCCTTGCCAATCTTTCATGATAAACATCCGTCTAGCTGAAACCACTGTCAATAATTTTCCCCACTCTTTATCTTTGCCTAAATCAAAAGGTAGATTCCATGAACAAAGCTTCTTTATTAGAACTGCACGCCAGTGGAACTCTCTTCCGTTTGCCTGTTTCTCACCTGACTACAACTTGGATGTCTTCAAGTCCAACATAAATAAATTCCTAATGAGTCGCCCCCTTAAGTAAGACACTTTATCAAATCTCCAATACTAACGATTACTACGACACTATCCCATTGATTACTGTACACGCAATAACCCTTATCCCCAAGTGGCTTCTGGGCCTTGATAAGTGGTGACCTCCATGTGAAAAACAAAAACAAAAAGAAACAGATAAATTTAATTCTGTTTCGATGGAGAAAGCGGGGGTACTTGTACAGTTTAATTAAGACATTAAAAAATGAAAATATCGGAAAAAGTTTATATTGTACGTATCTGTTATGGAATGAAGTTCTCGAAAAAAAAATTCACTTAATTTCATCAAGTAGTTTTTTTTTTTTTTTTTTTTTTTTACAGCGAAAAACCAATTTGTGATGATATCGAGCGAAAGGTTCGATTTTTAGGAAGAAAAGCTAGTATTAAAGATAGGGAGGGAGTGTCGGCGCTTTAAATTGAGCTATTTCCCCCGTGACGTGTTCTAAAAATTCAAACAAAAATTCAAAGATGTCTCCCTTCAACGTGCTGTCATAAAAACGTGTTTTTCCGCTGTAAAATAAATAAATAAATAAATAAATAAAAATAAAATAAAACTACTCGATCAAATTAAATGATTTTTTTTGGAGATCTTCAGTTCAAATCGGATACGTACAATATTACCTTTTTTTTTTTTTTTCGATATTTTCATTTTTTAAATGTCTTGATTAAACTGTACAAGTACCAAAGTGAGCAACGAATAGGTGGACAAGAACAGACAACTCTAATGCATGTCGAAACTGCAAAACAATCACTGATTACCTCCCCTTATTATATCTAGTCCTCTAGTAAAACGTAGCCTTGTCCGTGAGTTTGTCACTTATCGGTAAAAAAAACGGTAAATTTGTTTTTCGTAAATTAATAAAAAAAAACTACTTGATCAATTTTTGTAATTTTGGGAATATAAAAACTTTATTCCGTTATAACAAAATGAAAGTTTTTGTTCATTTTTGTTTATCGCTGTGAGTGCCAATCTGTATAAGCAGCTGTCCTTTTCTTTTTTTTTTTTTCAATCTATTATTTGATATATTAAAATTTAAAAACAAAACCGGAAGTGAGCAGATCGCCCCTCTAAAAAGCAACTTCCTGTCTGTCCCTACAGTAACGCTAGTTTTTTTTTTTTTTAAGGGTTCCTTGTCATTTTTACGCTAGATTTTTTTTTCCACTTCAAAAACACCAGCAGCAGCATTAAACATAAGATGGCTGATCACGGACGTACGAAGGAATGGTGTGTTTGTTTTTCTGTCAATTTAACCCCCAGGTAAGCTCAACAGTTTATTTTTCTTTCTTTATTTGATTCAGATTAAAATCCATGTTGAATCCTGGAACCCACTGCAACATCTGGGGAAAACAGTGTGGACATCCCGTGGTTTTATTTATTTATTATTTCATATTTTAAAATCTCCAACTGTCTGTCTCTCGACTAAAAATATGAGCAGGTACTCGTGCAGTTTACCGACCGTGCTATATATATATATATATATATATATATATATATATATATATATATATATTTAGATAGAATCTTCAAGTTCAATTTTATTTTTACGGTGTATTTTGTTTATTAAATTGTTAATTGAAAGTATTGAATGATTGCAAAACACTCTCCCCTCCGCGTGTTTAGAATGGACTCTAAATAATATTAACATTTCAGCACGGCCCGTATTCTGCTTGTAGGTACCCATGATAATAATAAAACATAGCACTACAAAAAAATAAAAATTAAAACAATATGCTATATTGAAGATTTCAGCTTCAACATGACTCCTTAATTTCTAATTGAAACAACAGTGCCTTAATTCTTCTAGTTTTATAAAGAGTTGATTCAATTAAAAAAAAAAAAAAAAAAAAAAAAAAAAGCACGGTCTGCAACCTGGACGAATACCTTATAATTTAATGACCAAACAACACCATAATAATATAACCAAATAATTATTGCCTTGTTTGTTGTTATTTATTATTAACTGAATCAAATTAATATAAAATTGTTACGTGCTTGCACGATTACGGAATCTTTTGTTTATTAAAATGTTAGGTGAAAGTACAGATTAGTTTTTGAAAAAATGCTCATCATATCAAGAATAGATTAAAAAAAAAAAATAATATCGTTATTTCAGCACGATCCGTATTCTACATAACTACCAATTAGGAAGTATTATAAAACCAAGCATTTTAGTTGAGATAAAAACAGTTTCAGTGGCGATCATGTAAAAGCTGAAAAGTTCAATATAACCATATTTTAACCCGAACTAAAATTTTTGAATCTAGGACTCCACTCCCACTACGTTCTACTAAGAAAAACAGAGTCGATGTTGAATTTATAATATTAGTTATTTAATTAAAAAAAGTATTTTTTAACTGTTTTTCTCTATTAAAATAACCAATAGTTAATAAAATAATAGTAATAAATTTTAATTTATAAAATAAGGTAAAATGAAAGAAAGTATTAAAATAAATAATAAAACGTGGAACAGCACAGCACCAGCACCACTAATTGACTATTTTAATTGCCAAAATGCTAGTGACACTAATTTTTAACTGCCAAAATGCTAGTGACATTAATTTTTAACTGTCAAAATGCTAGTGACATTAATTTTTAACTGTCAAAATGCTAGTGACATTAATTTTTAACTGTCAAAATGCTAGTGACATTAATTTTTAACTGTCAAAATGCTAGTGACATTAATTTTTAACTGCCAAAATGCTAGTGACATTAATTTTTGATTGCCAAAATGCTAGTGACATTAATTTTTAACTGCCAAAATGCTAGTGACATTAATTTTTAACTGCCAAAATGCTAGTGACATTAATTTTTAACTGCCAAAATGCTAGTGACATTAATTTTTAACTGCCAAAATGCTAGTGACATTAATTTTTAACTGCCAAAATGCTAGTGACATTAATTTTTAACTGCCAAAATGCTAGTGACATTAATTTTTAACTGCCAAAATGCTAGTGACATTAATTTTTAACTGCCAAAATGCTAGTGACATTAATTTTTAACTGCCAAAATGCTAGTGACATTAATTTTTAACTGCCAAAATGCTAGTGACATTAATTTTTAACTGCCAAAATGCTAGTGACATTAATTTTTAACTGCCAAAATGCTAGTGACATTAATTTTTAACTGCCAAAATGCTAGTGACAAATGTTAATAAAACTAAAATAACTATTCGAACAAAATGGTGCCGGGAAAACTCGTCCCGGGAAAACTCGTCTCGGGAAAACTCGTCTCGGGAAAACTCGTCTCGGGAAAACTCGTCTCGGGAAAACTCGTCTCCGGAAAACTCGTCTCGGGAAAACTCGTCCCCTTTCGCTAGGTAGGAAAACTGGTCCCGTATTGAATAAATATCGATTGAAAACACATTTTATGATCGTTCTTGAAGCAGATATTGTTTTTTAAAATAAACTATACCCCCCCATAATATTTTTAAAAAAATATTTTTACTTGTTTAATGTTTTTTTTTTTTGTGTTTTTAATAAAAGCGTTTATTATGTTCATAAACGAGACCGCATATTTTTTTATATTAATATAAAAAGAATTTACTTATATACTGTTGTTTATAAAAGGGTAAAATCGATTTTTCTACCTCGCCGACTATGTTGTTTATTTAATTTGTTTGGAATCGTTTATTTGGTAAAGAAAAAAAAAACAGAAAACAAACAAAAAACATGTCGAGTGTTACGGGAGAACGAAAAATAATGCCCGGTATATCACATCTTAGGGGGTCTTGATAATCGCTAAAAAATAGAAAATTAAAGAAATTACTGAGGGAGATTTGGTTTTAAAAAGAACATAACAAATTTTAATATTTTTTAAAATATAATTTAGAGAGAGGGGGGGGATAAAACCTATATCTCCCTTCGAAAAGCAACCAACAAAAAATGAAATTAAAAAGATTCTTGATAAACGATAGCGGAGTTTTCAATAAAATTGATTAATAAATTTATTTAGTGATTACTTTCTCTCTTAATGATTGATTTTAGAATTTTGAAGTAAAAATTAAAAAAATTAAAAATGAGTTAACGAGAGATTGTTAGCACATGGCATCTCTCGCGCCAAAAAATATTTCGCTTTTAATTTATTAGTTAATTTTTGCAAAATTTGACAGGATAAATGTTGATAATTGATAAAATCATAATTTTAAATAACGCATGAGTGCATTTGGTATGAGAGAAAACAAAAACATAACAACAAAAAAACTATCATAACAAAACCAAAAGCGTAACGAAGAATCGAATCGCTCTTTTTAATTTTTGGGTTTTGTTTTTTATTATTGTTTTTATGACTCCAAAAAACATCGTTAAAATAAGAACAAAAAAAAACTTGTAATAAACTTTGTATGAACGCTTTAAAATAAGTTAAACCACTAAGAACTTAGAAAACGGACACTTAGAAAATCGATTTTATATAAAAAAAAAAAAAAAAACATTAAACAAGTAAAAATATTTTTAAAAAAAACATTGGGGGGGGGGGCTATAGTTTATTTTAAAAAACAATATCTCCTTCAAGAACGATCATAAAATGTGTTTTCAATCGATATTTATTCAATACGGGACCAGTTTTCCTACTTAGCGAAAGGGGACGAGTTTTCCCGAGACGAGTTTTCCCGAGACGAGTTTTCCCGAGACGAGTTTTCCCGAGACGAGTTTTCCCGAGACGAGTTTTCCCGGGACGAGTTTTCCTAAATTCGAACAAAATTAATAGATTTTTGTGTCCAAAATTTTCTATCCCAAACATTTTTTTTTCTCTTAAAAAAAAAATTAAAAAAAAAAACGAGAAGAAAAAAAAAAATGGAAATTAAATGAAATATTTTTTATTACAACTTAAATAGATAATGTAATTGAAAAGCTGGGCTAGTGCATCTAACCACTAGCCTCTCCCTCTTGAATAGGGTCCAAAACAGAGTTTTCAGTCTAATAGATCCCACTTGGTCAACTAATCTCCAACCACTGTCCCATCACCGCAATCAATGTTGCATCTCTGTTCCTGTTTTACAAATATTTTAATGGAATGTGCCTCTTCAACATACATATCCCCGACAAACCCACTTAGCAACAAAATTTCACCCATCATCCAGTACTGTTGAGATCCCCAAATGCCAGAAAGCGTTCTACTCTGACAGTTTCGGGACAAGATCAAAGTGTAGTATCTGTTCTTCAGATGCTGCACTTCTATTTCTTGTTCTCTTTCGGTGGAGGAGAAATCCTTCACGACTGAGACAATTTTAATTTTTGTACCTTTTCTCCACGTTAAAAAACGACCCTGGTGTCTAACTCTGTCCCGTGGGGAGGCATAGTAAATAGGTACTCTGACAGTTTCTTTCCTCAAAGAGTTAGACTTTGGAATTCCTTTCCTGCTGCTTGCTTCCCTAGATGCAGAAGTTTAAATGTAATATAAACCAACATCTGGTTAATCTTTCCTAGGCATGGTCTCAAATAATAGTCCTTTACGTCCAAGTGGTTATATGCCTTGAGTGAAAAAAAAAAAAAAAAACAACAGTAAATAACTGTCATACAGAGTTATCTCCCTTGACCGATAAGTGTCTTAATTAGAAAAACAAGGGTGGACTGGGTACTTGTGCAGTTTACCGACCGTGCTGAAATAGTAACGTTATTAATTCAAAAAGCCATTCTTAATACGGGAAGGGGGATTTATTTTTAAACGCACTTATTTGGAATTAAACCTATTAAAAATAAACTAAATTTCACAAAAATTTGTGTACGTACTTTTCACGGAACGACCATGTCCTATTCCAAAAAGCCACGTAAATTGATAAAGTATTTTTTTTTATTTATAGAAAATGATTAAAGGCTGATTTTAAAGTCTCGGTAGTTCGAATTAAGTTGTCTTCCTTTATTAATATGATGGATCAAGACATCATTTTCCCTTTCTCATTAAAAAAAAAACTACCCTTGTAAATGTCGAGTGATGAAACTTTAAGATAACGATAAATATGTATATAAAACAATCGGAAAAGGGGGAGAGGGAGCAAATTTCAAGTGAAATTTAAAAAAAAGCCAAACTGTTTTAAAAAGGGCTAAATTCGCGAAATTTGGCCTAAAAACATGGAGTGGTTCTAAAATGGGTGATCGATTTATTAGAACGTTACATTAGAAGCTGACCAGGAGTCACCACACCCTTACAAATATGTAAAAATTGACTTTTTCATTTTTATTTATTTATTGATAATCTAGTAGATTAGTGTCCATTCGATAATCCGCTGAAAAAATAGAAAAAATAAAAAATTTAAAAACTAAAAAAATATGGTGGGGAGTACGGCTCGTTTACGTGAACCGAACCGAACCACTGTCCCCTATCCACTATTTGCACCAAATAAATTAAAGGTATATTTTTACGACCTGCTCCAGCGTAGTATAAACACCCCCAACCAACAACCTCATGTAAAGAACGGCTTTCGGAATACCCCCCCCCCACCTCCCCATGTTAAAATAGGCTTTTGGAGTTGGGAATGTTTATTCTGAAAGCCGTTCTTAACATGGGGAGGTTAGGGTGTTTATAATACGCTGGGGAACTTCGTAAAAATTTACCAAATTATTTATATAAATCGAAAAATCGTATAAAATAATCGGTGCTTAAGATAGCCGATTTTTTAAACATGTGGTTTAAAGCCAAAACAACGGTACATGTCGAAAATAATAATATATCCAAAAATTACGAAAATTCATGGACTAGAACAACTGCTATTGTGTTTTAGTAAAAACAAGTATCGCTATATCGGCCAAAACAGAACGACAGCCATTTAAATGACGAAAAAAAAAAAAAGATAAGTATGTCCTGTATTCGCAATCTTCAAGGTGTTCGCATCTAGAGGAAATGCCATTAAATTTTTTTTTTTACATAGGACTCACCTTATCAAGACCCAGAGTCCACTCGAGAATAAGGACTAATGAGTGTACAGTAGTCAATGGGACAATATCATAGGAATCGTTAGTAGTGAAAATTTGGTAAATTGGATTACTTAAGGGAACGGCTCATCAAGAATTTGTTTACGTTGGACTTGGAGACAACCAAATTGTAGTTAGCTGGAACGCAAGCAAACAGAAGAGTTCCACAGGTGCAGTTGCAGTTCTAAGAAAGAAGCTTTGTTCATGGAATCTACGTTTAGGTTTAGACACAGATAAAGAGTTGGTGAAATTATTGATAGTGGTTTCAGCTAGACGAGACGGGTGTTTTTCGTGAAAGTTTTGCGAGTGAGGACCATAGATTTCCCCCAATTTTCCGTAACTGTAAATAATTTTCTACTTTATGGATTTTCGTATTTTCGACATGACAATTAAGGGAGCACTGCTGTTTTTGCTTAAAACACTATATTAAAGAAAGAAATCGGTCTGTCGACCTTATCTTAACATATTTGGACGAGAATTTTGGACGCTGAAAACATTACCCTTTGAATTATCTTCTTTTATTGTATTTTATATGAGGGAGTCACCACTTATCAAGGCCCGAATGCCACTCGAGGTTAAGGTTTTATTTATTTTTAGTATACAATAAATGTATTAAAATCAAGGAGGGACTGGATACTTGTGCAGTTTACGAACCGTGCCGAAATAATAACACTGAGAAAGCTATTCTTAATATGGGGAAGGGGGTCTCTGTTAATTATTCTGTACTTTCACTTAACAATTTAATAAACAAGATACCGTACAAATTGAATTAAACTGCGAAATTCCTGTGTATGTGTATTTGTTTTACAATCCGCAAAGGTTCGAAAAAAGTGATAAAAAACAGATATATAACAAATAAATGTTTCCAAAGGCAAGATAAATTAATTTTCTATCTAGCTTGAAAAATATTTAGTGTTTTTACTTATTTTAAAGGGTTTATTCCGTTCAAAAAACAAGAACAGGAAAAATGATCATGATGTCTCTTTACATCTTTGAAGTTTTGACAATGACTTGAAAATAAGAAATAAAACAATGTCATGATAACATTTATTGGGTGGGTTTCTACCACCATTTTGTTTTATTTCGTATTTTTAAGTCATTGTCGAGACTTCAAGGATATAAAGAAACATCGCAGTCAATTTTTCTTCTCGCGTAGCACTCAACAGTACTTGTTTTTCGAACTGAATAAACATTTTACATTTAAATAAAAACACTAAAAACTTATCTAGTCAGGTAGAAAAGTTAGGAGCAAGGTGTAGTATCTATTCTGTTACTACACCTCACCTTTTCTGTCTTCAGTCAGTGGAGGAGAAATCTCTCATGACTGAGGCAATTTTAATTTTTGTTCCTATCCAGTGTGCCCCTTTTGGGGAAGCTGGATTTTCCCTACATTAAAAACCGACCTTGTGTCTAACTTGCCCTCGTGGGGAGGTAAGTAAATAGGAACATTTATTTGTTATATACAAGGTATTCCAAAAGTCTTGGGTTCCCATAAAAAAAAAAAAAAAAATCGCAGGGTGTGAGATACTGACTTTTGTGAAATGTATGTTGAACAAGTGTCCATGATTCAGTATTTTTTTTTTTTTTTTTTTTTTTTTTTTTTTTGCAAATTCAAGCACACAAAACGCCTTTTCTGGTTGAGTGAACGCCATTACTAGAAATGAATAAAAATCAATAGCTTTACAAAAAACTTAATGCATTTAATTTTAAAATGGCACAACTTTCATCTTACTACCATTCATAGTTAAACAGATATGAGGACTTGAAATGTGCCAGAGACTTTCTGTATTTTTTTTCTTTTCATTTTTTTACCACTTTTTCGTACCTCTGGGGAATGTAAATATATAGCACGGCCCATAAATTACACCAATACTGAATAGCTAGCCCTCCCTTCTCCTTTCTTCATGTAAGAATAGCTTTCTAAATAATGTTATTTCAGCACGATCTATAAACTGCACACGTACCCAAATATTTGTACAGATTTAATTAGATACCATTTTTGTTTTCTTCAATCTATCTGTCTGTAGTTCAGCCCAGCTTTGATCAGACCCTATGTACTGTTCATAACTTTGTGTGTGTATATGTGTATGTGTGTGTATATATATATATATATATATATATATATATATATAAGAAGGTTGACTCTTCTCAAGGTAGCCTACATCTAAAATTTCAAATGTTTTGACCAAAAATTGGCTGAGTAATTTGGTAGACCGCAGAGGTCCAATTTTTTTTTTTTTTTTTTTTTTTTTTTTTTTAAACTTTGACCCCAATTTTGATCCATTAACATTTATTGTTTTGGGTTCAAATAAATTAAAATGTTTGATCCATGTCCAAGTAACCTACATTTCAAGTGTTTAGACCCAAAATTGGCGGAGGAGTTTGGTAGAGTTTTCAAAGGTCAAATTGTTGAACTTTAACACCTTGATGGCCAAATTTCTGGCCGCAAACCTATTAAGTATTTTCCCAAATCTCAATACTCCTTATGTCAAATCTCGAGTTTGTAGACCGAAAATTGACAGCTAGGGGAATGTACACACAGACATTTCCACTTTTATAGATATATAGATATATACAATAGCGTGTGTTATTGTGTGTCACGATTACACCTTTTTTTTTCCCGTGTGACTGTCGTTTGTTATGACCTATTTCTTATAATAAATAATTTTACCAAGAATTCTTCATAAGTTTCAATTTCGATTATAGCTAAAGGAACTCAAGTTATATATACTAGCAGTTCCGCCCGGCTTTGCTCGGGCCCTATGTACTGTTCATAACTTTATGTGCATATGTATATATTAAAAAGTGTGAATATGTATATATTAAAAAGTGTGAATATGTACGGTAATGCCTTTCTATATAATAGGCTTCATTAACAACCATTGAGAAAAGTTGGTAGAGACCGCAGACGTCAATTTTTTTTTTTTTTTTTTTTTTTTTTTTTAACTTTGACCCCAATTATGACTCCTTAACATTTATTGTGTTGGGCTCAAATCAAATTATAAAGTTAGATCTATGTCCAAGTAGCTTATATCTAAAATTTCGAGTGTTTATACCCAAAATTGGCGGAGGAGTTTGGTAGCGTTCTCAAAGGTCAAATCGTTGTACTTTGACCCCTTAATGGCCAAATTTCTGTCTGAAAACCGATTACAAAAATTTTCGCAAATCTCAATACCCCTTATGTCAAATTTCGAGTCTGTAGACCAAAAATTGACAGAATTATTTGGTAGGGAAATGTATACACACACACACACACACACACACACACACACACACATTTTCACTTTTATATATATGCTAACAATTACGCCCGGCATTGCCCGGGTGTTTGGAGGTGTATGTTGAGCAAAAAAAAAAAAAAAAAGAAAAAAAGCGGTCAATTTTCTTTTTTACTTTGACCCCTATTATGACTCCCTTCCCATTTATTGTTTGGGGCTCAAATCAAGTTATTAAGTTAGATCCCTGTCCAAGGAACCTATATCTAAAATTTTAAGTGTTTAGACCCAAAATTGTCGGAAGAGTTTGGTAGAGTTCTCAAAGGTAAAATCGTTGAACTTTGACCCCTTAACAGCCAAATTTCTGGCCGAAAACCGATCACAAAGATTTTCCCAAATCTCACTACCCTGTATATCAAATTTTGAGTCCGTAGACTTTAAATTGACAGTTATTGCGTAGGCAAATGTACACACACACACACACACACATATATATTCATACGTCTTGGATTTGGTTTAAGCTGATGCACCCAAGTCCTATGGATATTTTTTTTTTTTTTTAAATCACAACTTTATAATATATAAAACGGATAGAAAATTTACTCTATAATAATATATATGAAATCTGCATTAATTAAAATATATTTAAGCGTATTTTATGACCGGGCAATGCCGGGCGTCCCTGCTAGTTTGGATAATACTTTTGCAGTTTTAACAAAAGAGCTACAGGGTGTCTCGATTTACGCTGAACATCCACAGAATGCCAACATCAATATAGTACATATGGAAGAGTCCGCTGTGGAATTTCCACAGGTACTAATTAACAGGTAATTAAATCGCCCACTCTAAATACTAAAATATTTTTTCTTTTATACATAATCACCTAAAAAAAAAAAATCTAGAATCTTATTGGTGTGTGTGTGTGGGATTTACAATAATAATTTCAACTTTTAAGTAATGGATACAGGAAAAGACAAGATTTAAAATATAAACACACACAGAAGACTTTCACAAAAAACACTCAACTAGTTACAACCACTATAAGCGATTTCCCTTACTCTCTATCTGTACCTAAATCTAAAAGCAGATTCCACCTATGGAATGCTGTTTCACTAGCTTGCTTCTCTGCCGATTACAGTATAGTAGTGTTCAAGTCCAATGTAAACAAATTCTGGTTGAGCCGTCACCTTAAATAATCCAAATTCTACTCAATTTACACCATTTAATGATTACCACACTACAACCTTAGATTCATTAAACCTTATCCTCGAGTGGCCTTTGGGCCTTGACAAGTGGTGACTCAAGTAAACAAAAAAAACGCATAGGCAAAAATGAGACGCGTTCTTAAAAAAAGATAATTCATATTAAATTTAGGTGATTTTCCAGATTAGCAAGCAAAACAAAGTTGAAAATAAATTCTCGATAACTGCTCAAAAATCGAAAATTAAACTTCTGTGTCACCAATCATGCACAAAGGTAGTGTTTTACCATTATTTTGTTTAATTTTTGATTTTTGGGCGATTATCGAGACTCGACCATGGCTCGACTGAGACCAGCATTTTGCTTTATGTTTCAACCGGACAGGCTTAACGTTACCTTCATTTTTAAGTAACAAAAAACAACAAAAAAACATGCACACTTTAAAATAAGTTAAACAAAAACTTGGCCAGGTAGGTAGAAAAGTGACTTAGTTTGCCTTTAGTAACATTTATTTGTTGTGTGTGTGTTTTTTTTTTTTTCACAACATGTTTTGTTAGCTATTCTGGAAAATTGCCCAAATATAATCTTCATAATCCATATCAAATTTAATCCATGAAGATAATCCACATTAAATGTAATCTCAGTATACATATGTTAAACTGCGTTGTAATCGTATTTTGAAAAAGAATTTAAAACGTCGAAAACGTACACAACGTTTTTTTTTTTTCTTTCGAATTAACATTTCTCACATTTTTTTACTATACTTACAAATTTTTTTTATTTATAATAAAACTAAATGAAGCTTCCATGAGCAAAGTTTCTTTCCTAGAAATTAATCATCCGTGGAACACTGTACCACGGGACTGCTTCCCAACTGACTATAGCATGATCATTTTAAAGTCTAATGTAAACAAATTCTTGTCGAGCTGTCCTCTTAAATAATTAAATCCAGCCCAGTTTCAACCATCGTTACCAAGCATCACTGTGTTGTCTTGACAAACTCCTGAACATTTATGCTTGAGTGGCTTTAGGGCCTTGATAAGCAGTGACTCGTTAGTGCATACAAAAAAGTAAAACACTTTTATTTGTAGACTCCCTCAAGTTAAGCTCCTTTAAGAGTATTTCAACCAGCATTTATGCAACGTTAACGACTTCCGCCCGTTTAAACCCTCTAGACTGTTTACTGTCTGCACCAAAATTTGGCAATTTATAAGTTTTTAAATTCCCTTAAATCTCTTGGTAATTGTTTGGTGGCCTGGAGGTAATGGCTTAGCAAATGCCGTCAATGATGGCTTCGTGACTGGGTTCAAATCTCCCGACCGGTAGGAATTGTCACCTCCTATACTGATGATTGCAAAAGCATGAAACATTAGTGTTTGTAGGTATAGCAGGGAGACCTGACGTTGCCTGGGATTGAATGATGATCAGTGAACACTTCACACTTCCATATTTTTATTCTCATCGAAATCGTTGAAATCGACCATTTTTCAATCAAACTGATCAATTGCCTGCTCTAGTTGGGAACTCATCGCAATACACGAGGAGGAAGCTTTACATGTCCTGACATTTTGAATTGCGTTGCGTCACGTGGCGTAAGCAACAGAACTTAATTATATCCCCTATCAACTGGTCTCTTTTTTTTTTTTTTTTTTTTTATAGTAAGTGTAATATAGCTATTTCTCTCCATTTCATGGATTTCTTTTTTGCATTAATAATTATATTTCTACCTTATTGTTTTTTGTAATTTTTGTACATGGTACCTATGTAGTTATCATGTCGATAATAGTAACATATCCAAAAATTAGGAAAAAGGATAAGGTAGAGAAATGCAACATAATTGAAAATGTCTGACAAATTTTATTCACCATACTATTTATTTTTCTACTTTGTTTTTCGTAATTTACCATTTGTTTTACTTGAAATTAAATATTTCGATTCATTTGTCCAATATAGAAGCACCGTTTTTTTTGTTTTTTTTTTCTAATATGTTGTGTAGTCGAGTTGGGGGTGCATATCGGGGACACATAATGCAGAAGAAGGGTGTTACACAAGGTTCATTTAAGAGATGATAGACAAAACACATTTACCTTTCAGTTGTAATGACGACACGAAGACAAACAGTTACAAAATATAGATGGTGATTCTTTATTCATCAGCCGGCTTATTGATGACTCAGGAATTAAAGCTTATATGGCTACATGGTCTACTCTTTCCCACCTCCGTCTCTAAGGCCATCAGCTCCACTAAGTCACTGTGATGGTGATTGTTGTGAGATTTCTCTCACAAGGTTTTTTGCGCATGGCAGAATGGAAGAAAACCAAACAGAAATTACAACAAGCTCACCTTGAAACTTCAATGTAAATTTTATTAAAGTAAAAAAGGTCCATGTTTGCAAAAGATGCATCATCTTCAGCTATTTGCCATTATTGGGCTGGTAACATTCCTGAAGGGAATAATAGTTCGTCTTCGATAAAGGCTGGGTAGGATTCCTGCTAACAAAGTAGTGTGCAGGTTGGATTTGTACTGTTGACCTGTTGAAGTTCGGCTGCTAGCAGGGCGTACACAAGGAGTCCATGTAGAAAACTGTCCAATTGCAGACAATGGCGGGTCAAACAGGAGACCCTAAATTTTGTCTTGACAGACATTAAAATGAAGCACAAACGTGCAAATAAAATTCACCCTACTTAAGCGCATTGGTAATTGCAATAATAAAGTTCCGCTCCACATTTGGGCATTTAAAACGTCTCAAAACAAGTAATTTTGTTGCTTTGAGTCGAGTGAGAAATCCAGTCTGTTCCGCCCTGCATCTTCTAGGATTTGAATCAGAAATCCGCCTGTCTCCAACTCTACGTCTTCCTGGAATCTAATCTGAAAAGGAATATTGGCACCAAAGAACATTCTCGGCAGCCAGTTATAACCTGCAATCTGATTGGTTAAAACAGATCCGTGGACGGAGAAACCGTCCAATAAAAGGCTTGCTTATTTTTGCAGAATTTCTTACATTGTCTCTAACTCAAACCCCATCTCAATATATTTAGAATCTCCTTTATGATGTCGGAGGTGTGGTCAACGAACGTGACTTTATCACGTTTCAATTTACCCGTGCCTTATACACATGTATCTAACACCTCTGATAAACAAAATAAAACAGTAAATTAAATTTTATCATTCAACATATTTGTTGCATAACATTTTCAACTTCGTTATTATCCATTCTTTTAACTGACATTTTTAATATCCAGTTATTTCTAAAAGAATGGACAATCGCTCTATCTCTGACATAAATAATATTTAGTTATTTGCGAGAACAATACCAATCGTTCTGCATTCCTAGGATTTCAATATCTATTATCTTTTAACTCTTGACTACTGGGTTCGATTCTAGCCTTTTCCTAATATCATTTTCAAACTTATCTAATTTTGCTTTCTTACTTACTGGGGTCTGTCCCTTTTCATAACAAATATAGAGGGGGGGGAGAGGGGTTCTTGTCAAGTACCATAAGTCGTTCTGCAATAAGTGGCGAGCGCATTGTTTTTGGATTCTCCTGATGTTTGCCTTTGTATTGAAACATGTTGCAGTGCTTCACAAATCTGTCAAAATTTAGAGATTGATATGAAAATGAAAAGACTTGGACAACCATGAATACGCAATGTTATAAGAATCGATTATTTCACCAGCTGCTACGAAAGATTGTCAATCAAACACAATGTACTTTTGATTTTTATCGTTTATAAGATAAAAGAGGAAGATATACAAGTCTGATGCCATCTGTTTATTGGTGATTCACGAATTGAATATACTAGCAGGCCGCCCAGCGTTGCCCGGTCGTAAAATACAGTTAAGTATGAGTTTCATATTTATTAAGTACAGGCAAAAATGGTGGAAAAAAATAGGAGGACATAGTTTTGAAAGCCAGATTATCATGTTTTTGTATATTTCTAGCTACTTTTTGCCTGTATTTAAAAGATGAAAGCCTAAAAGTTAATTTCCATAAGGAAAAAAATTATTTGTACACCTGAGGGGGGGGGGGTATTACACGGCAACATTCAGAAGCTGACAAATTCAGCTAAATTTTGAAGTTGAATAAATTCATTGTAAAAATCCTTTGAAAGATAAATACTAGTTTTTTAGGTTTATTTCAAAGATAATTAGTAAAATCCTAAGATATTGAACCAAAAACAAACAAACAAACAAGAAAATACCTTCCTTGTACAAAAAAAATAGCTTAATTAGCCCCCAAAAGCAAGAGATTCAGGCTTTGCAGAATCACAACAAACGAAAAATCATCCCAGTGTCAATTCTACGGAAGCTCAAAGTGTTAGAAAGTCAAAAGGTTGTCTGAAAATTACATCAGATAGTTAAAGGGAGGTAGGGAGTGCTGGTCTTTTTTTTTATCAACTGTACATCTGTACGTTTGTATAATTTTTACTAATTTAATTATTTTACCACATTCCTGCTTTTTTTAAATTTATTTTTCAAGATTATATAAAAATTGATACACCGAAAGTTTCACAATTCATTCAAGCAAGGAAAATATTAGAATCTTAAATGTAAAAATTATGCGAAACATGTAATTAAAAAAAAAAAAAAAAAAAATATATTTTTTGCAATTATAATTTTTTTTGTGTAAAAATATTAAAAAAACAAAACAACGCTTAATTCAATGATAATACTGGTAGTTCGAGAAAGTAATTTTTCTTTGAGTTATATCGAATTCATTAATATGTTCCTGTAAAAAATTTTTTTTTTATTGTTACATTTTATGATTTATTTTGATAAAAACAAAGCAAAAATAAATTCATTCATTTTTTTTTTTACTATTGAAAACCATAACTTTAGTAATGGTATTTTTGTTTAAACAAAATGATACATTTCCGCTAAGATTCGAATAAAAATAATGGGTTCATTATGTTCCGTGATCATTATTTGATAAATATTGAAGGTGTCATTAAAATTGGTTAATTTCCTGATTTTCTTTCTTTCTTTTAATTTTCTTTTTTTTTTTTTTTGTGAATCCAGGCGTAAAGGGAGGAGTGAAAATGTTTGTACATGTTGAGCATCGGCTATTCATTTGCACATACCTAATTATTAGTTCTCTATCGATTATTATATAGTAATGGTTTCAAAAGTTTGTTTACAATGACAATTTTAATTTAATTTAAAAAAAATGTTTCAGGAAAAAAAAAAAAAAATCCACTGTTGCTTTAATTCAAAAAATATTTTATTAAAATTTATATTTTCTTAAGCAGACTTTTCAATAAATGTTTTTACATTTATAGTTAGACTTTTATACAATAAATGTTTTGGTTTTCAAATATTTTTTGTTTGGGAAGGTGGGGGGGGGGAAATCTTGTTATTTATTTACCATGTTATTTGACCAACCTCTATCTCACAGAAGAGATGTTGCGAGTTTGTCTCTGCTTTATCGTTATTTTCATGGAAAGTGTTCAACTGAGCTTCAATCTATGGTCCCCCCTCGCCAAACTTTCACAAGAAACACTAGACTAGCTGAAAACATTATCAATAATTTTCCCCACTCTTTATCTGTACCTAAACCTAAACATAGATTCCATGATCAAAGCTTCTTTCTTAGAACTGCACGCCTGTGGAATTGTCTTCCGTTTTCCTGCTTTCCAGCTTTCTATAATATGGTTGTCTTCAAGTCCAACGTGAACAAGTTTCTGATGAGCCGTTCCACTTAAGTTAACAAATTTACCGAACTTCGATTACTATCGATTACTATATTGTCCTTTTGACTACTCTACACTCTTTAACCCTTATCCTTGAGTCGCCTATCAGCCTTGATAAGTGGTGACGTCTATGTAAAAAAAAAAAAAAAAAAAAAAAAAAAAAATTGGAGTTATCGCTCCCTAACAATGATGCCGTCCGTGTAATGCAGAAGTACCAAAAAAAAACAAAAAAAAACAAAAACGTTTGGATGCTATTAGCTAGAATCGAAACCAAAACATACAGCTGTCCAGTCTTATTTATTAGCATCTGTACTGTCCTTCCGTATATACAAACTTAAAAAAAAAATAATGCAAAACTTATAAATGTATATTTGTACATGCGTAGAAGAGGACTTTAAGTTTACTTACGCCTGCCAAGTTCCATTTGTTTTTAACTTTTGACCCCTTAGCAGCTATTTTTATCAGCTAAAGATCAAATAAAATCAAATTTGTTCCATAGATCCAAATCCCCTGTGTATCGAGTTTCAAGTCTGTAGACCAAAAATTAAGAGGAGTTTGATAGGCTGTTCTTTTTATATATGTATATATCTTTATTAGAATTGCAAAATTTAAAATGGTGAAAAGCAAATGAACCATATTCGGATGTTATAAAATAAATAAGTCGATTAAAAAGTCGATTTTAAAAAACATCACAGATTGTAATGAACCCGAAGCGCTTTTCATCAGACAAACTTTTCAAGGATATATGTCTGATTTTCTTTTCTTGTAGAAATATTTATATGAGAGGGATAACAAAATATATATATATATATATACACCTACAAAGTTTTTTTTTCTCTCTCTCTGTCTGTCTGTCTGTCTCTCTGTCTGTCTCTCTGTCTCTGTCTGTCTCTCTCTCTCTCTCTGTCTGTCTCTCTCTCTCTGTCTGTCTCTCTCTCTCTCTCTCTGTCTCTCTCTCTCTCTCTGTCTCTCTCTCTCTCTCTGTCTCTCTCTCTCTGTCTCTCTCTCTCTCTCTCTCTCTCTCTGTCATTGATATTAAAATCTTACTTTTTCTATTTATATGCGGCATAATCATGTTGACACACCGGTTTCCATTAGATCACCGAAGTTAAGCAACATTGAACCTGATCAGTACTAAAATGGGTGACCATTTAGGAATTCCAGGCGCTGTATGTGCTCCCCACTTATCTATGCATTGTTTCAAGTTATCCTGGACTTCTCCTTGCTATTGGATTCAAGCAGTGCAGATTCAGGAGAGGTGTGGTTGGGGGTTGTGCAGCTACCCTTAGGGGTGTCCATTGTCTTTCGAAACTGAATGGGGGCTTCCACTTTCACTTTTTCTATTCAAAAATATATTCAGTCATGGATATGTAAGTGATTGCATGAAGGTTAACTAATTTGCATATTCCTTTTGAAAAACGAACGTTAATCACTTTTTTTTTTTTTATTAGATGATTGGTTTCATTTTACTATTGTGCCAAATTCTTTTATGCATAGTTTCTACATTATGCATAATTTAAGATTAAAACATTCTAGCACACGGATATATATATATATATATATATATATATATATATATATATATATATATATATATATATATATATATATTACAGTTAAGTTTATCAAAACGATCCAAGTTGGTAAAACTAAAGTAAATTATAAATATTAAAGAATTAAAATTTATAAAGTAATCTTGACCAGATGTAAAAGCTCGATAAAACCAAATAGGAGATAGAGCTTATAATAATAACAAGTAGTTAATAAAACCTGTTAAAAAACACTTTTTGTTGTCAAGTAAGATCTATGACTTACTTGTAGTTTCATTTAATACTTTTGCAAGCAAAATCCGATCCCACATTTTGCTAAATCCTACCCTCTGATGAGAAGGAAAGTATTGCTTCGAAACTCCGTGGATTAAGGACTATCCATTTATTTAGTGCTTCCTTTTTAAAATTAAATATGTTTTTAACTCTTTTTTTCCAAGTGTTTAACATGTTTTATTAACTACTTGTTCTTATATATATATATATATATATATATATATATATATATATATATATAAAGAACAAGTAGTTAATAAAACATGTTAAAAAACACATATATGTGTGTGTTATCTTGTGTATGTCTGAAAATTCTATCAAACTTCTTTCTGAATATTTGGTCTATAAAGTTGAAATTTGATATATGGGGGATTTAAGCCTGTAATGCACATTCGATTTGGTTTTTAGCCAACAAAAATTGCTGCAAATGGGTAAAAATCGAAAAACAGAAGAGTTGACCTGTGCAGGGTAAATCGAATAAAACATTACTCCTGCTGTTAATTTTGTGCATGCGCAAAATTAAACATTCGTAGTTCAAAGTTGTTTGATTTTTAACCTTTCTATGGATACCTCGGACGTTAACGACACTAGAGAGATAAATAATGATTAAGGCGTTATGTTTTTGATTCTCGCGGATGGTACCTAAAATAATTTTTTATTTAAAAAAATTTTTTTTTATAAATTTTGAAATCATTACTGTATATTGGATATGATTTTTTTTGGTTAGGAGCAAAGTGTAGTATCTGTTCTGATACTTCACCTTTTCTGACCTGACCAGTGGAGGGGGAAAAAAACCTAGATTGAAGCGATTTTTATTTTTTTTACTATCCAGAGTGCCCTTTTTTTGGGAGCTGGATTTTCCCCACATTAAAAACCGACCTTGCATCTAACTCTGCCCTCGTGGGAAGACAAGTAAATAGGAATAATTAATAGAGAATTGGCCCTATAATAATAAATACGAAATCTGCATGAATTGAAATATATTTATGCGTATTGTGTGCTTTTTGTGGGTGAAGAACCCCAGTATTTGAAAAACATGCTGACAAGGGTCCAATATTTCTCGGCTATAACTGATCACCCTGTATTGGATTTGAAACCGGCGGTATTAATGTTTCTCTGATGTTCCTTATAATTTTTTAAATAAATAAAAATCATATATATTCCACTCCCAAACAAAGCATTTTTGCCATTGAGATGTGAGAGAAGGAGCTACTGTAAATTTAAGTGCCCGATTTATAGTGGGTATCCTAAGTGGGGAGTTGTACAGTTAGATGTGTGTTCACATTACATTTAAATTTCTGCATGTTGGTATAGTCATGGGAAGTGTGAAGGAAATTCTAGAAGGCAAGTGGTCTGAGGAAAGCAACTATTAGAGTAAAATATTTTCCGGCTTCTGAGGACTTGTTCAGTGAAAGGGTGGGATCTTGTTGCTTGTTCAGTTGTGTAAAAACTTCTATTTCTGATATTTTTTTTAACAAACTATTCCAGAGATCTATACTTGGTGAGGAAGATCAGTAAAAAGAAAGAAAAAAAGATGCCCGATCTCTCTGTCTCTACCTCTCTCTCTGTCTCTACCTATCTCTCTGTCTCTGCCTACCTCTACCTATATTCACAACTGGCATCTAAATAGAAAATGTTAAAGTGTTAAATTTCTTACCTCGACCAGAAGAGAAATTTCTTTAATATGTGAAAAATAAAATAAGTGATCCCGCCAGAGTATTACTAAGTCCCCCTCATCCCTACTCCACAATTTTTTTTGTAGAGAACTGACGATAGTTAAGAAATGATAAACTAAATCCATAATTTGCAAAAAAAAAAAAAAATGACTAATTTCATGGGCTGCAATATGTAAAATTCTTGTTTAATTCTTGATACAATATCTCCATTCAGTCTCAAGAAATGGACACCCCTGTAAGGTTAGCTGGGCATGTAATTGTGAGTCCAGGGTTGCTCAATCGCCAACCACACCTCTCCTGAATCAGCACTGCTTGGGTCTAAGGAAAGGATCAAGACTGACTGGAAAAAATGCAGAGAGCACATGCAACACCTGAAATTCCCAAATGGTCACCCATTTTAGTACAGACTAGGCTCAACGCTGCTTAACTTTAGTGATTTGATGGGAACTTGTGTGTCAATTCTTGATAAGATTCAATAATATAGACAGATATTTTACATGTCTTTTTTTATATTTTTATATTTTAGATATTGTTTTTCCAGGGTTATACTAATTAAAAAAAAAATCAAACTTTGTGGGGATTTGTTGTGTATTTTTAAAGTTTTAGTTGGAAATACAAATATCCTTTATATAATATATTACTGGTACATCCTTCTAAACATTACATTATAATTATACATTATATATACATTTATATAATATATTACTGGCCATCCTTCTAAACATTACTCCCTCCTCTCAGGAGACCTGTGATGAAATGCTGACAAGACTATAGTTTTGTTCCAGCTCTAGGGTTTCCCCCTTTTGGGGAGTTGTATAAAAATATGGTACCGACTTTCTGACTTAAAAGGCACTGAACATTGATATTGTTTTTCTTTCATGTTGCAAAATTCTATCATGTTCTGCAAAAAAAAATTCCTCTTGCCCTTTTTTCTTCTTTTGTTCCCTTTTTTTGTCTCTCCTAACGAGGCTAACAGTTGTTGACATCCCATGACGTAAGAATAAGATACTGGTGGCTGAGCAGTTCGTGACCTGGAGAAATGGATATGCGTACTGCAACACTCTTTGGCCAATACATGGGCAATCGGAGAGGCTTGCTCTGATCAATTGTCTGATCGCATGAAGCCCCACCATATAAAACCCATACCAACCTATTCGTACTAATATTCCTATTACAATACCGACTAATAATTTTACCCCAAATTATTGTGGAAACCAAACCAAATCAACCTACTCAGAACAATTAATATTTCTTTCCAATCTCCACTAATAATTTCACCTTAAAATATGGTGGAGAGCAGTTGGTCATCTATAATATGGAGACCATTTGTTTGTGTGTATGTTTGTATGTCCGACTAAAAAAAAAAAGGTTAAACAAATTCCAACTTTGTTGGAATTATTTGATCGGTGTTGCATGAATAATACAGAAAATTTAGAAAAAATTTATTTTTTTTACATGGATGTCACCACTTATCAAGGCTCGGGGGCCACTTGAGGATACCTTATCGAAGGCCTTTGATATGTCAAGAGCAATTGCCCTAGAAAGGAAGCCTTTGTTGAGAGATTCACTAATCCTATGAGATATAACCGCTAGCACATCTGCTGTAGATCTAGCAGAAAGGAAACCATATTGCATGTCACTAAGGTTATTTCTGCTGAGGTGGTTGACTACTTCTTTATTTAATATGGATTCCAGCAACTTACTCATGACACACAGGAGACTTATTGGTCTGTACTGAGAGGGAGATGATCTGTCACCTGAATTCTTAAATACAGGGTATACTGATGAGGTTTTCCAGGGTGTTAAGAAGCAATTCTCCTTAATACAATGCTTAAACAGTTTTGTAAGTATGGGGGCAAGTTCTGGTTGAAGCCTTTTCAACACTATAATTGGAATGCCGTCAGGGCCAGTTGCTTTACTGGAATCAAGGTTCTTGATTAGCTTGGCGACATCATGCACAGATGTTTATATGTTACATAGCGTGTTGTCTGTTATAGGAGGAAATACGGGGAGTTGATGGCCTTCGTCACATAAGGTAGAATTATATTAAGTTCTTGGCAAATAGTTTGGCTTTATCTGATGTTGACGAGATGACCTCAGGTTCATTGATGATGGTTGGGATAGAACGCACACTTCTGTTCAGGATCCTGTTTGCTATTTGCCAAAACTGGGAACCTAGCTTCTGCTCAGCTACTTTGGATTTAACGTACTGAGCATATAGCTCTCTTACATTTTTTTTATTACTCTTTTACAGTGGTTGCTAGCAGTCCTGAAAGCAACTTTAATCTCTGTACATCTATTACATATAAGCACCTATATTTGTGTAGCCAGTACACCTGTGGAACTCTCTCCCTTTTGCCTGCTTTCCAGCTGACTATAATATGGTTGTTTTCAAGTCCAATGTAAACAAGTTCTTGATGCGCTGTTCCCCTTAAGTTATCCAATTTACCAAATTTCGACTACTAACAATTATTACGACATTGTCCCATTGACCACTGTACGCTTATTGACCCTTATCCTCGAGTGGCCTCCCGGCCTTGATAAGTGGTGACTCCTTTGTAAAAAAAAACAAAACTGTCAATCTGTACAAGCATCTATATTTGTGTAGCACAATTTTTAACACATTTTGTAGGATTAATTTGAAAATTCGTATTACTTGAATTCATCGAACTATTGTTCTCATCTTAAGTGTTATTTTCACAACATTTCTATCGATATAAACTCCGACCTTCTTCAGGTGTATCTTTTCGAACTCAAGAATACTTCTATTGGGAACTTGGGAATTTGGACAAAATTTTGAACAGAACCCTTTCTTTCTTTTTTTAATTTTTTTTTTACTTCATGGGGTAGGATGCTCTCATTCTGTCAGATTACAGAGTTCGACAAGATACATCTGAAGAAGGTTGGAAGGTTACATCGACCGAAACGTTGTGAAAATAACACTCAAGATGAGAACGGTAGCCTGAAGACTTCAAATAATATGAATAAGAAGGTTGTTTTTCTTTTTTCACTTTGCAGAAAATGAGTTTCACAATGGGGAAAAAGAAAAAAACTCATTAATGTTTAATGCATTTTAGGTCAGAAAGGCAGTATCTTCAGACAGTCTGATCTGATAACACAATGTTGTTGACCAAGTCTATCAGGCATGTGTATGCAGTGTGACCCATAGAAGTGCAACATGGCCACAGTGAGGGTTGAGGATATGCATTGCATGGAGAGAAATGAAATGAGAATTGATGTGCAATTGTGAGTCCTAAAGATATATCTAATATATAAATTCATCTTGTCAGATTTTTGATGTCAGAGCCACACATTAATTTACGGATATTTGATCATGACTGGCCAATTTGTCTTCATATTCCTTCTACCATGTTCTTTGTTGATTTATTAAATTTTGAATTTTGCATTTCATATCGACAGTGCTTTGTATACTGGTAGATTTTCTATCACTTAACAATACACACTAGACCAGCGTTTTCTACTATATCGGACATTTAAACATTACTTACTTAAGCCTTGAGCCCCTGGTGGGGCATAGGCCATCCACAACTGCCCGCCAACATCCACGGTCCCGGGCGATTTTGCTCCAACTCCTTCCAGGAGTCGGCCCTGTCGGTGGGGCATTAGAATACGCCGACTGCCCCCCCCCCTGCAGAGGGTAAAAGTCCCTCAATGGGGGTCCTGGATATGACTTTAAACTATATCCAGTGGTGAGGCCCCAACTTACGGGCTTTGGGGAGTGTGGAGCCACCCTTTAATTACCATTGCTCCCAGGTCCACTCTGACCCGGAGTGGTAGTACCTGTTAGGGTTCCAACTATGGGTTAAATAGAAACCAACTTGAAAACAATAAAAATATTCTATTAAAAAAAATTTTCTTTAAAATCACTGGATTCGGCATTAAATAACCCGAAAAGGGTTGATATGCTGTAAAACAAAAACAACCAACCAACCAACCAACCAACCCTCCAAGAGTAGACGGTCAGCTTAGAGTCTGCCTCCAGGTTTCTTCTCCAGGTGTTTTTTGGCCGGCCACTTTTCCTCTTTCCCTGAGGGTTCCAGGTCAGGCGCTGGCGTGTGATATTTGTTTGTTGTTTCCTCAGGGTGTGTCTGATTCATCGCCATCTCCTTCTTCTGATCTCTTCTTTTGCTGCTACTTGGTTAGTTCTCTCCCAGAGATCTGCATTACTGATGGTAGTTGGCCAGTGGATCCTTAGCATTCTTCGAAGGCATGAGTTTATGAAAGCCTGCACTCTTCCGATGCTGGTCCTTGTTGTTCTCCACGTTTCTGCTCCATACAGTAGTACTAATTTGATGTTGGAATTGAACAGTCGGATTTTTGTGCGAGAAGTGATGAGGTTGGATCGCCAGATGTTCTTGCTTTTCCGATTTGGGTCTTAACATCTGTATCTGTTCTTCTCTGCTGGTTTATCACACTCACAAGGTATGTGAAGGTCTCAACCTCTTCCAAGTTTGTGTTGTCCAACTCCTCTGCCTTTTTGCTGAATGCGTTGGTTTTCAGGATCTTGGTTTTGTTCGGGTGTATGTGGAAGACAACTACTCTTCACCAACATATGAAGGAAAACGTGCCAAGCATTACCTCCACCACCATAATCTATAATATGAATCTCAACTGTTTGTTTAAATGCATGCATGTATGTATCTATGTTGTATGTCTGCCCGAAACTTTCAACAGAGGCAACAGATTTTAACGAGATTGGTATTGTTTTGAAACTCGATCCTTCGGATGACAAATATCAAAAAATTGGCTAAAAACGTTAATTCCTTCATCCTCAAGTGGGCACTTTTCTACAAGAGGGGTCGCTTTTTTTCACCAATATTTTCGAAAGTCGTCCCCTCTTTTCGATTGACTAACCTTAATTTAAACCTTCGCCACTTCCGGTTTAGTGATGAAGGCAAAGACATAACGTTTTTTTTTTTTTTTTTTTTTTTCCCCCTCCTTCGCGGTATGGGTTCAAGCCTGCCTACTACCGTTTTTTTTTTCTCAACACACACCTCCAAACACCCAGACAACGCCAGGCACCCAGGCTAGTAGTACATAAAAAGAAAAGAACCCCCCCCCCCCCAAAACTGAAGATTCTATTATGAATCGAAATATCAAATTTAATTTTAATAAATAAATGTTTGATTATTTAAACAAAAAAAAAAAAAAATTCTGCACGTCAAACAGTTAAATTTTGCATATATGTATTATTCATGACTGAAATTTAAATGTATCAACTTGTTGATGGATATGCAATTTGCATATGCTTTATGACAAGACACAGAATGAAGATGTCTTATTCCAAAAATCACAAAATTAGTCAAGTAATTTTTTTTACTATGAAAATCAAATTTTATGACGAGCGAGACAGAAAATGCTATGTTTTAGGTGTTAAAATTCAAGGATGACAACTCAATTCGACTGTCAAGATTTTTGTATGTATTCAAAATAATTAATCACCAAAACTCGTAAATTTTGGCTATCTTAGTTAAAAGAAAAAACTACTTTATCAATTTACGTCATTTTTGGAATATGACATCTTTGTTTCATGATGGATACATGCATCATAAAGACTTTATTTTTGTATTTTAGTTTTTTTTTAAAAAAAAAATTTTTTTTTTTTTTTAATCAAATTCTAAATAAGAACCAAATTGGCTAGGCAGAATCAAATATAGATAAAAGATTAGCATGTCCAATCGTCAGAATATCCCTCCTGGATTGACTAATCATAGGAATTCCGTACGAATAATGATAACAAGTAATGGCCGATCAGTGATATCATCCAATCAGTTTAGAGGAGTTCCAATTATCTATTTAAAGACTAATTAGCACCTAACGATTCAATGGCTTAATCCAATACTGTAATGCGACCATTTTATTTCGTTGCTTTTTCACAAGGGCAAATTAGATACAAAGTCCGTTTTTAAATGGTTTGG
The DNA here is from genome assembly GCF_053919585.1 of Euprymna scolopes. NCBI lineage: Eukaryota > Metazoa > Mollusca > Cephalopoda > Sepiida > Sepiolidae > Euprymna > Euprymna scolopes. The sequence continues at coordinate 10,760,587 of NC_136522.1, forward strand.
TTTGGTTGTTTTGTTTTATGGCATATCAACCTTTTCAGATTATTTAATTCTAAATCCAGTCCTTAAGTTCTTTATATCTTTGAAATAAAAAGCTGAGCTATCAGATGTTGCCCCAGAAAAAAAAAAACTTCAATTTCCCTATCTACTTTTCCTCTTTCCCCTTGTTCCCCCCCCATCTGCTCCACCCAGCCCATTCCTCTCTATCTGGACATACATGTGGACAACTCTCCTTTATATAACAGATTCGTCTATGAATGAATCAACATTTTCTTTCCAAATTAGTAAAAAAAACAAAACAAAAAAAAAACGACACTCCCAAAGAAAGTAGACCTAGTTGACCCCTTACAGAATGACGAGTACAAAATAGACTTCATTGCGCAGTGGGGGATGCCCTTTTCTCTTCCCTGCAACCTCTCTCCCACAGAAAGGACGTTGCGAGCCTGTCATTTTATCGTTATTTCCATGGGAAGTGCTCGTCTGAGCTTCAATCTCTGCCCCCCCTTGCCAATCTTTCACGAAAAACAGCCGTCTAGCTGAAACCACGGTCAGTAATTTTCCCCACTCTTTATCTGTGCCTAAATCAAAACGTAGATTCCATAAACAAAGCTTCTTTCTTAAAAGTGCACGCCTGTGGAACTCTGACTACAACTACAACTTGGATGTCTTCAAGTCCAACATAAACAAATTCCTGATATTCTACTCCCTTAAGTAAAACACATTATTAGATCTTCATTACTAATGATTACTACGATATTGTCCCATTGATTATTGTACACGCAATGACCCTTATCCCAGAGTGGCCTCCGGGCCTTGATAAGTGGTGACTTCAATGTAAAAAAAAAAAAAAAAAAATTCTAAGAAAGAAACTTGGGCAGTCCATTATCGGAAGGAGTATAATGTCCTCTGGTGTTTTATTTCCAAGTGGGCAGAATATTGGTCCATGGAAATAAAACATAGGAGGACATTATACTCCTTCCGATAATGGACTGCCCAGGTTGTATGAAATTCCCTCTTCCAATAATTATGTTCATATAATTATCATTCACAACCCAAAAACAAATTTTCAATATTTGTGCTGAAAAGCGAAATACGTGCCTTTTCACAGCTGAACATTTTGTTAACCGCATTTCATTTCCTCTGATGATATGAGCCATTATTGAAAATCTATGGAGTAAGGAAATTAATATAACTCCTTCTATATATTCCTTTTGTCAAACAATAAATTCTTAACTCGAATATATGTGTCTATATTTTGATTTTCAGAATTTAATTTTAACAACTAAATTTATATATTGCTCTATTCTTAAATATTGAGCTTTTCCTTTTTGGCTAGGATCACCCTGAAAGTATTGCCTCTAGTAATATCTATCAGGATTTTTCATCGGATTTTAATCTGTGTCTTATCTCACTTATATATATCTATAATATAAAGCTGAATATCTGTGTGTGTCTAGTCACGAATAGGCTCCTATATGGTTGACTATTATAGAAAATTGATCACATATATTGATAGATGCATTGAGACACAGGAATGGGTATGTTTGATCTGGCGGAACAGTGGTTCATTAAAATTGTGGGGTCTGCGTTCGAGCCTGGTCCACAAAGTATGGAAATAAAAAAAATTTAAAAATGAAAAAAAAAAAAAAAAACGTTTACAAGTGTTTTTGATATAGATATACATAATACTTTGATAAGTATGTTTTAACTTAAATAGGGATGGTATAATAAAATTGTGGGGTCTGCGTTCGTGCCTGGCCTCCATAGAATGGAAATAAGCACAAACTTTAATAAAGACTTATCTGCGTAAGTATACTTTGATAATGTTTCAGTTTGAAGAAATATGGTATAATAAAATTATGGGGTGTTCGTTCGCACCTGACCTCCATAGAATGGAAATATGTCACAAAGTTTAACAAGGTTTTTTTATATAGATCCATAGAATATTGTGATAAGTGTTTCAGTGTGAACAAGTATGGTATGATAAATTATGAGGTTTATCTATTTTATTTTTACTTTCATCATATTTTGCTTTGGTTTTGATACCCCCAAATTCGAAGCTATCTCTTTACAACCCTTCCTTAACCTATCATACTTTCATAAATCAGAGTCCATTTTCTGTAGGCTGTTTTTGAACCCAGTCAACGACGGGTACTTTTGCTAGTATATATATAAATTAATTGAATAATAGATAAAACTGATTGTGAACGTTTTTCAATGAAACTAATTATATTTTAGCCATGATTGAAGGGGTTAAAATCTTCCAATATTCAATCATCATAATTACCAGTAAAATATACAGACTGAGGTAGAAAGCACTACGGAATTTCCACACTAGGTTTTGCTAGTCTCCATATAATTAAGACAAGTGTATACACTTATTTCCCCATCCGAGCAAGAATCTCTCACTCTCTCTCTCTTTATCTTTTACCCTTCCCCCTATCTGTCTTTCTGTAACATCACTTTTTCCTTGTCTTGGAGTCAAACGGCTTTTAATATTTCACGAGCTTATTCTTCAGTCCTCGCAGAAGGTCATGAACATTACTTTGCGAAATGGCAAGATGTTTGTTATCCCATTCGTGTCCAGTTTTTCACTTAATTTATTATGAAGAATCTTGTGCAAATACGATAATATATTTGAGCAAAATGATTGTAACAGACGAATTTGCAACAAACATAAGCAGAAGTGAATTCTCGTGGCTGAAGAGTTTGAAATACACTTCCTTCCTGGCATGTCCAATCAGAAGCCAGCTCTCCGTCACATGACCAAGTTTATAAATCGTTAAACCAGCAACACTCTTTCTTCCCAGATCGTGAACAGACAACGTTAACTCCATGTGGAAAGGACCTGCCACCTCCAACAACTTGAGACCCAGACAAGCTCATAGGCTCGGGTTTCGACTATAATAGAATACAGCATAGCTATTTACACATGCGGCACACACACACACACACACAAACTTTTTCATGGTACAGGACTGCCCCTCTCCATGACTAACTACAAGGAGACAACTAGTCCATTATGGCGATGAACCATAATTTCAAACACATTCATGAACTCTTCTCTCTTTCAACAGGCCTCCACTGTGACTTCCTCGGTCTCCCCGTCCGCCACTGCGACTCCCTCCGCCCCCCCCTCTCATTTCGACTATGACAAACTTCAACTCTGATCCTCATCCTCATTCCAAATCCTTCCAAAACCCTCCAGATGTAATATGAGTTAAAAAAAACAAAAAACAATACAAAGCTAAAAACATTTTCTATTGTTTTCTATTTAAGTGTTTGTTGCCTATAATTGTTAGTAGGGTTGTTTCCTAACGATTCCTGTAATTATTCGGCTACAAATGTAATTGTTAGAATCCAAACTCTGTTGTCTTGACAAGTGCTTTAGTTCCCCTAAAGAAATACTCTTGCCGAGTCATTTCCAACGACACTTGCTGTGTCATTGCATATTAGACATTTTGTTACTCTACTTGTGATGACTGGCATTTTGTTGGAATTTGAAATGATTTGAAAAATCTCTGCTCATTAAATTACTAATGATTAAGAACCGGCGAGATGATAAATAAAACGTACATTATTGGCATTCCCAAGAAATTTGAATCCAAAAATACAAATAACCTCGACCATTTTGTTTTTCTTTTTTAGTTTTCTAATTTTTTTAATTGCTTTTTCTTTTTATTCCTTTTCTTTTTTATTTTATTTCTTTTTTTTCTTCTTTTACTTTTTTCTCCTTTGTTCTCCTTTTTTCTTTTTTGTCCTTTTTGTCTTTTTGTTTCCTTTTTGTCTTTTTGTTTCCTTTTTGTCTTTTTTGTTTCCTTTTTGTCTTTTTTGTTTCCTTTTTGTCTTTTTTGTTTCCTTTTTGTTTTCTTTTTGTCTCTTTTTGTTTTCTTTTTGTTTTCTTTTTGTCTTGTCTTTTTTCTTTTTCTCTTATCTTCTACTCCTTTTCCTTTTTTCCATTTCTTCAGGAGTTAAGGGGTCCAAATTGACGCATAGGTCGATTTTAAACTGCTCTTGTGCACATGCACAAATATACATTCATGCATTAAATTCACATTTTAGTGTTAATTTAATATTTTGTCATCTGATGATGGGTAAAACGCTAACGAATAAGGCTAAATGTTTTGTTTTCAAATCTAGCTGACAGCACTCGAGCCATTTTTATTTTTTACAATACAGTAATTGACGGTGAATTGGCTCTATAATAATAAAATATGAAATCTGCATAAATTAAAATATATTTAAGTGTCTTTTACGACCGAGCAACACTGGCCAGCCTGCTAGTGTTTGTTATATATATATATATATATATATATATATATATATATATATATATGAGCAAACAGTTAATGAAATATGTTAAAAAACACTTTGAAATGAGTTAAAAACATATTTAATCTGAAAAGGAAACTCTAGATAAATGGATAGTCCTTAATCCGCAGAGTTTTGAAGAAATACTCTCCTTCTCATCAGAGGGTAGGAAATAGCAAAATGCAGGATCGGATTTTGCATGCAGAAGTATTTGATGAAACAACAAATAAGTCAAAGATCTTACTTGAAAACAAAATAAGTTAAGCAGAGGGAATATGGTAAAGAAAAAGGTGATTACACATTAATGGATAGTCTGGTGGAAGATAAAAAATCCAGTGACGGTAAAATCCAAATGTAAAACTTCAAGAAAGTTAAAAGAATTTCCATTTGTACAAGTAAAGAAGATGGTCCATAATAATCCAAACGCAGAAATCCATGGAATAATTCACAAAAAAGTGTGTACAAGGAAAAAATAATATTAATAAAAGAAAAATAAGATGTGCTTTTCACTCTACTTCCGAGACATAACTATATAATTTACTTTAATTTTACCATCTTGGATCATTTTGGTAAATTCAATTGTAATTTTCATTTTATATATATATATATATGGCACAATCCTGTTGATCCACCGGTTCTCACCAGATCACCAAAGTTAAGCCTGACCAGTACCAGATGGGTAACCATTTGGGAAGGCTAGATGCTGTATGTACCACGCCGAGTCATAGAAATGTTCAGGTTGATGTCTGGGGGCGCATTAATTGACTGTGAGAGATGCACCCCCAGTCTTCATTAAGACCTGCATTTAGGAGAAGGCAACTCTGATGTAAAAACAACCTGCGGTCTACTGTACACTCTGTCCTGTGACAAAGATTAACAGTAACACCAAAAAGTGGTTGGTTCTACACAAAGCCTTCAGCACTATAAACATCTGTGTGGATTTCTGAGTAATTTAGTTGTGGCAGAAGCTCATGTCAAAATCAACAGGAGAGTCCATCATATATATATATATATATATGTGTGTGTGCTCTTTGTGTAAACAAATCGAGCTTAGACATTTGGAAAATGTCAAAACATTGTTAATTCACTACCTTTACAGCAGCAGCTGAATAGCGTAATGGTTAAGAAGCCTTGACTGTCGTTTGGGCAGTCGGGTTTCGATCCTGGCTTGAGGTAGTTGCCTGTCTAGCCAAACTGATGAGCTGTGATACAGCGAAACAATACTGTATGTGGATAACTTATATATATATGAGAGAGAGAAAGCAGATTTTTTTTTTTTGTTGTTTTTTTTTTGTTTTATAGAAATCGCCCCAGGCAAGGCATAAAGCCATTTAATGTATGAAGCAAAAAAAAAAAAAAAAATACTATTTCAAGATTAAAATGGTAAATGTAAGATGGGTAGATTCTGACCCACAAAACAGCAATTCTTCCCTCTTTGTCAGAAACATCGCTCATGGAATGTGAGAACTAAAGGACAAAATAAGGGAAGTGAGAGTTATGAGGCTGTTGAAAGTTAACCCAAGATCCATTTTTTTATTCTCCTTTAATCGACATTGGCTTTATCTTCTTTGGGAAGGGGTTACTTGGACAAAAATAAAAATAAAAATAAATCTATTTTATAAAGGGCAAAGGTCTGCTTGTATGTCCGATACAAACTTGTAAAAATACATAACGAATATCCACAAAGTTAGTATTCAATCGACATAATTCCGGATGTATACTATCTAATATAAAAAATAAAAAGGTTTGTTTGGGGGTTAGATAGGCATCTATATCAGTTAATATTATCAAAACATATATGCATCTTTTAATTTTTATCATATAAAGGGAAGTGACTCTGACTTTTTTTTTCAGAGTTATTTCCCTTACACCCACTTAAGTTTTTTTTATCTTCTCGGTAAGGGTCGTGTTTCAAGTTTTGCTCCACTTCTCAAACTTTGAATAGTGTTAGCAAAACAGTAAGGCCTTCTTTTCCGCAACTGATCATGGTTGGGCTTTTAACCCTCTAAGATTCTGTTTTTTTGCTAGAGTTGGTGGTGATAGGGGACCAGGACCTTTTTTTATCAAGGCCTGATGGCTGACTTTGGTTAACCTCTATCATGACTATCATGTCACCTCCAGAGGAGAGAAGGGTTTAACCATTACTTACCTCCTCCTGCCTGGTGTTTCAATGGATTGAGGGGGCCCTTTTTATCCTGCATGCTGGCCTGCTTGTATGTAAGCTTATTTTTACTTATTTTTTGTTAGTTCCTCATTGTGCACAGCTTTTAATTTGGTATTAGAAGTTGCTCTCTATAGAGGGATGCCCCTGTTTGCAACTTGAAGAACATGCTGGATGACTTGAGGAGTCAGCACACTATCTTCTTGAATATTTGGTCCGAATTTACTTCGGATAAGTAACCTCATGTCAGAACCTCTGACAAACCCCTGTACAGAGACTTTAAACACCTGAGGATAATATCTGGTAGTAATTCAAGTTATGTGTGTGTAAAGAAAGAGGAATAGGCTGAGCAAAGAAAATAGGAGGGCAGTGAGAGAGAGAAAATGGGGAAGGAAGAAAGAGAAGGATAGAAGTTATGTTACACTTTTGGCCCTGGCAATGCCGGGTAGCTCTGCCAATTATGACCTAAAAATAATCCTGAGCCAAAGCCTTAGCTATAACAAGCCGAGAAATCGAACATTACTGGAGGCAACATTTCCCGTCAGTCAGCCAGCAGCAGCTATCTTTTTAGCTCGGATAAAATTGCATTATGAAAGGAAATTCTAATTCATCAAATTTATTTTGAGTAGTTCGTTTTATTTGCTAAGTAGCTTAAATTAAAAAAAATGTCCTTTTGCTTTCTGCTTTTGGTTTATAGCAGAAGTCATGCTAGTGTATATCAAGAAAAAAGTAACTTCTGATTAAATTTTATGTGAAGAAGGTCGGAGGTTACATCAATCGAAACATTGTGAAAATATATATATATTTTTCCCCCCCCCTTTCTTTTTGCAAAACTCTGTCATGTTCTGCAAAGTGTAATGTTGTGACCCTTTGGCTGTGATGATAGCATAGTATCTGTCAACTATGACAGACAGGGCCAAAGGTCAAAACATTACTGATTGATTTGAGCGACGGCGGGTCGCTGGATCGATTATTATGATTACAAAAATAAACAATTAGATTCGGAAAAAATGATTGACAACTAATCATTAAAAAAAAGAATGTGATTTTAAAAAAATACAGAAAAACATTTTTGATTTGGATAAACAAATAATCAGATTTGTTAGTCAGCGGTTGGGGTCTAAGACACGTGATGAGATGTAGATTTGGGGAGATTCTAACCAGTCATTAGCTGAACATCAGAGAGAACGGATGACTCGAGGGAAGTTGGTCTCTCCATGATGCAGGGAGCGGTGTTTTCTCAGGCAACCAAGATGTGAAGACGTAATCTCTGAAGATGCCGGCTGGAATCCTGAAAACAAATGTTCGTATATAATCTAGGTATGTGTTACGTTTATTTACATCTGTTAAAAAGAACTGTTCGTCTACAACTGTTTTGATACGTCCACGTCAATTGTTATCTGTTAGAACTGTTGCATAAATATTAAAATATACACACTAGATTCGCATTTACACCTACATGAATCTATATAATTATAAAACTCAAATGACCTTGTAACGGGTGTTGTAACCCAACATCTGGTTTACTACTTCCGGTTGTGCATGCGTACATAAACATAAACTCATAACAGCGTAAACAAACAAACAGAAATCGCTGGACCGGTTTAGTTCGAACAGACGGACGTCCTTTGAAAAGCGATATTTTTAATTTATTGAATAAAAAACTTCAAGATATGGGAAGCAAATGTGATTACAAATGATATGTATAATCATCGACCTGTTCCAGATATATGATATATATTATACTAAATAATCAACGCGACAATAAAACGTATTGTTTTACTGTGTATGTTTTCAGCGTCCCAATTTTTTTTGTGTTTAAATTATTCAAATAAACAATTGTTAATACTTTCTGCTTTTTTTTTTTTTTTTTTTTTACATCGTTCATTTCCGTATTACGTTTAAGTTATTTTAACACAATTTTCTTACAATTAAATTTACTTTAACCTGTTGGCAACCATAAGACCATTTTACAACGGCGATTTACCTACCGCCTTCCTTTTTTTTTTTTTTTTTTTTTAATACACCTTTCTTAAAAACATTCATACATTTTCTTTTACGCTACGAACATAAATAACCCCGAAAATGTTTTTTTTAAATTGCGTTTCAAATAAATAATCAACGTGACAATAAAACATTGTTTTACTGTGTACGTTTTCAGCGTCCCAATTTTTTTTTTCCTGCATGTAAATTAAGATATATCAAATTTTGAATTTAAATTTAAGTATCATGGTATCTGTTCAGTGCACATTTACCTATCAGTATGCCACTTATAATTCAGTGGCTGTAAGTTTGTTTATTTTTGGAAAAAAAAAAAAAAAAAAAAAAATTATAAACAGAACGACTCATGGAAATCTATCTCCTATTCTTTTTTCATTTTAATATACTTTCATAGAAATGTTTCTGTTATGTCACCAAAAACTATTTTCTTTACGCCACAAGTGTCACGCTCATACATTAATTCCATAGCTAATATAACATACTGACCCAACAGGCCCTGTCGGTGGGGCATTAGAATACACCGACTACCCCCTGCAGAGGGTAAAAGTCCCTCAATGGGGGTCCTGGATATGACAAACTATATCCAGTGGTGAGGCCCCAGCTTGCGGGCTTTGGGGAGTGTAGAGCCACCCTTTAATTACCATTGCTCCCAGGTCCACTCTGACCCAGAGTGGTAGTACCTGTTAGGGTTCCAACTATGGGTTAAAAAGAAACCGACTTGAAAACAACAAATATATTCTATTAAAAATGTTTTCTTCAAAAATCTTTGGATTCGGCATTAAATAACCCGAAAAGGGTTGATATGCCGTAAAACAAAAACAACCAACCAACCAACCAACCAACCAACTGACCCAACGGGTCACAGGTAGTCTAGTATACGGATAAAATATAAACCCCACTATTCAACATGTACGTTGTTATGGACATATTCATATACACACACACAACGTAACATTAGCTTCATGTTACTATTTAACTCTTACTTTTAGTTTAGTTTTATGATTATGGGATTATTGAAATGTTTTATGGGAATTTATATCATAAAATCATATTTTTCCAGACAAGATGACGTAGATATTTCAATGTTTATTTTTTATACCTTCAACAGATGGCTTATATAATTTAGTATCGACTATTTCCATAATAGGTGGTGTAGTAAGGAACCCCAAGGGGAATTTAAAAACTAGCGGGGGGGGGGGATCAAGTGGGATTCCCTTTCCCCGGAGTATTGCTGCAGTCTAATTCAAGGAATTCCAAAATGATTGCAGGCTGTCAAATTGCAGAAGACCTATGCTACTAAATATTAACTAGTTCATTGTGTTCCTGTTGTATTTGTGTTGCATTAATGTCTTAAAGTTACATTTAAATAACAATTCTCTATTGTGCGGACTTTCTTTTTGTCTCCTCAGTTTGAAGTTATTTTTTTAAATTGACGTGAACACTAAAATATTTCAATTAAAAGTCAAATATGAACAGGTAAAATTATAGAAGAATAAAAGGCCAATAAAATGAGGTATAGGTTGTTTAAACAGTTACATAAAAATTTTGCTTAAATTTGCAGTTTTTGAAAAAATTACAAGTGCGGACTTTCTTTTTGCCGCCTGTGTATGAAAAGTAATATGGTTAAGATTTAAAGACTAGCTGGGATGCCCGGCGTTACCCGGGTGTTTATGTGGTGTAGTAAGGAACCTGGAGGGAAAAGGTAAACAACAGTAGCAACGGGTACCCGGGTGTGTGTAGGTGGTGCAGTAAGGAACCCCACTATTCAACATGTATGTCATTTTGAAACATATTCATATACACACACAATGTAACATAATGTCAAAAAAGACAAAAAAAAACAAACAATTTTCTGCTATAAAACAACCAAACCAAACACCATGAATAAATATTTAAAGGTATAAAGAACTTAAAATTTTCTTTTTCAAAAGAACTGCATGTCTACAAATGTTTCGATACGGTCACGTCAATCGTTTCCTGTTAGAACTGCTGCATAAATGTTAAAATATACACACTAGACAATCAACTAAATGATACGACGTATATACATACACGCATTTACACATACACGAATATACAGATTAAATATAAACCTCACTATTCAACATGTACGTTGTTATGGAACATATTCCTGTACACACTCACAACGAAACAGTCAAAAAAGACAAAAAAAACAAAAACATTTTCTTCTACAAAACAACCAAACGAAACGCCATGAATAACTTGAAGAATAAAATTGTTATTCAAAATTACTGGATTCAGCATCCAATAACCCGAGAGGTTATTGAATGTATATTCAATAATATGAAGTGATATGCCATAAAACAAAACGGCCATAAACTAAATTTCCCCCACTCTATATCTGTGCCTAAATCAAAACGCGGATTCCATGAACAAAGCTTCTTTCTTAGAACTGCACGCCTGTGGAACTCTGTTCCGTCTGCCTGCTTCCCACCGGACTACAACTTGGATGTCTTCAAGTCCAATGTTAACAAATTCCTAATGAACCGCCCCCCCCTAATTAAGCACTTCATCAAATCTCCACACTAACGTAATGTACTTGCAATAACCCTTATCCCTGAGTGGCTTCCGGGCCTTGATAAATGGTGATCACTGTGTAAAAAAAAAAAAAAAAAAAAAAAAAAAAAAAATTTTAAAGATTGAAGCATAAAAAGCCTTTTCGAAAATGACTCGATTCGGCATTAAATGACCTGGAAAGGGTTGATATGCTGTAAAACAAAACAACCAAATTACTGGTAGGTTGAGAAAGGATAACCAGTCTCTAGGCCTGTTAAAGGTATGGCCTTTTGTGAGCGACTAAAACGCAGTAATCTATATATTAATAACGATAGCGTGCTATTCTGTGCGTCACACATCTTTTTTCTTTTGAGCGACTGTCGTTTAATTGTTATGACCTTCCATGTCTTGTAATAAATAATTTTACCAAGAATTCTTCAAAAGTTTTGGTTTCAGTTTCGATTATAACTGATCACACTCAAGTCATCTATTTCTTTTGATTGCTCGCTAGGTTAGCTTATCATCGTCCTTACAAGTATAAAATTCCTACTGGTTAGATGTCCGCTTGGGTTAAAGCTGATTTGATACCTCATCCCTTGTTCTTGTTCGATATGAGGTAGGTTCATTCGACTGCCGGATCTTTGCCGCGTGTTGCTTGATCTGTGTAAGTTAATAGACATTCTTTTGTGTGATGTGTTTGCTCAGTTGGTAGAGTGCTTGCCTAGCATGCAAGAGGCTTGGGTTTCAAATCCTGAGTCTGGATATGTCTAACTGATGAGCCCAAATGTGGGTGAAACTCGAGTCTTGGTCTTCTGGCTTGTTGGTTGTCTTGGCTCTTGTGAGCTGCGACGTTGTCTGGCTGTGGAAATAATTATATATAAATATAATTATTTCCATTTTTTTTGAAATTTTTATTTTGGAAATAATTATATATAAATATAATTATTTCCACAGCCAGACAATATTTTTATTTGAAAAAAAATTTTTTTTTTTCCTCCATGAGTTTTAATTTTGGTTTCGATTCAAGCTAATGCAACCAAATTATATGGATTTTTTAATTTATTTTTGAAATCACAACTTTATAATATATAAAAATCGACTCTGTAATAATATATACGAAATCCGCATAAATTAAAATATCATATTTAAGCGTATTTTATAATTGACATACACTGGGTCCCTGTTAGCTTGGATAAATGCTTTTGCAGTTTTAACAAAAGAGCTACAATAATATTAGGGCGTCTCCATTTATGCTGAACATCCACAGAATGCCAACATCAATATATTACATATGAATGAACCCCCACTGTGGAATTTCCACAGGTCTCGTTAGTTTTCATTTTTTTTTTTTTTTTTTTTTTTTTTTTTTTTTTTTTTTTTTCACCTGTTTTCACTAGTCCGCTATGGAATTTCCACAGGTTCCGCTAGTACATAAATGAATACTGTAAATGAAAAGGCATAAAATGAGCTATGAATAGATAATGTAGATCTCCGTGAATAAGACACCTACACGTAGACAATAAACAAAGGCATGGATCGATTTGTAGGTGCATAGCCCCGACCAGTCAGGTAGGCAATCGGTGATGACTTACTAAATACCTCTCGACGTAAAAGCAATCACATTATAAACCACTGAGTAATCATCATCTATGAGGCTTTTTTCATTTGATCTGTTTTCTAACAGGTTATATATATATATATATCTATATATATATATATATATATATATGTATAGAGAGAGAGAGAGGTGGAATTGTGGCGGCTAGCGACTAAAATGTTCTCCTCTTGTTGTATGTAGGTTTGGGTGTTTCACATATAACAAGTGAGTCCACAGTGAACTAAGTTTAGCATTTACTCCCTCCCCTCCTCCCCATTTAGCTCCAAAAGTCCCCAGGGGATGTCAGATCCTTGTGAAGATGAACAAACGGTTCAGTTTTAGGTTTTAACATATGTAAATTTGAGCCAAGTACGTCCAAGGATGGAGTACTGCTGCCACATCTGGGCAGGAGCTGCTAAAAATAGCCTATCCTGCCTTGACAGAGTACAATATAGGCTTCGTGGCTTAGTGGGGGATGCCCTTTTCTCTTCCCTGCAACCGCTCTCCCACAGGAGAGACGTTGCGAGCCTGTCTTTGTTTTATCGTTACTTCCATGGCAAGTGCTCATCTGAGCTCCAATCTCTGGTCCCCTCTCACCAATCTTTCACGATCAACACTCGTCTAGCTTCGGGACAAGATCAAAGTGTAGTATCTGTTCTTCAGATGCTGCACTTCAATTTCTTGTTCTGTCAGTGGAGGAGAAATCCTTCACGACTGGGACAATTTTTATTTTTGTTCCTTTTCTCCAAGTTAAAAAAACGACCCTGGTGTCTAACTCTGTCCCGTGGGGAGGCATTGTAAATAAAAACACCTGTCTAGCTGAAACCACTGTCAAAAATTTTCCCCACTCTTTATCTGTGCCAAAACCAAAACGTAGATTCCATGAACAAAGCTCCTTTCTTAGAACTGCACGTCTGTGGAATTCTCTTCTGTTTGCCTGCTTTCCAGCTGACTACAATCTGATTGTCTTCAAGTCCAACGTAAACAAAGTCCTGATGAACCGCCCCCTTAAGTAAGACACTTTATCAAATCTCCAATACTAACGTACTGTACACGCAATAATCCTTATCCCCGAGTGGCTTCCGGGCCTTGATAAGTGATGACTACCTTGTAAAAAAAAAAAAAATGACTAAGTCCAGTTTTACTCTATAAACCAACCAAACCACATGAATAAATTATTTTGGGAACCTATTCATGTAGTTTTGAATTCTGCTGCATTGGCTCTGTCATGAAAAAAATAAAATAACAAATAAAATGAGAGTAGTTGTCCAAATAATCTCCATCTTGAGGTCCGACATAACTAAGCTCCAATCCCTGTCACATCACTGAAATGCCAAGCCATTCACCCTGGGTTGAATCAGTTTCCCCCATAGGAGAAAGTTCCATTGAATATCAAGTCCACAAGCAGTTCCCAGCGGTTGAAATGTTGCATCCCTGTGCCTGTAAGGTGCTCTGATGAACTTGTGGTATTTGTACCGCCTTGACTACACCTCCCCCCCCAACAAACCAGTTTAGCAACAAAATCCCATCCCTTTATTGTAGAGGTCTCTAGATGCCAAAAGGCCTTCTGCTCTAATAGCTTCTAACCTTTATTTGCTCTACTTTGGAATTCCCTCCCTGCTTCCCTGACTGTACTGACATGTAGAAGTTTAAATGTAATGTAAACAAGCATCTCGCTTATCTCCTTACATAGTCCCAAATAGAAACCCCCTCATGCCCAAATGGCATTATACCTTGTTTAGGTTAAACAAGAATAGAAAAGAACAAGTGAAGCATGCATGGTCCCCTGTGAATGCACAGTGAACGAGGCATAAAAAAAAATGACTAAGTTCAGCATTTATCCCCCTCCCCTCCTACCCCTCCCATTTAGCTCCAAAAGTCCCCAGGGGACATCAAATCCTCGTGAAAATGAACAAACTGTGCAGTTTTAGGCATTAACATATGTAAATTTGAGTTCTGTATCATGCAATAAAAGAAATGACTAAGTCCATTATTTGCCCCCCCCCTTACTATTTAGCCCCAGAAGTCTGCAAGGTCTTAACATATTTAAGTTTGAGTTCAGCACCATGCAAAACTGCTAAATAGACATACACAGAAAATTTTGGACAAATATGGTAAAATAGTCCCAAAAATGAAGTGTTTTATTAGCCCTAAAAGAGCCCCTGGGGCACACCCAAGAGTTATCGCCAAGTATAGACAAACAAAATTATATAGAAATCAGTTAGTTACAACTTTTCAGAAAGTTTTATAAAAAATCCAAGGCATCAATTTTTTTTAATATGCACAAAAGTGTCAATTTTAGCCATTTTAAACCGAAAGGTGCCTCTAGGGAGGGGGCAACCATTTTCCCAGAAAATCTGTTCTGTTACTTTTTTTATTCATATTATGTTTAATGTTTGTGCAAAATTTAAAAAAAATTCCAAGGTAGTTATTAAGAAAAGTGCGGACAAATGAACGAACGAACAGACAAGGGCGAATTTACAGGTCCACCCTTTTGTTGGGGAACCAAAAATAATACTTGGAAATTTAAAATGAATACCCCTGTAAGTGTAGCTGCGTGTGTAATTGTGAGACAAGGGTTGAGCGATCGCCACCATACCTTTTTTGAATCGGCATTGCTTGAGTCCAGTGGCAAGAAGTTCAGGATAACTTGAAACAATGCTGAGATAAGCAGAGAGCACATACATCACCTGGAATTCCTGAATGGTCACCCATTTTAGTACTGACCAGGTTCAATGTTGCTTAACTTCGGTGATCTAACGGAAGTCAGTGTGTCAACGTGATTATGCTGTTTATAAACTGATGGGTGGGGTGGTATATAGTTCTCTCCCACTTCAAGGGTCCTGGATATGACCTTAAACTATATCCAATGGTGAGGCCCCAGCTTGCAGGGTTTGGGGAGTGTGGAACCACCCTTTAATTGCCACTGCTCCCAGGTCCACTCTGACCCGGAGTGGTAGTACCTGTTAGGGTCCCAACTATGGGTCAAATAGAAACTGACTTGAAAAAAAAATATATTCTATTAAAAATGTTTTCTTCAAAATCACCAGATTTGGCATTAAATAACCTGAAAAGGGTTGATATGCCATAAAACAAAAACAACCAACTCCCTTCAAGAAATGCGATTTTAGTGGGATTGAAAAAGTTGGTACTCAAGAGGAGGAGCCCTCTGATTCTGCAAAAGATGCCTGTGCAGAGCCCCCTGGCATTCCCGGCAGGGCACCTCAGGCGATTAGCAATAAGGTAACGCCTTCCCAAAGAGAGAAGACAGTCTGGGAGGGTAGACCTCCTAGAACTGCACAGAACCAGCCTTATACCACAATTGACAGGGATCAGATCATTACAGGAATGTGGTATGTGAAGTTGACAGAAGGTTAAATTGTATCTAGGTTTTTGATGTCGTCTTATTTTTATTTTGGGGGTGGGGTAGAGGAAATGGCTCCCTTCAACGTATCAGAAGTACGTGGATTTTTTTTTGTGGTGGGGATAATCTATATTTAAAGGGTTCATATTCTTGGAATTCTAAAAATAATCAAGCTAGGAGGTAGCTTAGCAGGTAGGCCATTGGGAGCTGAAATGTTTGTTTTCTTGTTACGCTTGTTGAACTTCAAATGTCAAGTTTGGTGATCGACTTTCAAAGTAAGTTGACTCATTTCTCAATGGGTTTATTAATGGATTACACATCTGGGCCAGGGTTTCCCAACAGGGTCCGTACTACCCACCAGAAGTGGGTGATATGAGATTTCAGGTGGGCGGTGGTCAAATTTATCACATAGGGGTCCCTAAGATCCTAGGGAGCAGTGAAAGACTAAGAACTTCTAGTAACATTACTCAGCCCATTTGCTTTTCACTTTTAAATGAGGCAACACCATATTGATCAGAGGTGGAAATTTGGTCAAATTTGATTATTTAAGAGAATGGCTTAACAAGAACTTGTTTATATTAGACTTGAAAACGACTGTTGCATTTATTTATTTATGTTTATTTTTTTAAAATCCTTTGAGATAAAATTTCATAATTTATGCATTCATGCTTTTTTGTGGACTGTTATCCTCATCTTCAGTTATTTCACCACATTTCGGCCTATTCATCCTCTGGCCTTCTATGGAAGGCAGCAATTACTGAGGATAAGTTACAAGACTTGCCTTTTATTTATATATATATATATATATATATATATATATTATGGCATGCAAGACATGGCAAGTGGTAGTGTTTTTCTTTTTTAAACAAGGGAATCATAACCTATCAAGGCTCAAAGACCACTCAAGGATAAGGTTTAATGAGTTTCAGGTGATCCATGAGACAACACCATAATGATCAAAGGTGAATTGGGTCGAATTTGATTATTTTAGAGAATGGCTTAACAAGAACTTGTTTACATTGGACTTGAAAACGACTGCTGTATTATTTTTTTATTTATTTTTTTTATTTTTGAAATCCGTTTCATAATTTATGCATTCATTCTTTTTTGCGGACAGTTATCCTCGTATTCATAGTTGTTGTTTCACCACGTTTCGACCAACTCATCCTCTGGCCTTCTTCTATGGAAGGCAGTAATTACTGGGTATAAGTTACAAGAGTCAGCATTCCTATCCCGTAGTGGTTAATCACTTGAAGAAGGCAAAAGGATGAGTCGACCGAAACCGGGTGAAACAACAACAGTTATGAAGATGAGGATAGCAGTCCACAAAAAGAATGAATGCACAGACTGTTGTAGTCAGCTAGAAAGCAGCCCCACGGTATAGTTCCACAGGTGGCTAGTTCTAGGAAAGAAACATTCATGGAATTTGTTTAGTTTTAGGCTAAGGTAGAGAGTAGGGGAAATTGTTGACAGTGGTTGTAGCCAGACGAGTGTTTGCCGTGAATGTTTTGCAAAAGGGGTACCATAGATTGAAGTTCAGTTGAGCACTTGCCATGAAAGTAGATAGATAGAGCAGAGACGGACTTGCGATGTTTCTTCTGTGAGAGAAGAGATTTGGTAGAAGTTGGAAGTTTGTGACAATGACTACCTTTTGCTTGAAAAGCAGGTGGAAAAGAAAAACGTCAAATAAAACAATTATATATCCTTCAGTAATTTGAAATGGTTGCTTTGTGTTATTCACCTATATTAAGGCCCCACCCTTTCTTTTCTGCAACCTCTCACAGACGTGATGTTGATAGTTGCCTGGATGTTTGGCGGGGTGTGTTGATCAAAAAAAAAAAGTGGTAGTAGGCAGGCGGGCAGACTCTAAGCCGTACTGCAGAGGAAAAAAATGTGAAAAAAAAAAAAAAAAAAACGTGATGTCTTTGCTATTGCGTCCATCGCCAAATCGGAAATGCAAAGGTTTAAAGGCTAATCATTTGAAAAGGAGATGACTTTCGAAAATATCGTCAAAAAAAGTGACCCCTTCCTGTAGAAAAGTTCCCAGTTGAGGGTGAAGGAATTAATGTTTTTAGCCAATTTTGTCATCCGAAGGGTCGAGCTTCAAAACTATACTGATCTCGTGAAAATCCGTCGCCTCTGTCAAAATTTTTAAGCAGATATACAAACATACATACATACATTTAAACCGACAGGTGAGATTTATATAATAGATTACATATGTTCAAAATTATCTGATCTATTCCCTGCCGTGGCTCCTTCGCATGGCTTATACCGAAAAAAAACAAAACAAAAAAAAACTGACCTGAAAACCTTAGTTTTCTCTTGCTCCAAAAACGTGATGTCATTCATCATTTGTCATTGTTTGACTTCTATTTTATCTACGTTGGTTGACCTCTGCCCATCTTCCTCAAATTTACTTCGCCCGTCTCTGGAAACGATTCTGTTCGCAGAGTAAGGTCATCCTGACATGCAGTAAATGTGGCCCTTGTCAAAAATTCACACTAGCTAACTTAATCGTTACTTACTGATTTATAACCCTTATAAATCGTTGAACACGTATTTTAAACATAAAAAAGAAAAATTTGCGGCATTGTGTGACAAAATGAGAATACTTTTTATAAAAACAAAAAACAGTCGTACGCCCCCACCCTCTCCACCCCCTTGCTTATTTGGTAATGACGTTGACTCGAGGGTGGTGATGGGGGATGAAGGGGTTGAAGAAATGACAATAAACATACAAGGACAACAACAACACGTTTCTTTATTTTCATAGTATACTGCAGTTCACATCTTGTAACATTAATTTCGAGCCAAACAATCCGAGGGAGAGGGGAAGGTTGCTGTCATTACTTTCGTTCACTTGTTGTCACTTAAGAAGAAGAAGAAACGAAATGTGTTTTCGTTGCTGCTGAAAAACGGAGGTGCAGCGGGGGAGGGGAAGGGGTAATGGAGTCGATTATGCAACCAAATGCCAACCCGTGAGGCAAGAAGATGATAATGGATTTCTGCTTTACTTTTTGATGTGGGAATTTTATAAAACAATGAAGATGGAGACTGGTATCTTTCTGCTGAATTACTGCCGACTTTGCGACTTTTGGTGACTGGTGACACCGCCAATGAAAGGAATAATCAAATTTTAAGATAAACCTAATGACATGCAACCTAACTCATAAAAAAAATGCAGTAAAGTTATCCTCATCTTCATTTGCATCACCAACATCATCTTCATTTGTATCATCATTTACACCTTCATCACTTTCATCATAATCTGCATCAACATAATCATATGCATTATCAAGCTACCTTAATGTCTATTCTTTTATAAAAAAAAACAAACTATGCATTTGAATCTAAACTAATTCTCTTCCTTACCAGAAGGCCCTGTCAGTGGGGCATTAGAATACGCGGACTGCCCCCCTGCAGAGGGTAAAAGTCCCTCAATGGGGGTCCTGGATATGACCTTAAACTATATCCAGTGGTGAGGGCCCCAGCTTGTGGGCTTTGGGGAGTGTGGAGCCACCCTTTAATTACTATTGCTCCCAGGTCCACTCTGACCCGGAGTGGTAGTACCTGTTAGGGTCCCAACTATGGGTTAAATAGAAACCGACGTGAAAACAAATATATTCTATTAAAAAAAAATTTTCTTCAAAATCTTTGGATTCAGCATTAAATAACCTGAAAAGGGTTGATATGACGTAAAACAAAAACAACCAACCAATCCTTACCAGAAAGCTTAACACACGAGTGAGGAGCAAATTTATACACAAAAGTTCGTTAAAAATTAAAGCCTCCTATTATTTTCTTTTTAACTCAAAAAGTTGAAGAACTACGAAGGTGAGAGTGATACCATTAAAGCAAGTGACCTTTTGTGCTCCAGAATTTATTTTTCTACATAGTCACCACCATTCTCAATGCACTTTCACCAGGAATCCAATGAGGCATCTCTGCTTCTGATGCACGTCCACGACAGGGGGTGTTTTCTTAAAATCTCATACCCCCAATATCTGCAACGGAGAAATGAAAGTTTCAAGTCATGAATGCACTAGTTCAATCATCATAACAATACAATTTGCATATCCCTCTGATCCATTCGGGTGGAATAAAAAAGATAGGAGGCATTACTTGTTGAGGGGGGGGCAAAATAGCAATTGTCTGATATGATGGTTTTCACCGACATTGATCAAAGCATGAGTGCCGCCAAAGTGTTTTTTTTTTTTTTTTTTTTTTTTTCCAGTTTCGCTTTTTTATACCGAAAAGCCAATGACACATGCGTGGGCCAATAAATATGATGAAAATTGCCCAAATTAAAGGTACACGTCAAGTCGTTTCTTAAACCTTAGATATTACCATCTCGGTAGCATGTAAGTTATAAGAATAAGCGAGCAAGCTGAGAACCACCCCTCCAAAAGCCTTTGCCGGACATACAGAAAAAATGCACACACACACACATTTTCACTTTAGATATGTGTTTATTGGTCAGTTTGGTTTTCTTATCCATGAAATTCTTTATTTGGCCAATCAACTCTTGTGTTGACTTCCTTACTCCTTCCACTCCTCATCTCTCAGACTCCCTGTTTTCCTTGAATCTCTTAAGCCACTCAAAATCTGATGCTTGATTCATGCAAGATGGTCCAAAAGCAGTCTGAAGCATTCCACACATTTGTTAAATTTTTTTCCAAGTTTAAAACAGAATTTTATTGCTTATCGTTCTTCTAAAGTGTCCTCACGTCCAGATTGCATTTTTAAAATTCACCAGCTCTGTTAATCAGGCTTTAGTAGAGTGTATTCCAATTCCTGTTTTAGCTGTTCATTTGAACCTGAAATCATAAAAATTGGTCAGTCATCTCATGTATAGCAATAACATACTGTATTTTTTTAAGATGCTACGACAATTGTAAATGCCTGTACAAAAAAGTCTGGAAACTTATTGAAAGCATCTTGTAATATATATATATATATATATAATGAAATAAGAATTTTTGGAAGGATTTTTATTAAAAACGGTCGGGTTTAAATTTTCTTCCAATTTTTTTTCGCACATCTTATCTTATCTTTTAATAATATTATTGGAATTCTTTTGCTTTTTCTTGTACCTATTTGTGAATTATTCCAGTTTTCTGCCTTTTGGATTACTTTGGACCATCTTCCAATTACGCGATTCCCTTGGAGTTTACTTGTGTGAATGGAAATTTAACCAATTGTCTTGGATTCTGCATTTTTGGATCTTACCGTCATTGGATACTTTACCCTTCACCAGACTATCCATTCACGTGAAATCACTCTTTTCTTCACCCTATTCCCTCTGCTTCACTTTTTGTTATCAAGTAAGATCTTTGACTTACTTGTAGTTTCATTAAATACTTTTGCAAGCAAAATCTGATCCCGCATTTTGCTAAATCCTACCCTCTGATGAGAAGAAAAGTATTTTTTCGAAACTCCGCAGATTAAGGACTATCTACTTATTTAGTATCCTTTCCAAAATTAAATATTTTTAACTCTTTTTCCAAGTGTTTTGCAACATGTTTTAAGTATTTGTTCTTTAAATATATATATACTAGCAAAAGTACCCGTCGTTGACTGGGTTCAAAAACAGCCTACAGAAAATGGACTCTGATTTATGAAAGTATGATAGGTTATGAAAAGGAAGGGTTGTAAAAAGATAACTTCGAATTTGGGGGTATCAAAACCAAAGCAAAATATGATGAAAGCAAAAATAAAATAGAAAAACCCCATAATTTATTATACCATACCTGTTCACACTGAAACACTTATCACAATATTCTGTGGATCTATATTAAAAAACCTTGTTAAACGTTGTGACATATTTCCATTCTATGGAGGTTAGGCGCGAACGAACACCCCATAATTTTATTATACCATATTTCTTCAAACTGAAACATAATTATCAAAGTATACTTACGCAGATAGATATGAAAAGTCTTTATTAAAATTTGTGCCTATTTCCATTCTATGGAGGCCAGGCGCGAACGCAGACCCCACAAATTTATTATACCATCCCTATTTAAGTTAAAACATACTTATCAAAGTATTATGTACATCTATATCAAAAACACTTGTAAACGTTTTTTTTTTTATTTTTATATTTTTTTATTTCCATACTTTGTGGAGCAGGCGCATACACAGACCCCACAATTTTAATGAATCCTCATTATTCCAGATGAAACATACCCATTCTTGTGTCTCGATACATCTATCATTATATGTGATCAGTTTTCTATAATAGTCAACCATATAGGAGCCTATTCGTGACCAGACACACACACAAACGTTCAGCTTTATATATATATATATATATATATATATATATATATATATATAAACTACTTCATTTACTCGCATAAAATTAATATACGAAAGTATAGATTTATGCGTAAACTTGAAGTATTTACTTCAAAAGTGCTCAATACGTAGGTAGAGCTAGTTAGTAATTTATAAAATATTTATGGCGATTAAGCTACACTGATCACACATATATGTATGTATATATATGTGCATATATGTATGTACATATATATATTTATATATAAGCTAACAATAAAAAAAACAAAAACAAACACTAACCTAGTTTTAAAACAGCTGATAGGAAGGGGCGCGGTGGATATTAGAAAGTTGATTGGCTAACTAAATCCTCAATAGAAGAGGACCATATAAAAACGATAAACAACCACAGAATTCGCGCATAAGCCTGAGGAATCCTAGAGTGGATGAAACGCCGAATATTCAGTATAGCTTAATTGGCATATATATTTTATAAATTACTATATATATATATATATATATATATATACTTCGGAATAGTTTTTATTTAACAATCAGTGGTTATGTAAACATGAGATTGTAGGTTTAAAAATATTCTGACTTTAGCAAATAGGGTGCATACCTTTTTAACTATTTGCTAATATTTTCTCTCCTCTGATGAGATGGTAGACATCGAAACCCTATAGGTTAAGGAGATTAATTTTCTAAAACATTCTTTGTCTTGCTTAGAATAATAAAAATTCTTTGATATGAAACTCAACCACTTCATTTCATTTCAATGAGAGTTTTTTGAAATTCATTGAATTACAATTTAATATATATATATATATATATATATATATATATATATATATAAACGAGATGCTTTCAATAAATTTCCAGACTTTTTTGTATGTATGTATGTGTGCTTAACGGTCCATTTGGTTTTATATACAGCTGAACAACAAATTTGCTGCGACTATGAAATATTTAACCAATAAAAGAAATCACACAATATTGGAAAATATCTCTTATTTTGTGTTTGATATATATTTTAAAACAAGCCAAACCAGGATACTTTTTTTGGGGGGGGGGCAATATTGATTTTAATGTTCAGCACTATAGCTTTCTTTATTCGTTTTCATCTCTTTGTCAGCCTTACCCTTCTCGTCCGAATCATACGCTCAGCAGTCCTAATGATATCAATTGAAAGAAATTAAATACCATGTCGAAAGTCAATATTTATTGATTACTCTATCTGGCATCAAAATAAAGTAAAAAATCCCACTGCTGAATTTCTTTGTGGTGGAGAAAGAAAACTGGTTTGCATTATTTGTTATTTTTGAGATGAGGATTGATAATCCATATTATTTGGATGTTCGGACTACTGTTCTCATCGTGAGTGTTATTTGCACAACATTTCGTGGATTCTCAGGAACTGCAAAGAAGACTTCTTAATTGTTCAAAAACTCTTAGTTTCAATGTTTCAATGTAGGAGAGATTAGGGCTCTGGTTGGAACACTGAAAGAAGTTACAGAGTTTATGTATCTGGATAGTAAAATAGTTTCCACGGAGAGATATAGCGAAATTCGCATCTCAAAAGCATGGGTTGCATTGGATGAACTGCGTTCAGTATGGACTTCAAGGCTAACTGACACTGAAAAGACAGTTCTTCAGGGCAGTGGTAATCAGTCATTTCACCAAAAGATTGGAAAGAAAACTAGACGACACATACATATGCTATGAACAGTATTAAATATATCTTGGCAAAATCATTCTATGAAGCAGCAACTTTATGGCAACCTACCTGCCATATCTAATACCATTAGGGAGAGACGCCTACGATTTGCCGGTCACTGTCTGAGGAGCAAGCATGAATTGGTGAGTGATGTATTGCTATGAGCTCCACGACATGGACGCGCAACAAAGGACGACCTAGATCCACGTACATCCAGCAAATAGCACATGATGGCGACTGTGAACCTGCAGATCTGAGAGAGCTGATAGAAGACAGGAAACTCTGGAGAGGAAGAGTCACGTTGGTCCGAGCAAGGAGCCCGTCCTGATGATGATGACCTGTTCCCTACTCTCTCTCTCTCTCTCTCTGCAATTACCATATCTACCTTGATGACGTCTCTGTTATTTCCCTTTTTCCTTCTTGTAATAATACTCTGCAACACTCAAAAAAAAAAAAAAAAAAAAGTACAGGACATCTGTGGCCATTTTTAAATGCACAATGGCATTAAAAATCCATTTGTGGCCTTTTTGTGAATTAGATCCGTTTTTTTTTTTTTTTTTTTTGCAAAAAATGTCATTTTCCAGAATTTTGTGGAGAATCTTAGTGATTTGAATGATAAATATAACGAGTGATTCCATCAGGATATTTCAGTGGAGAAACGTTTTTTTTTTTTTTTTTTTTTTTTCCTTAATGGAACCTTGGCATGTTGGCAGACTATTGCTGGAATATAAAAAGGGAGGATAACGCTCAACAAAAGAGGGTTAAGAGGACAATTGTTGCTTGAACTGACAATTCTGTGTTTTTAATTTATAACTAATAGTATAATAAAGGGACCTGTGGAAATTCCACAGGGGACCCATTCCTATGTAATATATTGATGTTAGCATTCTGTAGTTGTTCAGCGTGAATGGAGATCCTCTGATTTTTATTGTAGTTTTTTTTTGTTAAAAATGCAAAAGTATTTATCTAAGCTAGCAGGGACGCCCAGTGCAGCCTGGTCGTAAAGCATGCTTAAATATATTTTAACTCTTGCAGATTTGGTATACATCATTATAAATTTTTTTTTTTTTTTTTTTTTTTTTATGTATATTATAAAGTTGCGATTTAAAAAAAAAAAAAAAAAAAAAAAAAAAATATATATATATATATATATATATATAATACATCCATATAACTTGAGTTCTTTCAGCTATAATCGAAACTGAAACCAAAACTTACGAAGAATTTGTGGTAAAATTATTTATTACAAGAAATAGGTCATAAGAAACGAGTCACCCAGATGTAAGTGTGACACGCAAAATAAATAACACGCTATCCTATTAATATATAGATTATTCAATAACACATGAAAACGGTGCCTAATCTATAGAAATAAAGGTCAGATTTTCTTAATCGTCCGAAAAATTCTGACTTTTATTGACACATCACTTAACCCCTCTCTTTCTGTGATTACCATATCTACCCCAATAACTTTTTTCTTTACTTGGGAGGGAGGGGGGGAGGTCACCACTTATCAAGGCCTGAATGCCACTCGAGGATAAGGGTTAATGAATGTAAGGTGGTAGTGAAGTAATCGTTAATGATGTAAATTGGGTGGAATTTGATAATGAGGACGACTTAACAGGAACTTGATTAGATTTGAAAGCTACCATGTCGTATTTAGTCAGGAGGCATGCCAGCGGAACAGTGTTCCAAAGGCGGGCAGTTCTGGGAAAGAAGCTTTGTTTATGAAATCTGCGTTTACATTTAGGCACAGGTAGTGGGGAAAGTCATAGATTGGAGTTGAGATGAGCATTTACCATGAAAATAGCGATAGAGCAAACTTGCAACGTTTCTTCTGTGGGGAAAGAGGTTGCAGGGGGAAAAAAGGGGGCATCACCTACTAGATTTCGATGCAGATTTTGAATTGTCAAGGCTGCCGAACAGCTCCTGCCCGGATGTGGCAACAGTACTCCATTGTAGGGTGCACCTGGCTCTTATACAGATAGAGGATTGCATCGGCAGTGAGATACTTACTGGAGTGGTAGTGATCCAACCATCTCCCCAGCGACCTTGGCAACAGATTTGATGTATGTGTTCCATTTCAGATCAGGAGTGAAGCTTGTCAAGACATGGAGCTTCCCCAAGAGTAGTCCTTATGTCCTTGTTTTCTTTCTGATAATCATTTTGTATTCCTCTTTCAAGGGAGTGTTGGTCTCGTCTCTAGCATATAGAAATGGTAATTTAATAACTTGCCTTCCTTTCTCTTTTCTAAAAGGGAAAGAATTGTAAATTAATATTCTTTTATTTTTCCTTTTTCTTCACTTTTTTTTACTCTATTTTTCTTCTTTATATTTTTTTTCTTTACTCTATTTTTTCTTTCTTTTCTTTACTCTGTTTTTTCTTTTTCTTTATTTTTCTTTTTCTTTATTTTTTTCTTTTTCTTTATTTTTTTCTTTTCTTTATTTTTTTCTTTTCTTTATTTTTTCTTTTATTTTTTTTCTTTATTTTTTCTTTTCTTTATTTTTTCTTTTCTTTATTTTTTCTTTTCTTTATTTTTTCTTTTCTTTTTTTCTTCTTTTTTTCTTTTCTTTTTTTCTTTTCTTTTTTCTTTTCTTTTTTTCTTTTCTTTTTTCTTTTCTTTTATTTTTTTATTTTTTTTCTTTTTTCTTTTATTTTTTCTTTTATTTTTTTTATTTTTTCTTTTATTTTTTCTTTTATTTTTTCTTTTATTTTTTCTTTTATTTTTTCTTTTATTTTTTCTTTTATTTTTTCTTTTATTTTTCTTTTATTTTTTCTTTTATTTTTTTATTTTTTCTTTTATTTTTCTTTTATTTTTCTTTTATTTTTCTTTTATTTTTCTTTTATTTTTCTTTTATTTTTCTTTTATTTTTTCTTTTATTTTTCTTTTATTTTTTTCTTTTCTTTTCTTTTCTTTTCTTTTCTTTTCTTTTCTTTTTTTCTTTTCTTTTTTTCTTTTCTTTTCTTTTTTTCTTTTCTTTTTTTCTTTTCTTTTTTTCTTTTCTTTTTTTCTTTTCTTTTTTTCTTTTCTTTTTTTCTTTTCTTTTTTTCTTTTCTTTTTTTCTTTTTTTTTCTTTTTTTTTCTTTTTTTTTTTCTTTTTTCTTTTTTTTTTCTTTTCTTTTATTTACTCTATTTTTTTATTTTATTCTTTTCTTTACTCTCTAAACTTTCCCATTTATTATAGAACAAGTCTAGGTGCCCGACTTTGCCCGGGTGTTTGTAAATGTGTGTTTAAAAAAAGAAAAAAACGTGAAGGCGGAAAAGAAAGTGGTGTAAGGGTGTTGGTTGAGGGGGGGGGTAAGAAAAGGAAAATTGCGAGTGCAAAAGAAAAAAGTTGTAGTAGGCAGGCAGGCTAGAACCCGTACCGCAAAGGAGGAAAAGAACGTGAAAAAAGACAAAAAAAAAAACAGGACGTCTTTGCTGTTGTGCCCATTGCAAAACCGGAAGTGAGGTAGGTTTAAATTAAGGCTAGACAATCTAACAGACAGGTGAGATTTATATTATAGACTAGCGGGGGGGGGGGTAACTGGCGTGGCCCAGGTGTTTGTAGGTGTGTGTGTTGGGAGGGGGGGGTGATCAAAACAACCCTGTTTTTAAAAAAAAAAAAAAACGTTGCCCGGGTGTTTGGAGGTGTAAAAGAAAAAAAAAAAAATTTTAGTAGGAAAGTAGGCTTGAACCCCGACCCTTTGACATGGAGGTGGAAACGAAATGGAAAAAAACCCTGGGACCTAATCATTTTGGCCACGACAGAAGAGGAATGAAAAGCATCTTAATTTAAGGTTTATAAAATGAAATTAACAGGTGCAAGAAGCTTAAGTGGTCACGTGATGTTTGACTTTGAAACATGACGTGACTGCAAGCCAGTTTTCGCTTGTTTTATATTGAAAAGAGA
This sequence comes from Euprymna scolopes, assembly GCF_053919585.1. Classification (NCBI taxonomy): domain Eukaryota; kingdom Metazoa; phylum Mollusca; class Cephalopoda; order Sepiida; family Sepiolidae; genus Euprymna; species Euprymna scolopes. Next base: position 10,788,427 of record NC_136522.1, read on the forward strand.
AAGATACACGGGACGCTCTAAAAATTTGGAAAAAAACAGCGCGTGAAAGTCGGGCAAATTAAATAGACAGGCGACCCCCCCCCCGTTTGTAACTCATAGCTATTATCATTTAGATGTGATATAAAAAGTTTTAAGAAGGAATGAGCCGACCGAGAAGTCCAGCGAAAAAAGCCTTTTACAGACATACACAAAAAGTGAACATACATACATACATACATTTTCACTTTTATATTTATAGATAGAAGATAGATAGAAGATAGATGTGAGTTTCTCTGCGAAAATTTATCTTTCAGTAATTCATTAAAAAAACACGCCAGTTAACCTGGATGACCCTTTTTGTTTTTTACCAACTTACTGTGTAATATTCCAATATGTATATATTTTGCAAACTTTGCTTTCATATAAGCTTTATTGACTGAAAAGGTCTCTAGTAACTAGCTGACCAAAACATGCTCATGACTGTGTAGTAACATATTACTGATTATGTAAAAACAAATAAAGTGTAAAATATATATATATATATATATATATATCATCATCGGCGGTCACTCGTGTCCGAGTAAGACTGTCCTCCGTTGTGGCTTCTGTGGGTCCTCCGGTGAGCATAGAGCCCAATCCTAGACCCAATTTTTCTTGTGCAATTTGGGCAGATAAAGGTAGTGGTGGTGGGGTGGGGTTGGGTGTGTCTGGTTGATAATCTGTCCTTTCTGTGCTTGCGTTTATCCTCAACAGCTTGATTTAGGTCACTACTATAAAGCGCAGCACCTTCGTGGACAGCGCTCCTCCATGCCAACCTGCTCCCAGCCACGTCCTCCCATGTCTCAAGGTCCATGTGAAACCGCTTTAGACTTACTTTGATGTTGTCCTTATACCTCATCTTTTGGCCACCCTGGGCACGCTTTCCCTCAACAAGCTGAGAGTAGAAAATCTGTTTTGGGAGGCGGAGATCCGTGTAATATATATATATATATATATATATATAAACAAAAAACACAATTTAAAATTGTAAATTATACCCTTTTTTTTTTTAAATTTATTTTTTTAGTTGATTGGGATTACTATATTTATATTCACTTAATCTTTGTTATCCGTCAAAAAACAAAAACATCCCAGTTAACCTTGATGACCCCCTTTTTTTTTTTTTTTTTTCTTTTTTTTTTTCTTTTTTTTTCTTTTTTTTTTCTTTTTTTTTCTTTTTTTTTTCTTTTTTCTTTTTTTCTTTTTTTTTTCTTTTTTTTTCTTTTTCTTTTTTTTTTCTTTTTTTTCTTTTTTTTTCTTTCTTTTTCTTTTTTCAGAAGCTGGATTTTTCCTACTTACTATCTGATAAAAATAAATATATCTATAATATAAAACTGAACGTCTGTGTGTGTGTGTGTGTGTGTGTCTGGTCACGAATAGGCTCCTATATGGTTGACTATTATAGAAAACTGATCACATATAATGATAGATGTATCGAGACACAAGAATGGGTATGTTTCATCTGGAATAATGAGAATTCATTAAAATTGTGGGGTCTGCGTATGCGCCTGGTCCACAAAGTATGGAAATAAAAAAAAAAACGTTTACAAGTGTTTTTGATATAGATGTACATAATACTTTGATAAGTATGTTTTAACTTAAATAGGGATGGTATAATAAAATTGTGGGGTCTGCATTCGCGCCTGGCCTCCATAGAATGGAAATAGGCACAAACTTTAATAAAGACTTTTCATATCTATCTGCGTAAGTATACTTTGATAATTATGTTTCAGTTTGAAGAAATATGGTATAATAAAATTATGGGGTGTTCGTTCGCGCCTGACCTCCGTAGAATGGAAATATCTCACAAAGTTTAACAAGGTTTTTTTTTTATATAGATCAACAGAATATTGTGACAAGTGTTTCAGTGTGAACAGGTATGGTATAATAAATTATGGGGTTTATCTATTTTATTTTTACTTTCATATTTTGCTTTGGTTTTGATACCCCCAAATTCGAAGCTATCTTTTTACAACCCTTCCTTTTCATAACCTATCATACTTTTATAAGTCAAAGTCCATTTTCTGTAGGCTATTTTTGAACCCAGTCAACGACGGGTACTAGTGTGTGTGTGTGTGTGTGTGTATAATATATATATATATATATATATATATATATATATATACACACACACACGGATAGTTACACTTTTTTCCCTAATTTATGAAACTTGTTCTGGATCGACTAAAGATTTGTTTTCAATTTAACGTTTCTACTAAGTTCCTTGAATTGTAGTTTGGTTATTGATTCGATCTCGGGCCCCGGCAAATTCCTCGGGAATTGTAAAAGAGTGTAAAATAATTATGTTATCAAAGAGTAAATCTTTAACAAAGCAAAACTTATCGAGATAATAAAAACTCAACATTATTAAGACAGCAAAAAGCAGCTTCGAAATGCCGTGGCCTAAAGAGGTGTTTTTTCTTAAATTTTCCCTGAACTTTTCCTTATCGTCCTGATATAATAAAGTTATGTATAACTTTATTCCTAATTTTTTTATTTTAATTATATATACTAGCAGTTCTGCCCGGCTTTGCTTGGGCCCTATGTACTGTTAATAATAACTTTATGTGCATATGTATATATTAAAGTGTGAATAAATATATATATATATATATATATATATATATATATATATATAATAGGCCTCCTTAACTACCACAGAGAAAAGTTGGTAGCGACTGCAGACGTCAAATTTTTTTTAACTTTGACCCCAATTTTGACCCCTTAGCATTTATTGTTTTGGGCTCAAATTACAATGTTTGACCCTCCCCCCTGTCCAAGTAACCTACATCTAAAATTTCAAGTGTTTAGACCAAAAATTGGCAGAGTTCTTTAAAGGTCAACTCTGTAAACTTTGACCTCTTGCCAGCAAATTTTTGCCCAAAAACTGATTAAAAAAGCTTGCTGCATGTCTGAAAACCCTTTATGTAAAATTTCAAATGTTTAGACCCAAAATTGTCTGAATAGTTTACTAGAGACTGCAAAGGTAAAATCTCAATACCCTTTATGTCAAATCTGGTGTCTGTAGACCGAAAATGGACAGTTATTTGGTAGGGAAGTGTACACACACACGCACACACACACACGTACATACATTTTCACTCTTCTAGATATATAGATTACAGTTGCAAGTAATGCCTGTAATCAACTGTAGGTTCTTTGATATGACAGTGCATGTCCGAAATGAATAAAACGCAATTGAAGCATGATACTTGACTTTTGCATTTTAAACTTTAATTCAAATCATTATATATAATTGATTTTATAAAATCAATAGATTCTTTACAGTACAATGTAGACTACAATATATTGTGAACTATCTTCCAGGTGTACCGTGATGAGTCCCCCAACTAGAGCAGGCAGTCAATTTATTTGATTGAAAAATGATCGATTTCACAGATTTCATACCGTTGCTTTTTTTTTTTTTTTTTTTCTTTTACTTTAGTCAAATTTCTCAGAAATCAAGGGACCCATTTCTGGGACTAACACTTGATCTCTATATTAGATGCCGAGATATTGAAATAGTGTTGAGGTTGTGTATGTGCGTTATCAGAAGTCCATGTGTGTGCGGCTATAGTAGCCACGGTACTTCTTAAACCTCAGGGTCAGATGGCGCTGGAGTTTTTAGCACACCAAGAGAAAAGTGTCATGAAAGGGATCAAAATGGGAGGCGTGAATTATTCGACCCCCTGTCTTTCCAAGCTTATAACTCCTCGAAAAATGTAATTCAAGCCCTAATTTTTTTTTTCAATTAAAGGAGCAAGAACCAAGGTTTCATTAAAAAAAACAAAACAAAAACGTTTTTTTTTTTTTTTTTTTTTTTTAAAAAGGTTTTAAACTTCGGACTTTACAGGTAAATTTCTAAAAAAAAAAACACTCCTTTTTTTTGTTTTAAATTTGAATATATTATTTATTGATCTTTTATCTTCAATTTGTGATATATAACACTTTGGTGAGTAAATTAATTATTTACTTTTTAATTGACATTTCAAAATGGAAGGCGTGAATTATTCGACCCCCTGTCTTTCCAAGCTTATAACTACTCGAAAAATGTAATTCAAGCCCTCTTTTTTTTTTTTTTTTTTTTTTTTTTTTTTTTCAATTAAAGGAGCAAGGACCAAGGTTTCATTAAAAAAAAAACAAAAGAAAAAACAAACAACGTGGTTTTAAAAAAAATGTTTTAAACTTCGAACTTTACAGGTAAATTTCTAAAAAAACACTACTTTTTTTTGTTTTAAATTTGAATATATTATTTATTGACCTTTTCTCTTCAATTTGTGATATATAAAACTTTGTGTAAATTATTTACTTTTTAATAGACACTTACAAATGGGTGGGGGGGGGGGCGTGAATTAAAAAAAAAAACGTTTGTCTAAAATATTATATTCGGTTTATTGGAAAGAGCATAAAATTTAACATTGACCCTGAAAATATCGTAAAAATAGAATCAATAGAAAAATTTTGATAGATTTTTAAAGTTTAAAAATTGAAAAATATTGAGGTCTGAAAATTCATTACTGTTTTTTAAAAAATAAAAAAAATATATCTATTACTTTTAAAGCAACTTTAATAGTTTATTTTGGAAGTATAATCCATAAAGAAAATAAACCACCCACTTTTAAAAGAGAAATTACGAGTTTTTTTATATTTTATTCGCAGTTTCGTGTTAGGGGTGTCAAAAATTCCTACAAAAATTCTGATACACCTAGTCCTGTTTTTATTCAGCATTTTTTGTTATTAAATGAGTATTTGTAGTCATCATATCCGGTTTTAAAATCTAGGGGATCATATTATTATTATTTTTTTTTGTAAGAATACAACCATTTTGAATTCGTTTTATCAATTTATTTGTTGGCAAAGTAACAGGTGCTGATTTTTATTTCTTTTATGACCATCGATTTAAAAAAAATTCCCCCCCCCCCCAATATTTCTGATCACTTAAACAAAGATCACATAACCTATTCAGCTGTTAAATTTTGAAAAGAATAACCAAACAAATATTTATCTACATCTTTAAACAAAGAAAATTCTATTTTCTGACAAAAGGAGGGTGGACCTGTAAATTCACTCTTGTCCGTTCGTCGGTCTGCACTTTTCTTAATAACTACACCTTTGAATTTTTTGAAATTTTGCACAAACATTAAACATGATATGAGTAAAAAAACAAAGTAACAGAACAGATTTTTTGGGAAAACTCCGCCCCCCCCCTCTTAGGAGTGCCTTTCGGGTTAAAATGGCTAAAATTGACACTTTTGTGCTTATCAAAAAGAAAATTGATGCCTTGGATTTTTAGAAAACTTTCTGAAAAGTTGTAACTAACTGATTTCTATATAATTTTGTTTGCCTATACTTTGCAATAACTCTAGGGTGTGCTCCAGGGGCTCTTTTAGGGCTAATAAAAACACTCCATTTTTGGGACTATTTTACCATATTTGTCCAAAATTTTCTGTGTATGTCTATTTAGCAGTTTTGCATGGTGCTGAACTCAAACTTAAATATGTTAAGATCTTAGGGATTTTGGGAGCTAAATGGTTGGGGGGGGGGGCTACATGATGTTTTTAGTCTGTCTTTTTTTTATAAATACTATTATGGCATATGTTTTTCAGAATGGTCTGATCTATTCACTGCTTCCTTTGTTCCAGCTCGTTTGACTCCTTGGTCTATTGGTCTCCATCAATTGTTTTGTATGCCTCATTATAATGTAGCTTCTTTCCAAGAACTGCAGTCTTGTGGAATCCTCTTCCTGCTGATTGCTTTCCTCCTACCTAGACTAAGGTCACTAGGCATCTCCAAACATCTTTTGTTCTTGTTAGCCCCTTACATCAAGTGGCTTTACACCTTGTCTCGAGCGATTTTCATTAAAAAAAAAGGTCTGTTTTTGATTTTTCTTCAAAACAATCGTATCCCCCAAACAATAATAAACAGCGATACCTATTTATTTGTTCAGTACTAAATGGGTGATCATTTGGGATTTCCAGGTGCTGTATGTGTTCTCCGCTTATCTCGGCATTGTTTCCAGTCATCCTGGACTTCTTGCCGCCGGATTCGAACAGTGCCAATTCAGGAGAGGTGTGGCCTATTTCCTCTTTTCCAGCCAGGAGATGAAAGTGAACTGATCCTTTTCATGACACTTCTTCCAACCCCAATCTTCTCTCTTGGTGTGCAACCAAAACCTTCAGGTCCATCTGACCCTGAGGTTCAACAAGAGAAAATTATTCCCAACTCGTATTTTTTTTTTTTTTTTTTTTTTTTATACAAGGTGGTCACCACTTATCAAGGCCCGAAAGCCACTTGGGGATAAGGGTCGTTGTAGGTACAGTACGTTAGTGTGGAGATTTAATAAAGTGTCTACTTAAGGAGGTGGTTAATCAGGAATTTGTTTACGTTGGACTTGAAGACTTGTACTCCCTCGACGTGAACGTCCCCGACAAACCTGACAAGCGGCTAAATCCCACCCTTTAACAGTAGAGATCCCTAGGTGTAAGAAAGCCTTTTATTCCAACAGTTTCTTCCCCAGAACTGCTAGACTTTGGAACTCCCTTCCAGGATTCTGCTTTCCCAACTGTACTGACATGCAGAAGTTCAAGTGTAATGTGAACAGACATCTTGCCACTAATCTCCCTTCATAATGCCCCTGCAATTTATGTCCCGGATAGTAGCTCCCTACTTTAACCCTAACCCTACTTTAAAGTGGCACTGTGCCTTGTTTGGGGTGAAAATTGAATAATAAAAAAAAAAAAAAAGTAGTAGCCACTTGGCGTGGCCTGGTCGTAAAATAAGCTTAAATATTATATTTTAATTTATGCAAATTTCATATTCATTATTATTATTGAATCAAATCTCTATTGATTACTTTATTGTACACAATACATAGTATTATTTCTAAAGTAAAGAAAAAAAATACTCATGTACCACCAGCTAGAATCGAAACTAAAACATATAGCTTTCCAACCTGATCTGTTAGCATATGGCCTAAAGCCGTACATATAAAAAGGTTTAAAAAAAATAAAGTTGACCTATAACTGTCTCTAACTGGAAGCTGACCTGAACTGTCATTAACTCCAAAGTGTCTTATTTCAGCGACCTTTTTGAAAGTCTTGTTGAAGGAACTGATTTTCCTTGTCACCACTTCCGGTAGCGCTACACCGGAAGTTTGGAAATACGTTAGCTGACTATAATCTGTGGGAATTGAAACCCCCAGGCTAACTCGATTGTTGCCCTTTGACTCAACATCATGAAATTTGGAATATAAACTTTTGTAATTCATTCATTATATGCTCTGTAATTACATTGAGCTTTTTAAATAAGGATTGGTATGTATAAAAAGGAAATATAAGTGGATAAAGAATATTTCTGCAGAAATATGAGATACCTATCATATATATACACACACATTTTATAAGAAGTGAAGACCAAAATAAGACTCACTTTTTCGATTGTAAAACAGACACAGCGCTAGGATGATTGGCACAATAGACCAGATAAAGTTCCTTCATTGTAGGTGCATGTTCAATGAACACACCACCCATCTTTCGTTGGTGGGGAGGATTCCTACAATAGAAAAACAAGAGATGATAAGGTTAGATGAGAAAAAGAATTTTCAATGACATTTTAATAATCAGCTCATATTCTCCAACTGAAAAACACAGACAATAAAACATTAATAACAAACATTCATTAGACATTGACTGGATTAGTTTAGCTTTTACATCATATGAACATTTTAGCGTTATTTAATGCTATAAGCAATCCATTTGGGAAAAGTTGTTATACACATAGACACAAAACAGTACTCCTCGGCTAACTTGATTGTCACCCTTTAACTCTGATAACCCGAGAGCAACACAGCCAAGTGACTTCCTGTTTCTCATATTTCTCCTTCTTTCGCGATGGACCCTCAAGCAGTCAAGATGTAACAGAGACAGCTCCGGTGGCATCGGCCACCAACCAGCTTCCCTGACGAACCCATCAGCCTCTCACTCATCAATTGCAAGTAAGGTTACTCATTTGTCAACAAATTCTTCTTTCTTTTATCTATATCTTTAATATTTTTGCTTTTTTTCTGTTCTTGGCCTTTTGGGTCAAGATCAAAGTGTAGTATCTATTCCTGCAGATACTGCAAGCAAAGACCTTATGTGGGGGCAACCCCACATATAAGACTATGATCAATGTAGGGGCAACCCTTCATACCAATTGTCACTATCCAGCTCTCCTACTCCCTGGAGAGTTGATCCCCATTTCCTGTTCACTCCTCACTTTAAAAATCGGCCTTGTGCCTGATTTGCTCGGTGGGGGAGCAAATAAATACCAACCCCACATATAAGACCTTGGTCAATGTAGTGGCAACCCTTCATACCAATTGTCACTATTCAGCTCCCGTACTCCCCAGAGAGTTGGTCCCCATTTCCCCTTCACTCCTTACTTTAAAAATCGGCCTTGTGCCTAATTTGCTCGGTGGGGGAGCAAATAAATACTCTTTAATATTTCTCTTGTAAATAATTATGTAAATAAATCTGCATTCTTTCACTAATATATATATCAGTATGTTTTCATTATTATTATGTGACCTTTTGCTTTTCTCAATCCTTCAATCCATTCAAAACAATTCATTATACATGGGGATGGAATCGTCTGTAACGCAAGCAGACCATCCTATCCCCTCTACAAATCGCAATGTCATTTTTTTTTTGTGAGAGGATCGCTGTAGAAAAGAGAGGCATAAAAAAAAGTTTCCATGAAATCAACACAACATGATCATTTTTTCATGTTTGCATCTGTCTAAAGTTTTTTTGCAAACTAACCTATCTCTGGCCAGGTCTTTATTTGTCCCTCTTTCTCTCAGATCTCTCCTTAGCACTTTCTTCCATGTTTTCTTTGGTCTTCTCCTGCCAACTAACCCTGCTACCTTAACTCTAACACTCTCATACATTCTTTCAATGCGACCAAACCAAGTAAGTCTTCTGTTTCGCAAACATCTCCTTATACTCTCCAGATTTGTTACATCATTATGATCACCATAATAATAATAATAATCATCATCACGATAATAATAATCATCACAATCACAGTAATAATAATATTAGCAATAATAATAATAATCACTAGGGCTGTGACAAGACAATATTCTTTTCATTGTTTTGACTCTCTAGTATATATCCAACAGAGTTAATCAATCGATAACCACATCACTATCTAAAAACATAAATATTAACTGAAAGTCAAAATAATGAAAAGAATTTCTCTTGTCATAGCCCTAATAATCACTATCACAATCATCATCACCATTATAATAATCCTCGTCAGTCATCATCATCACTATTATAATAATCAGCGCTATAATAATAATCACTATAATAATCATCATCACTATAATAATCATCATCACTATAATAATCCTCATCACTATAATAATCCTCATCACTATAATAATCCTCATCGCTATAATAATCCTCATCGCTATAATAATCATCATTGCTATAATAATAATCATCGCTATAATGATAATCACCATAATCATCACGACCATGATAATAATAATCACCAATATAAGCATTACCATCATCATCACGGTAATAATAATAACTAGTGGAAATATGTAATATATTGATGTTGGCATTCTGTAGATGTTCAGTGTAAATGGAGACGCTCTGATATTATTGTAGCTCTTTTGCTAAAACTGCAAAAGTATTTATCTAAGCTAGCACGAACGCCCGGTAAAGCCCGGTCGTAAAGTACACTTAAATGTATTTTAATTCTTGCAGATTTCTTATATATTATTATAGAGTTAATGTTCTATCGAATTTTATATTATAAAGTTGCAATTTCAAAAATAAAAAATTCCATCCATATGACTTGGGTGCATTAGCTTGAACCGAAATAAAAACTTATGTAAAAAGTGTGTGTGTGTGTGTGTATATATATATATATATATATATATATATATATATATATATAATATATGTGTGTGTGTGTGTGTGTAAACTCTAATTCCTTCAGCCATAATCGAAACCGAAACCAAAACTTATGAAAAATTCTTGATAAAATTATTTATAAAAAAATAGAGGATTTAAGTGCCATCAGCTATAGTCGAAACCAAAACTTATGAAAAATTCTTGATAAAATTATTTATGACAAGAAATAGAAGAACATAACAATTAAACGACCCGGATGTAAGCGTGACGCGCAAAAGAACACACACGCTATTGTATTAATATAATAATGTATTAATAATAATAATAATATTTGATTTAACATCTGTTTTTCATGCTGGCATAGACAGCTCCTCGCTACAATATTTTATGATTTTTTTTTTTCCGACAAATTGTGGGTATCGTGTTCATTTCAATCTAAATAGAATTTGATTTAAATGATTTGTAATGTGAATTTGAACATCGTGTGACAGGTGGCACAAGTTTTTGTTAAAAACATTTCATGATGACAACCGGTTGATGGGCTGTGTTGACAAAGGTGAAGTGAACACGACCCAATAACATATGTACCACGTGTTGTTGTCTGTGATGTGTATAAGACCATTATACATCTGTTGTCGTCATTGGGTAACCACGTTCTTGGGTGTATTTAGTTTTCCTCTTTTCTTTTTTCCTCTTTTCTTTTTTCCTCTCTTCTTTTTTCCCTCTTTTCTTTTTCCCTCTTTTCTTTTTTCCTCTTTTTTTTCCCTCTTTTTTTCCTCTTTTCTTTTTTTCCTCTTTTTTTCCTCTTTTTTTCCTCTTTTTTTCCTCTTTCCTTTTTTCCTCTTTTCTTTTTTTACATTTTCTTTTTTTACATTTTCTTTTTTTTACATTTTCTTTTTTTTACATTTTCTTTTTTTTACGTTTTCTTTTTTTTACGTTTTCTTTTTTTTACGTTTTCTTTTTTTTACGTTTTCTTTTTTTTACGTTTTCTTTTTTTTACGTTTTCTTTTTTTTACGTTTTCTTTTTTTTACGTTTTCTTTTTTTTACGTTTTCTTTTTTTTACGTTTTCTTTTTTTTACGTTTTCTTTTTTTTACGTTTTCTTTTTTTTACGTTTTCTTTTTTTTACGTTTTCTTTTTTTTACGTTTTCTTTTTTTTACGTTTTCTTTTTTTTACGTTTTCTTTTTTTTACGTTTTCTTTTTTTTACGTTTTCTTTTTTTTACGTTTTCTTTTTTTTACGTTTTCTTTTTTTTACGTTTTCTTTTTTTTACGTTTTCTTTTTTTTACGTTTTCTTTTTTTTACGTTTTCTTTTTTTTACGTTTTCTTTTTTTTACGTTTTCTTTTTTTTACGTTTTCTTTTTTTTACGTTTTCTTTTTTTTACGTTTTCTTTTTTTTACGTTTTCTTTTTTTTACGTTTTCTTTTTTTTACGTTTTCTTTTTTTTACGTTTTCTTTTTTTTACGTTTTCTTTTTTTTACGTTTTCTTTTTTTTACGTTTTCTTTTTTTTACGTTTTCTTTTTTTTACGTTTTCTTTTTTTTACGTTTTCTTTTTTTTACGTTTTCTTTTTTTTACGTTTTCTTTTTTTTACGTTTTCTTTTTTTTACGTTTTCTTTTTTTTACGTTTTCTTTTTTTTACGTTTTCTTTTTTTTACGTTTTCTTTTTTTTACGTTTTCTTTTTTTTACGTTTTCTTTTTTTTACGTTTTCTTTTTTTTACGTTTTCTTTTTTTTACGTTTTCTTTTTTTTACGTTTTCTTTTTTTTACGTTTTCTTTTTTTTACGTTTTCTTTTCTTTTTCCATATGATTCTGTGGCATTTTTTCTAAGTTTAAAACAGAATTTTATTGCATATTGTTCGTCTAAAGTGTCCTTGCGTCCAGATTGCGTTTTTGAAATTTACCAGCTGTAACAATCAGACTTTAGTAGGGTGTATTCCAATTCCTGCTGCAGCTATTCATTTGAACCTGAAATCATAAAAATTAATTAGTCATCTCATAGTATGTATAGCAATAACATACTGAATTTTCAAGAGTCTACAACAATTTTAAATGCCTGTACAAAAAGTCTGGAAACTTATTGAAGGCATCTCGTATCATTCATTATTCTAGCTAACTTAATTTCTTTTGAGGTAAGGTCTTCAGTATGTAACATACATAAAAATGACCTTCACGCCTGACCTGAAACGAAACACATACATCAAATCTGTTGCCAAGAATGCTGGAAAAATTGTTGAATTATTCTACCGCTCCATTTTTGAGTCTATGACAATTATAAATGCTTGTAGTCTGTAAACTTACATATACACACGAGGTGCCTTCAGTATGTATGTATGTATGTATGTATGTATGTATGCATATATATATATATATATTGTTTTTAAAATATAATTATCCACTGACACATGTTTCGTTGTCTACACTTCATCAGAGTGGTTGAATCTAGCGAGATTCGAAATCAGGACCTTATGGAAAGAAGCATAAACTTCTACCACTGGACTATCTTGGGTGACTGCTTAATATATCGTGATTTACATGTTATTCCTTCATTTTTGTTTTGTGATGCTTTTTGAATGAATTCAGTTATTTATACGAGAGTGCATTTTTACCTAAATGCAAGTTAGGAATAATTTTTCCTTTTTACCAATTTGGTACCCCCAAATGGGGAGCGGCATATATGTTATTTTTAAAATATAATTATCCACTGACACATGTTTCATCATCTACAGCTCATCAGAGTGGCTGAATCTAGCGAGATTGGCGGGTACCAAATTGGTAAAAGGGAAAATTATTCCCAACTCGCATTTAGGTAAAAATGCACTTTCGTATAAATAATTGAATTCATTGAAAAAGTACCGCAAAACACACACACACACACACACGCACACATATAATTGGAATGCTTACATACCACCCACTGGATCTGTATTTTTCTTTTTATATCCAAAAACAGTCTAAAAAGCTTCCTCTTGACGAGTTGACAATCTCCCGATCGACAAAGAATCTTTTTTTTTATGCTAGCTTAAACAAAACCAAAAAGAATAATGGCGGCAGTTCAAATTATCTTGCATATCGACCTAAAAAAAATCTTCAGCAGTTGATGCCTTTAACAAGCCTCTTTGTTCTGCTTGTCTACTTTCCGGCACTTAAAACCATATAAGAACAATTATGTTACTCGGGTTATTAAGTAATCCCACTTTATTTTGTGATGTTGTACGGGAATCGACACGTGGGGCAATGGTTAGAGTGCATGAAAAAATCAATTGTAAAAAGTGATCTTCTCCCGAAGGTTAACAATTCAATCCTCAGTGTGGCGACCGAAAAATACAATTGCGAATTACTTGGGACCTCTATCCAGTCATGACTGCTACCGTAAAGTAAATAAAGGGTTCTGCTTGAAATTCCCTCCAAATCCCTGAGTTTGACAGAAACATTTCTGAGTTCGACAAGATACATCTGAAAAGGTCTGAGGTTATATCGTACAAAACTTTGTGAAAATGACACTCAAGATGAGAACAGTAGTCCGATGAATCCAAATAATACGAATAACCAATCCTCATCTCAAAAATTCAGGAGCTGTTTATTTCCTCATTGTTACGAGTGATGTAACCCACATGATTGTCTTTTCGAGCGCCATCCACATCTCTAACATTATCATGAACATGCTTCACATCTCTAATGTTTGCTTATTTTACAAAACCTTTGCATCGTGATTTGGCTACAAACGCATTATAGTATTTCATTTTAATATTTAAAACAACCATAACTATTATATATATATATATATATATATATATATATATATCTATATATATATATATAAAAGGCAAAATGTGTGTGACCATTTCGTGTATGTCTTCAAAAGGCTTTTCTCGCACATGCTCCCGGGTTCGTTACTATTGCTTAAAACTGTGTATATAGGTCCTATATAATAATATCTAGGAATTAGGAAACCGCGTAGCGTATAGATTTATTTACGTCGATTTTTACAAAATTATTGCTATTTTGGCTTCTCGCGTGTTGATTGGGCTTTTTAGTATAAATAAAGTGAAACTAAACTCAAACGACGTCTTCTCGGCATTGCGCTGGGAAAAACATCCAGAAGCAATCAGCTTTGATCAGACAGTTCTGGACAATTGGGAGCTGCTTCCCCCCTCCCCAACATCTGTTGGGGGAAGAAACAGTTAAATTTGGGTAAACAAACCCAAACGCTGCGTGACTTCTATTTGACCTTCTTAATTAGGTCAAATGGAAGCAGCAGAGTTAACTTTTATTGCGCACGCCTGTTTTTATAGTTAAATAACCTGCTAAATGTTGTCTGTCGCCGTGGCTCAATGGGTAACGTAGTACGTTTTTTTTTCACACATTAATTTCCAACTCAAGGGTACGGGTTCGATTCTCATACTTACCTACCAAAACAAAATTCTTGCTATTTTAGCTGGCCTCTCGTGTGTGTGTGTTGGGCATTTTTCGTATAAAACGAATCGAAAGCGAAAGCAGTCCCGACGATCGCTTTTGATCAATGCAGGGGTGGGGGTGGAGCCTCCTTATATCAGACAATTGCTATTCAATTCGACACTCACCTTTTTATCAGGAGCTGTCGCCCCCCCCCCCCCCCAACATCCGGGGGAAACAAACAACCAAAGTTGGGGAATGAAAACCAAGAACACTTGGTTAACTGCGGGATTTCTATTTGACCTTATTAAATTCGCGCACCTGTCAATTCAACCCCCAAAAAACTGCCTCGCAGTAAAAAGTTAACTGCGCGATTTCGATGGCGTGATATTTGACCTCATTTTTTAATCATTAGATAAATTCAAACGTTTTTCTGTTACTCTCCCTTGCTGACCGAGCGGGTAAACATGTCAGCTTCTTTTCCACCTTCGCCTCAAGACTCCTTGTTCTATCTACCTACCAAACTTTTTTGTTACCCCCCCCCCTCCCAACACACACACCTACAAACACCCGGGCAACACCTGGGTACCTCTGCTAGTCTATAATATAAAAGCGAAAATGTGTGTGTGTGTACATTTTTTTGTGTATGTCTGGCAAAGGCTTTTTTTGGGGGGCACGCTCAATAGGGTCACTCATTCTTAAAACTTTTTACATACTGTCTAGATTATAATATCTACGATTTGGGAATGCGGGTCGCCTCTACATTTATTTATGTCGACTTCTATGAGATTCGCACTATTTCGCTCTGTCGACTGTTTGTGCTGCTTTTTAGTATAAATAAAGTGAAACTAAAAATTCAAACCGTGCTGTTCTCAGCATCGCGCCGGGAAACGTCCAGAAGCAATCAATAATTAGGTCAAATAGAAGCAGCAGATTTAACTTTTATTGCTACCACCTGTTAAATAAATAAATTCATATGTGTTTCCTTTGTATGTCTCCGTGGCCCAGTGGTTAACGCCGTACGTCTTTTTTTCACACTAATTTCCAACTTTGCCTCAAGGTTCCAGGTTCGATCCTCATACTCACCTACCAAAACTTTTTTTTATTATTTTAACCCCCCCCCCTCCCCGGAGTTTGGATTTACTCAAAACACCCGGGCATCGTCGGGTACCCCCTTCCCGCTAGTATACATATATATATATATATATAAAGGCAAAACGGCCATGCATGTTTTTGTATGTCAAAGAAAGCTTTTTTTCAGAGGGGGGGGGGGTTCTCGACGACGTTACATTTATTTAGAACTTTTTACATACTTCCTAGATTATAATATCTACGATTTCCGAATGTCTTTTCATTTATTTTGATCGACTTCTAAAAAATTCATTCTTTTCCATCCTTTTGCGTGTTTGTCTTTTATGTACGAATAAAGCAAAACTAATCAAAGCAAAGTCAGTCACCTGGCTTTCCTGCTAGGGGCGTCTGGAAAGCAATTAGCTTTGATCAATATGGGGAAAACCCTTCATATCAGACAATTGTTTTTAATTGTAGAGTTCTGTTTTTTTCGGGGGAGCTTGGTTTCTCCAACATTGTGGGGAAACAAATAAAATGAAATGGCGGAAAGCTAAACTAGCCTTCAACTAACATTCATTTCTGTGCCTGCGTGAACTCCTTCACTTAGCAAATCAACTTTTTGATTAACATCAACAAGTTTGAACGCTTTTCACTTCCTATCGTGTCTTCGCGTAGCGGTAAAATCTCAGCTTTTCTTTCGCTTTCTTTTCCGCTTCGCTTCACAGGTTCGAACTTGCCTGCCTATTAATACTTTTTTTTTTCTTTTTCAAACACCTGGGCAATGCCGGCCATCCCCGCTAGTCTATAATATAAATCTCACCTGTCTGTTTAAACGTATGTATGTATGTATGTATGTATGTATGTCTGCTTAAAACTTTTGACAGAAGCGATGGATTTTCACGAGATGGGTATCGTTTTGAAGCTCGACCCTTCGGACGACAAATATTGAAAAATTGGCTAAAAACATTTTCTTCATCCTCAACTGGGCAGTTTTCTACAGGCAGGTATCGTTTCTTTCCCCAATATTTTAGAAAGTCATCCCCTCTTTTTCTATTGACTAGCCTTAATTTAAACCTTCGGCACTTCCAGTTTGGTGACAAACACAATGGCAAAGACATCACTTTTTTTTTTTTATTTCCACGTTCTTTTCCTCCTTCAGGTTCAAGCTTACCTGTCTACTACCACTTTTTTTTTTTTTTCCATATACACCTCCAAACACTCGGACAATGCCGGACACTTAGGCTAGTCTCTTAAATAAATCTCAAACGTTTGTGTGTGCGTTTGTATGTTTGCTAAAAACTTGTCATTCGCATGATACAGGAGCCAAATGCGCCATCGTTAGAGTGATCTCTGTTACAAAAAATATTGCAAAATTAGAAAGTCATTGATCATGTAGAAATGTCCTTTTCTCTGAAAGGGGAGGGGGTCAGATAAAAATCTTGCAAACCGAGCATGCACTAACTGTTATGTTCTTCTATTTTAAATAGCCAAATTTGCGACATAACATCTATGTCCTCATGGGCCCATTGATAAGACGTTCACTTACTAACTTGAGTTATGCAAGTTTGCGCCTGGCATGAGTCAATTTTTATTTTTAAGATTTTTTTTGCTTACAAAATTTTCTGGCCAATGCCACCCAAACCGGGCAATGCTGGGTGCTACCTTATTTAAATTTTTTTATAAAGTTCAAAATACAGAGACATACAGCTACACTTTGAGATTTTATGTAAGTTCCCTAATTTTTTTCTTTTCTATGGACAACGCACAAACATTACACACTAGAAAATTACTGAAGACTGGCGATGCATGTTTTTTTTTTCCCTCCTTCATCATTTTTAGCAGAGGATATTCACTAATTAAATAAAATAAAAATAGAAACAAACTTCATCCAGTTGGATTTCATAATGGCTGCTTGTTATCTAATTTAAAATTCGAGCAGACATTTTTAATTTAAGTTTGGAAGAGAAAGGTCAAGTGTGAATAAACTTTTTTTTTTTTTTTTTTTTTTTACATAGGCATCACCACTTACCAAGGCCAAGAGGCGACTCAAGGATAAGGGTTAAAGATTGTACAGTAGAAATTGGACAACATAGTAATCATTAGTAATGAAAATTTGATAACTTATATAGAACGGCTCATCAAGAACCTATTCACGTTAGACTTGAACACAACCATATTGTAGTCAGCCAGAAAGCAGGAAAACGGAAGACAATTCCACAGGCGTGCAGTTCTAAGAGGGTTAGGGTTTAGGGTTAGGCACAGATAAAGAGTGGGGGTAATTATTGATAGTGTTTTCAGCTAGACGAGTGTTTCTTGTGAAAGTTTGGCGAAGGGGGACCATAGATTGAAGCTCAGTCGAACACTTTCCATGAAAATAACGATACATCAGAGACAAACTCGCAACATCTCTTCTGTGAGAAAGAGGTTGCAAGGAAGAGAAAAGGACATCTCCTACGAGGCTACTTTTGAACTCTATCAAGGCAGGACAATCCTTTCTAGCAGCTCCTGCCCAGATGTGGCAACAGTATTCCATCCTTGGACGTACCTGGCTCTTATATAGATAGAGAATAGCATCAGCAGTGAGATATTTACCGGATCGATAGAAGGATCCCACCATTTTTCCAGCGGCCTTGGCAACAGATTTGATGTACGTGTTCCATTTAAGATCAGGAGTAATGGTCAAGCCCAGAAGCTTGTCAAAACTTGAGGCCTCCTGAAGACGAGAGCCATTCATTTCAATTGATGCCAGATGTGGATCAGAATGTTGATGTAAAGAGAGAAGCTTGGTTTTAGATGCATTAAAAGTAACCAGCCACTCCTTTCCCCATTGTACTACGTGCTCAAGATCAGAGGAGAGAGAATTGGAGAGAACTTGGTCGTTTACTGTCTTAGATGTGCTACCATAAATGGTAGTGTCGTCAGCATAAATGTCTACAAATGATGTAAGGATGTGATTTGGAAGATCATTAATGTAGATCAGGAAAAGAGTTGGGCCCAGGCTGGACCCCTGAGGGACACCGGCATTAATACTGTGAGTTTCTGATTTTTGCCCCTCAACTACTACTCTTATGAACCTATCAGAAAGAAATGATTTAATAATTGAGAAGACATTTCCAGCTATACCATAGCTGGAGATCTTGTGAAGTAAACCTTTATGCCATACCCTATCAAAGGCCTTAGATATGTTAAGAGCAATTGCCCTAGAAAAGTTGCCTCTGTCGAGAGATTTGCTAATCCTATGAGATATAACTGTAAGCACATCTGCTGTAGATCTAGCAGAACGGAAACCATATTGAGTGTCACTAAGAAGGTTATTTTTGTTGAGATGGTTGATTACTTCTGTATTTAACACAGGTTCCAGCAACTTACTCATGATGCACAGGAGACTTATTGGCCTGTACTGAGAGGGGGATGAGCGATCACCTGAATTCTTAAATACAGGGCATACTGATGAAATTTTCCAGGGAGATGGGAAACTATTCTCCTTAAGACAACGTTTAAACAGTTTTACTATAACTTCATTTTAATCGCAGCTGAAAAAAATAATGAGCATTTTCAAATGAAGGGATGATGAACTCCTGGCACTTGTGCCCCCCCCCTTCAATGTACATACTCTCAACTAACCGGACAAGCAGCAAAATCCTACCCCTTCACTCTTGAGGTTCCTAGATGCTGGAAAGCCTTCTCGGGTTTGTTTTACAATCCAGAGATTTGAAAATGTAGTCAAAAAATCAAATATATAAGAAATCAAATATATAAGAAATGTTACCAAAGGCAAGATAACTGACTTCTGGCCATTCTTTCTTGTGGTCGTGTAATAGTTGACATTGCTTGTTTTTCAAGCCAAATAAGCATTTTACATTAACACTAAAAACCTACCCTGTTAGGTAGAAGAGTAGCTTTTGGTAACATTTGTTTTATTTATATATATATATATATATATATATATATGACGCTCGTTCTTTGTTTATAAACAACGGTTAAAGCACTGTGAAAGTGGTGGACAAATGCTTGTTTAAATAGACATTTGGCGAGATAATTTATGGTGGGTTGATCGGTAGAACTGCTGACTGTCAACACAATGGTTCTAGGTTCAATCCTTGGCTTGGGAGAGGTGCTAGTTTAGCGGCACCGATGAGTTGTGATACAACTAAATAAGACTGTATGTTGATGATTACAAATATATATATATAAATTTTTTTTTTAACCATTTTTTCCAAATATCTGTATTGTAAAACAAACCTGCTTTTTCTAATAGTGTCTTGGACTCGCAGGTATAGGGATGCAACATTAGTGATGTGACAGACGTTGGAGCTTGGCCAATAGTGTGAGACCCATTAGATTTATCACTCTTTTTGGATGCTGTCTAAGAGTGAGAGACTAGTGGTGAATGCACCAGCTCAGATATGTCAATACTTCATGCATCAGCGAATGGTGACCTTGTAAAGATATAGGATACTCTTTGGTGTGAGCCATTTTCTAGCACGGTAGAGAGAGCCCACCTTCTTTGCAACAGCCTTGGCAACATCTTCAATATATTTGTTCCAATTTATGTAGCCTGTGAATGTTAAGCCAAGGAGTTTGAAGGATGAACTCTGATACTGTCATGGAAATTGATCATGTAGAAGACATTTTGACGTTAAGTTAGAAAGAAGCCGCCTTCAGGACTACCAGTAACCACTGTAAAAGAGTAATAAAGAGTTGTATACTCAGTCGGTCATGTTCAAAGTAACTGAGCGATGACTTGATTCCCTCCAGTTTTGGCAAATGAACATAAGCGCGTGCTCTATCCCAATCATCCTCAATGGACCTGAAGTAATCTTGTCAGCATTGGACAAAGCCAAACTCAAGAGCAATTGCCCTAAAATTTGCCAAGAACTTTGCAGCTAATTCTATCCTACGCGATTAGCGCCACCAAACCCCTAGGATTTCTTCCTGCATCTGAAAACATGCTATGCGACATACAAATATCTGTGTGTGATGTTGCCAACCTAATCAAAAACCTCGATTCTAGTAAAGCAACTGACCCTCACAGCATTCCAATTATAGTGCTAAAAAAGCTTCAACCAGAATTAGCTCCCATGTTTACAAAACTGTTTACGTGTTGTCTTAAGGAGGATTGCTTCTCAACACCCTGGAAAACCTCATCAGTATGCCCCGTATTTAAAAATTCAGATGATCGGTCATCTCCGTCTCGGTACAGAGCAATAAATCTCCTGTGTGTCATGAGCAAGTTACTGGAATCTGTTAAATAGAAACATAGTCAACCACCTCAGTAAAAAATAACCTCAGTGACATGCAATATGGTTTCTGTTCTGCTAGATCTACAGTAGATGTGCTAATGATTATATCTCAGAATTAGTGAATCGCTCGACAGTGGCTTCCTTTCTAGGGCAATTGCTCTTGACATATCAAAGGCCTTTGATAGAGTATGGCATAAAGGTCTACTCCACAACATCTCCAGCTATACCATAGCTGGAAATGTCTTCTCAATTATCAACTCCTTTCTCTCTGATAGGTTCATAAGAGTAGTGATTGATAGGCAGAAATCGGAAGCTCACAGTATTAATACTGGAGTTCTTCAAGGGTCAATCCTGGACCCAACTCTCTTCCTGATCTTCATCAATGATCTCCCAAATCACATCCTTACATCATTTATAGACATTTATGCTGACGACACTACCATCTATGGCAACACTTCAAAGGCTGTAAACGACCAAGTTTTGTCTGATTTTCTCTCTTTTGATCTTGATCACATGATGCAGTGGGGAAAGAGGTGGTTGGTTAATTTTAATGCATCTAAAACAAAGCTTCTATCTTTACATCATCAATGCTCTGATCCCCGTCTGGCATCAATTGAAATGAATGGCTCTCATCTTGGCGAGGCTTCAAGCTTTGACAAGCTTCTGGATTTGACCTTTACTCCTTATCTGAAATGGAACATGTATATCAAATTCATTGACAAGATCGCTGGAAAAATGGGATCCTTCTACCGCTCTAGTAGATATATCGCTATTGATGCAACTCTCTATCCATATAAGAGCCAAGCACATCCAGGATGGAGTACTGTTGCCACATATGGACTGCTAGAAGCAGCTTATCCTGCCTTGACAATTTAAAATAGACTTTGTAGCCTAGTAGGGGATGTCCTTTACTCTTCTCTGCAACCTCTTTCTCACAGAAGAGACGTTCTGAACCTGTCTCTGCTTTATAATTATTTTTATGGCACGTGCTCGTCTAAGAAATCACACAAAGACAGGAACAACAATCTTATGACGAGTCTTTTACAGCAACGCTAAGTTGTCATATTTGTAGTGTAATCTGGCCTGATACGACATTCGAAGACTCACAATATTATCATGCGATCACCTTTATGAGAAGGAAAGTTTTTATGTCCCGTGTACTTTCATGTAGGACTAAAGCTAGATGAAAAGTCATCTACGTGGACACAGACGCACAGTACTTAACTGAAGAGATGGTAAACTTCTGTCAAACAGTAGCAATCATTATGTGTGTGTGTATATATATATATATATGCATAATGTGGTCAAGGTCTGGTGTGGATGTTTGTTAAAAGCACACAGATGTCTTAGTGTCATACTGTGCACGTCGGGACAACTGCCACGCAGACGGGGCTCTGATGAACGGTGAGTGTCCTGCGCCGTATAACTGAACCTCCACTGCCTTGTGGGCCAAGGTTCTTTTAACCATAGGCTAACGGTAAGGTAACCCTGACAGAAACTCCAGAGGAACATAGGCCCTGTAAGCTGCGGCATACATGACCCATCAGCGTATGGAATATGCTCTGGTGCCCAGCAGCCTAAGTCCCAGTCATGGATCAAATGGCATGATGGGTGGAGAGGGATCCATAAGCCGTAGTGAAGGCAACCTCTCAAGGAGAAGGAAAACCCTGATATAAAAGCTGCGGTGACTGATGCGTCCAATAATGTTGACTTACTCTTCTTTTTGGTTCAATGTGGCAGTTGTTCAGAGTGGGATTATTTCGGTGGAAAGTTTTTTCTCACTATAAAAAGCTTCAAGCACAGGCATTACTTGATATGTAATGGAAGACACATTTTACCATCAGTGTGTATCTCGATAATAAAAAGGCTGGCTGTAGCTTAAAACAGCAAATGGACACTCAGTGAGGACTGATGCGGATATGGGCGTCAATGGAAATAAAGGCTCTGGAACATCCAAGGTCTGGTTCGGCAGGTATTCAGGGCACCACAGCCTAGACCCGGTCATCAGCAGATGTGCAGGACTATAGAAGGTTCCTAGAAGTGACTATCTGGCACGTACTGCTAGTGGAGCTCATGTCTGCATCATTTGAGTCAGAGATATATTAAGTAATGGCAATACTCGAGAACGAGTTTGCTGCCATCGTGTGTGTGTGTGTGTGTGTGCTTAGACAAGCATATTTCATTAAATAAAATAGACTTTTTTTTCTCTATATCGATTCTATTTTCGATCCTTTCCAACTTCTGAAT
Organism: Euprymna scolopes; assembly: GCF_053919585.1. NCBI lineage: Eukaryota > Metazoa > Mollusca > Cephalopoda > Sepiida > Sepiolidae > Euprymna > Euprymna scolopes. Next base: position 10,811,310 of record NC_136522.1, read on the forward strand.
AAATCTTCACTTCTGGCAAGAACTGGCTGATGTAATCACCATATTTATCATAAGTCCAAGTACTTTGCAATCCTTCAGGATTCATCATCAGAGATAAATTAATCTAACTGATATATATATATATATATATACATATATATATATATGTATGTATGTCAGGCGGCAAGGAAAAATTTCAATAAAGTGCTCAATCGTGGATGTGAGAGCTGAAGATACAATATTTATTATGACACTATATATACATATTTCAAGGTCGTACCAGTGGTCTCATTGTGCTGAATCAACCATAAGAGGTTGGAAAGAGTCTGAGCAAATTCATCAGCGACATTGAAAAAAAAAAACTTTTTTCAATGTCGCTGATGAATTTGCGCTGACTCTTTCCAACCTCTTATGGTTGATTCAGCGCAATGAAACCACTGGTACGACCTTGAAATATGTATATATAGTGTCGTAATAAATATTGTGTATGTATATATGTATATATATTAATGAATTTTCATGTGGTAAGTCGGCTTATACTAATGCTAAGTCTGTAATATATAGATTCCGGAGTTTAAACTGCATTTTTTTGTTTTTTTTTGCTTTTAAATGACTAAAAGCTTATTTAAACTATATATATATATATATATATATATATATATATATATATAATCTGAAACAATTAGCAATTTTCAAATGTCAACAGTAGCCATTCACACTTGTCACCTTGTACTTTAATGCATCATTTTTGCAGCCACATCCTCATCATCATCATTTGTATATTTCTTTGCATCTCTTTCATTTTTTTTCATTTTACTTCAATAAGTAATGAAGGGGCACTTAATTTACTAGATACCTGTATTTTATTCTACAAAACAACCAAACCAAACACATGAATAAATATTTGAAGATATAAAGAACTTGAAGCATAAAATTTTTTTCACAAAATTACCAGATTCAGCATTAAATAACTTGAAAAGGGTTGATATGCCATAAAAAAAAGCAAAACAACCAACTAAATACCATGAAGATATAAACAACTTCAAGCAGAAAAAAGTTTTGGGTTCATTTTACAATCGACAGAAGTACAAAAAAGTGGTAATCCTGCAGTATTTTACCCACCGATTTCACGATCTTAGCCGAGCGTTGATCGACATCCGTCGGAAAACGCCGGAACATGGCGAGCGGTACGATACTCTATCAGCCAATCAGGGCGCTTCAAACGAACGCGCAGCAGACGAATAATTTTCATTGAAATTACACACATAGCGTTTCATTTCAGTTATTTTATTGTTCAAAGTAAAAATACACAGCCTTTCATTTCAGCTATTTAATTTAGCGATATCAAATCGCGGAAGGCTACCCGGTTGGGAAGGAGCTTCTTTCCACATCCTCTGAAAACCCTTTGCTCCCTACTTTGCCTCTACAGTCAGTAGAAAATCTTCCAGTCGGAACTAAAGATAAACAGTAATTGTTGTCCCCCCCCTACAAACATTACTGAAAAAACAAAAAAAAAATCATTGTTGTTACTGTTTAATAACGTTTTGTTAAAAACAAACAAAAAAAAAACATTGAAGTGTTTATTACTGTTGCTTACCCCCCCCCCCCAAAAAAAAGCTATCGGAAAACAAAATGAACCAAAAAAAAAAAAATATTCAACAAAATAAATTTATTTTACTTTAAAAAAACTTACGGTAAGTGTTTGTGATTTATTTTATCCAAATTTTTGTATTAATTTTATCCATTTTGTTGTGTGTGTGTAATATCTTTTCCTTGTAATGTTGTTGCTATTCACATACTTTTAGCGTTCTTGCACCGTAGCTCCGAATTCTCGGCTTTCGTCGGCGTTAACGCCGAAAGCGTTCGTCAACGCTCGGCTAAGATCGTGAAATCGGTGGGTAAAATACTGCAGGAGTACCAAAAAAGTTATTAAAAACAAAACAAATACATAACAAATAAATGTTACCAAAGGCAAGATAGCTTACTTTTATATCTAACTGGATAAGTTTTTAGTGTTTTTATTAAAAAAAAATCTTTTTACTCGAACTCCTCCCTAACAAAGCATATCATCACTCGGACGTAAGGGAATACTATTTGTAACCATGCCTAGGAAAGATTTACAAGATATTGCTTTGTTACATTTAAACCTGCAAGAGAGAACTTGAATACCTACTAGACATTATCCTCGAGGGTCCAAGGTCTCTCTGTACAGAGGTTTGCCAGAACAACCTGGCATGAAGATATTTTTTCCTGAGAAGTAAACCCTGACCAAATATTCAGAATCACATAGTATTCATTGCCCAAATAAGATCTACTGTTTATGGCTAACCCTAGCATTAGCTTTTAAGAGGAATGGTGCACTTACTCCAAGTGATATTATCTCAAGTAACAGCATGAAGCTGGATACTCCACCAGACTAGATAAATTCTTGTCCTGGAATCCAGTAAGACCAAGATACCAGAACAAAAGATATACTGCAACATATGAAAATGGTTAATTGGGGAGATGAAAATTATGTTCTCAATTTCTTTACTAACTCAGTGTTTGAGAGAGAAAGAACTTTAATGGAATATTTGAATATCTATGTATCTCGTATAGAGTTCAAGTGTTAGTCCCAGGTAGGGGGGGGGGCTTGATTTTTGAGAACTTCGACTGAAGTAAAATAAAGCCAGGGAAACAGTTAGCAGGAAGACAATTCCAAAGTCTAGCTGCTCGAGGGAAGAAACTTTCTGGCATTTAGGGACTTAAACAGTAAAGGGTGAGATTTTGTTGTTAAATGGGTTTTTTTGGGGATATGTATGTTGAGGTTACACAAGTGCAACGAGTTCAGCCGAACACATTCCATTAAAATATTTGTAAAACAGGCACAGAGATGCAACATTGCGGCAATGGGACAGGGGTTGGAGCTTAGTTGACAAAGTGGGATATATTAGATTGAAAACTCTTTTTTGGACCCTATCCAAGTGGGAGAGGCCAGTGGTAGATGCACCAGCCCAGATGTGGCAACAATACTCCATGCATGGGCGAATGGTAGTCTTGTAGAGGTACAGGATACTCTTTGGTGCGAGTAGTTTTCTAGCTTGATAGAGGGAACCCACTTTCTTTGCAGCACGATCTCTCCAGTGTATTTGTTTCAATTCATATTTCCTGCAAATGTTAGGTTGAGGAGTTTGAAGGGAAAATTCTCAGGTAAGCTATTATTTGTCATGGATATAGGTGATTGGATAGGCGTCTTGTAATTGTTAAATCGAGCCAAATGACAAACAGGACATAAAGCTGGAGTGAATAGGCAGAAATAAGTTGTTCCATCAGTCAGAAGTTCTATCTAGTTATAAGTAATTCGCAATTGTATTTTTGCGTGTTGCCCTACACTGAGGATTGAACCTTCAACCTCTAGAAGAGTGTAACTTACAACTGAATTTTACCAAATACTTTATAGAGTCTGAAGTATCCAATTCAGTGCAGCATATTTTTGATTTTTGAAAGCAAAATGCATTGTCATCTTCATCTAGGAAGTTAAAACAGGGAAACAAAATCTCCTAGCTTAAAGGGAAATAACTCGTAGGTTAAATGAAAACTTCTTTTAAACGCGGCTAATGTTTGTGATCATAATAATTAAAAATAAATTAAATCAACTTTGTATAATATTTCTAACAAGAATATTTAACGTTTTTGAATTTTTGAGATGAGGATTGGTTATTCGTATTATTTGACTTTTTCCACTAAAATCTGAAAATCACTCAAGATGAGAACAGTAGTCCGATGAATCCAAATAATAGAATACTTATAACAATTATAGGTTCTATTTCACTTATGTTACCGTGCTTTTTTTTTTTTAAAGTAGTATTTTCAAGTTAAATTCAAGTTTTATATCTTTCTTTATATTTTTTTATATCTTTATATTTTTTTATATCTTTGTATTTTTTATGTTTATATCTTTGTATTTTTTATGTTTATATCTATTTTTTATGTTTATATCTATTTTTTATGTTTATATCTATTTTTTATATTTATATCTATTTTTTATATTTATATCTATTTTTTATATTTGTATCTATTTTTTATATCTTTATCTCTTTATATCTTTATCTCTTTTCTTTTTTTTTTCTTGTATGAACTCGGATGTGGCTGTGCCAGGGTGGGATTGTGGGGGGATCTTGTTTAGTTAAACAGAAATATGATGACGGATTATTATAAGAAATTTCCTTTGCAAAAAATAACTTCTTGTCCATCATGCTCAGATATGAAGATATTTATCCAAACTTAAAAGATTGCTGGCTGTTGCAATCAATTAATTTTTGGCTGGTTTCTGATTAACGAAAGAACTTCTTATTTGGCTGAAGTGGAAGACGATTGAGATTATGTTGGACATTTGCCAAATCAAAACTGAAAGTCAAATTGATTCTATTTAGGGGATTTGTGTAGGACCTTCCATTTAAAAAAAAAAAAAGCATCGTTCTATTTAAACATTTAAGGGTATCAATATTAAATAGACTTACTAGATTAATGTGCATACTCTTGAGAACTTCGCCACAGGCTTGAGAACAAAATTCTGCCACCGATCAAGATGATGGGACTGGTCTTTCAGCTATTAAGAATGGCATGCCAGTCTCAACTCTTATCTGGTCGGTTCATCTCTTTGGTGACTGTTCTCTTTGCTTTTCTTGATATAAAATTGACAACTCATATCTTATGTTCATCCAACCCTTTTTTAGTTCACACCGAGTTTCACCAATATATCTCTGTCCCTTTTATATATAAGTAGAGACAATGTGTGTGTGTGTGTGAGAGAGAGAGAGAGAGAGTTTAGTATAGACTCTAAAACGGCTGGGCTGATTTTTTAAAATTCAAAAAAAAATTTTTTTTTTATTTCACACAAGTGTACTTATGTCTGGGAACTTTCATAGATAGGTTTTGTATTGGAATACCTCTGATAAATATTGAAAACCGATAATCCCCCCCCCAAAAAAAATCTAATTAAAGGAAATCTTTTTGACTAAAGTTAACTTTTATACAGCTTAACATCATAATTGCATTCAAGTTTTATCACTCACAAGTAGAAAGGCCCAGCATGTTAAATCAACAGTAGGTTCTTTGACAGACGTGTTTGAAATGTTTATGTTGGAGCACAATTGAACCATGATACTTGATTTTTGCATTTTAAATTTTAACTCTAGCCATTATATAAATAATATACAGTAAGTTCGCTATGGTGCAATGTAGACTACAATGTATTACTAATTCAGTGTAAGGAAGCATGTGAAGCTCGTTTCCGGTACGCTGTGATGGGTCCCCAACTAGAGCAGGCAATCAATCGATTTGGACAATTTCTCTGATTTCAATGACAAAAGTATGGGAGGGCAGAATATTTGTTGATTCTTATACAATTCTGGGCGACGTCAGGTCTCCCTGCTAGTATTTTATATTATTTAAGTTATTAAGATTCCTGTTCTTTGCTTGGATGGAGTACTGTAGCCACATGTGGACAGGAGCTGCCATAAGCAGCTTATCCTGCCTTGACAGAGTTCAAAATAGACTTCGTAGCTTAGTGGGGAATACCCTTTCCTCTTCCCTGCAAACTCTTTCCCACATAAGAGACGGTGTGAGCCTGTCTCTGCTTTATCGTTATTTCTCGTTAGATGCTCGTCTAAGATTCAATCTGCCCCCCCCCCCACCAAGCTTTCACGAAAAACACTCATCTAGCCAAAACCACTATCAATAATTTCCCACACTCTTTATCTGTACCTAAACCTAAATGCAGATTCCATGAACAAAGCTTCTTCCTTAGAACTGCACGCCCGTGGAACTCTCTTCCGTTGGACTCCTTTCCAGCTGACTACAATCTGGTTGTCTTCAAGTCCAATGTAAACAAGTTCTTGATGAACCCTCCCCCTAAGTAATCCAACTTACAAAAATTCCACTACTTATGTTTACTACGCTATAATCACATTGACTAATGTATACCCATTAACCCTTATCCTTGAGTGGCCCCCGGGCCTTGATAAGTGGTAATTACTGTGTAAAAAAAAAAAAAAATACAAAAGAAAAAGTATAACTTGGAAACCTTTACAAAATTTCGAACTGAACATTTTATTTGATTGGATCAAGCAGATTTTCTCGTCCTGTCAGCCCTAAAAATTATTAATTATATTCGTAGTGTCAGCTGTGCAGAGGAATGAACGTTTAACCCCAAAATGACTGATTATAACTCGGCACTTTATCCGTTATCTCACTGGTCCATGTGGACCAATTTTATTTTGAATTTGAGATGACCCGAAGAAGGTCGCAGGTTGCAGCGACCGAAACGTTGTGCTAATAACACCCAAGACGAGAATAATAGTCCGATTAATCAACATAACACAAGCATTCACACCTCATCTCAAAAATTCAGAATTGCATTAAACCTTTACTTGTTTCAGATTGCCTCAGATTTAGCATAATAATACATTAAAACATTCTTGAAAGAAATCGACAACTCGTATCGATTGCTGTTTTGTATCCATTTTTTCTCCATTTTTCTCATTTAAGCTTCACAATTCTGTTGATATGTACTTAAGTCTGAGCTTTCGACTTTCTAAAGTTATTAGGATATACATGATATCTTGTGTTTAAAATGATAATTGGAATTACCTCCCTGTTTCCCTGACTGTACCAGAAATTTAAATGTCATGTGAACAAACATCTCGCTGCACTACTATTCTAGGTATTTTTAGTTTTATTTTATTTATTTATTTTTTTATTAAAGTCGTCATGCTTCAATACTGTGCATACGCATACTTCTGACTCCGAAAATCATGCTCCTCTAAAGACAGGCTTTTTATCCATCTTACTAGCTCTGTTGCCAAGTGAAAAACATTGCTGGGCGGAGGGTTTAGCTACATACTATTTAAGATGCACCAGTTATCCTAAGTTGTTATGATTTTCCTGAAAGTTGAACATATTTTGGATTTTTGAAAGCATAAAACAGTCATCTTCATCTATGAAATTCAAACGGGGAAAGAAAATCTCAAACCTTAAAGGGAAATAACTCATAGGTTAAATGAAAACTTACTTCCGTTTTTAAACGCGGCTAATGTTGATTATAATAATTAAAAAAAAATAAATTAAATTAAAAATAAATTAAATAAATCAAATTTATATAATATTTCTAACAAGAATACTTAACGTTTCTGAATTTTTGAGATGAGGATCGGTTATTCGTATTTGGATTCATCGGATTACTGTTCTCATCTTAGGTGTGATTTTTTTTTTTTTTTTTTTTACTAAAATCTGAAAAATCACGCTGAAGATGAGAACAGTAGTCCGATGAATCCTAATAATAGGATACTTAAAGCAATTCTAAGTGCTGCACTTATGTTACCGTGCTACTATTTAAAAAAAAAAAAAGAAGTATTTTCAAGTTTTATATCTTTTTAATTTAAAAAAAAAAAAGAGTTAGGTGAGAGTACAGAATTACAAAACACCCACCTTCCCATGTTAAGAATGGCTTTCTAAATAACCTTATTTCAGCACGGTAACATAAATGCATAAGTCCCCAATTTTATTACTAATTTCCATTAATACAAAAACATTTTGAGTTATTAAAACAGATTTTCTTTAATGTAATATGCAAATGCGATAACCTCTTGAATGGTTATTCCTTTTGAATAGATAGTGTATATATATATATATATATTTATCATGCAAGAATAATAAAAGTATATATAAAAAGTATATTAGTCTGTTTTCAGTATTAAAATCTATTTGTGAAACAGTGAAATGAAAACTTCCGTTTTTAAACATAGCTGATGTTGGTTATAATAATAATTAAAAATAAATTAAATATAAAGTAAATAAACCAACTTCATATAATATTTCCAAACAGAATACTTAACACAATTCTATTACTAATTTCCATAAATAATTTAGAGCTAATTATTAAAGTAGATTTTCTTTAATATAATATGCAAATGAGATAAGCTCTTGAATGGTGATTACTTGTGAATAAATAGTGTGTGTGTGTATATATATATAATCTCATGCAGGAATAATAAAAGTACATATAAAAAGTGTGTAAGAGACCGTTTTCAGTATTAAAATCTATTTTTTAAACAGTCTACTCTATGTATACATTAATCAAAGTGTGAACAAACTTTATTATAATTGATTGCATGTTATTTTATGAGACCCATCAGCATATAATCAGGCTGGTGCTATCAGATCAGGCTGTCTGAAGATATTGACTTCCTGAAACGAAATGCACCTAACATTGATATTTTTTTTTTATTTCCTTTGGCCAAACTTAATCATGTTCTACAAAAACAACAACCCACCTTTTCCCGCCCTTTTTCTTTCTTCCTATTTCTTTTTCTATCACCCCCCACATCTTGACTGATTTCCTAACTTAAAATGTACCAAACATTAATACTGTAACCCTTTTTCTCTCTCTCCCGTTGCAAAACTCATTCATGTTCTGCAAGGGAAGAAAAAGAAAAACAAAACAAAAAAAAAACTTCTACAAAATAACTGGATGCAACATGAGTAATATTTCCAAAATAACTGGATTCGGCATTAAATAACCCGAAAGGGTTGATATGCTGTAAAACAACCAAACCAAACCAAACACTACAAACTAGCGATTAAAGATACAAAAAGTTTGAAGAATAAAAACTTTCTACAAAATAACTGGATGCGACATGAATACTATTTTCAAAATAACTGAATTCGGCATTAAATAACACGAAAAGAGTTGATATGCTGTAAAGCAAAACAACTAAACCAAACCAAACCATATAATCAGGTGCAGCCACTATTTTGATTTTCTTATGACTTGCAATGGAACCTTACATGCTACACAAACTCCTCAACAAATTTGCAGTAAGTCCCCCTTTGCACTCTTTATTTCTTGCTACGAATCGTCACAAGACATTTTATTGCAGCCCCACTTGCAATACTCCCATAAATCTGGCCCCTAATTCTTGATCTTGGGTTTGATCTTAAGACATCACACTGGTGAAGCCTTGTTTGGAGGCTGTGATGAATGTGGAGCTGCTTCTAAGCTGCCATTGCTCCCACATCCACTTTGACTCAGAGTGGTAATATCTGTTAGGGCATCTGGTGCTACCAGATTAGGCTTTCTGAGGATATTGGCTTCAACAAAAATGCACCAAACATTGATGTTATTGTTTCTTTCCATTCCCTTTGCAATGTAACGGAGCTGCTGATGCGGGGAGCAGCAGCAGCTGCAAAATATATATGCAAATGACCAAGCTGGCTGTGCGATGTGACGTCACAGCAGACATAAAACTGACACACATGTTCGGAGAAGGGGTGTTTGAGGCATGACAAGAGAAGCATGTGTTCGAGACGCGTGGATGGCATCAGAGCAGGAACGAAAGGTCACGTGTTTGGAGAAGGAGAAATGAACTGTTTAAATATTTAAAAAAAAATGTGTTATTGGAAATAAGATATAAAGGCTTTTGCTAAAAGAAAAAGAAAGTGGGTCGAGTTTTGTCCTTTCCTGTTTTTTTGATATAATGATTAGATTACAGCAAAACTCAATCATGTTCTGCAAAGTAAAAAATAAAAGTTTTTTTTGTTCTATAAAACAATCAAACCAAACACTTAAATTAAATATGTTAATAACTACAAGAAACCTTCTCTACCATTAATAGCAATGGCCAAGAACACATTACCTGAAAGTACTTCTTTTAAACTCCTCGGCCTAACGTTTACAGGGAATATGAACTGGAATAGATACATTGAGAGCATTGCCAAGGCTGCTGCAAGGAAGTTTGGTTCCCTCTACCGTGCTAGAAAACTGCTTACGCCTGACAGTATCCTATACCTCTATAAGGCAACCATTCGCCCATGTATGGAGTACTGTTGTCACATCTGGGCTGGTGCATCTGCTTCTTGTCTCTCGCTCCTGGACAGGGTTCAAAAGAGAGTCGCCAACTTGATAGGTCCTGAACTGTCATCTAGGCTTCAGCCTCTGTCCCATCGACGAGATGTTGCATCCCTCTGCCTGTTCTACAAATACTTCAATGGTGAATGCTCTGACGAACTGCAAACACTTGTACCTCCCCGACGTAACTACCCCCGAGAAACCCGACAAGCTACTAAGTCGCATCCCTTTACAGTAGAGATCCCTAGGTGCAAGAAAGCCTTTTACTCCAATACTTTCTTCCCCAGAACTGCGGGTCTTTGGAACTCCCTTCCGGGATTCTGCTTTCCCAACTGCAATGATATGCAGAAGTTCAAGTGTAATGTTAACAAACATCTTTCTACTCATCTCCCTTCATAATGACCCCGCTAATTAAGTCCCTGATAGTAGCCCCCTGCTTCAAAGTGGCACTGTGCCTTGTTTGGGGTGAAAATTGAATAAAAAAAAAAAAATAAAATAAAATAAAAAATGTTAAGATGTAGAAAAAAAACTTGACGCATATAAGTTTTTACTAAAATTACTGTATTGGGCTTTAAATGACCTCAAAAGGGTTGATATGCTACAAAACAATCAAACCAAACACCATGAATAAATATTTGAAAATACAAAAAAAAAAAACTTGAAGCATAAAAACTTTTTCCAAAATTGCTGGATTTGGCCTTGAGTAACCCGAAAAAGGTTGGTATATCGTAAAACAAAACGGGTAAACCAAAAGTGCATTCCCTGTCAAGAGGGAATGTCGTTTGTGCTAAAAGCTGGAGATTTGTCACTGTAAAAAAATTAGTAGCAACATGTGTTTAAAATGAACTGGTAATGCAGTCAGGCATAGACTTGATGGTACACATCTCCCCCTGCACCCCTCTGTACTGTCGAGTGTTGAAACTGATATTTATCTTAACACCAGATCTTCTATTGACAGGAATAGCCGCTTCACGAAAGGTGCATCATACTCAGACAGCCATTTAGTAAGTATAGGGTAGTATTAGAACCTAAAAGTACTTCAAAGCAACCGAAACCAATCTGCTGTGGTGAAACTGCATAAAATTACAACTTTTATAACCGAAGTTATGGTTTTAGAAAAATGTTTACATTTTGAGGAGCAATATATCCCTGTAGGAATATATGTATACTAGCAGTTCAGCCCTGCTTTGCTCAGGCCCTATGTACTGTTCATAACTGTATGTGCATATTAGTGATGGGACGATTCCAATATTTTTCTCGATTTCGATACAATTACCGATTCTGTACTAAATTCCTGATTCCGATACAATTACCGATTAATAAATCTCTAAATATTTAACTATAGAGTTGTATTTTTTTTTTTCTCTGATTACCGTAAAGACACACATATGAAATGTGCAAATATTTTCCGAAATGTAGAAATACACTTGTGGGGGACGTATTATTGATTTTAACTTCACTGGTGGTTTAAAATCAATAGATATTATTTTATTATTACCAGCAATAGAAGATTTAGCTTTAAATAAAATCAAATAAAAAAAGACGATTAAAATAATCGCTTTGGCATCGAAAAATCTGTACAAACTTTTCCGATTCTGATACCCTCAAATATTCCAATTTTGTTCAAATTCCGATTCTGATGAATCGTCCCAACACTAGTGCATATATATATATATATATATATATATAAATAATTAAAAAGTTTGACTCGTGTCCAGGTAACTTACATCTAAAATTTCAAGTATTTATTCTCAAAATTGACGGAGGAGTTTGGTAAAGTCTGCAAAGGCCAACTCTTTTAACTTTGACCTCTTGCCATCCAAATTTTCACCCGAAAACTGATTAAAAAAGCTTGCTGCATGTCTGAATACCCTTTATGTAAAATTTCAAATTCAAAATTTGCTGACTAGTTTTCTAGAGACCGCAATGGTTACATCTTTTGAACTTTGACCCCTTGGTGGCCAAATTTTCGGCCAAAAACTGATTAAAAAGCTTGCCCTGTGTCTGAATACACTTTATGTAAAATTTCAAATGTTTAGACGAAAAAATCGCTGAGAGGTCAAATTTTTTAACTTTGACCCCAATTTTGTACCCCTTAACATTTATTGTTTTGGTCTCAAATCAAGTTTGAAGTTTGATCCATGTCCGAGTAACCTACATCTAAAATTTCAAATGTTTAGACCCAAAATTGGCGGAGGAGTTTGGTAGAGTTTTCAAAAGTCAAATCTTTGAACTTTGACCCCTTAATAGCCAAATTTCTGGCCAAAAACCGATTAAAAAGACTTTTCCAAATCTCAATACCCCTTATGTCAAATCTCGAGTCTGTAGACTGAAAATTGACTGAGTAGTTTGGTAGGGAAATGTACATACAGAAAATTTCACTTTTATAGGTATATAGATAAATTAATTTAGATTAAATGGTTAACATACGGTAAGTATCACAGGTTTATTGGTACCCTCCGATAAAGGAGAGATTGGACCGAGTAATTCACCCCCATTCATCCGTTTGTTTGTTCACACTTTTCTCAGGAACCACGCTTTGGATTATTTTAAAATATTGCACAAACATTAGTCATGATGAAAGTAACCTCGCATACTTGGCTTGTTGTACAAAAAAGTATGATGTAACAAATCAGATATGTACACTCGAATGATATCTTGAATGCCATAATATCATTTACTCCCTCCTGATTACCAGTTTGTTAGTGTCTTTTATAGACTGATTACTCCATTCTCAGCGAGTGTCAAAATCTTCCGCTATATGAAGGAGCTAAAATCCTCATTAATCATACAATTTTAGAAATTTTTTTTACATTTTGAAGTGTTAAGACTCGTGTTGGGACGCTTAATTGGAATCGGAAAAATCGTAAATTTTAGGAGTTATCCAGAATTGGAAAAAACGTGCCCATTTTTCGATGCCTTAAACATAAAATTAAACATTAAAAATAAAATCCAGACATAACGACTGTATTTTTGCATTTGTGAAAATATATGCACATATTACATGGCGTTGTAAGGTAATCTAAAAATAAAAAAAAAACAAAAACTCAACAACTTTTAAATATTTAGATATTTAAAAAGAATTGAGAATTTAGAACGGAATCGGTAATTTTATCAGAATCAATACATACATTGGAATCATTCCATCACTATTTAAGACCCCATTGGAAGTTTTTACTATTTTAGAAAATTGCTTAGACCTAAAGAACTAAGACCTCTGGTCTTGATGAGACGATTCACTCTGGGTTGGTTGCATCAATTTCTTCCAAAGAAGTAAGTTTTTAGAGAACGTTGAATTCATAAGCGGTTCAAAGCGGTGCATGTATATCCCGGTTAGGGGGAGATGATTTTGATGACCCTAGTTTTTGCAGGAAAATCTTGCCATCCCCCCACATGCATACTGGTATTCTCAAATGGTCACCCATCTAATAATGGCCAGGATTAACGTTGCTTAACTTTGTTTATCTATTGAGAACTACTGTTGCTAGCTATCAGTTTGATGGTAATCTCTGTGTGTTAGTCTAGCTGTATTGAAGATCTATGATACAGCGAAACACTCAAAAATAATTTTTTATTTTTTTTTGTGTATTCATATTGATATCAAAAACCCTCTTTTCTATTTATTTAAAAAGAAAATACAACTTTGTTATATATGGGTTATGGAATTGCATTCATCTGCAAAAGATCTAGCTAATTTGCATATTCTTTTAAACATTCATTTTAATTAATTCCCTATTAGTTTTTTTTTTTCGGTTTTCTCATGGGATGATCATCTTTAGTTAACTATTACGTGTAATTATATTCATGCAGATATTCTACATGATTTATACTTGCATAATATTTGCGTAAAAGGTTATAGTAAACACAAACGTCTTTATATATTTTTATCTATGCGTATATATATTTGTTTAAAAAATTTTGCCTACCAAACTCCTGTCAGTTTTTAGTCTACAAGCATGAAACTTAATATGCGAAACTTTATATTTGTGAAAATCGGCGCAAAAGTGTGAAAATGTAAAAAAAAAAAAAAAAAAAAAAATGGAGTTTGCCAGGTGGAGGTCGAATGACGGTATTACGAATATGCATCTGTAACGTAACATGCCTTGCAACAAACATGTCTTCATAGCTCAGGCATTAATGTCAAAGGAAAAAGTAAACCATAAGCTAAATGTTTTTGTTTCGATTCTCGGTGGTGACGCACGAGTCATTTTTTTTTTTTTTTTTTTCATCTTTTTAAATCATTACTCTATATTGGGTCCAATAGATTATAATAATAAATACGAAATCTGCATTAATCAAAATATCATATTTAAGTGTATTTTACAGCCGGGCAATGCCAGGAGGCCTATTAGTGTGTGTGTGTGTATATATATATATATATATATATATATATATCTTTTAAAAAAAAATACTTTACAAGGATGCGATATAGGTAAAATACTTTCGCTTGTTTTCTTTTCCTTATAAGGGAAATGATTTCCATAATGTTTTATTGTTAAAGTGTTTTTATTCAATAAGTCTGAAGAAAGGCTGTTCTTGTGAAAATTTTCAAACGACATAATGTTTGGATTTGTCCGAATAGTCTTGAAACAATTGTAACTAACGATGAAATACACTATTTGTTGCTATCAACCCATTCTTTGATGTTTTGGTTTTTGTTAAAACAGTATATGAATGCTCAATTATGAAATATGATAATTTTGTAGCTTACAGTTTAAGTCATCTCTTTTTGGCTTAAATCTTATTGGTATATGAACGATTACTGAATTATATAAACCCATTAAAATTCGGAATACTACAAATAAGATATATATATATATATACACACACACACACGCGAGGATCGTTCTAAAAAGTAAGGTTTCCTACTTTTTAACCCTCCAAACATTGAAGAACTACGAATACGAGAGAGGTATAATTCAAACGAGCAACTTTTTTATTTTTCTACATAGTCACCATCATTCTCAATGCAGTTTCGCCAGCCTCTGTCGTAAAAGTCCGGAATGCACTCACATATGTTGTCACGCTGAAATCGATGAACCCATCTCCTAACTGCAGGCACTAACTGCATTGGCTTCGTAAACGTTCAACAGGCGCCGGTGAATGTTTATCTGTTACATTTTTTTCTGTATGGAAGAATTGAAGGATGCATCTTTTTTTCTGACGCATGTCAAGGGAGTTGTTTTCTTAGTTTCATATTGCCAACAAACGGATGAAACTTTCAGGTCATCATAACAATGTAATTTGAAATCCTGTTTGGATCCATTAGGGCGGAATAAAAAGAATAGCAAGCATTACTTTTGGAAAGTAAAGTCAGAATCTATTCCATCTAACCCTTACCATTGGCAAGTTTTTGACCTTGAAGTAGTATTTAAAAAAAAAAAAAAAAAAAAAAATTAGCTACTTTTTAAAAAAAAAACCCTCCCCCCACCGTCTCTCCAAAGTATAGGTCTCCGGAATCTTTTGTTTAAAAGAATTACAGAAATAGGAGTCTTCATCAAACTTGGCAGGCAGCAAAATCCTGTAAAGATACTCAAATCCTGTAAAGATACTCAGTAAAGATACAGCAAATCCTGTAAAGATACTCAGATGCCGTAAAGATACTCAAATCCTGTAAAGATACTCAGTAAAGATACAGCAAATCCTGTAAAGATACTCAGATGCCGTAAAGATACTCAAATCCTGTAAAGATACTCAGTAAAGATACAGCAAATCCTGTAAAGATACTCAGATGCTGTAAAGATACAGCAAATCCTGTAAAGATACTCAGATGCCGGAAAACTTTTTTTTTTTTTTTTTTTTTTTTTAAAACTCTAATTAGCTGCTGATGTCTGCCCACTGCTACGAATTCGGAATGCAAATAGTAGTTCTCGTGTGTATGTAACTTTGATAATTAATAAAGAATAAATAATAAAAAAGACGGTATATTAGTCCCGTATTAACAGACGTTTAAAACATATTTCGAAAACAGTTGGGGATATTTATTTATTTTATTTTATTTATTTATTTTTTTTTTAACGTTTTATGTAAGGGAATTTAAGGCAATCTCACCGTGACTAATCACGTGACACGTCGGTAAAGAGATGTACAGTAAGTCAGATAGTAAGTAGAACGTTATAACAAGAAAGTAAATCCCCTTAAAAATCATTAAATTTATTTTTTATCAAAATTTTTGTACTCCTTGGGCGTTGAGTTCCATAACGACCAGCAGAATTATTTAATGGTCGCTCCCTTAGACCCCACCCCCTTAGTCAAGGCTAACGCATGCACACGTAACATTTTTTATTTACTGACGTTGGCTTAGTAACTAAACGATTTATTGATAATTTCGTAACCCTTAAACGCATGCCGGAAGATTTAAATGAGTTCATTATTGTTGTAATGGAAAAAAAAAAAAAAAAAGTTTCATTCAACACACAAAACAAAAACACATACTAATGATAAATGATTTATTATTCAATGAAATTTACTAATTTTTAAATTAAAAAAGTTATTATAAAAAAATAGTTTTTGTGCGCATGCAAAAATGTTTCTAAAAGTGAGAAATTATTTTAATATTCATTCTAAAAATTTTTTTTTTTTTTTTTTATATAGATTAGGTCCACCTTATAAACACCCCCATCTCCCATGTTAAGAACAGCTTTCGGAATAAACACAATTTTTTTTTTTGGGGGGGGATGAAAATTATTTGCAAAATTTAACTGATATTTGTTGTCAGCATACCCACCCGCAAATACTATTTAAAAAAAAAAGGGAGGGGGGTCAGTGTCCGTTGCAGAGAAGTAGATTTATTTATCAATAAAGTCGTCATTTAAAAAGAACATTGTGGAGGTGGACCTAAATGTAAATATTTACCAAAAAGTTATCCGCTCATGTAAATTAAAAATGTTTGTAAAAGTGAAAAATTATTAATAAATGTTTAGTAACTTTTTTCTTTTAATATTCATAAAGAGTAAAACATTTTTTTTTTTTTTTATTCATGAAGAGTTAAACCAACGTAAATAATGTTTGTAAAAGTGCGAAAGGCAACGTAAGTAAATAAATAAAAAATGTTACGTGTGCATAAGGTGGGGTGGGGGACTAAGGACTAAGGGAGCGACTATTAAATAATTCTGCAGGTCGCCATGGAACTCAACGCCCAAGGAGTACCTAATTTTTTTCTGCTGATATAATAGTAAAGTCCGTAATCTATGATAATCGTCTGAAAAAAAAAAAATCAGGTCTCCCGAAAATTTTTTTTTTTTTTTTTTTTTTTTTTAATTAGGCTCGAATTTCAAACCCCGTTGTGCTATTTGCACCCAACTTCGAGAGGAACTATTTCTGTTCGCAGTGATTTCAGGCCGATGCAGGCCGAATCATAATGAAAATAAAACTATTTGTCACTTCAGCCTCCCCGGCTACAAAAAAACTTTGCAAGTTGAAACCCTTTATTAAAAGGGCTTACCCAACTCAAACAAATAGGCTATTTTTAAAACCCAGTGAGTAAGATAATACAACGAAGAAATTGTTGTCGGAAGAAAATTACAGGAGTCGCCTTGAAGTTGGGAAAGTAAACGTTGTGTCTATCCTGCGGCAGGGCGGGTGGGGGTATACCTGCTCAAACTTGCCCAATAATGATAGAGAAATCCGACGACAACAAACGATCAAATCAATCGCAGTTAAGTGCTCAGGCAGCTCGGTACAGAGACGTGTACAGCACCTCAGTGAGAGAGATCGGGGGTTTGTACGTGGTGTGCAAAGGTACATATTACAGGCTGCTTGTCTGGCGAGGTTGAAACTTATTGATCAATGATCCGATCATGACAACAGGAAGAGCACTTTTCTATCATTTGTCACTGATCTAAGGGGAATAACTTCCATTGTACTAAAAGGTTCGGTGCTTATTCATATTGGCACTTACGGCGGAATTTAAAATTAAAGAAAATACGGAAATGTCTGTATGATCTATGTGCAAGTCACAGGATGAAGATGAAAAATTCCAAATATCACATAATTTGATCAAGAAAATCAAATTGGTTCTTCCTTATTGACGGGTTTGCGAAATTCGAAAGAGTTGTCAAAAACCAAATATATAACAAATAAATGTTATCAAAGGCAAGATAAGTTACCCTTCTCCTTATCTGGAAAAGTTTTTAGTGGGTTTACTTGCTTTAAAACGTTTAATTGGCTCGAATATCATACAGTGTTTATCGATATATTTGAAAAAGACAAATGGCGGCGAGCTCTTAGTTGAATACGTTTAGTTTGGGAAAATGAGCTCAAACTAAAAAATTATACAAAATGCTGTTAGAAACTCACTCAGTATATGTTATTGTGAAACTGGCTGATATATATTCGGCGTGTTTCTAATAGTATTTTATACGTCAAATATCCGCGTGCTTGCACGTACAAAAATGGCCACCACTGATAACATATAGAATTACATGGCTTAATATTTGGAAAACTACTTGTTTTTCATCTAATTTTGAATTTTCGCCAATACTACAGTGACAAGGCAGTTTGGGACGCGAGTGCACATTTTACAGCCTTCGATTATGTTCATGCGTAGCGTAAATGAAGGCTAGGCTGTGAAACGGAAAATAGTCCCAGAGTTCAAGGGTTAATACCATGCAAAAGAAATCAAACAAAAAAACTTTTTAGCTAATAAGCACACAAAAAAATGCCCCTTCTCTTAGGTGGCCAGAAAGTGGGTGCTCATGTTAAGTTAAATTTACATGGAAAAGTGATCACTTCATATCATGAAATCTATTATCTTGCGGTCCTGGATATGACCTTAAACTATCACCAATGGTGAGGCCCTAGCTTGCGGGCTTTGGGGAGTGTAGAGCCACCCTCTAATTGCCATTGCTCCCAGGTCCGATGTGAAAGCAACAAATATATTCTATTAAAAAATTTTTCTTCAAAATCTTTGGATTCGGCATTATAACCCGAAAGGGGTTGATATGCCGTAAAACAAAAACAACCGACAACCTATTTTTTTTTTTTTTTTGCAATGGAAACGGTTTGCAGATTCGTTTTTAGCACACCGAAATCTACAGAAGAAATATTTTGTTCTATGCAAACGTGAGACGGGCCTTAATGTAAAATAATATTCCAAGATGTGATCCTCTCATGTTGGACTTTTTGTTTTTGTTCTCTTGTAACACTCGACACTACTTGTTTTTTTTTTTTTTAATGTATGAACTCTCTAAAATAAAACACAAATAACTTATCCAGCTAGGTAGAAAACGAATATAGAAAGATCGATTATATCTGTTTTAAAACAAGAAATAAGTAAATATATATATTTAATATTATGTGAGGTTGGGGCATAGTCTGTTTCAAAATGATATCTCCAAGAACGATCATAAAATGTTTTCAATCAATGTTTATTCAATAATGGCCCAATTTTTCTACCTAGCAAAATGGAAGAATCTTCCAGGCACCGCTTAAGCTTAACCTATTTTTTGCGAAAATAAGAATCCATTGTATCATGGCTGCCATGTTTGAAGTCGGAAATTGCGAATCGATATTAATTAAAAAAAAAATTCCCGATTATATTTTCAGCCAGATTTAAAAAAAAAATTTTTTTTTTTGTAAAACAAATAATTTATTTCAACAATTTGTTCAATTATCAATAAACTAGCAGGCCGCCCGGCATTGCCCGGTCGTAAACTATGCATAAATATATTTTAATTAACACAGAAACTGAGGCATGTGCATGCGAGTATTGCGTTTTGTTTTCTAAACAGTTCCAAAAAGAAAAAAAAATACTCGAGCTGAGATTGAAACCAAAACCTAAAGACTGTAAGTCAAGTATGATAACCATTAGACCAGCATGACACAATCTTTTAGATGTGTTTTCAAACTACTAATTCTTAACATAAGTAATGTGAACTATTCACGCGTGTACATTTCGTGAAACTGTAAACGGATAAAAATCCGATGCCTCCGACATACAAATTTTTCAATTTTTACTCCTTAGCAACTCCTTTTTCTGGATGAAAACGGATTAAAGTTTTCCTCATGTCTGAGTATTTTATATACACAATTTCAAGTCTATAGATCAAAAATTCATTGAGTATATAGGTTGAGAAGTGTCCTCACATACACACATTCTCACTTTTATAGATATATCTATCTATCTATATATATATAAAGTGACAATGTCTGTGTGTGTGTGTGTGTCTGTGTACATTTCCCTACCAAATAACTCTGTCAATTTTCAGTCTACAGACTCAAGATTTGTCATAAGGGATATTGAGATTTGGGAAAATCTTCTTAATCTGTTTTCGGCCACAAAAATGGCTGTCAAGGGGTCAAAGTTTAACGATTTGACCTTTGAAAACTCTACCAAACTCCTCCGCCAATTTTGGATCTAAACACTTGAAATTTTAGATGTGGGCAACTTGGACATGGGTAAAACTTTTTATTTTGATTTGAGACCAAAATAATAAATGGTAAGGGATTAAAATTGGGGTTAAAGTTATAAAAATATTCATTTCTGTCTGCGGTCTCTATGAAATTTTGGTCTAAACATTTGAAATCTTACATAAAGTGTATTCACATGTAGGCCAAGTTATGAACAGTACATAGGGCCCGAACAAAGCTGGGTTGAACTGATAGTATATCTAAACAAGTGAAATTGTCTGTCTGTGTGTGTACATTTCCCTACCAAACTACTCTGTCAATTTTCAGTCTACAGACTCTAGATTTGACATAAGGGGTGTTGAGATTTGTGAAAATCTTTTTAATCAGTTTTCGGCCATAAATTTGGCTGTCAAGGAGTCAAAGTTCAACGATTTGACCTTAGAAAACTCAACCAAACTCCTCCACCAATTTTGGGTCTAAACACTTGAAATTTTAGATGTAGGTTACTTGGACATGAATCAAACTTTTTAATTTGATTTGAGCCCAAAACAAATGTTAAGGAGTCAAAATTCAAGTCAAAGTTTAAAAAATTTGACCTCTGCAGTCTCCACTAAATTACTCAGCCAATTTCTGGTCTAACATTTGAAATTTTACATAAAGTGTATTCAAACATAAGGCAAGCTTTCTAATTGGTTTTTGGCAGAAAATTTGGCTGCCAAGGGGTCAAAGTTTAAAACATTTGACCTTTGCGGTCTCTATCAAACTATTCAGCCAATTTTGGGTCTAAACATTTGAAATTGTACATAAAGGGTATTCAGACACATAAATGGAACACCTACATTAAATCCATTGTGAAGGCCGCTGGAAAAATGGTGGGATCCTTCTATCGATCCAGTAGATATCTCACTGCTGATGCAATTCTCTATCTATATAAGAGCCAGGTACGTCCAAGGATGGAGTACTGTTGCCACATCTGGGCAGGAGCTGCTAGAAAAGACTTATCCTACCTTGATAGAGTTCAAAATAGACTTCGTAGCCTTGTGGGGGATTTCCTTTTCTCTTCCCTGCAACCTCTTTCTCACAGAAGAGATGTTGCAAGTTTGTCTCTACTTTATCGTTATTTTCATAGCAGGTACTCGGCTGAGCTCCATTCTATGGTCCCCCCTCACCAAACTTTCACAAGAAACACCCGTCTAGCAGAAAACACTATCACTAATTTCCCCCAGTCTTTATCTGTGCCTAAACGTAGATTCCATGAACAAAGCTTTTTTCTTAGAACTGCACGCCTATGGAATTGTCATCCATTTTTCTGCTTTCCAGCTGACTACAATATGGTTATCTTCAAGTCTAACTTAAACAAGTTTTTGATGAGCCGTTCCATATAAGTTAACAAATTTACTGAATCTCCATTACTAACGATTACTATATTGTCCAATTTCTACTGTACACTCTTTAACCCTTATGCTCGAGTGGCCTCTTGGCCTTGATAAGTGGTGATGTGTCTCTCTCTCTCTCTCTCTCTCTCTCTCTCTCTCTCTATATATATATATATATATATATATATATATATATAAAAAAGACATGAATCAAGCTTTTTAATCAGTTTTTGGGTGAAAATTTGGCTGCCAAGAGGTCAAAGTTGAAAGAGTTGACCTTTTCAGAGTCTACCAAACCCCTCCATCAATGTTGTGGTCTAAACACTTGAAATTTTAGATGTAGGTTACCTGGACATGAGTCAAACTTTTTAATATATATATATATATATATTGGTGTTGGATAGATGAATCGGAATAAAAAAAATCGGAACTTTTTGGGCTATCGGAATCGGAAAAATTTGTGCCTATTTTCCGATGCCAACAATGATTCTTTTAATTGGCTTTTTTTATTTGATTTTCTTTAAAGAAAAATATTCTTCCGCTGATGGTAATACTAAAATAGTTAAAATCTGTTAATTATAACCTATTAGTAAAACTAAAATCGATAGATCCCTCACTAGTATACCCTTACGCTTAAGAAAATATCTGCACATTTAACATGTGTTTTTACGGCAATCGTGAAAAATAACAACTTCATGGTTAAATAGTTAGAAAGAATCAGAATCTGTAATTGCATCGGAATCGATGAAAATACTGGAATCGTCCCATCCTTATATATGAACTGTACATAGGGTCCAAGCAAAGCCGCGCTGAACTGTTAGTAGATAATAAAAGGAAGTTTAAAAGAAAAAATTAAGATATATATAACTGTGGAATAAAGTCAATCTCTAACAATTGCGCTCCCAAAACAAAGATGGCGGAAATAGATACAGTCGATGTAAATACAGAAGTCACCAAGCATGAAACGAAATGCGAAACTATAGAGAAACACCTCCTTTCCAAATCTTTCCCATTTTCAACACTTCTTGTGTTAATATAGTTATATATTTCTTCAGATATGCAATAAAAGTATATAATAAAGAAAATACATATGTATATTCTATATAAATAAAATAATAGATGTATGTATGTGTGTCTGACTGTGTGTAAATATTTAACTGCTAAACTACTGGTCACATAACACTGAAATTAACAGGAAATAGTAATCATACACCAAGGATGGTTTATAATGAGTAAAATCTTTGTTTGGATGGATGAATAACGGGTACAGAAGTTGGCAAGTTGAAATGCAAAATGTTAACTTCAACTTGCCAATATTTGTATTAGTTTGCACATGCGTGAAACTGATCATAGTTAAAAATGGTTTAATTGTAAATCTTTCTTATCTATCTGCCGAGTTAGCTCAAATCATCTTGAACACGGTTGGAGTGATAAACATTTTGGTTTCAATTCTAGCTGATGGCACTCGAGTTTAAAATTTTTTTTTTTTTTTTTTCTTTTGTCTGCTTTTCTTTGCGGATTTAAAAAATGGGTGCTTATTTATAAAGAGATACATGCAACATATGGTTGTTCCAAAAAAAAAAAAAAAAATAACTAGAAAACTTATTACTACTACCGGGACATTTTTTAATTTTTTTTTTTTTTTTAATTTTAAATTGCATTTTCACCCCAGACAAGGCACAGTGGCACTTTGATGTAGGGGGCTACTATTTGGGACATAAATTGCATGGATACTATGTAGGGAGTTGAGCAGCAAGATGTCTATTTACATTACAATTGAACTTCTGCATGTCATTACAGACAGGGAAGCAGGAACCTGGAAGGGAATTCCAAAGTCTAGCAGTTCTAGGGAAGAAACTATTAGAATAGAAATCTTTCTGGTATCTGGGGATCTCTACTGTATGAGGTGGGATTTTGCTGCTTGTCAGGGGAGGGTATTTACATCGAGGAGATACAAAGGCTTGAAGTTCGTCCGAGCATCTACCAGGGATGAAACATTCGTCGATGGGAGAGAGGCTGAAGCCTGTGGAAATTCCACGGCGGTATCTTTCATGTTTTATAGCTGTGGGGCATTCTGTGTATGTCCAGCGTGAATGGAGACCCCGCAATATTATTGTAGCCCTTTTGTTAAAACTGTAAAAGTATTTATCTAAGTAATCTGGTTAATGTAGTGTCAGAATAAATCTGGTTATTACGGTTTGTCTCCATTATTCTTATAGAAGTCTGTGACATGTTTCCTTTGTATGGACACACGGTGTGAAAGGAAACCCCACGGTATTATTATACCATCTCTAAACGGAACAGATACTATTCTTGGATCTTAGCCAGAAGACCAAGAAAGTATATTTTAGTTTCACGTATGACATTTTTTATAATTTTTTTTTTTTTTTTTTTTTTTTTTTTACGTTGCATTTTTGGTGATCAGGAGATCCTATTTATTAAAAAGGAGAATAAAAAGAGATAACATGCTACGAACATTAAATTAGCGTATCGTTATACTAATAATTCAATGTATCTTATCATCTTCTATCCTCCTTTTTAATAGGATTTCTCAATCGAATAATTTATAATCTGGAAAGCGTGACACACATAAGTACATTAAAGGTACTACCATATTAATATATATAGACTAGTGGGATCTGTGGAAATTCCACAGGGGACTAATTCATCTCTATATAAATAAAATGAACTCATTTTTTCCCGTCGGATTTTGACCTTAATAGGATTAAAAATCAAGATATTTCATGCAAATATAATATGCACAAACGGCAGAACAATATCTGAGGTGTGTTATAGGCTTATTATTTCTCAAATTCCTCGATAATCTTAAATTTCTATACTTTTTCTGCTGAGAAGTCACGGCCAAAATCGGTTAAGATCAATGGAAGTGGTAAAATATTTTCTCTCTAATAAATTCCTCCTCCCCCTGCCACCACTTAACACCGTTTGGGGATCGTTCACAAGGAACAGTTGAGAAGAGAACACCGGTTTGGCTTCGTAGTTCTTTCATGTGAAGTTATTTAAAATCACTAAACTAAGCTGCAGTGCTCTGTGGCGTAGTGGTTAGCGTGCTGGACAATTCACATTATATTTTCACGTTTGCGCCGACCTACCGTAGTCGTTTTTTTTTTTTTTTTTTTTTTTTTTTCCTAAACAACTGGAATGGACTTTTCTTGGTGGCCGAACTGTTAATGTTGCAGATGTTTTTTTTTTTTTTTTTTTTTTTTTTCCACACTTTATTTTCCTACTTTTACTCATGACTCCGGGTTTGATCCTTCCTACTTACCTACCATAACATTTTTTAAAACTCCCCCCCCCCGTCCCGGAAACAAACATTCGGGCAACACCGGGTACCCCCGCTAGTATTTAATATATTGATGTTGGCATTCTGTAGATGTTCAGTGTAAATGGAGACTCTCTGATATTATTGTAGCTTTTTTGTTGAAACTGCAAAAGTATTTATCTAAGCTAGCAGGGACACTCGGTAAAGCCCGGTTTTAAAGTATGCTTAAATATATTTTAATTCTTGCAGATTTTGTATATATTATTATAGAGTTAATGTTCTATCGATTTTTAAATATTATAAAGTTGCGATTTCAAAAAAAAAAAAAAAAAAAAAGTATCCATATGACTTAGGGGCATTGGCTTTAATCGAAACTGAAATAAAAACTTACGAATATATATATATATATATATATATAAGTTCCTTCAGCCATCACCAAAACTTATGAGGAATTCCTGATAAAATTATTTATAAAAAGAATAGATTATGGAGTGACATCAGCTATAATCGAAACCAAAACTTATGAAGAATTCTTGGTAAAATTATTTATGACAAGAAATGGAAGTACATAACAATTAAACTACCCGGATGTAGGCGTGACACAGAAAATAACGCGCTATCGTATTAATATATAGATACTTGCTTATTAGTGATTATTATTGCAGTAACACATTTTCTTAAGAATTGTCTGATCTATTCCCTGCTTCTGTTGTTCCAGCTCGTTTGAGTCTGGTCTAGTGGTCTTCACCAATTCATTGTTTTCATACCATGCTGCAGTATGGTTTCTTATTCCAGCAGCTTCTTTCCAAGAATTGCAGGTTTATGGAAATCTCTTTCTGTTAACCGTTTCCCATCTACCTATAGCATCGATCTTTTCAAGTGCGATTTTTATGCACATGTGCGTATGCATATTTCTTTGTAAGATCTAACATCAGTTTTCAATTCTCGATTTCAGACAAGGTTGCCAAATTATATTTTATTTTATTTATTTTTTTTTTTTGTGTATTTCCAGCCTCCTATGCTAGAAGAAAGCCTACGGATTTCCAACCAGGCTCCCTGGGCAAAGAATGGTATTTCCAGTCCCATTCCAGGGAGAGAACCGGGATTTTATTGACGACTGACAAACCTAATTCTTACTGTTGGCCTTGAACTCTCTCTCTCCCAAACGGGTATGACGCTGCTCTGATGACCAGGATGCTGCTCATGTAATCGCTTCATGAACCAGGCAGTGTCTTTTGGAGTCCAGCGGGATGTACAGTTGAGATTCCTGTGCCCAGAGGATATTGGGGAAGTCAAGCGCCTGTGTGCAGAATGGTTCCCCATTGAGTAAGTCACAGACTTTTCTTTTTTTTTTCTTTTTATTTTGTTCATTTTCTATTTCATTGTATGTTTTAAACGATTCTAGTCTATATCATACTGGCGAGGTGCATCCAGTGTTAAATCTTTCACGATAAACACTCGTCTAGCTGAAACCACTGTCAAAAATTTTCCCCACTCTTTATCTATGCCAAAACCAAAACGTAGATTCCATGAACAAAGCTTCTTTCTTAGAAGTGCACGACTGTGGAACTCTCTTTCGTTTGCCTGTTTCCCACCTGACTACAACCTGGATGTCTTCAAGTCCAGCATAAACAAATTCCTGATGAACCGCCCCCCCCCCCCCAAGAAACTTTATCAAATCTCCAATACTAACGATTAATACGATACTATCCCATTGATTACTGTACACACAATAACCCTTATCCCTGAGTGGCTTCTGGGCCTTGATAAATGGTGACTACCATGTAAAGAAAAAAAAAATGATATTTTAATTTTTCCAGATTTTGTATATATGATTACAGAAGCAATTATCTTTCCGCTATTTTGTATGATCTTTTATTCAACATATAATCGTGATTTCAAAATTAAAAAAGAAAGAAAATTATGACTTGGTGCCATTAGCTAGAATTGAAACCAAAACTATAGCAGTGAAGCCTGTGACCTTACCACTGGGCCATCGTCAATCGGCTATGAAGTAGGGCTCTATGGACAAATTTATCTTTAGTTGACCTTTGACAACTAAATATTTTCGTTTACTAGCCAAATAGAAAAGTTATTAGCCAAACCCACATGATTTTTAGAATATGACGTCTTTGTTCTGTGAGGAGTATGTACATCATAAAGATTTTTCCGTATATTTTTAATTAAGTGTAATTTTAAATATATAACAAATTTTATGTTGATACTTGAAGGTATATACATTCTAATTTCTTCAGAAGTTTTTCCTAAAAAAAAATATATATATATTGTTCCATTAAACTTTTATTGTTTAAATAATTTAACTTTGTTCATTTTATAAAAAAAAGAGTTGAAAAGATATTTTTCACTCAGTAGTAAGCTTTGGAAGATAGTCAGTGAAAGAAATGCAAAAGATAAGCATTTCATTATTTCTAGTCGCCATTTTGAAAAATCACTCGCAAATGCGACTGTTTCACTCGCAATGTAAAGCCCTGTGAAGTAATTAAAAATAAACTAAGATGAACGTACAGAATGTATAACAATTTGCGTATGCATATAAGAGCAGTTTTAATCAACTCATGCTTGACAAGTTCTGTTTCTTTCAATTTTCACCCCTTTTTGACCCCTTTAACATCTGTTTTAACTGGCTAAAAACCCATTAAAAAACGGCCCACAAAAAATCCAATCATTTGAGAAACCTAGTGTCGGTTTGCAAGCTTACATCTCTATAGAGTTGAATGTAATAATCAAAGAAGAAAGCCTGCGTGTGTGTGTGTGTATTATGCGGCTATACAACTTACCTTCGGATGGGATCTGAAAGAAAGAGAAATTAACAGCCATGGATTTATAAGGTGTAGTTTCCTGGAATCTCACGAGATCTCATCTTCCACTGCACACGTATGCAAATGAAATGGGGTCAGTTTTCTAGTAAAATGCCTGTTGGCAGAGGCAGTGGGGAGAACACCTGCTGGAAGTTGAGAAAGTTGACAGTGATGAATTCTAGCTGAACTTTTGCTTATTGTATTTATTTTATTTTGTTTTGCTGTTTACCAGCCAATTTAACTGCAATCTCTAAGAAGATACAGTTTGAAAAAATAGACACAGACATAGTGAGTTTTATAAATGAGATTTCTGTTTGTTTGTCTGCTCTGATTTTTCTTAGAAACTACTTGGACGATCTGGCTGAAATTTTGCATGGATCTTTGTTATAATAAAGTGCAGTGAACTAAAGCTTATGGTATCCATTCGATTAATAGGGATTAGTATTTAATGCAAAAATGAGCAAAACGTTTAACCATGTCTGACCAGATTAATTTTGTCTTCGATTGTTTTTGTTCCTTTGTTATTCCAATTTTCTGCATTGTTATCTACCTTCGCCATACATATGAATGCTTGTGTACATATGAATGTTTGTGTACATATGAATGTTTGTGTATATATGAATGTTTGTGTACATATGAATGTTTGTGTATATATGAATGTTTGTGTACATATGAATGTTTGTGTACATATGAATGTTTGTGTACATATGAATGTTTGTGTACATATGAATGTTTGTATACATATGAATGTTTGTATACATATGAATGTTTGTATACATCTGAATGTTTGTATACATCTGAATGTTTGTGTATATATGAATGTTTGTGTATATATGAATGTTTGTGTGTATATGAATGTTTGTGTGTATATGAATGTTTGTGTATATATGAATGTTTGTGTATATATGAATGTTTGTGTATATATGAATGTTTGTGTGTATATGAATGTTTGTGTGTATATGAATGTTTGTGTGTATATGAATGTTTGTGTGTATATGAATGTTTGTGTGTATATGAATGTTTGTGTGTATATGAATGTTTGTGTGTATATGAATGTTTGTGTATATATGAATGTTTGTGTGTATATGAATGTTTGTGTGTATATGAATGTTTGTGTGTATATGAATGCTTGTGTATATGAATGCTTGTGTGTATATATATGAATGCTTGTGTACATATACACAGGCGGCAAAAAGAAAGTCCGCACGCGTAATTTTTTCAAAAACTGCAAATTTAAGCCAAATTTAATGTAACTGTTTAAACTAAAAAAAAATTATAGAAAAATAAAAAGCCAATCAAATGAGGTATAGTTTATACCTCATTTGATTGGCTTTTTATTTTTCTATAATTTTACCTGTTCATATTTGATTTTTAATTGTCAGTTCAAAAAAATAACTTCAAATTGAGGAGGCAAAAAGAAAGTCCGCAAAATGGAAACTTGTTATTTTCATGTAACTTTAGGACATTAATGCAGCACAAATACAACAGGAACACAATGAACTAGTTAATATTTAGTAGCATAGCCCTTCTGCAATTTGACAGCTTGCAATCTTTTTGGAATTCCTTGAATTAGACTGCAGCCATACTCCGGGGAAAGTTCATCCCACTTTTCTTTAATTTTTGTCCAAAGTTCTTCCAAATTTGAAATTTTATCATAGTGTAGCTGTTGATTGATGTAATGCCATACATTTTTGATAGGATTGAGGTCTAGGGATTGTGCAAGCCAATCCAAACACAGAATATTTTGCTCTTCCAGGAACCTCTTGACATTGCCAGCTGTGTGAATGGGAGCATCATCCTGCATGAAGATGGGATTATCATCCAAATTCCGACCAAAGTAGGGTAGAAAATGCTCAGTCAACATATTAATGTACCTGGTCGAATTAATTCGACCTGCAAGGGAACTATGAGCCCTGGACCATTGGTACTTATAATGCCCCACACCAAAACTGAACCTCCACCACCTTGCAGCGTCGAAACTGAGCACCTAGGATTAAATTCTTCTTCTTTCCTCCAACGGACGTACTGCCTACCATCACTGCCTAGCCTATTGAACTTGCTTTCATCCCTAAAAAGCACTTTTGACCAATATGAAGAGTCATGATCTTCATTGCATCTGACAAAGTCCAGACGCCACTTTCTGTTCTTTACAGAAATCATTGGCTTGCGTCTTGCAACATATCCTCACAAATTAAATTCTTTTAATCTGTTCTTGACAGTAGAAAGAGAGCATTCTTTAACAAGATTGCACTGTTGTTGGATTTGGGAAGCCGTTTCAAATCTGTTTCTTAGGCTGCAAATCTTGATAGCATTGTCTTCCCTGTTAGAAGTAACTCTAGTACGACCAGATTTAGAGGCATCACGAACACTGCCAGTGTTTTTGGTACTTTTGTACCGTTTTTTCATCACATTTCAATCTGCAGCCAATTTTTCGATTGGATAAACCAAAACGGTGGAGTTAATGAGCTCCTGAGGATCACTAAGAGAAAGTCGTGGCATATGGACTAAATATTACATTGTATAACCTGGAACAACAACAATTACGATGAGATGCTATGTTGCCTATTCCTGGATATTTTAAACTGATTTAGGGGGCGATAATTTAAGCTGGTTTTAAGCAAATTTATGCTGCGGACTTTCTTTTTGCCTCCTCGATTTGAAGTTATTTTTTTAAATTGACGTGAACACTAGAATATTTCAATTAAGTCAAATATAAACAGGTAAAATTATAGAAAAATAAAAGGTAGTTGCCTGTCTAGCTGCACTGATGAGCTGTGATACAGCGAAACAGTACTGTATGTGAATGACTATATATAAACTTTATACATGTATTTTTTTTCTCTAGTGTCTTTCCCCCTTCTCCCCTTTCTTTTCCTTACTTCCATTCTCCTGGCTTTCAATACTCATATGTAAAACAATATATTTTCTTTTTATTTTTATTTTAACTTAAATCATCTGACATGGACGGATAATCTTTATCCCGTCTATTGAAACAACTTGTAATGAATTAAGTTAATACACTTGAGGTTGAAATAATAAAAAAAACATATTTGGCTCTACTAAAGTATTGCGCACTCTTTATCTTTTTTTATTTTATTTTTTTTTTTTTTACCAAATATACACCTCTCAAATAATATAAAATTTAATTTGTGTCTCCTTTTTGGAAATAAAATACTTCTTAGTGTTTTAACATATTTTATTCTTTGTTCTTATATATATATATATGCACATATACGTGTCTGTTATTTGTTTTTGTTTTTGCGATATGTCTTTAATGAATTCAATTATTTACGAAAGTGCATTTTTACCTAAATGCGAGTTGGGAATAATTTTTCCTTTTAACGAGGTGGACGAGAGGTAAGGGTTTAGGCTTCTTACCATGGGGTCCCGATTTTGAATCTCGCTAGATTCAGCCACTCTGAGTCGTAGATAACAAAACACATGTCAGTGGATAATTATATTTTAAAAATAAAATATATATATATATATATATATATACACACACAAACATTTGTACACAAATTTGAGTAATTGTGTGTATGTTAATATGTACATGGACACATCTGTATAATGTTTGTATGTATTGGCTGTGAGTTAATGGATAAAAAGATGAAAGATTAAACCAACAAAAGACCTGTTGTCTCCACCCACCCACCCTCTGCTTTTCTAGCTATGTACGGTAGCTATTGGTTTTAAGCTCTTCATTTTCTGAAGAAATGTGGTGGCCTGTTGCCAACAGTCTGGTTGGTCCAGGTTAAATGTGAAAGGGAATAACCTCAATAGTAGACTGTGCACAGCTATAAGCAACAATACACACCATTAACAATTTTGAATGGTCATAACTCGTTGGCTAATTCGCCTATGAAAATGAATTTAGTATCACTGTGTGTGTTTTGCAAATATGTGTCCGTATTAAAAGCCGTTTTAATTAAAAAAAAATTTGTTTTAGATATGATGAAAATAAAATTTTTGTTTGGATAATATGCAAGAGTCCTAATTTTTTTTGTTTGCTTTATCAGGGTTCGTACAGACTTGAAAAGTTATTGAATTTTGCTGTGAAAATATGGAGAATGTCTTGAAAATGTTTAGAAAAGGACTTAAAATTTGTGTCGAAATATTAAAAATAAAGTCAAAATAAATACGATTAAATTATTTTTTAAGTATTTAAAAAAAAATACCATTTAAAATATTTTTAAATATTGAAAATAAAATCGAAAGACAGTGTTCTTAAATTGTATAGTAGTATTGTGATTAAGGGACATAATTCCATTTTTATTCAGCCTGACCGGCCTAGTTTTCAATGTATCACAAATTTGTTTTTTTCTCACGCGCGTGCGTGCGTGCGTGTGTGTGTGGGGGGGGGGAGTCAAATCTCCCTCTATTTTTGCTTTTGCTTGATATAATGCCATATGTTTTCGATGGGACTGAGATCTGGAGATTGTGCAGGCAAATCCAAACACGGGATATCACTCTCTTCAAGGAACCTCTTGACATTGCCAGTTGTGTGAATGGGAGCATTGTCTTGCATGCAGATGAGATTATTCTGGCCAAAGTAGTGTAGAAAGTGCTCAGTTAACATATTGTACTTGGTGGAATTAATTCGACCTTGCAAGTGAACTGTAGGCCCTGGCCCATTGGTACTAATAATGCCCCACACCAAAAATGAACCTCCATCTTGCAGCGTTGAAACTGTGCACCTAGGAATAAATTCTTTGTCCTTCCTTCGATGAACCCGACTGCCTACCATCATTGCCATCACTTTCGACCAATATGACCAGTCATGATCTTCATTGCATATGACAAAATTCAGACAGTGCTTTCTGTTCTTTACAGAAATCATTGGCATCTTGGAACACAACCTAGCAAATTAAATTCCTTCAATCTGTTCTCAACTGTAGAAAGAAAAAACTTTTTAACAAGATTGCACTGT
The DNA here is from genome assembly GCF_053919585.1 of Euprymna scolopes. Lineage (NCBI taxonomy): Eukaryota > Metazoa > Mollusca > Cephalopoda > Sepiida > Sepiolidae > Euprymna > Euprymna scolopes. Next base: position 10,843,933 of record NC_136522.1, read on the forward strand.
TGTTAGATTTGGGGAGCCGTTTCAAATGTGTTTCTGAGGTTGTGGATCTTGATAGCATTGTCTTCCCTGTAAGAAGTAACTCTGGGACGACCAGATTTAGAGGCATCACGAACATTGCTGGTGTTTTAGTGCTTTTGCACTGTCATTCGTACCGTTTTCTCATCACATTTCAATCTGCGGCTGATTTCTTGATTGGATAAACCAGAAAGGTGGAGATTAATGAACTCCTGACGATCACTAAGAAAGACTCGAGGTACACAGACTAAATGTTATGTTGTATGACCTAGGAAGAAAAACAATTACGATTAGAGATGCTAAAAGGTGGATATTTTAAGCCGTTTTTAAGCTCATTTTTTGCTGCGGAGATTTTTTTTTTTGTCTTGATTTGAAGTTAATTTTTTAAATTGACGTGAACACTAGGATACTTCAAGTAAATGTAAAATATGAACAGGTAAAATTATAGAGGAATAAAAGGCAAATCAAATGAGGTATAGCTTGTTTAAACTGTTACATTAGATTTAGCTTAAATTTGCAGTTCTTGAAAAAATTACAAGTGCAGACTTTCTTTTTTGCCTCTGTGTGTGTGTATATATATATATATATATATATACAGGGTGACCCCCCCCAAAAAACAAGATATTAAATTGTTTTTATGATCATTTTATAGTCAAGAGAAAAAAAGCCAAAGACCCTAGTGTTTTGATGTGATGTTTTGAATATAATAAACTAGTTATGACCAAAGTTTCATTTCATTTGGACAAAACACTAAAAAACGGTTCCTAATTAGAGTTGGGGTCCGTTTTTTTGGGTCACCTTATATATATATATGTATGTGTGTGTGCGCCTGCTTGAATCTTATCTTTATAAAAGGGATGACTGGTTTAATCTGTTTATATGCTTATGGGCGTGGTCCACAAGTTACGGAATGAGGGTGGAAAATTGTATGTTTTGGTTTTGATTCTAGCTGATGGCACCAAGTCATATCAATATATATATATATATTAGTTTTGATCTGACTACTATGTATTAGGTTCAATATAATAATCGATAGAATTGTCTCTATAACCATAAATATGTAATCTGCATTAATTAAAATAGTATATTTTAAAGTGTCTTACGACTGGGCAATGGTAAGTGGCCTGCTTGTGTGTGTGTATGTATGTATATATACATATATATATATATATATATATATATATATATTTATTTATTGATAGAGAGAGATTAGATTACGAGCCTGAAGGGGGATAAAAAAAACCTCTCTCAAAAATTCAATGTTTTATACAAGAAAAAAAAATTAATAAAAATGTTAATCAGTTTTTCCAAATGATTTTATATATGATTTTATATATATAAACAAAAACAAAAACAAAAAACAGCAGATAATTTCTATTTATTGAGCTTTTTGTTTGATTTTAATTTTGGCAACCTGATTTTACTGGCCCAGGGCCAGCTGGAAACAAAGCTTGTAATTAACTCTTGCAGAAAATAACTTCAAGTTGAAGATGAAAATGCCAAAAGTAATGTAACGTAATTGTGAGATATAAGCATGAGAAAATATTGAAAAGTCTTGTATGATCAGCAATCTATAGTTTCGGTGGCATTTATTTTTTTTCTTTCTTGGAGGATGCCATCCATTCCCATATTCCATCCTGGTGTTTTGTTTTCATGCCCTCACTTAGTTCTTATCTCATTTGGCGACTGACCTGCTTGTTTTTAGTTAACCAGGAAAACAGTGAACGGTCTTAGCAAAGGGTTGGGAGGACCTTAATTTTAATGAAATCTGTGACACTCTGGAACAGATATGTTGACAAAATTTTTGTATTTTGCTGCATTCATTTCCCCTTCTGTGATTTCCATTCCTCTAACTCCATTTACAGAAAAGCAAATCATCACTTTCACCTCCAAATTTTACAGTTGGAATGTTTTTAGATGGTTTAAATTCTGTGCCCTTTTTCCTCCATACGCTTCTTTCGACAAATTTAAACATTATTTAAAAACATTCCAAAAATAACTACTCTTCAGACACCAAAATACGTTTGTCATATGAATATATTTGTAATCCCTATTTTCAGGGAACAAGCTGTTTGGACTAACCTCGTTCATTCTCATTTTATTTAAAATAGGGATTATATATATATATATATACACACAAATATATTTTGGTGTCTGAAGAGTAGCTATTTTTGGAATATTTTTAAATGCTTAAATTTGTCCAAGAAACAATTGCAGCGCATAAAGAAATACACCATATGATGTTCTTATTTTATATTTTTGTTGTCTTGATTTTTGCAAAAATATATGCATGCTCAATTACGAACACTGATAATCATCAAGCTTAATTGATTGATTTTATTCTTATTTGAACATTACTGAATTTTGATCTATAAAAATTTTTGGTAAAAAAAAAAAAAAAATATTGCTATAATATATATATATATATATATATATATATATAATAAGAAATGAATATACTTCTACCGCTCCAGAAGATATCTCACTACTGATGCAATTCTCTATCTATATAAAAGCCAAGTACGTCCAAGGATGGAATACTGTTGCCATATCTGGGCAGGAGCTGCTAAAAACAGCTTATCCTGCCTTGACAGAGTACAAAATAGACTTCGTGGCTTAGTGGGGGATGCCCTTTTCTCTACCCTGCAACCTCTCTCCCACAGAAGAGACGTTGCGAGCCTGTCCTTGTTTTATCGTTATTTCCATGGCAGATGCTCGTATGAACTCCAATCTCTGGTCCCCCCTCGCCAATCTTTCACGAAAAACACCCGTCTAGCTGAATCCACTGTGAAAAATTTCCCCCACTCTATATCTGTGCCTAAATCAAAACGTGGATTCCATGAACAAAGCTTCTTTCTTAGAACTGCACGCCTGTGGAACTCTGTTCCGTCTGCCTGCTTCCCTCCGGACTATAACTATGATGTCTTCAAGTCCAATGTTAACAAATTCCTAATGAACCGCCCCCTTAAGTAAACACTTCAGCATATCTCCTCACTAACTTAATGTACTTGCAATAACCCTTATCCCTGAGTGGCTTCCGGGCCTTGATAAGTGGTGATCACTGTAAAAAAAAAAAAAAAAAAAAAAAAAGAATGAACATGTATTATTTTTTATTGTTTCATGATAGCAAAAGAAAGTTTAAAAATAAAATAATTTTTAAAATATGATTTTGTATTTCGTTTCAAGTTCAATGACTTCCGTTCCATATTTACAAGCACGTAACATATGTACACATTTAATAGATACGTTATGCACAGATCACGTTAAAGACAAGCGTAAAAGTATGAACAAATAAAATATACGCGTATATGTATTAATGATATATATATATATATATATATATATACACACACAGGGAAGTTAAAAATATAAGATCTTTAACAGGAACTTATCGGAATAATGCAAAGCTCAACAAATTGATTTGGAACTCTTATAAAAGATGAAGAATGAAAGTATAACAATATAAAAATATATACTATTTAAATTTTTTTTTTTTTTTACATGGTAGTCACCACTTATCAAGGCCCGGAAGCCGCTCGGGGATAAGAGTTATTGCGTGTACAGTAATCAATGGAATAGTATCCGTAGTAATCGTTAGTATTGGGGATTTGATAAAGTCTTATTTAAGGGGGCAGTTCATCAGGAATTTGTTTATGTTAGACTTGAAGACATCCAAGTTGTAGTCAGGTGGGAAACAGGCAAACGGAAGAGAGTTTCACAGTCGTGCAGTTCTAAGAAAGAAGCTTTGTTCATGGAATCTATTTTGATTTAGGCACAGATAAAGAGTGGGGAAAATTACTGACAGTGGTTTCAGCTAGACAGCTGTTTTTTCATGAAAGATTGGCGAGGAGGGACCAGAGATTGGAGCTCAGACCAGCACTTGCCAGGGAAGTAACGATAAAACAAAGACAGGCTCGCAACGTCTCTTCTGTAAGAGAGAGGTTGCAGGGAAGAGAAAAGGGCATCCCCCACTAAGCCACGAAGTCTATTTTGTATTCTGTCAAGGCAGGATAGGCTTTTTTAGCAGCTCCAGCCTAGATGTGGCAGCAGTACTCCATCCTTGGATGTATTTGGCTTTTATATAGATAGAGAATTGCATCAGCAGTGAGATATCTACTGGAATGGTAAAAGGATCCTACCGTTTTTTTCCAGCAACCTTGGCAACTGACTTGATGTACGTGTTCCATTTCAGGTCAGGAGCTTATCAAAACATGGAGCCTCCCCTTTTAATTGATGCCAGATGGGGATCAGAGCGTTGATGATGTAAAGATAGGAGTTTGGTTTTAGATGCATTAAAAGTAACCAGCCACCTCTTCCCCCACTGTACCATGCACTCAAGATCAGAGGAGAGAGAATATGAATGTTACATCAACTAGAGGTGTAGAATAAATGAACTCTTTATACCTAGGTATTTCAAAGTATAATGCTTCTCATCAGAAGAGGAGAGAAGATACTGGGTAACATACTAGAGATGATAGGTCTAGTGATAACTACATTAGGGGTGAAATGATGGGTTATGAAAGGAAGAGGGAGATATGAGAACTACAGTAATTAATGCGATGGAGAAAAAATATTGCTAATATTACAAAGTGGAGATAGGTGGTATGTAAGGTGGTTACTGGGTTTGCCATGGTAGGGTATGGTGTATGTGTTCAATATCTGTGTAGTTATGTGTGGAGATGCATCTATACTATAGAGAAGAATATAGATTGAAGGTATTTGGTCATATGGAGTTAGGAAGTTTTTTTTTTTTTTAAATAAGGAACTGATGATAGGTCCACATACCAATCACCAACATCTGTTTCTGTATTTGGTGCCAATCTGGGACTCCTCTTTTAGGCAAGCTGTATTTTGCCCACATTAAAAAACGATTTTGTGTTTCTATCCTTATGGCGAAAAGGAAACTGACCATCTATATATATATATAAAAGTGAAAAATGTTGGTTCATTATCTTTTTTTTTTTTACATTTTCACCCCAAACAAGGCAAATTGCCACTTTGGTGTAGGGGGCTACTATCAGGGGCAACAACTACTGGGGTACTATGTAGGGATTTGGGCAGCAAGATGTCGGTTCATGTTACACTTGAACTTCTGCACGTCAGTACTGTTGGGGAAGCAGGGACCTGGAATGGAATTCCAGAGTCTAGCGGTTCTGGGGAAGAAACTATTGGAGTAAAAAGATCTTTTTACATCTAGGGATCTCTACAGTGTGGGGGTGGGATTTAGCAGCCTGTCGGGTTTGTCGAGGGTGCTCACGTCGTGGGGGCACAAGTGATTGCAGTTCGTCAGAGCATTCACCACTAAAATACTTGTAGAAAAGGCAGAGGGATGCAACATTTCGTCGATGGGACAGAGGCTGAAGCTTAGATGCCAGTTCAGGGCCTATCAGGTTTGCGACTCTCTTTTGAACCTTGTCAAGGAGCGAGAGACTAGTAGCAGATGCTAAACGTTTTGGGTTCGAATCGTGGTGTGAGATGTCTTTTTTTCTTTTTTTTTTTCGCTTTTTTAAATTTAAATATTGAACCAGTGTTATTTAAGCCATTTTTCACGTAATGTTCGTTTTTTCTGTTTTTTTTTTTTTTTTTTTTTTTTTTTTTACTGCGCTTATCCACCCCCGACCACACACCCAAAAATACCCGGGTACCCACTGATTTTTTAAATTTTAATATCGAAACAGGCTTATTTAAGCCATTTTTCATGTGTTCGTTTTTCTGTTTTCATTGTTCGTTTGCCTTACGTTAGTTTTTTTTCCCGCTTAAGTTTTAACGTTTTTTTTTTTTACTTCGCTTATAACAAACAAACCTGGTCATTGACGTCGTCATCGTCGTAACGTTTGACGACTTCCGGGTGCGAACCTGTCAATTTGGTTCTTACTTAAATAAATTCAAACATCTTTCACTAACTCATTCTGGCTGGCCGATTTTATTTTCAAACTTCGCCTCAGGGCTTCGGGTTCGACCCCCCTCCCCCGGTTTCTTTTTTATTAACACCACACACACCTACAAACACCCGGCCAACGCCGAGTAAGCCCGCTAGTCTTTAGAATAAACAACAAAAAAAATGAAAGTTATCAAATCTTATTCCGGGATATGGAGCCATGATAGTTATAAGTGAAATATATTTAATATCATGAATATTTGAGCATCAGGGAAAAACATTGACCAACTCCCCACTTCCACAAGTTCTAACTTTCCTTACCATGGTTATATGTGGAAATGTGATAGTTTCAGAGCTATGCTGTCTGGAAGTCTGGTTCCTTGTGGAGTCATCCATGATGGACAAGTTTGGCACCAAGCGTTATATCTTTGGAAGTGTTACTCAGGACACTTTAACGTCTTGTGTGATGATATGGACCGTCCCCCTCTCCCCACTCAAGGCCACAGGAAGCGTTTGGAAGCAATTTATCAGGAAGACGCACAAAATTGATCAGAAATAGGATGGCTAAAACTGTGCAACAAATTCCATGCTTAAAAAAAAATTGTATCCTGAATTCCATTTGAATCTCCTGGCTGAAAATTCTAGCCGTATTTATAAGCTTTTTCAGTTTTTTTAATTTTTTTTTTTTTTAATAAAAATAATGGCCAGGGTATACATGGAAACTATTTGCACATAGATAACTATTTTTCTGGTTAACTTTTTTTTATCCTAATCGATTTAAAAAAAATTTTTTTTTTACGCCTGAGAACATCTAAGCAAATTCTAGATCAAGAAGTTATTTATCAACAATAATCCAGAGTTAACTCCCCTGGCTTTTCTTGAAAAAAAAAAAAAAAAATAGAAATGACTAATAACACTGTGCAAAAAATTTCAGGTAAAAAACGTACATGCCACATAAGACCTGTTTCGATGTAAGAAAAATAGCCTGATGCTAAATATGACCGTTATTTCTCTAGATTAGACATAGTTTTTATGTACTATAAATTATATTTTATAATTATTTATGAATGAAAAACACAGAATTAGTTGAAACATTTCTCCTCTTAGACAGTTTCTAGGGAATATCAAATTTACAAGCAGTCCCCAGTCACATGTATATTTCGGTCAGGGAAGATGATGTTAAGTTTTTGAGATTCTTGCTGGGAAGTGTCGATGTCGATACAGCACATGGTATTCCAAAATTGTCACCCATCTGGTACTGAGCAAGCTGAACATTGCTTAACTTTGGTGATCTAACTTGATTAGAGAGTGATCAGATGCAAGCAACACACATGCATAGCAGTATATAAATTTATACATCATCGGCAATCACTCGTGACGAGTATGATTGTTCTCCCGTTGGTGAGATTGGGTCATTTGTGGGTCCTAGGATGGCTGTGGAGGCCAATTCTTGACCTATAGACTTTATTGCAGTGGGGGCATGTGTGGGTGGTCGACTGGGTAGTGGAAGAGGCGGGAGGAGCTGTGTTGATAGTAGATCTCTCCTTTCTCTGCTTCCTCCTGTTTCTGCAGCTCTATACATACAAACCATGACACACAGAAGTCACTATCTCATAAACACATGCAATTTACAGCCATACATATATACACTTTTAACAAATAAAAACACATACATCAACAGTATGTAACAAATTACTATAAATCATATTTGATTATTATTGGATATGAATGAAAAACACAGAATTGTCAGTTTAAACAACATTTTTGTGTTGAGTGTAATGCTTCATTTTTATATTCCAACAGTACTCTGCCAACATCGCAGGGTTCCATTTTCCTTTAAAAAGTTTCTCCATCACAATGTTCATCACTTACATCACTAATTTTCTCTGCAAAAATTCTTGAAAATGACAATTTAGGAAAAAAAAAAAAAAAAACGACAAAAAACCCAAAAAAACTGTACCTAATTCAACAATAAAGATGGTCAGAAATGGATTTTCCATGCTATTGTGCATATAAAAATGGCCACAAATATCTTATACTTTTTTCAGTGTTATTTAAGAACATGTTTATACCCTAAATACATGCAGTTTAGTTTATTATCTCAGTACATTGTTCGAGCAGAGATAGTAATATATATATATGTATTAAATCCCCGAAACAGTGTTTCATGGTAAACAACTAATCATCCCTTGAAAAATAAATTATTAGTAATATAGTAAATTCGAGAGCGATTTGATGCAGTGATTGCAGGTGATTAAATGACTTACTGACTAGATGGTTTTCTAACGAATGATAAAAAATATTTTTTTGTATAGTTTTAAAGGTTAAAAACTTCAAAGACTATATATATATATATATATACACACACACAAGGTGTCCTATAAGAAGTTGATGGTTAAAAATAAAAACAAAAAAAAAATTCATAACTTAACTTTTTATATTTTTATTTTATTTTTTCAAATCATCTAGAGTAACCCTTCCAAGGTCACCATGAGTCATCACACTACCGAGGAGCGGATATTTATCGTAGAGTAGTATTTTCGGCTGAATGAGTCAATATCAGAAACTCAAAGAGAATTTTGACGAAAATTCAACGCAAGAAATCTCCCTACTCTCAATGCAATAAAAGCTATGGTGGCTCGATTTCATGAGCAAGGGTCTGTATGTGACCTCCCTAAATCTGGTAGACCTCGTACGGCAAGAAGTGATGAGAATCCTCAGAGATTAGAAGAGTGTGGCCGAGGATCCATCTACATCAGTAAGAAGGAGATCAAGTCGAATTGGGATCTCTCAATTATCTCTTCACAGAATGCTTCGTGAAGAGAGCACATTTCTATATAAAATTCAATTGGGGCAAGAGCTTCAGCCAAATGATCCGAAAAAAAAAGGCTGGAATACGCCATGCAATTCCAAGATTTGGCCAATGGGGATCCAAACTTTTTCAAAAACCTCTTTATGTCTGATGAGACTCATTTTCATCTGAATGGATTCTTAAATAAGCAAAATTGCAGGATTTGGGGATCAGAAAATCCCCACGCAACAGCACAATGGCAATTACACCCTCAAAAATGTACAGTTTGGTGTGGAGTAACAGCGGATGAAGTAATTGGAATTGATGGACATTTGAATAACATCATTTTTCATAACTAAAATTAGACCTTGTGAAAAACATACCCTAGATTAAGTTGTGTAAATAAAATTAGAATAAGTAGATTATGATATCTTACTATATCTTAAAAATCACGGAGAGGCTCATCTATCTACATATGAAAATTGTTAAGCATAACTTAAATATTGAGGAAGTTAATCAAATTTAAAATCCGTCAGCTTCTTTTGGGACACCCTATATATAAAGAGAGCAAGATGTTGTGTGTCTTACTGGCATTGCGTTATAGCCCGTTCTAGACTTGTTCCAAAATGCAAACAATACTGTTATCAGCTGGAAATGGTCGAGAGGCCGAGTCATTTTTTCCACTTAAACAAAGACGAGACATTTAGGATTTCTGGCCCAGAGTCCATATATTTAAGAGTTAAAATTAGTTTGTGGAAGTCGACGAGTTTGTGACAGTTCGCGACTCTGAGCAGATCAAACAAAACTTTAGAAAATAAGATGAACTGGTCAATTGACCAAAAAAAGATGCGGGTTGAACCGGTTTCCTCCAAAAGAGGAAATGTATAGGAAATATTCAATTCACAGGTGGCCATCAGTCGTCTGTAATATCTGGTACATTTTTGGTCAGGAAACCAATATCTTCAGACAGCCTGATCTGGTAACACCAGATGCCCTAACATGTATTACCACTCTGGGCCAAAGTGGACTGAAAGCAATCTCTACATTCCTCACAGCCCTCAAATTGAGCCCGACAATTGGATGCCATTTAAGGTCCTAACAGACAACGTTTGAGGCTTCTTTATCACACCCATTCAAATCACAATTATGTGTGGGGGGACGATTAATCAGAATCGAGAATAAAATTATCGGAATGTTTTGGGATATCAGAATCAGAAAAATTTGTGCCTATTTTCCAATGCCCAAAACGATTCTTTTTTTTATAGTTTTTATTTCTTTGCTTTTGTTTAAAACTTAATGCTCCATGGCTTGTATTAACAATTAAATATTGAATATTTGAATTATTTGGATTCTTCGGTCTACAATTCCTATTTTGAGTGTCATTTTCATAATATCTCAGTCTACATAACCTCCGACTGTCTTGATGAATTCGGGAATGTTTCTGTTGAACTTTGGAATCTGGACAGAATTTTGAACGGACTCCTTTATTTACTTGATGGAGGTAGCATGCTCTTGTTCTATCAGCCATGACTGAATAGAGGTCCTAAATAATTTGCAATTTTATTTTTCAGTCGCCCACACTAAGAATTGAACCTTCAACCTTCAGGAGAATATCACTTTCACAATTATTTTTCCCAAATACCCTAATCACTGCACAATGGGTCCTTGTAAGTGGATGATGGAACCAGAGCATTCTACCCTCATGTAATATGTAAAGGGTTTCTGTTCGGAATTCCACCCAGATTCCATAGTTCAACAAACATTACCGAGTTTGACAAGATAAACCTGAAGGTCAGAGGTTAAACTCAAGATGAGAACAGTAGTTCAAAGAATCCAAATAATTCAAATAACTAATCCTCATCTCAAAAATTCATGAATGTGATAAATATTTATTACTTTTGAATTACCAGGGAAACTAAAACTTATAGGTCATCCCCATGTGTATTTTTACATTTGTGAACAAGTTTGTTTTGGTAATCTGCCCCCCCCCCAAAAAAAAAAACACCCTATATTTTAAGATTTATAAAGAATCAGAATTGGAAATTTAGAACATCTGTAATTGTAATCGGGGGGGGGGGATATTGAAATCATCCCATCACTGATTTATACACAATGTATCATAGTTTGTACACTTGTAAACCAGTGTTCGCACCCTTGGCAATCGTAAAGAATGAAAACAAAAAGATGAAGAAAACCATAGCATACAAGCATTGGGGGCAAGGAGCAGAAAATCGGACAAAATTAAAAAAAAAAAAAAAAAAAAAAAATGGCACCGAATGTAACTGATTTGTCTTCAATTTTTTCTTTTGTAGATATCCAGACTCGTGGTACCAGGACATCACATCCAACTCAAAGTTCTATTCATTAGCTGCTACTTATTATTCACGGATCATCGGACTTATTGTGGCAGAAGTTAAATCCAAGACCAAACTTAATCGGGAGGTAATTATGGGCATAACCTGGGCCAAAAGTGTAAAATAACTTCCATCCCTCTTGCTTTCTCCCTTCCCCGTTTCCTTCCCTCCTCTTCTTCATCCAGTTCTTTTCTTCTTTCTGGACATACACACACAAACAAATTGGCTTAAGGGGGGGGGATTGCAGTGAAAAAAAAAGAAAAGCAAAGAAAATGAGTTACTTCCCTTTACTGCCTCTATTTTACCCTAATCCCCTGTACTGAAACGTTTGTGTTTCTCTCCCAGGAGATCATTGTTTGCTTATAAAAGATATTATAGAATATAAATAATTGTAGTTAGCTTGATGAACTCTTTCTAGGAATGAAACACATGTTGCTGTGTAACCTGATTGACATTAGATATATATATATATATATATATATATATATATATATATATCATATGAATTTTCTTTTTTCTGGCAGTATATTGTCATGCATTTTTTCTTTCTGAGCAAAGAATTTCTATTTTTTTCTGAGGAGTATATGCAGAAGAGTCAGTATTGACATAATAATAATAATAACCGATTATTTCTGCATAATGAGACTGATCTGTAAAAGATGTACCAAAATGTTAACATGCTGAAGGAGCTGTTTTGCATGTAAAATATCCCTGTCATACTAGAACGGAATGACTTTGCCTGTGATTGGTCTCTGATTGATTCAGCAATCAATGCGCTGCCTTGGAATATGTTTTACAAAAATGATAATCCTGTTGTAAGCAAGTAATCATGTTAATTATGGAATTTTGAACAAAACTTTTTATTTAATTTACGGGGATAGCATGTTCTCGATCCGTCAGCCATGACTGGGTAGTAGTAATTTGCGATTGTATTTTGAGTGTTGCCCACACTAAGGATTGAACCACCAACCTTTAGAATTTACAACTAAATTTACTGCTTATTTAGAATTACACTTGATTAAAAAAACGAAAATACGCAAAAATTTATGATATACATACTCGTCACAGAACAAAGATTTCATATTCCGAAAATTATGATTTTTTTTTTTTTTTTTTTTAAAAAGAAAATCAAATTTTACGATTTTTAATGATTAAAAAGTTTTATTTTGAATACAAACAGAATCTCTGTAGTCTAATTTATTTGTCGCCCTTGAATTTTGGCAACATTTAAATCCTTGCTTCCTCCATAAAATTTGATTTTTCTTAATTAAAAAAAAAAAAAAAAAAACTTGATCAATTTATGTGATTTTTGGAATATGACGTCCTTATTCCATCTGTACATCATAAAGATTTTTCAGTATTTTAATTTTTTAACTAAGTGTAATTGTAAACAAGCACCCTAAATTTTATCAAGTACTTTATCCACTACACCATGGATTCTTATGCCAGGACTTCTACCTGGTTATGGCTGCCAGAACAAGAGCATACTACCCCAGTAGATTAAAAAATGTGTTTGATTCGAAATTAAAAGCAGATTCCCGAGTTTGGCAAAAAGATTTTTGAGTAGGTCGTAGGTTACATCGATAAAAACATTATGCAAATAACATTCAAAATCAAAGCAGTAGTTTGTGTAATCAAATAATATGAATTATCAATTAGTGTTGGGACGATTAATCAGAATCGGGAATTTGAGAAATCGGAACTTTTTGGGGTATCAGAATCTGTATCTGAATCAAAAAAAAATGTGTGCCTATTTTCTGATGCCAAAAACGATTCCTTTTATTATCTTTTTTTATTTTTTTTAATTTGATTTTGATTAAAACAAAATTCTTCCACTGTTGGTAGTCATAAAATAATAAATATTTATTAATTTAAACTTCCAGTAAAACAAATCTATAAATCATCCCCCTCACAAGTGTTTTTACGTTTGAGAAAATATATGCACATTTAACATGTGTTTTCGCGGTAATTGAGACAAAATAACCGTTTTATGGTTAAACAGGGAGACCTGACATTGCCCGGGATTGAATGATGATCCACGAATATTTCACATTCCTATATTTTTATTGTCATTGAAATTTGTGAAATTGCCCGAGAGGAAGCTTCACATGCCTCCATGCAGTAACTTAGTCCAAGATTGCACTTCAGAGAAATTAGTTTCTTTTATAAAATTATTTTATATCAACTTCTTTCCAGTTAAAAAAAAAGCATTAAGAAATTTACGTGTGGTGTTTGAACCTACAGACCACGTCATGCAAAAAAAAAAAAAAAAAAAAAGTGCTATCAACTTACCCACAGTAGAATTTTCATGGCTCATTGTTCGGTCATTGTTGCTAAGTGACGACATGGAAAAAATGGTTTTACCGATGATAAATTAAGATAACGGTTTCGATAATTGGTAATTATTGGGGGTATTCTAGGACAAAACTTTACTAAGATAAATCCCAGACTTATACACTAAAGTTCTGTAAATTTTAAAGGAAATTTGTTCAGCCGTTTTAGAGTCTATAAGGAACAAACTCACACACATAGAGTTGCTTTTATATAATTGTAGAGATAGAGATTTATAAATAATCAGAATCGGGAATTGTATTAATTTTTAATTGCATTGGAATCATCCCATCACTAATATCAATCCTCATCTTTAAAAAACCTATAAGGTAGAAAAAAAATTATTAAACATTTTTTGACAAAAATAAGCGAAAATAAAATGTTTGCAAAAAAAAAAGCACCAAAGAGTTCCAAAGGGAGGTAAATAGTGTGTAAATTGCCAAATTTTAAAATAAATTGTGGGGTTTACTTTGTTTATAGCATTATTGAGTTACTCCCCTTGTGCTACGTCTTCCCAAAGAAATATGAAGGTCAGAGATTACATCGATAGAGGCATTATGCAAATAACATTCACAATGAGAACAATAGTTTGAAGAATCCAAATAATATGAATTATCAATCCTCATCTCAAAAGTACAGAAACCAAAAATGCTTTAGAAATAAACAATAATTCATAGAAGAGAAATTTATTTTATAGTTTCTATTGAAAGATGGATATTTTGAAAAAATAAATTTCTTATCAGATGATAAACATCTTATGAGTAGGGCTATGACAACAGCATATTCTTTTCATTGTTTCAACTCTAGAGTATATATCCGACACAGTTAATCAACCGAGAACCCTATCACCCTATATAAAAGCATATAAGATATCAACGGATACACACTCGAGAGTCAAAACAATGAAAAGAATATGCTGTTGTCCTAACCCTACTTATGAGTTACTAAAGGCTCCATGATAAAAAAGAGTTTCAAAATATTTGAAAAATTAGACACCAGCATTTTCACTGATTTTTTTTTTATATAAAAATTTTAGCTGGTTGTGCAATATGATTATATCTATCAAAAAATGCAGTTTAAATAAAAATACTATGACTTAATAAAGTGTTGTCGAAATTAGTAAAAATTCCAAATCTAATGAAGAATGAGTAGTTAGAAGCTCTGCTAGAACTATATTTTACAAAAAAAAAAAAAAAAAAAAAAACGCTATTATATTATCGATCCTCCATTTTCTGATGTGAAAGTTAAGTGAAAAATATTTTTTTCAAATTTAGTATTTATAAAATAAATATTTTGCAGTTTTATTTTTCAAACTAATCAAAAAGTATGCGTGAACAAATAAAGAAAAATGTTAAAAATAAAAAAATTCCAAACATAAAAAAAAAAATGATCAAAGATCTGCTAGAACTATTTATATATATATATATATATATATATATATATATATATATATATATATACCCCCCTCCCAAGAAACCTCGCTACTGTTGTATACTAGCAGGAAGACCTGATGTTGCCCCAGGTTGAATGAGGATCAACGAATGTTTCACACTCCCATATTTTATTGTTCTCAAAATCGGTTAAATCATCAATTTTCAATCAAATCGATTAATTGCCAATATCCAACTATAATGCACAAATACCAAAGTTTTATAATGCAGTTATACAAAAATATCAAACTCTTATAATGCAGTTATTAAAAAAATATCAAACTCTTATAATGCAGTTATAAAAAAATACCAAAGTCTTATAATGCAGTTATAAAAAAATACCAAAGTCTTATAATGCAGTTATAAAAAAATACCAAAGTCTTATGATGCAGTTATAAAAAAATACCAAAGTCTTATAATGCAGTTATAAAAAAAATACCAAAGTCTTATAATGCAGTTATAAAAAAATACCAAAGTTTTATAATGCAGTTATAAAAAAATACCAAAGTCTTATAATGCAGTTATAAAAAAATACCAAAGTCTTATAATGCAGTTATAAAAAAATACCAAAGTCTTATAATGCAGTTATAAAAAAATACCAAAGTCTTATAATGCAGTTATAAAAAAATACCAAAGTCTTATGATGCAGTTATAAAAAAATACCAAAGTCTTATGATGCAGTTATAAAAAAATACCAAAGTCTTATAATGCAGTTATAAAAAAATACCAAAGTCTTATAATGCAGTTATAAAAAAAATACCAAAGTCTTATAATGCAGTTATAAAAAAAATACCAAAGTCTTATAATGCAGTTATAAAAAAATACCAAAGTCTTATAATGCAGTTATAAAAAAAATACCAAAGTCTTATAATGCAGTTATAAAAAAATACCAAAGTCTTATATTGCAGTTATAAAAAAATACCAAAGTTTTATAATGCAGTTATAAAAAAATACCAAAGTTTTATAATGCAGTTATAAAAAAATACCAAAGTTTTATAATGCAGTTATAAAAAAATACCAAAGTTTTATAATGCAGTTATAAAAAAATACCAAAGTTTTATAATGCAGTTATAAAAAAATACCAAAGTTTTATAATGCAGTTATAAAAAAATACCAAAGTTTTATAATGCAGTTATAAAAAAATACCAAAGTTTTATAATGCAGTTATAAAAAAATACCAAAGTTTTATAATGCAGTTATAAAAAAATACCAAAGTTTTATAATGCAGTTATAAAAAAATACCAAAGTTTTATAATGCAGTTATAAAAAAATACCAAAGTTTTATAATGCAATTATAAAAAAATAATCATTTCGGTATCTTCACCATGAGAGAAAAAAAAAATAATCAAGGTATTTATGCAGAATGCATACTGTGCTATTTTTCAAATAGAATTTTCAAGTTAAATTCAATTAAAATCAATGAGGAGTGAGTTTCTATTAAATAATTTATTGTTTTAAAGAAAAAAAGAAAAGAAAATACTATCCTTTTTGAATTTCTTAAATTTCGCATAACATCTCAAATTTCAGACATTATTACAAAAGTGCCAATAATTTTTTATTGTACATATCATGTACACCATGTGTTGCATAGGAACACAGTCAGACCATTATACATTCCATGATCAACACCTGGACGGGCTTTCATCCATGAGAAATCTTTATATCTCCAATAGAAAATGATTAACAAAAAAAAAAAACATTTGAGAATGGCTTTATATCATTGAACGCTTGTGCATTAGCTTCTTTAAGGTAAATGAGTAATTTGTTTAAAAAAAAAAGAAAATGTTTTTGGGTTTTCTTAAATTTCTAATAATATTTAAAATGCTTGGAGACAGTAGTGCATTGGGAATGATGGTTTATCATAAAATAACTCTACATGGAATTCCTGTCCTGCTACCTGCTTCCCTGACTGTAGTGATATGGAGAAGTTTAAATGTAACGTAAACCAACATCTTGTTAATCTTTCCTAAGCGTGGTCCCAAATAGTAGCTCCTTACATTCAAATGGCGATATACCTTGTTAGGGGTGAACGTAAGAGAGAGAGAAAAAAATGTGAACATATGGTTTTCATGTTTTGGAAGAGTTAGCAGCCACATTTTTAAAAAACATTGTTTTGTATACGAATGATATTAACAAATTGTTTATTATTTTGTCAGGATGCGGATATTCTTGCGACTCATTACCCTACCAGCTGTCAAGTGGCCTATATCCTCAGTCTGGGGGTCGTAGATGAATTTCGACGACATGGAATCGGTAAGAAACATGTCTGCACACCTCATTTTTCAATATTACTCAAACTTTTTGGATTATCTTATCTTGAGTGTTATTCTCATAACTCTAACCTTCTTCAGATGTATCTTGTTGAACTTGGGAACCTTTCTGTCGAGCTCTGGGAACCTTTCTGCCAAACTCTGGGAATCCGCATGGGATTTTGAATGCAACCCTTTACTTAATCGGCAGAGATCGTTCTGTCAGCCATGACTGGGTAGCTTTCCGGCTGACTACAATATGGTTGTCTTTAAGTCTAACGTAAATAAGTTCTTGATGAGCCGTTCCATATAAGTTATCAAATTTACCAAATTTTCATTACTAATGATTACTATATTGTCCAATTTCTACTGTACACTCTTTAACCCTTATCCTTGAGTGGCCTCTTGGCCTTGATAATGTGGTGATGCCTATGTAAAAAAAAAAAAAGTCCTAAATAGTTAAGAACAAGAGCATGCTACTTAAATAAAGGGTTCCATTCGAAATTCTGTGCAGATTCCAGAGTTCAACATAAAGACTCCTGAGTTCGACAATACACGCCTGAAGAAGGCCAGAGGTTACATCCACCGAAACGTTTAGATGAGAACAGTAGTCCAAATAATCCGAATTATCAATCCTCACCTCAAAAATTCATAAACATATCATTCTTCATTTGATATTTCTTCTTTCATAATTTTCAGTTGTGACTGGCACTGACCGATCAGGTTGTCTGAAGACATCGGTTTTTTCACATAAAATGCATCAAACATTGATTTTTTTTTTTCTCTCTCTTTGCAAAACTTAATCTGCTGAAACAAAAACGATAATTTTCCTCGACAAAACCAAACACCATGAATTAATATTTGAATATATAAAAAAACTTAAGCATTAAAACTTTTTTCCAAAATTACTGCATTCAGCATTAAATAACTTGAAAAGGGTTGATATAATATCAAACAGAAAACAAAACAACCAAACCAAACATCATGAATAAATATTTGAAGATATAAAGAACCTGAAGCATAAAATCTTTTGTCCAAACTTACTGAACTCTGCATGAAATAATCCAAAAATTGTTTATATGCTGTAAAACACAACTAAAAACTTTTTTCTTTTAACAAGGGAATCACCACTTATCAAGGCCCAGAAGCCACTCCAGGATAAGGGTTAAAGATTTTACAGTGGTCAAAAGGACAATATAGTAATTGTTAGAAGTGTAAATTTGGTAAATTGGATTACTTAAGGGGAACGTCACATTAAGAACTTGTTTATATTGGACGAAGGCGTTCATATTGTAGTCAGCTGGAAAGCAGGTAAACGGAAGAGTTCCACAAGAGTGCAGTTCTAAGAAAGAAGCTTTGTTCATGAAATCTACGATTAGGTTTAGGCACAGATAAAGAGTGGGGAAAATTATTGACAGTGTTTTCAGCCAGACGAGTGTTTCTCGTGAAAGTTTGGTGAGGGGGGGGGGACCATAGATTGGCGCTCAGACGAGCATTTGCCATGAAAATAACGATAAAACAAAGACAGGCTCGCAACGTGTCTTCTGTGAGAAAGAGGATGCAGGGAAGAGAAAAGGGCATCTTCCAGGAGGCTACAAAGTCTATTCTGAACTCTGTCAAGGCAGGATAAGATCTTTCTAGCAGCTCCTGCCCAGATGTGACAGCAATACTCCATCTCTGGATATACCTGGCTCTTATATAGTGAAGAGCATCAGCAGGTAGATATCTACTGGATTGATAGAAGGATCCCACCATTTTTCCAGCAACCTTGGCAATGGATTTGATGTACATATTCCATTTTAGATCAGGAGTAAAGGTCAAGCCCAGAAGCTTGTCAAAACATGGAGCCTCCCCAAGACAAGAGCCATTCATTTCAGTTGACAGTTGTGACAATATTATGTATTGAATTTCAGGGAACATCATGTTGGTGTTTTCATTATTGTTTTAACATCTGTTTTACATGTCTGAACAGGAGACTTTGTTGGTATGGTCACATGAAAATAGCAGATGAAAATTCTTGGATTAATAAATTGAATTTTTTACATTTCTTTTAACGGCTTTTACATTAATGACGATTCTGATTAGGAGCCAGATTTAAAGGGAGTATCCTAAGTTGAAACTATGCAGCAAAATTTCTGCATGTTAGTACAGTCAGGGGAGCAGGAAGGGAATTCCAAAGACATGCTGTCTGATGAAGGACCCTATCAGAATAGAAAATCTTTCTGGTGTCGAGGGACCTATACAGGGAAGGGGTAAGATTTTGCTTCTAGTCAGATTTGTTAAGAGCTATTTACGTTGAGCAAGCGCGACTGCAGTAAGTTTGTTGAAGCACATCATGTGTAAATACTTGTAAAACAAGCACATTGTGGTGATGGGATAGGGGCTGGAAGGTGGTAGATAGTGTGGGACCTATTAGGTTAGACTCCATTTTTTTTTTTTTTTTTTTTTTTTTTTTTTTTTTTTTTTTTTTGTACCTTGTCCACATGGGAAAAACTAGATGTGGCGACAATGCTCCATCTAAGAATGCACAGTGAATGGTGGCTTTATTGATATATAGAATATTGGCAGGTGTTAGGAGTTTACTGACCTGGTAAAGGGAGCCAACTTTATTTCATTTTTTAAAATTTTAACACAGTCACCACTTATCAAGGCCCAAAGGCCGCTCGAGGATAATGGTTACTGAGTATATGGATGTCACCGGGACAACAATGTGGTAATCGCTAGTGGCGGAAATTGGGTAAAATTTGATTATTTAAAGGGACATATCGCCGAAATTTAGTTGATTTTTAACAAATAATGTTTGTTTGTTTTTAAAAATAAATTCTGTTCTGTATTGGATTTCTAAATCTATGAATTTCAATTTAATTTTATGCGATGCTTATATCGAGGAAAAAAAAAACAAACTTTACTAATTAATTTTTATTTGATTAATTGTAATTTCTTTGAGATGAGTAATTTGTATTATTTATCCATTTATTTATTGCGGATTATTATCCTCACCTTTATAGTTGTTCTTTCACGACGTTTCGGCCAACTATTCCTCTGGTGGTTAACAATGACGGGATAGGAACGCTGAATCTCCTAACTGCATCCTCAGCAATTACTGCCTTCCATAGTTGTCGTCTCACCATGTTTTGACTAACCAAGCATCTGACCGCCTTTGGGTAGGATTGAAACCGCTATCTTTAGACAATGCTCACCTCAAACCATAGAGATTCAACGTCTCTATCGACTGCACCATGGGCTTCGAAGGGCGATCAAGATAAGGTTTTTTTGGTCTTATAAATCCATGTTTATTTGTTATCTGATCTTCCCTTTTTTTTTTTTTTTTTTTTTTTTTTTAAAGATGGTAGTCAATAGGGGATAAGGGTATTGCGTGTACAGTAATCAATGAGATAGTATCGTAGTAGTCGTTAGTATTGGAGATTTGATAAAGTGTCTTACTTAAGGGGGTGGTTCATCAGGAATTTGTTTATGTTGGACTTGAAGACATTCAAGTTGTCAGGTGAGAAACAGGCAAACGGAAGAGCATTCCACAGGCATACACTTCTAAGACAGAAGCTTTGTTCATGGAATCTACGTTTTGACTTTGGCACAGATAAAAAGTGGGGAAAATTATTGACAGTGGTTTCAGCTAGACGGGTGTTTATCGTTAAAGATTGGCAAGGGAGACCAGAGATTGGAGCTCAGACGAGCACTTGCCATGGAAATAATGATAAAACAAAGACGGGCTCTATTAACGTCTCTATCCACTGCACGACGGGCCCTGAAGAGCGATCAAAGTTGGATTTTTTTGGTCTTATAAATCCATGTTTGTTTGTTATCTGATCTTCCATTGTCTGGTCGGAACCAAATGGTGTTTTATTTAATTAATTGGAATGTTTATTGAGATGAGTATTTATTAATTTATCTATTGTGGACTGTTATCCTCATCTTCATAGTTGTTGTTGTTGTTTCACAACGTTTCGGCCAAGTCATCCTCTGGCCTTCGTCAGGTGGTTAACTGTGACTGGATAGGAATGCAGGATCTCTTAACTGCATCCGCAACAATTACTACTTTCCATAGTTGTTGTTGTCTCACAACGTCATGAAAGAACACCTAAAAATGATGAGGATAATCGTCTGCAATAAATAAATTAATAAATAATACTCCTCTCAATAATGAATTCCAATTAAATAATATATATACCATGTGGTATGAAGCCGACCATGGAAGATCAGATGATAAATAAACATGGATTTATAAGACTAAAAAAATCCAACCTTGATCGCCCTTTGGGGCCCGTGGCGCAGTTGAGAGATGTTGAATTTCTATGATTCCAGGTGTGCATTGTCTGAAGCAGTTTCAGTCCTACTCAAAGCCAGCCAGATGCTTAGTTGGTCAAAACATGGTGAGACGACAACTATGGAAGGCAGTAATTGCTGAGAATGCAGCTTATCCTTGAGTGGCCTCTGGGCCTTGATAATGTGGTGATGCCTATGTAAAAAAAAAAAAAAAAAAAAAAAAAAAGAGATTCAGCGTTCCTATCCTGTCGCGGTTAACCACCTGGCGACGACCAGAGGAATAGTTGGTCGAATCGTCGTGAAAGAACAACTAAGAAAGATGAGGATAATAGTCCGCAATAATTCATTTTTGTTCTATTTTTTTAATCTAACATGTGCGATCAACTGTTTTCATTTTTAATTTGTGGTTTTATTTATTTCTTTATTTTTGTATTTTCCAGCTTCTCTCTTGTTAGACAGCCTGTTATCCTACTTAACCTCTCGAGACCGCTACAACTGCAAGGCAATCTATCTGCACGTTCTGACCACCAACAATGCGGCAATTTGCTTCTACGAGCGGAGGAACTTCCAGCCTCATAGCTACCTGCCATATTACTATTCCATAAACAGCAAGCCGCGAGATGGTTATTCATATGTACTCTACATCAACGGGGGACGACCTCCCTGGTCGATATAGTATCCTTTTTGTATTTATCTTAGATTCTCAAAGAAGGAAAGACGTAACCCAACCAATGGTGTAGCGAAGGGTGGGGTCGGTGGTGTGGTCCGCATCAGGTGACATTTTGTGGGGGATAAAAATAGAAAAAATTGAAATAATAAAAACTTTAAAAAATCTGAAATTTTATACCAAAATGAGTTTTTAAGGTGGCAATGTTTTTGTGTTTTATTTGTGTTTTTAAACGGATTTTTCAATTGTAGCATAAATTTAAGTTGAATACTTTACTGATATGCAGAAGTTTAAATGTAATGTAAACCAACATCTTGTTAATCTTTCTTAGGCATGGTCCCAAATAGTAGCCCCTCACGTTCAAGTGTCAATATGCCTTGTTAGGGGTGAATGTGAATGAAAAAAAAAAAAAAAAGACCCCAGAAAATATGCAGATTGAAAGCAATGATTTTAGGTCAGCCCAAGTTGACTTTAGACACATACGGTACATGTAAGCAAGCAGATAATTAACCAAAGTTATTTGTCTTTTTGTCAAAGTCGATTTTTGATCTAGAGGATGCCAGAGTATGAATGTCATTCACATATCACAGCGGCATTGTTGGTTTTAGTGGTGTTGATCTTAATACCATTCCCTCAAAGCATAGGTTCTAAATAGGGGCGAAATTCATCAGGGGGTGAATTTTCAACCTATTTATAGCTTTAACTTTTTCTTTTTATTTCCAGAATTAATGAGTATCAGATTTATTTCCAGAATTAATTAGTAATACACATGGACGAAAAAAACGCTTTGGATAATCACAGATTTCAAGGTAGTTCTACTAAAATAGCCATATTTTTTAAACCAAAGCACTTCAAGTCTTCAAATTACTACTGTTTTGTTCGAAAATGAATATACTTTCAAATGAATTAATAAATATGAATGTACATTATATATTTTAAGAGTTTTAAGCAAATAAAGTGATAAAAATTTGAACGTCATAAAATGGCGTTTTCGGTAAGGTTTTATAATGACCCTCCCTGTTTTCTAAAGGCCCGTACCATGATTGTATGAAGAATTTCGTTATGAAATTTGGAAACCAATCAGTAGAGGTGTTAATCTTAATACTGTCAAGTGTCCGAAATATTTTTGACCATTTCTTTTTTTGTTGTGTTAAAAATAAGACTTTAATATGACGAGTATTGAACATTTTGAAAAAAAATTTAATTGGACACCTACTAGTAAATAAATCATTCTTTTTACTATCTTTATCAATTAGAAGTATTATTTTATGTTGAGTAGGACTGCGGTAATTGATAATAATTTAAAAGGACCTACCTGAAAAAAATGTTTATTTTTCGAGTTTGGTCAAATTAAGTTAGTATTAGTAGCAGCAGCAGCACTGCAGCAGTTGTAGTATTAGTCATAGCACAGTATAAACAACGCGTTCTTTAATTTTTATTCACGAACGAATTAAGAAAAGCATGAAAATATGAATATAAATGGTCTGATGTTTAATTAGAGAATGTTATCAGAATAACATTAGTTTAGAATTATTCGGTTTTCAGAATGTATAATAACAATCCCAACCAATTCGGCATTATGAATCCATTATAATTTCTCACATTTCTGGTCAAATTTAAAAACATGGTTAAAAAAAACAAAGTAAACTTTTGTAGATATATAGCTTGCATGCACTTTTATTCATTGCATTAGTTTTGAACAGCGAATTAAAACAATGTTTTACTGCGAACAGCCACAAATGTTTTTATCAAAATCAAAAGATGTATGAAAATCTCGTTTGTACTACTATACACATAGATTTGAAAAAGTTGTCAAAAAACAAATATATAACAAATAAATGTTATCAAAGGCAAGATAAGTTACTTTTCTACCTAATTGGATATGTTTTTAGTGTTTATATTTAATGTAACATGTTTATTCAGCTCGAAAAACATAGTTTACCGATGTATTTGAAAATTTAAAATGGCGGCCGACTCTCTCTTTGAGGCGGTAAGTTTGGGAAAATGGGTTATAAATAAAAAAAATAAAATAGACAAAATACTGTTAGAAACTATTTGGCTGGTTTTTAACAGTATTTTATCTAGTTTTTTATTTTTAACTCATTTTCCCAAACTTACTGTGTGAAAGAGATAGTCGGTCGCCATTTTTAACTTTCCAATACATCGGTAAGCACTGTATGGTTTTCGAGCTGAATAAACATGTTACATTAAATAAAAACATGCTTTGCATAACATTTATTTGTTATAATTTTATTTTTTTATTTTTTATGTTTTTGGACAACGTTTTCGACCTCTGTGGCAAGTAATACAAACGCACAAATAGTGTTGACTGTTGAGCATTTCCAGAGAACAAGACAAATGTCAGTTGACACTTAAATATTTGAAGTCTTGCTAATGACTTAAAAATAAATAGTAAAACAAAATACTGTTAGCAACCCACCTTCTAAAGTTATGTGTGGCAAGTCTTCTCCTAAAACACTCTTTAACCCTAACAATAACACTAAGTTCGAGTGGCAACTCCCCCCAACAAAATACCTCTGTAAGCCACATACAAGCGTCTAAAACAAACAAACAAACAAAAAATAGATCCTTCCTTAAAGAAAAATGCACATAAAAAATAAATTGGTTAACTGCCCTAAAATGCTGGAAATGGTGAATTATTTTACATTACATTTTTGTGAAACTAATCGCCCCCCCCTCTAATATTGTTTTTGCTTCTGTCAAGTCTTCAGTATGTTCCCACATAATTTTCCTTAGCCCTACAATTAATTCAAGGTCCGAATGGCAACCCTCCCCATATTCTCATTACATAGAAACCCTCTTAAAACCACACATAATTGTCTTAAAAAAAATAAAACAAAAAGCATACAGGATTTATCTCCCATAAAAAAAACAGTTAACTGCCCTAAAACGCTAGAATGACCTGTAATGGGGAATTATTTTACATTAAATTCTAAAATAATTAGTTTATCTTTCATTAAAGTTTTTCATGGCATTTCATACATAATTGCCTAAAAAGGTAGAATCACATTTTGGAGGGGTGTTCAGAAGGGGTTGGGTGGGGGTTAAACAAAAGGTGTTAATCTACAATAATACCAAAGAAATATTGCAATATATTCATTTTTAAATGGTCCTATGTTTAGATTTAAGTTTTTTGTACGTAATGCACATTACAATTCAACTTAGCGTTCTCCAACTTCTTTTCTATTTATGGATACATGGCATTTTTAAGGAATTGCAGCATATTTATGCACATTTACTGCAGATTATTTGGAAACTATGGACTTTTGGATATTTTCAGTTGCATATTCTGATTCCTTGTACAAAAATACCCTTTACGGTAAATTTCATTGCTTAGTCTTGTGTTTTAACAAAGATATGACATTTTTACTGAAAAAGTAGTGTAAAAAATGTGACAAAACGCATATGGTCTTAAAGAGGGGAAAATATCCAAACGTGTGAGGCACAAAAATAGTCATAACTTCCTTAATTTTAATCAGATTTTAAAAATTTAAAAAGATTCTTTCTTAGCTCATCAGGCTCTTTCTATGTATACCAATATTGAAATACTTTAAGCTATTTCAATTTTTTCATGTGTATTGCTAAATTAATGAGTATCAGATTTATTTCCAGAATTAATGAGTATCAGATTTATTTCCAGAATTAATGAGTATCAGATTTATTTCCAGAATTAATGAGTATCAGATTTATTTCCAGAATTAATGAGTATCAGATTTATTTCCAGAATTAATGAGTATCAGATTTATTTCCAGAATTAATGAGTATCAGATTTATTTCCAGAATTAATGAGTATCAGATTTATTTCCAGAATTAATGAGTATCAGATTTATTTCCAGAATTAATGAGTATCAGATTTATTTCCAGAATTAATGAGTATCAGATTTATTTCCAGAATTAATGAGTATCAGATTTATTTCCAGAATTAATGAGTATCAGATTTATTTCCAGAATTAATGAGTATCAGATTTATTTCCAGAATTAATGAGTATCAGATTTATTTCCAGAATTAATGAGTATCAGATTTATTTCCAGAATTAATGAGTATCAGATTTATTTCCAGAATTAATGAGTATCAGATTTATTTCCAGAATTAATGAGTATCAGATTTATTTCCAGAATTAATGAGTATCAGATTTATTTCCAGAATTAATGAGTATCAGATTTATTTCCAGAATTAATGAGTATCAGATTTATTTCCAGAATTAATGAGTATCAGATTTATTTCCAGAATTAATGAGTATCAGATTTATTTCCAGAATTAATGAGTATCAGATTTATTTCCAGAATTAATGAGTATCAGATTTATTTCCAGAATTAATGAGTATCAGATTTATTTCCAGAATTAATGAGTATCAGATTTATTTCCAGAATTAATGAATATCAGATTTATTTCCAGAATTAATGAATATAAGATTTATTTCCAGAATTAATGAATATAAGATTTATTTCCAGAATTAATGAATATAAGATTTATTTCCAGAATTAATGAATATAAGATTTATTTCCAGAATTAATGAATATAAGATTTATTTCCAGAATTAATGAATATAAGATTTATTTCCAGAATTAATGAATATAAGATTTATTTCCAGAATTAATGAATATAAGATTTATTTCCAGAATTAATGAATATAAGATTTATTTCCAGAATTAATGAATATAAGATTTATTTCCAGAATTAATGAATATAAGATTTATTTCCAGAATTAATGAATATAAGATTTATTTCCAGAATTAATGAATATCAGATTTATTTCCAGAATTAATGAATATCAGATTTATTTCCAGAATTAATGAATATCAGATTTATTTCCAGAATTAATGAATATCAGATTTATTTCCAGAATTAATGAATATCAGATTTATTTCCAGAATTAATGAATATCAGATTTATTTCCAGAATTAATGAATATCAGATTTATTTCCAGAATTAATGAATATCAGATTTATTTCCAGAATTAATGAATATCAGATTTATTTCCAGAATTAATGAATATCAGATTTATTTCCAGAATTAATGAGTATAAAAAAAAATTAGGCTCCTTCATATATTTAATATGGATTCACATCCATCATCATAAATGGGGAAGAAAAACCCCCAATGTGTTTGTTTTTTTTGTAATAAAGTTTTAACAGATGATTATTTGAAACCAGCAAAGATGAAGCAACATTTGCAAAATGTTCATCCTCATCACAAAGACAAGAACAACAATTGTTTTTAAACACCATGGAAATGCTCTCAAAAACATGAAGTTTTCAACAGAAGATTTTAAAGAAGAAAACCAAAAAGTTACTGAAGCTTTGTATATCGTAGCAATTGAAATAACAAAGCAGTGCGCTATTTGAGACGGGCAGTTTTGGGAAGGACAGGAAATGAAGATGTGGGGTTGGGGGGGGGGTTATGACCTTCTTACAAATGATGGAAGATGTATGGGCCAAGCAAGATTGAGAACCCCTGCCTTAAAGTATTCCATGTATGCATTGGCCGGTACTGGAGACAACGGTGATCCTATCACTAGACTTTCTTCTTGCTGTTGTATATCAGATCCCATCACAAAGTATGTAGTTTTTACACAGGAGGTCAGCATCTCCACGATGTTGTCAATTGGGATGCAAGTGTATTTCTTTAGTGAAGCATCTGAAGTCAACTTCTCTCGTGTGCTACAGGCACATCAGCTCCAAAACATCTGGACCAGATCGAAAAGGACACCAATTGGAAACTTAGCACAGTTTGTATATATTACATGATGGGCTTGTCAGAAAACTTTCTTTTTTTTTTTTTTTTTTTTTTTTTTAAATATGTAATGCATATTGCATCAGGACAATATTCAGGAGCGACTCAACACACAGTAAGCAACTTGTGCGAGTCAAATCCACTACAAAAAAAAAAAATCTTGACTTTAAAAGTGTGTGTATGAGATTTAACGTAAATGGAAAACTATACCAAGGCGAGACATGTCATCCATTAAAAGTAAGTTTAGAAGAACATGAAAAAGCCCTGATATGTAAAGATCCATGGCTGACCAAATATGAAGGGCAAAGGGAAATCCTCCATCTTTATGGGATGAAGTAAAAATTATAGACAGAAGAACGGTGGGGAGTAAGACAACTCAAAGAAACGGCACATATTTTGCGTCACGATCACCTAAGCAGACCTACTGGTGCTACCAGATCAGGTTGTCTGAAGATATTGGCTGCCTGAGACGAAATGCGCCTAACATTTATGCTTTTTGTATTTCTACTTCTTTTTGCAAATCTTAATTACGTTCTGCAAAACCAAAAACAAAAACAACAACCCACCTTTTCCTCTTTCTCTTTCTATCTTCCCCACTTCTTGACTGGTTTCCTAACTTAAAATATACCAAACGTCAATAATGTAACCCCTTTTCCTTCTCCCATTGCAAAACTCATTCATGTTCTGCAAGGCAGGGAACAAAAACGATAAAATCCACTATAAAACAACCAAACCAAACGCTCAAACTAGCGATTGAAAATACACAGAGCTTGAAGAATAAAAACCTTCTACAAAATAACTGTATGCAACATGAATACTATTTCCAAAATAACTCTATTCAGCATTAAATAATCTGAAAAGTGTTGATATGCCACAAAACAACCAAACCAAACTCTACAAATAAATATTTTAAGATATAAAGAACTTGAAGCATAAAAACTGTTTCCAAAATAACTTGATTCGGCATTAAATAACCCAAAAAGGGTTGATATGCTGTAAAACAAAACAACCAAACCTAAGCAGATCTATTATAGAATTTAATACACTGAGATATGTCGCTCACTAAAAGTAAAGTTAGAAGAACATCAAAAAGTCTGAATCAATTAGGTTTCAAAGACCCCAGAAAATATGCAAAATGTAAACGACAACTTCAGATCTGCACCGGTTGACTTTAGGTGCACTGACATATGTAAACAAATCTTATATTTTATAAAAGTGAGAATGTGTGTGTGTGTGAGGACACTTCTCAACCTATATACTCAACAAATTTTTAATCTACAGACTTGAAATTTGGTTATAAGTTATTCAGACATGTAGAAAACTTCAATAGGTTTTCATCCAGAAAAATGCGCTTGTAAAGGGTTGAAATTGAAAAATTGGTACATAGAAGTTGTTGGATTTTTCTGTTTGCTAACTGTTTCATGATTGCGCATGCATGAATGGGTCACATTACAGATTCCTTACGTTAAATATAAGTTGGTTTGAAAACTCCTTTTTAGAGAGCGTGTCACGCTGGCTGGATGATAATCGTACTTAACTCACTGTCTTTAGGTTTTGGTTTTAATCTCCGCTGGAGTATTCGGTTTTACTTACAAGAAGTGAATGGCTTAGAAAAAAACATAATACTCGCATGCACGTCTGTTTCTTTCCATTTTTTTTTTTTTTTTACTTAAAGAATTTAACGTTTAATATCTACAGTATTTCTGTTTATAATAAATGAGAATTCTACATGAATTAAAATATAATATTTATGCATATTTTATGACCGGGCAACTGCAGGCGGCCTGCTAGTAGATGACAAAACAGTTGTTTGGTTATTTGTCACAAGGTCAATTTTTAATATGGAGAAAGATTTTTTTTTTTTTCTGAAGTGAAACCTAATTGATCCAGGTATTACAAACCAGCCTAGTTTAGTATACGAAATTGTTGGAGAGATCCCTGCACAAGTGGCCAAAAATGATGTCAGTTGAATAGAAAGTAGGAATTTCTAACCACAAAGATTTCCCCCTATAATTGGTGAAGAGTGTAGGGGGAAGGAAATTCAGAAAGGGTGATTTTTAATAGTGGGTAGGGTTGTTAGAAAATGTACCGGGACCATCTGTTATACTTGCTGTTGTCTCGGAAGAAAATATGGCACAAAATGTGGACAATAATTTCAAGGAACAAGTTTGCCCAGCTGGGCAAACGTGAGTCCTTGTACTGGAAAAACATCCAGTAAATAAAACGTTTAGTAAATCGTTACTTTTTTTTCATTTCCATACACTAAACATGGATATAAATATTACTAAAACATCTGCTGCGTCATAAGCTTCATTTCGGTACCTTACTTGCCTGGGTGGATTGCCTGTAGGCTGAGATAAACTGCATCACACACACACGGAAAATTTATAATCAGATACAAGACCCCGCCCCAACCACTCTCACAATCCGCCCTTCCCTAATTATTTCATCAATATATGGGGTGTCTGGAAAAAAAAAAAAAAAATGAACTGCAATGACCTTTTTTGTGATGTTTGCAAGTTCCAGCGGGACAATAATGGTCATCAATTTGAACACTTGTGAACATGATTCTTCAATTATATTTGTCTTTTGTATTCAAAGCTAATCCATTTCATCTATTTCTATAAATAAAGGTTTTAACATTCGAGGTGTTCTATGTTTACGACGGGAGAAAAATGAATGAAAGAGAGGGAAGAACCCAAACGTAAATGAGTCATTGCAAATTGAAGGGGAATTTTACCCATTTTCACACACGAAACTCTCTGCTGGTTTGTGATAACTAACACCTGTTATTTCCCAGAGATACCTTGTTTTCCTTAACTTCTTTCTCTTCAGTGACTACCTGAGCCAATGTGGTGCGCTTCTCGCAAAGATCCACCCTTGCGTCCTGTCACAGCAAATTCTCCAAACCGTTCAAAAATGGATCCGACGACTTTTAAGCACTTCCACGTATGACACTCAGGAAAACCATGCAAGTTAACTATCAACCAGTATTTCCAAATCTTTATTGTTTTTTTGATTTAATTTTTGGTGCAAGGCCATAATTCAACCTAATAATAATAAAAAAAAACATAAAAAAAATTTTTTATGCATGTACCTGTCACAGAATGAAAATGTCATATTCCAAAAATCATGTAAATTGATCAAGTATTTTTTATTTTTTTTTATTTTTATTTTTTTAACTAAGAAAAATTAAATTTTGAGGAAATAGGAATGATGTTTTGGTTTGCCTTATTAAATAAGGAAAGACAACTCTATTCAGACTACTGAGATGTTAAAATCAGTCTCGTAATAGTTACAATATACTAGTAATCACTAAAAATTGTTAAAAGAATGGGGTGAATCTAAAAGTTTAGTACATAAAGTTAAAATGCCGGAAGTGAACTCGGTTTAGCTAAATATGGAATAGAAGTCACTAAGCATGAAACGAAATACAAAACCAAAATGGAAACACTCCTTGTTTCATATATACATATTATTCCTTAATTGGAATTTTTTATTTTGAGATGAGCATTTTATGTTAATTTTATTTTTATTTCGGACTATTAGTCTCATCTTTATTAGTTGTTGTTTTTTTTAATCTTTTTATTGGTTCACAACGTTTCGGCCAACTTCCTCTGGCCTTCGTCAGGTGGTAACCGCGACGGATAGGAACTTCGAATCTCCTAACTGCATTCTCAGCCATCACTGCCATCCGTAGTTGTTGTCGTCTCACCACATTTTTGACCAATTACCTCTGGCACGCTTTGGGTGGGATTGAAACCGCTATCTTCAGACAATGTTCATCTGGAACCGTAGAGATTCAACGTCTCTATCAACTGCGCCACGGGCCCCGAAGGGCGATCAAGGTTGGATTCTTTGATCTTATAAATCCACATTTATTTATTATCTGATCTTCCATAGTCGGGTCCGTACCGATTGGTATATATACATATTATTCCTTAATTGGAATTTTTTATTTTGACATGAGCATTTTATGTTAATTTTATTTTTATTTCGGACTATTAGTCTCATCTATAATAAAAAATTCGGACTATTAGTCTCATCTATTATATTATAAGATCAAAGAATCCAACCTTGATCGCCCTTCGGGGCCCGTGGCGCAGTTGATAGAGACGTTGAATCTCTACGGTTCCAGATGAACATTGTCTGAAGATAGCGGTTTCATGTGATGGCAGTGATGGCTGAGAATGCAGTTAGGAGATTCGAAGTTCCTATCCGTCGCGGTTACCACCTGACGAAGGCCAGAGGAAGTTGGCCGAAACGTTGTGAACCAATAAAAAGATTTTAAAAAAAAAACAACAACTAATAAAGATGAGACTAATAGTCCGAAATAAAAATAAAATTAACTCCTAGTTTCATCATGGAATAATAAAAAATAATAAACTCTTTTTACATTTTTATAAAAAATTTTTTTAATATTTAGAATATATTCATATGGAAATATTTTATTTCAAAAAAGTAATTTAAACTTTCATAGTTTATATTTCTATAAATAATTTAATAATTGTAATCTGTGAATGCATATAGCAGGAGAGGCTAGGGAAGTAGTTGTAGATATATCTAAAGCCTTTGATAGAGTATAGCACAATGGTCTTCTCATGAAAATCAAATCCTATGATATTACTGGACGAATACTTAACATAACTAAATCCTTAAATAAGAGAAGCCAGGTTGTCCTCTATGGTCATATGTCTAAAGAATTTGATTTAAATATGGATGTACCTCGGGGAGCGATCTTTGAACCTTTATTATTCTGATATTAATAAATGACCTCTCTGATATAATTGTCTCCAATATGGTAATATTTGCTGAGGACACCATGCTTTATAACAGATATGAGGGGAAAACGAATGAACATGTATCCAAAGCAATGGCAGAAACACTAGAAGAAGACCTCCAGTCTGGAATGGAATGGGGACAAAAAATGGCTGATAAAAATGGCTGACAGTGCTGCTAAGACTAAGCTTCTTTTCTTTAATAACTACAAGAAACCTACTTAACCACTAATAGCCATGGCTAATGATACATTACCTAAAAGTAGCTCGTTCAAACTCTTTGGCTTAACATGCATGGAAAACATGAGTTAGAACAGATACATTGAAGGCATTGCTAAGGTTGCTGCAAAGAAGGTGGGCTCTCTCTACCATGCTAGAAAGTTACTTACACCTGAAAGTACCCTACATCTTTACAAGGTCACCATTCGCCCATGTATGGAGTATTGTTGCTACATTTGGGCTGGTGCATCTAATACTCGTCTCTCCCTCTTAAACAGGGTTCAAAAGAGTCACCAACCTAATAGGTCCCAAACTATCAGCTCGGCTTCTGCTACTGTTTCATCGACAAAATGTTGCATTTCTCTACCTGTTTTATAAATATTTTAATGGTAGATGCTCCAACTACAAGCCCTTGTACCCCCTCAACGTAAATACCCCCGACAAGCAGCAAAATCCCATCTCTACACAGACATCCCTAGATGCTTCAAAGCCTGCTACTCAAATAGTTTCTTCTCTATAACTGCTAGACTTTGAAATTCCCTTCCGGGTTCCTGCTTCCCTGACTGTACTGACATGCAGAAGTTCAAGTGTAATGTAAACAGACATCTTGCTGCTCAACTCCCTACATAGTATCCCTACAAATTATGTCCCAGATAGTAGCCCTCCTACTTTAAAGTGGCACTGTACCTTGTTTGGGGTGAAAATGCAATAAAGAAACTTCTAAATATTTAAAATATATACACAAGTGTTAAAGGTAAAATAATTTCTTGAAATAAATTATTTTGATACGGTTTTGTATTTCATGTTTAGTGACTTCCATTCCATATTTTAGCTAAAACAAGTACACTTCTGGCATTTTAACTTCATGTACTGAATTGCTGAATTTAACCAAAGAATGATTTTTTATATATATATAATAAAAAAAAAATAAATAACACGGAAAATGACTTGATCAATCTATGTGACTTTTTTTTTTTTTTTTAATGACATTTTTATTCTGTGACGAGTACGTACATTATAAAGACTCTTTCGTAGTTTTCTTTTTTTTTCTTTTAATTAGGTTGAATTCTGGAGGAGAACCTAATTTTTTTTTTATATGCTTTCAAAATAAAAATTGCATGTTTTACTTAAATAATAAACAATAATTTTTGGTAGAAGGGGAGGCAACTGCATAAACTCAGGGGAGGTAACTGCATAAAGTCAGCGAAGGTAACTGCCGTAATGACAGATCATGAAACAAGAGGTTTTATGTAATGTTGTTATGGTTAGTCAACATACTAATTTTCTGCAGACAGCTACCGGAAGGCAAATAAGTCCCTTCACTTTTATTATTTATTGGATATGTCATTTTTTTTTTTTTTTTTTTTATATAACTAAATGATTTTGATTTCAATAATTTAAATTATTTATTTGTAAATACAGAGTGTCCCAAAAGGAGCTGATGGATTTGAAATTTGAATTCGACCAAAAGTACCACTCTATGATAAATATCCGCTCCTCGGTGGTGTAACTACCTCTGATTCTAGATGCTCTAAAATCTTTTTTGCACTGATTTGTTGCTTCTGTTGTTCCATCTTATATTTGATCGATTCAGCTTCTTTTGGGACACCCTGAATTTGTTTCATTTCTATTTTTATCATCCCCACTTTTTTAATATGTCATTTTTATCCAAATCTGTTATGACATAAATTTTAGTTGAACTGGTTGTTTAGAATTAATAAATATTTAAGAGGTTAACTTATTTTGCTTGAAGCATTTTCTAGTGTGTATATAGATGGTAATTTATAGAGGGAATCGTATAATTGTCTTGTACCCTGTTCTGGATGATGATAAATTGGAATTTCAGAAACGTATGTACACAATTTTTCGCTGCATAATCATGAATGTTATAAAGTTGCATTCTACTTAGTTATAATATATTAGCTCTGTTTGACTTTAAGGAGTAACCATGGAGCTTAACTTTATCTTCAATATTTATTTTATCCTAGAAGTCTGTATTATTCAATTTATTTTCATAATAAAATCGGTGTTTTTATATATATATATATATATACACACAAGTTGATGGTAAATAATGTTAGGCTCTCATCAGCCATTTTTTTTTCTATTTTCTCAGAAAAAATAGCTGAGGAGAGTGAGAGCCTAACATTATTTACCATCAATTGCCCCCCCCCCTTCCCCAATGTTAAGCTTGAAACCAACGGTACCAATGTTTTTCTGACCTTCTGTACGATTTTTAAATAAATAAATAAATATTAAGCTCTTATATTGAACATTTTCTCTTTATAATTGATCACTTTGTTGGAATTCGTCCCCCAAAACAGTGAACAAATGATATATATATATATATATATATTATTATCCTAAACCTAACATTAATCTTTCTGCCAAACCTTAACTCCAACCCTAACCTTCCTGCCTAATTTTTCTTAATCTTTTTTTTCTTTTTAGGAATGAGCCTGATTAATTGTAACTAATGAAAAAGTAAATGCTTCCTTAAGTAAGTACAGACAGAATTTGTTTGGGATAAAAACAAAAATCGAAAAATGTAAAAATTGAATTTCAACTAAAAGCAATGTTATCTACGTAATGGTCATGTTGAAATTAGTGACATAATACATAAAACACTCACTTTCTTGATCAAGTGGATTGCCACTATGTCAGTTACCTCTCCTGATATTATGCAGTTACCTCCCCTGCTATCGTAAAAACTATTTTGTTTATTAAAATAAAATATGCATCAAGTCTGCTTGAAAGCCAAATCACACCGTAATATTAGGAAAATAAACAAATATTTTACTTGTTTGAAATTAATCACAAATATATTTCAGAGGTATACTCCATCTTCAGTATGTTGTTTTGTTTCTTTTTTTTTCTTTTCTTCTTCCTTGCCATGTTGTAAAGTTGGAGAAAGAAGCGCGTTGTATCTAAGCGGTTGTATTTTGAAACGTTTGAACTGTGCGTAGGCAACACGAGAATAACGTCAAGGATGAGAGTTCATTTAGAAACGTTTTTTTTAATTTGAATAAAATATGCATCAAGTGCGTTTGAAAGCCAAATCACAATGTAATATTAGGAAAACAAATATTTTATTTGTTTGAAATTTAACACAAATATGAACTCTCATTTTTGACGTTATCCTCGCGTTGCCTACGCACAGTTAAAATATTTCAAAATAAAACCGCTAGATACAATGCGCATCTCTTTAATCCTTCTTCCAAATTTACAATATAGCAAGGAAGAAGAAAAAAAAAAGAAACAAAATAATACACTGAAGATGGAGTATACCTCTGAAATATATTTGTGATAAATTTCAAACAATTAAAATATTTGTTTATTTTCCTAATATTACGTTGTGATTTGCTTTCAAGCGCACTTGATGCATATTTTATTTTATTCAAATTAAAACGTTTCCATATGAACTCTCATCCTTGAAATATCTTGTTTGAAATTTATAAAATATATAAATTTCGGAGCTATACTCTGTCTTCAGTGTGTTGTTTTGTTTATTTTTTTTTCTTTTCTTCTTCCCTGCCATGTTGTACAGTTGGAGAAAGAAAAGTCTGTAAAGAGATGCGTGTTGTATCTCAGCGGTTGTATTTTGAAATGTTGGAACTGTGCGTAGTCAACACGAGAATAACGTCAAGCGTGTGAGTTCCATATAGAAACGTTGTTTTAATTTGAATAAAATATGCATAAAGTGCGTTTGAAAGCCAAATCACAGCGTAATATTTATTCACATATAACTTTGTCATTCATTAAATGTTAAGTTATTGATAAATAACCGTTGTTTTTTAAGACCTTATCTACTAAGTGAATATATATACATATAATATTTTTTCTCCTATATTTTGTTTGTATGAGAAATTTTATTGTATGAGTGATTGTATTACATTAAAAATTTGCAAACGATTTTTGTATCAGATTAAGAGTTGACCATTTTATGACTTTAAAAATTGTTGTACTATAATTGATAGGAA
The DNA here is from genome assembly GCF_053919585.1 of Euprymna scolopes. Lineage (NCBI taxonomy): Eukaryota > Metazoa > Mollusca > Cephalopoda > Sepiida > Sepiolidae > Euprymna > Euprymna scolopes. The sequence continues at coordinate 10,880,664 of NC_136522.1, forward strand.
ATTGATTGTGTGTTGAATTTTCATTGAAAAAAAAAAAATCTAAATTTTTTTAAATCGATTCTTTTTAACTTTAAAATGTTAAAAAAAGAATTTGCTAAAAAAAAAATGTTTTAAATTTGTTGTTGCTTGTTTTATTTTACATTTTATTAATCTTATTTATAATGTATTTAAAAAATTTTTTCAACTACTGTGGGATTTCTACTGGTTCTGCTAGTTTTATTTTAATTTTAATTTTTATTTAAATACGGAAATCATTTCAGACAAGGCATGAAGCCATTTGATATAAAGATCTATTAAAAATAATGAAATACTTCAAAACGTTGATTTAATTTGAATAAAATAAAATATGCATCTAATGCGCTTGAAAGCAAATCACAATGTAATATTAGGAAAATAAACAAACATTTTAGTTTCGGACCTATATTCCATCCACAGTGTGTTGTTTTCTTTCTTTTCTTTCTCCAACACACTGAGGAAGTGTATTTTATTTTATTTTCAAATTAAGTCAACGTTTCTATCTGGAATTCACACCCTTGACGATATTTAGTGTATTATTTAAGTGAAATTTGCATTTTTCTGTGAAAGCAATTTGGTTATAGGCAGCTAATGTACTTTCTAACTTCTGGCATTGCTGCTACCGGAAGTGGTAATAAGGCAAATCAGTTCCTTCGCTTTTATCATTCTTCAGTATTTCTATTGTGAAGCGATTTATTGAAATAAAATAGAAGAAAAGGACATTATTGAAAAATATGCAATAAAAATTAACGAAATTATACAGATAAAAATAACCCTCTTTTTTTTTGCACTTTTTTAATAAAAATCTGTTTGAAATTTTATAAGAAATATGTTTATGAAATTATATAAATAAAATTTTTAAACTAAGTTTTTTTTTTATTTGAATTTCTATAATATTTAAGAAAGAATAAAAATGTCTCTGTAAACGGAAAGAACTTACCCATAATTTGGAACACATAGGTGTTCGATGAAATGGTTTCCTTTTCTCCTTTCCCCGGTACAAATTTTTGTTTTCCTACTCTTTCTAGTAATTTATGGTCATTTGACCACGTTTTTAAATGATGTACCCCCCCCCAATCTGTTGCCGATATTCATTTTGAAAAGTATCGGCCCAAAAGACGTCTTGATAGTTTTGTTTTTTTTCTACACCACCCCTTATTTACCCACTTTTGTCTAATTTATGTTTTTTAAACTTTGAAGTAGAGCTAAGGAGAAAAAAGGAAGAAAAGAAATAAAAATATTATAGAAGTCTATTTTGGTTTCATTTCATTGTCAAATTTTTATTCTTTAATATATGGTTAAACTATAAAAAAAAAGGACTTATTCTGTCTTGATAGAGTTCAAAATAGACTTCGTAGCCTTGTGGGGATGTTCTTTTCTCTTCTCTGCAACCTTTACCTCACAGAAGAGATGTTGCAAGTTTGTCTCTGTTTTCTCGTTATTTTCATGGCAGGTGCTCAACTGAGTTCCAGTCTATGGTCCCCAATCACAAAACTTTCACAAGAATCACCCATCTAGCAGAAAACCTTATCAATAATTCCCCCCACTCTTTATCTGTGCCTAAACCTAAATGTAGATTCCATGAACAAAGCTTCTTTCTTAGAACTTCACGCCTATGGAATTGTCTTCCATTTTCCAGCTGACTACAATGTTTGTCTTCAAGTCTAATGTAAACAAGTTTTTGATGAGCCGTTCCATATAAGTTTACAAATTTACCGAATTTCCATTATTAACGATTACATTGTCCAATTTCTACTGTACACTCTTTAACCCTTATCCTCGCGTGACCTCTTGGACTTGATAAGATGCCTATGTAAAACAAAAGAAAACAAAAAACAAAATCTCTCAACAATGATAATAATGGCACTGCGCTCAGTGTTATTCAAATGTTTTATAAAATTATGTACCCATAAAAATCTTCATATATACACACAAGCTCCTTCAGTCTTTGACAGACTATGGATATCCACGTAGGGGTGTTTGCACGTGAAATTTTTTTGGCAGGAGGTGCGCAATCTCCAACCATACCTCTCCTGAGTCGACATTGTTAAATACCAGTAGTAAGTGAATTGTATCTGCAAGACGACTGGAAATAAATGGCAAGATAAGCGGAGAGCACATACTTTGCCCAGAATTCCCCAATGGTCACCTATCTGATACTAACCAGGCTCAACGTTGCTTAACTTTGGTGATCTAACGAGAATTGGTATGTCAACACGATCATACCGGCATATATATAATATATATAGTTTTGATTTGAATTTAGATACCCAATAGATGGCCCAATGGTTAACGTCGCACGTTTTTTTTTTTTTTTTTTTTTTTCACACTTTAATTTCCAACTTTGCCTCAAAGGTTCGGGTTCGATCCTCATGCTCACCTACCAAAACTTTTTTTTATTATCATTTTATTAGAATTGGACACACATAACACATGCCTACATGCTCAAAGGAGAAACAGTGCCTTTGTGCACCTGCTGCGCAATCAACTAGTCTCAGTCAGTCGTATGTTTATGATTGATTGCAAAAAAATATAAAAACGTTCGCAGGAAAAGCTATCACGCAACAACTCTCACAGTTATTCAAAGAAGTACCTGCCCCTCAAATAAGAGTATTTAAAAAGAACAGAATATTTATAACTCATATAAAACAAATTAAGACAACAACAATGACATTAGGTAAACTATTACTGACCTAAATTTTATTTCAACGAACTAATCCCATTCAGATTGTAGAAACTATACATGCATATAAACCATATCTGGCATAAAATGACCTATTGCAGTTGATTTGCTGTAAAACTAAACTGTTCTTCCTCCAAGCCACCTGGAGGCATAGGTTACCTGATGAGATTAATACTTTGATCAAAACAGTAGTTCTACTGTTGTAACCAATGTAATTGCTTACCTAAAATTGAATAAAATAATATCCTAATCTTTTTAAATTCATTAGTTTTTAATTTTGGATACCTTTAACCTAGAAATATATATATATATATATATAGTCTTGGAAGTTTTTAACCTTTAAAACTATACAAAAAAATATTTTTTATCATTCGTTAGAAAACCATCTAGTCAGTAAGTCATTTAATCACCTGCAATCACTGCATCAACTCGCTCTCGAATTTACTATAATACCAATAATTTATTTTTCAAGGGATCATCAGTTGTTTACCATGAAACACTGTTTCGGGGATTTAAAAACAAAACAGTATATTACATCATGGCTCCCCAGCAGTGTTGATCAAACACCACCACCCTTAATCTTAGGAAGAAGACATGTTTCAAACATTTGATCCAGTTTTCTATTCTTAATTGCAATTACTAACCTTTTCATACTATAAAAATGAATTTCTTACCTGTGCGATTATATATATCTCATTATTTAAAGAAATCTTCAATACTTCATTAATCCTGTTCAAATTTATTTATTTATATATATATATATATATATATATATATATATATATATATATATATGGCTACCTAAATAAACGTGTTGTTGCTGAGTCTTCTATGTATTTTTCTTTCTGGTATTAGGCTTTTTTCTTTCTAAACAAAAATTTCTGTTTTCTGATGAGTATTCGCATGAAGATTCAATATTGATATAATAATAATTGATCGTTTCTGCATAACGAAACAGATCTGTAGAAAATGTACTAATTCTAGTTAATAATACTTGTATCGTATTTCCCCTCCTAATTTTTTTCTTTTTCTTTTCCAGGAATGAGCATGATCAACTGTACTTAATAAAACCTTCATCAAGATTCGAGTATCGTCACCTTCTTTTCCGTGGGCCGTACCCCTGTTCCACGAAATGCCACAATAACCCCTCCCCTTCATACCCACCACACATTCCTACAAAAAATGACCATTAATGTGAAGACCACCGAGATGAGGCTCTGCGCAAACTTCAGCCCTCGCCTTCAATCCTTGTGCAATCAGAGCTCCTTGCATTATTCTTGCGTATCGGCAGCTCTACTCTCACCATCTGAAATGTCATCAACAGGTATCGGATAGACCTGGTCGGACCAAACAGACTCCCCCTTTGTCGGGAGCCGGAATTTTTATTACTTTGCGTTTGCCAGATGGGGAAACCGTGAAGCAGTCTTATTTATTTCCTTGGATAGACATGAAAGAAACTGAAAGAGATAGTTGGAGACGTGTGCTCCATTTTATGAGGAGCCGAAATCGTCTCCCTTCTTTGCCCAATTGGACATGTGAGGAATAAAACAACCGTATTTTATTTATTGGATTTTCAATAGATTTATTTAATAAAAGAAGAAATAAAAAAAAAAAAAATAAAAAACGGGCAAATGTTAAACTGAAAAAAAAGAAAAAAGGACTTCAATATGGAGTATGCAAGAGTTGTCTCCCCTGTTTGCTAGATTGGATCAGTGACACAATCATATTTGAACTCATTGCTGTTGGCAGCATAAATTATTCTCAAGGAGATGCAGTTGGGAAATTAGTCAAAAACAATGTATTTTGTTTTTCCCATCCATTTGTAGTTGCGTTAAAATAAATTTAGGTCCTTCTATTAAATTTTTTTTAATGCAAATATGTCACAAATCAAGATGCATTGTTTCTGACCAATCTCCGAATTGTATTTCATTTAAAGTAAATTATGTTGTCGCTAATAACATTTTACCGGTGCTTCTTCATTATAGGACCAAAAATCGAAATATTGAATTTCAAGTAAAACCCATGGTATCTACTTAGTTGGCATGTCACAGTAATGAACATATCCAAAAATTATGAAAAACGATATGGTAGAAAATTAATTATTAATAAAAATAGTTTTCAAAGACAATTAGGGAAAATTGAGTTTCGCTAAATTGGCATAAGATTTCAGAAATTTATTACCTCCTTTGTTATGAGTCGAACTGTCCGGATTTTTTTTTTTTTGTTTTTTTTCTCCAATGTTATTTTCATTATTAATTAATTTCTATCTTATCGGTTTTCATAATTTCATTACTGTGACATGACAATTCTGTAGATGCCATTATCTTCACTTCAAGTTCAATATTTCAATTTTCGAATGTCATTAAAATAATGAAGAATCACCCCCTTACCAAATTAACTTATTAATATTCATTATGAAATTGATTGTTTTTATTTATTTATTTTTTAAAAATTGTTGGAGAAAGTGGGGGGGGGGGCATCTTTAGTCAGCCTGTTAAAACCTTTTGTGTTAAATGTTTTTAAGGTTGTTTCTATTTGTCAGTACTCTGACCATCTTCTGTTGTTATGAATCCGCAGATTTGACATAAAATTTCACAAAATTGAACATGCATTTTGGCTTTTATTTATTTATTTTTTAAAGTTTTCATAAACTTCACTATGGGTGACATAAATTATTTTGGCTCTTGTGTACTTGGACAAAGTGTGGAATAAGAAAAACATCTTAAAGGGCAAATGTCTCTGTGTTTGTGTTTCTGCCCAAACTTTTGTTATGCACATCAGACAGGCACAAATCTCTCGGACAAAAAAACATCGAAAAATTGGAAGAAATCATCCTTTATTTCATATAGAAATATCGTTTTGTTTGAAGGGGGAAGGTCAAATAAAAACCTGGCTTTCGACGTGATGCAAACTGCGCATGTGTGAATCGTCAATACCTTTTTTCATTTTAAATAGCCAAATTTGCGAACTCCTAGCATCTGTGTAATCGTGATCATATCAATTTATTAACTTCAGTTATGTGAGTTCACATCCAAGACGTGTCATTTACTTTTTATTTTTTTTAACGATTGGGCAACGATGGACGCCCTCCCCCCGCCCCCTATTAAATCTTGCTAAAAATATAGTTAATAACCATTTCAGTAAAAAAAAAAAAAAAAGTCCATTGATGGCAGCCTACTGCTATAACTTTGGAATAGAGGCATGTGAGAGAGAGAAAAAATGAGAGTAGAAACAGGGATAAAAAATGTACATGAGAACCAAGAAAAATAAAATAAAAGCGCACCCTACATTAAAAAATAAAATATTTAATGTTTTAGTGCCTCTATATTATAATAATGAAAAATATTGAATCTCAAGTAAAACAACTGGTACCTATATAATTGTTAGGTCTCAGATAGTAACATATCCCAAAATTATGGAAAATGATAAGGTAGGAAAATAATTATTAATGGAAAACAGTTTTCGATAAAATTTAGATGAAGGATAAAATTTTTCAGACATTTTGAATTATGTTGCATCACATGACGTAAGCAACAGAACTTAATTATCTCCCCTGTCAACTTATTTCGTTTTTTTTTTTAGTAAGCAAACATAGTGATTTAGCTTCATTTTACAAATTTCTTTTTTCATGAATTATTTTTCTACCTTATCGTTTTTCATAATTATTGGATATGTTACTATTTGAGACCTGATAGTTACGTTAGTACCATTTGTTTCACTTTTTGACGGTGAAACAATTATTGTAAATGTTGCACATGAATAAACTATATAAATAGGATTAGTAATTGTCTGTATTTTTGAGATGAGGTGTTTTCGTTTATTGAGATTGTCGGACTGACTTCCTCATCTTGGTTGTTATAGTCACAACGTTTCGGCCGTTTTGCCCTCCGGCCTTCATCAGGTGTTTTGTATCGAACTGGGGAACCGTATATAAATAGGATTAGCTTAGTCAACAAAGGTATAGTGACAAAGATGACCATAGATCCCCCCCCCCTCCTCCCCATTTTTTTTTGATTGGCGTTCTGCCTAATTTTGTTTTGTAAACGTTTTGTTCTCAGAATAAGATAAATAAGTCGAGTAGTCTGGGTGGCCAGTGTTGTCCGGATGTTTGGAGGTATGTGTTGAGCAAGAAAAAAAAAAAAAAATGTTGTAAGCAGGCAAGCTCGAACCCGTGACGCGAAGGCAGAAAAGAAAGTGGAGGTGCATGTAAGGGTGTTGGTTGAGGAAAAACAAAAGAAAAGAAAAATTGCAAGTGCAAAAAAAAAAAAAAAAAAAAAAAAAAAAGTAGTAATCAAGCTCAAACCCATATAACGCCAGAGGAAAAAAGAGGTGAAAACAAACTGTCTTACCAACGTGCCTACCATGGTTGTGATGTCACAGGGGGGTCGAAATAACGCCTTTTATGCGACGTCGTGGGTACGAGGATTGAACGACTTGTAAACATGTTTGCGAAAAAAGCAACCCCTCCCTGTAGAAAAGTGCCCACTTGAGGGTAAAGAAATTAATGTTTTGGGCCAATTTTTCGATATTTGTCGTCCGAAGGGTTGAGCTTCAAAATGATGCTGATCTCATGAAAATCCATCGCCTCTATCTGAAGTTTTTGCGAGACATACATTTATTCATACATACATTTAAACAGATGGGGGGTACCTGGGTGTTTGGAGGGGTGTGTGTGTGTGGGGGGGTAAAGACTAAGCGAAGTAATAACCCTGTTTAAACTTTAAAAAAAAATCGGAAAAAAACAAAACAAAAAACAGCGAATGGACGTAAAACTTATTTTAAAAAATCGGATAACCAAAAAATGAACGTGTTCAGAAAAACAAAAACAAAAAAAAAAAAACAGCGAAATATTAAAAGTTTAAAAATCGAAAAAAATATATATCTGATAACTGGGATTTAACCTGCAATCTTAAGATGACGATGCTGTCCGGAAAAAAACAAAACAAAAAAAAACAGCGAACGGATGTAAAACTTCTTTAAAAAAATCAAATAAACAAAAACCAAGAAAAAGGAAAAAAAAAAAAAATACAGTGAAAAGCGAAAATAAATAACCTTTTTCAATATTAAAAGTTTAAAAATAAAAAATATCTGATAACTCGGATTGAACCTGCGATCTTAAGATAACGACGTTGTCACTTAATCCATCGTGCTGTGGGCGAATGTAGGTCGTTTTTTTAATATTTAAATATTGACGCATGCGTAGAAGCCATCTTGTCAGGAAGATACGATTTTTTTTTCCACCCCTCCTGGTTGAGGGAGAAGGAATGAATGTTTTTGGCCAATTTTTTTATATTTGTCGGCCAATATTCAAGCTTGAAAATGATACCTATCTTGTGAAAATCCGTCGCTTCTGTCGAAAGTTTTGCAAGACATACAAACACACACACACACAAACACACATTTTTGCTTTTATATATATATATATATATACTAGTGAGGGGTACCCGGCATTCCCCGGGTGTTTGGAGGTGTGTGTGTGTGTGGAAACTCCGGGGGTGGGGGTTAAAAAAAAAAAGTAAGTATGAGGATCAAACCCGAACCCTTGAGGCAAAGTTGGAAATTAAAGTGTGAAAAAAAAAAAAAAAAAAAACGTGCGACGTTAACCACCTCTTCCTGCTCACTGTTTTTCTTCTATCTACAGCTTTGGTGTTTTAAAGAATAAAACCTCCCCCAACCTCCCCATGTTAAGAATGGCTTTCGGAATAAACACCCCAACCTCCCCATGTTAAGAACGGCTTTCAGAATAGACACCCCCCCAACCTTGTCAGGCATCTTTTGTTGTTATGCTAATTATCTTTCGTTCTTGTTAGTTTCCTACATCAAGTGGCTTCATGCCTTGTCTGGAGTCATTTCCATGAAAAAAAAAAAAAAAAAATTCTGAAAGTAAAAAAAAAAGTATTTAGGTGTCATCAGCTAGAATCAAAACCGAAAGCAAAACTGTAGCATTTAAAGCTGGTGACGTTACCACTGTACCAACGAGACATGCATATGAACTGATCAAAAATTAAAAATCAAACAATAAACTAAGATGAATGTACAAAATATATAACGATTTATTCAATTTTTATCCATTTTTTTTTACCCCTTAAAAACCAGTTTAATTGGCTAAAGACCCATAAAAGAACGGTCTGTAAAAAATCCAATCATTTGAAGCCTTTAGCGCCGCTCTGCGACTTTTATTTTCGGAAGAGAGAGTTTGAAAATATGGAGACAGACAGACAGACATATAACCTTTTATATATTAGGTTATCTTTTGTAACCTGGTTTGCAAATACTTGCTTTTGCAAGAAATTTTCCAAGGAGTGTCCAGGATTGACATGTCTGCTTTCATTAATCATTTCTAGTTCTTTGTTTGATAGAAACGATGAGTGTTCTTCAAACAACCCCCCCTCCTCTCTACCGACTGTTGCTGACACCCCTATTCCGAATTTGTGCTCGTATGACGTCATCGCTGAACCATTTCTCACTGATATAAATAAAAATAATTAAATTAAAAAACAAACAGGCTTTCTCTAAGCAAAGTCGCCCCCCCCCCAGTTGCTGTTGACTGTCAGACTAAGAAGCGATTTATTGAAATTAAAGAAAATAAAAATAAAAAAGGGATTCTTTATTCAAACTTTTGGTAAAACTTGCGGAGAACGCTATGTTTTACGGTTGTTTTAAAAATAGAACGGAAATTTAAATTTCGTTCCGTTTTAATAATTTATTTTACTTGCACACGCCCCCCCCCCCAAAAAAAAATCGAAAGAATAACGTTTCACAATCGTACATTTTATACATTAAAAAAAAAAAACGGAAGATTTTTTTTTTAAATAAAATTTTATTAACAAAAACGAAATAATTTAATTTTTAAACTAAAAAAAGTCAATTCGGTATACATTTTTGGTATTTTTTTAATTTTTTTTTTTTTTTTACATATGTCCAACTCAATATTGACATTAGAAATGTAGACTTTTATAGGTTTTCTGGTATGCTTACAACGAATAAACACCTCCAACCTCCCCATGTTAAGAATGGTTTTCGAAATAAACACCCCAACCTCCCCATGTTAAGAATGGTTTTCGAAATAAACACCGCAACCTCCCCATCTTAAGAATGGTTTTCGAAATAAACACCCCCAACCTCCCCATGTTAAGAATGGTTTTCGAAATAAACACCCCCAACCTCCCCATGTTAAGAATGGTTTTCGAAATAAACACCCCCAACCTCCCCATGTTAAGAATGGTTTTCGAAATAAACACCCCCAACCTCCCCATGTTAAGAACGGCTTTCGGATAGACACCCCCAACCTTGTCAGCATACATGAAACCTCCTACTTCAATCTTTTTGTTCCTAAAATTTTACTATTGCATGAAATTTCTTATATTTGCAACCTGTGCACATATCGATGGTCGTGCTATCCATTTTTTTTTTTAAACTCAATTTTTATTATTTTTTCAATTAATTTCTATTTTTTTTGGGGGGGGGGGCGTATGCGCAATTAAAAAAGAAAGTGTGAAGCAGAATGAAATTTAAATTTCTGTTCCATTTTTAAAACAACCATAAAACGTCGCGTTCTCTGCATTTTTTTCTTCTCAAACTTTTATAATAAAAATATGTTTAGGAAACTTGGTTTTTACCGTTTAGTCTGACAGGCCCGCAGCAACCCACGGATGACTTTACTTGAAGAAAGCCTGTTTTTTGTTTTTTTTGTTTTTTTAATTTAATTATTTTTAATGCGTTGTTTCCAGTTAGTTTGTGTTCTTCCTCTTCTTTGGTGATTCGATCTTTCCATTTTATCCTTAGAATCTTTCTTTGGAATCAAACGCGTCCAATTTCCTTTCTTGACTTGAAAAATTAGGGACATCAACATCTACCATCTTGTACAAAACATTATGTTGGCAAATAAATGTAATATAATTGAAAATTATTGAAAATTCCTTTTAATATTGTCATTATTCTTTTATATAGTAACTCGTGTCCACGGTGTTTCCTACGAAACCGCATTGATATAGCCTTGAAACACAACTCCTTTCATAAATATTTAGTATTGTTTTAATAATAAATGAACTAGCAGGACCTGTGGAAATTCCACAGCGAACTCTTTCATATGTAATATATTGATGTTGGCATTCTGTAGATGGTCAACGTAAATGGAGATGCTCTTATATTATTGTAGTTCTTTTGTTAAAACTGCAAAAGTATTTATCTAAGCTAGCACGGTTGTAAAATACGCTTAAATATATTTTAATTTAAGCAGATTTCCTATATTTTCCGTCGATTCTTATATATTATAAAGATGCGATTTAAAAAAAAAATAAAAAAAAAATATCCATATGACTTGGGTGCATCTTGAATCGAAACCGAAACTTGTGAAGAATTCTTGGTAAAATAATTTATATATAAAAAAAAAGATGACTTGAGTGCCATCAGCTATAATCGAAACCGAAACCAAAACTTATGAAGAATTCTTGGTGAAATTATATATGACTACCTAAAGTACCCGGCCAGGTTGTATTTGATATATTTGAATATTCCGTCTTCTATACATAATTATCTTATTGATTAAACGAAACATAAATTCATAATGGCTTCTTTTTTCTACGTCCACCATGAGGTAGGAGCTATAGGTGCATTTTATTTTATAGCAGTCTCGCTAGTCACCCCGATCCTTTTTTCTAGTTTTATCTTTTATCTTCTAGTCCTTTTGCTTTCAAAATATGATGTCAAATATTATGTTTCCAGATGTATATCCATGTGATATTGCTTTGGGGTAATTTTCAACAAAATCTAATTGTCGAAAAAGATTCTACGTCCTGAAAAATGCTATTTTTTTTTGTTCATTTTGACCCCTTTGGGGGCACAACCAGAATTTTTATAAAAAAAAAAAAAAAATCCGAGAACGTCACATTTTCTTCCTTTGGTAGTTGTAACTTCATGCAAAATGTCAGAAAAATGTAATAAGTAGTTATTGAGAATTTTGGGGACAAACGGATGAGAGTGAATTCTAAGGTCGAAATCCGACTAAGTCGATGTACCAATAACAAGTCGCGTATTTTATTTAATTAATTATTGAGATGAGTAAATTTGTATTATTTATTGCGGGCTATTATCCTCATCTATTCTTAGTTGTTGTTTCATGACGTTTCGGCCAACTATTCCTCTGGCCTTCATCAGGTGGTTAATCGCGACAGGATAGAAACGCCGAATCTCCTAACTGCATCCTCTGCCTTCCATATTTGTTGTTGTCTCACCACGTTTTGACCAACTAATCCTCTGACCGGCTTTGGGTAGGATTGAAACCGCTATCTTCAGACAATGCTCACCTGGAACCATAGAAATTCAACGTCTTTATCCACTGCGTCACGGTCCCTGTCTCAATGTATACTGGTTGTCCAACCTGCAAAGGATGTTTATTCCAGAAGTCGTTCTTAACATGGGGAGGATGAAAACAAGAAAATAATTTTCAAAATAAGCACCAAAATAAAAATAAAAAAAAAAAAAACAATAAAAAATTGTAAGATTAATTATTTATTCATTTTTTTTTTTTTATGGGCGATCAATGTCCACTGGTTGTCCAACCTGCTAAGCGTGTTTATTTTGAAAGCCGTTCTTAACATGGAGTGGAGAGGTTGAAAATAAGAAAACGCCTATATCATTTCATTAATTGTAATTCGTTTGAGATGAGTAATTTGTATTATTTATCCATTTATTTATTGCAGACTATTATCCTTCTCTTCTAGCTGTTGTTTCACGACGTTTCGGCCAACTATTCCTCTGGCCTTCGTCAGGTGGTTAACCGCGACGGGATAGGAACGCCGAATCTCCTAACTGCATCCTCAGCAATTACTGCCTAAACAGCCCAAAAACCCCCTCGGGGGTCCGGGCGACAAGATCAAAGTGTAGTATCTGTCCCGACAGATACTGCAAAGCTATGACTAGCAAAGACCAGCTATGACTAGCAAAGACCATATGTGGGGGTCACCCCACATATCTGAACTTGGTCACTGAGGGGGCAACCCTTCATACCAACAGTTTCTAATCCAGCTCCCATTTCCCACCTCTCAGGAGCTGGTACCCCCTTTCCCTCCCCCCTCCCTCCATCTCCACATTAAAAAACGGCCTTGTGCCTAATTTGCTCAGTGGGGAAGCAAATAAATATCTCAGCAATTACTGCCTAAACAGCCCGAAAGTCTTCCGGGGCCCGGGCGACAAGATCAAAGTGTAGTATCTGTTCCGACAGATGCTGCAAGCAAAGACCAGCAAAGACCATATGTGGGGGTAACCCCACATATCTGACCTTGGTCAATGTAGGGATCACCCTACAGACCAACAGTTACTATCCAGCTCCCATTTCCCACCTCTCGGGAGCTGGTCCCCCTTTCCCTCCCCCCTCCCTCTATCTCCACATTAAAAAAACGGCCTTGTGCCTAATTTACTCAGTGGGGAAGCAAATATATCCACTCAGCAATTACTGCCTTCCATAGTTTTTGTTGTCTCACCATATTTTGACCAACTAAGCCTGTAGCCAGCTTTGGGTAGGATTGAAACCGCTATCTTCAGACAATGCTCACCTGGAGCTATAGAAATTCAACGTCTCTATCCGCTGCGCCGCGGGTCCTGTCTTTATCCACCGCGTCTTTAATAATGAGGATAATAGTCCGCAATAAATAAATGGATAAATAATTTGCGTGTTATTTAGTCTAAAATGAAATCTTTTACTGTAAAATTTCAAAATCGTTGTGCAACTCCTATCAATTTATTTTCAACCTCAGTTATTCCAATTACGTCATATTTGCAGGGAATGGCAAGAACATATTGTTGCGAAAAACATGCGACAGATTTTGTATTTTTCTGGACTATACAATGTTGTCTCAGCTTTAGCAATAATAATATGTTTGTTATTTCAAATGAAAGCAGACCAGTAAAAATAAGTCAGTGCAAAAACATTAACAACATCCTTGACAGAATTTTTCCATTTGTATTTAATCGCGATCTGTTTCATGTTACAGGCACTCCTTTAAAAAACCTTGAATAATATTTTTGCAGTCCTTTCGTTTTTTTAAATATTATTATTATACCAATTATATTAACCCAGCATTATCTATCTATCTATCTATCTATCTATTTTTTTATTTTTATTTTACACACGGTGGTCACCACTTATCAAGGCCCGGAAGCCACTCAAGGATAAGGGTTATTGCAAGTACAGTACGTTAGTGTGGAGATTTAATGAAGTGTTCACTTAAGAGGGCGGTTCATCAGGAATTTGTTTACGTTGGACTTGAAGAAATCCAAGTTGTAGTCAGGTGGGAAACAGGCAGACGGAACAGAGTTCCACAGGCGTTCAGTTCTAAGAAAGAAGCTTTGTTCGTGGAATCCACGTTTTGATCTAGGCACAAATAAAGAGTGGGGAAAATTTTTCACAGTGGATTCAGCTAGACGGGTGTTTTTCGTGAAAGATTGGCGAGAGGGGACCAGAGATTGGAGTTCAGATGAGCACCTGCCATGGAAATAACGATAAAACAAGGATAGGCTCGCAACGTCTCTTCTGTGGGAGAGAGGTTGCAGGGTAGAGAAAAGGGCATCCCCCACTAAGCCATAAAGTCTATTTTGTACTCTGTCAAGGCAGGATAGGCTGTTTTTAGCAGCTCCTGCCCAGACATGGCAGCAGTATTCCATCCTTGGACGTACTTGGCTTTTATATAGATAGAGAATTGCATCAGTAGTGAGATATCTTCTGGAGCGGTAGAAGGATCCCACCATCTTTCCAGCGACCTTGGCAACAGACTTCATGTACGTGTTCCATTTCAGATCAGGAGTAAAGGTCAAACCCAGAAGCTTATCAAAACATGAGGCTTCTCCTAGACGAGAGCAATCCATTTCAATTGATGCCAGATGGGGATCAGAGCGTTATATATCTATAAAAGTGAACGTGTGTGTGTGTGTGTGTCTGTCTGTGTGTCTGTGTACAGTTCCCTATGCAATAACTCTGTCAATTTTTAGTCTATAGACTCGAAATTTGATATACAGGGTACTGAGATTTGGGAAAATCTATGTGATCAGTTTTCGGCCAAAAATTTCGCTGTTAAGGGTTCAAAGTTCAACGGCCTGCTAGTTGTTTATAAAAGTCTGGTAGCCACTCGAGGATAAGGATTAAAGGGATCGTTAATTGGACAATGAACAACATAATGAGATGATTGGAAACAACAGGTTAAACAGGCAGAAGAGTAATTTATTATCCAAGAGGATCGAGGAACAAGTATTTGTTTATATTAGACTTGAAGACGAAAGAAAATTTGTTTGTGGAAGTTCAGTTTGTCTTTTGGTAAAGAAAGAAGGGGGATTTTTTGCCGTGTTTGTAGCTAGGAGGGTATTAACTATGAATATTTTTTTTTTACAAGGAATGACCATTTATCAAGGCCCAGAGGCCACTCGAAGATAGGGGTTAAAGAGTGTACAGTGGTTAAAAGGACAATATCATAGTAATCGTTAGAATTGTAAATTTAGTAAATTGGATTGCTTAAGGGGAACGGCTCATCTAGAACTTGTTTATGTTGGACTTGAAGACGGCCATATTGTAGTCAGCTGGAAAGCAGGTAAACGGAAGAGAGTTCCGCAGGTGTGCAGTTCTGAGAAATAAGCTTTGTTTATGGAATCTACGTTTAGGTTTAGGCACAGATAAAGAATGCAGAAAATTATCGATAGTGGTTTCAGCCAAACGAGTTTTGAACTCTGTCAAGGCAGGATAAGCTCTTTCTAGCAGCTTCTGCCCAGATGTGACAGCAATACTCCATCCTTGGTCGTACCTGGCTCTTATATAGGTCTGCATCTACTGGACCAATAGAAGAATCCCATCATTTTTCCAGCGACCTTGGCAATGGATTTGATGTACATGTTCCATTTCATATCAGGAATAAAGGTCAAGCCCAGAAACTTGTCAAAACATGAAGCCTCCCCAAGACGAGAGCCATTCATTACAATTGATGCCAGATAGGGATCATAGTGTTGATGATGTAAAGATAAAAGCTTGGTTTTAGATGCATTAAAAGAACCAGCCATTTTTCCCCCATTGTATCACATGATCAAGATCAGAGGAGAGAGAATCAGAAAGAATTTGGTTGTTTACGGGCTTTGATGTGCTGCCATAGATGGTAGTGTCATCAGCATAAATGTCTACGAATGATGTAAGGATGTGATTTGGAAGATTATTAATGTAGATTAGGAAGATAGTTGGACCCAGGATGGACCCCTGAGGAACTCCAGCATTAATACTATGAGTTTCTGATTTCTTCCCATCAACCACTACTCTTGTGAGCCTATCAAAGAGAAATGACTTAATAATTGAAAAGAAATTTTCAGCTATGCCATAGCTGGAGATTTTATAAAGTAGACCTTTATGCCATACCCTATCAAAGGCCTTTGATATGTCAAGAGCAATTGCCCTAGAAAGGAAACCTCCGTTGAGAGTTTCACTAATTCTATGAGAAATAACCGTAAGCGCATCCGCTGTAGATCTAGCAGAACAGAAACCATGCTGCATGTCACTAAGAAGGTTATTTTTGCTGAGGGGATTGACGACTTCTCTATTTAACACAGATTCATGTAACTTACTCATGACGTGCATGAGACTTATTGGTCTGTTCTGAGAGGGAGATGAGTGATCACCTGAATTCTTAAATACAGGGTATACTGATGAGATTTTTCAGAGTGTTGGGAAGCAATTCTCCTTAATACAATGCTTAAACAGCTTTATAAGTATAGGAGCTAGTTCTGGTTGAAGCTTTTTCAGCACTATAATTGGAATGCCGTCAGGGCCAGTTGCTTTAGTGGAATCAAGGTTTTTGATTAGCTTGACAACATCACGCACAGATATTTGTATGTCGCATAGTGTGTTTTCTGATACAGGAGGAAATACGGAGGTTTGTGGCCTTGGTTGCATAGGGTAGAATTAGCTGCAAAGTTCTTGGCAAAGAGTTTGGCTTTGTCTGATGCTGACGAGATTACCTCAGGTCCATTGATGATAGTTGGGATAGAGCACGGGTTTCTGTTCAGGATTCTGTTTGCTATTTGCCAAAACTAGTGGAAAACCAAGCTGCTGCTCAGCCACTTTGGACTTGACAGACTGAGCATACAACTCTCTCGCATTCTTTTATTACTCTGGTTGCTGGCAGTCCTGAAAGTGGTTTTAGTCTCAGTACATCTGTTACATTGGAAGCAATGGAAAAAGTGATTTCTGTGTGTAATGGCAGCAGCACATTCCAGAGAGAACTACGGCTGGCTGTTAGGTTTTACTGGAATTTTTTCGAGGGTATGAAAATATCGGTGAAAATAAGCGACCCCTCCTTGTAGAAAAGTGCCCAGTTGAGGATGAAGGAATTAATGTTTTTAGTAAATTTTTCGATATTTATCGTCCAAAGGGTTGAGCTTCCAAACAATACCAATCTTGTGAAAATCCGTCGCCTCTGTCGAAAGTTTTAGGCAGACATACAAACAAACATACATACATACATACATACATTTAAATAGACAGGTGGAGTTTATATTATAGACTAGCCTGAGTGCCCGACGTTGCCCGAGTATTTGCCACATTTGGGCTGGTGCATCTACCACTAATATCTCTCTCTTGGATAGGGTCCAGAAAAAGAGTCTCCAATCTAATAGGTACCGCTTTGTCAACTAAACTTCAACCCCTGTCCCATCTCCGCAATGTTGCATCTCTGTGCCTATTTTACAAGTATTTTAATGGAATGTGCTCTGATGAACTCATTGTGCCCACTCGACAAACCCACTT